>NC_080791.1:104579348-105253247 GCF_028018385.1 Neofelis nebulosa | reverse complement strand
TTGTGGACTTGTGTCAGCACGTGGGAGCCTCGGGGGGACCTGGTCGGGAGCGTGCAGGCCTGGAAAGGCGCCGGCAGCGTGACTGGCTTGGCCGCACCAGACGGCCACGGCACTCAGTGGCCTCCTGGGGGAGGGGAGCGCCTCCTTTCAGTGACTGGCTTCAGCTTTTCTGGTGCTAGCCAGGCGGGGAGCTCGGTGCCTCCCCCGTGGGTGTCCGTGTGAGTGGGCAGGTGCGTGTGCTCGCGGGCACGCACTTGTGCTTGCACTCACGGACACCGGAACCCAATGCAATTATCTTTGTGATGAGGGGGTCTCCGGCCCCCGCTCACCCCCTCCCTCTCTCCTGGGATCTGGCACATTCAACCTGGTGCCCACAGCAAGGGATGCGACTCTGCGTCCGTCTGGTCCATTCAAGGATGGCCTGGAGCTAGAGTGGGATCGGGAGAGGGAACAGTAAGAAGAAACACTGATTTTTAAATCACATAAAGCCATAATTGAGCTCCGATAGGTTGATGTCAGATAAGCTTGTCCCGTGTGCTGGTTTGAACGACGGCAGCAGAGCCAGAGCAGCGAGAAAGCGGGGGGCTGTGAAGGTGGACCCCAGAATCTGAGGCAGAATCTGGAGGGGAGGGGCCAGCTCCGGCCCAGGAGATGGTGTCGCACCGGACTCCTTTAGGAATGGAGCGGCCGCCCTCTCTTCTCTGGGGCCCTCCACTTCCGGTTGACTGCTGAGGCCCACCCCATCCATCCGCTCCTTTAGTGCCTTGAATCTCATCTGCAGCAGCCCCCTCCCTCCGTCTGCTGCCTCTGGCTCCCTCGTGTAACTCCCCACCCCGGCACCCCTCCTGAGACACACATTAGAGGATGCCCTAACAGCGACTTCCCAAGTGGTGCTTCCTCAGACACCGTGACTGCCACCGTGTCAGAGTCCGCTCCTCTGCTTCCCTCTTGTCGTCAGAATGTAAAGGGCAGGGATTGGGACTCACGCTGCCTGCAGCCCCTCCCCCCCCCCCCCCCCCCCCCCCCCCCCCCGCACGCCGGGGATGTTGAGCGTGTTGAGCGTGTTCGGTGATAACAGAGACAATAGACCAAAGGGGTGTGGTGAGCGGAGCTTTACCTTGGTTGTTCCAGATGGGATCCAGGTCTCGAGGGCAGACTCTGGAGCTGCTATCGGCCAGGAAGTCATATGTGCCTTGAAATGTCCACTACTTGAGTACCCAGCATCCGGTGGGCCTGGGGTGCTGGGGGCCAACGAGGAAACTCGACTTTCCGGTGCCTGCCCCCCTCCCCGGCCCACGCACCATCGGTGGGTGTTCTCGACGAGATGCTCCATTCGCTGTTGGGTCCTTGCCAATTGTTCTTGCTTCTCGTAAGTTATTTATCAAGAGAAATCTCTAATGGACTCTACTGGTTCGAGTGCTTCTGAACTGGATGACCGATCGCCAGTGTGTTTGTGTAATTAATTGCCATAATAAACTTCGATGAGTTACAAGTTGTGCTGTGGCTCGTCCAGTGGGTTTGCGAGGTGAAGACGTGGCTGCCTGGGGCGGGTGTGGAATCCCTTCGGGATCACGCTCTGCTGAGAGGCCTCTTTGATTCCTGTCCACAAAGCCTCATCTATCTGGCTGTCCTCTCTTGAGCTTGCTGCCCTCCCCTGTGCCTTTGCCCTGGGGCTAGGCTCTGACGACCCTCCCCTTTTCTCTCTTACTCTCTGGTTTTCTTTCTTTTTTTTTTTTTTTTTAATATGAAATTTATTGTCAAATTGGTTTCCATACCACACCCAGTGCTCATCCCATCCTTCGGTGTTTTCACGCTGGGGGCCCACGTTTTTGCCTCTTCCTGGGCCAGAGCTTGGGCCACGCGAGGCCACTGGCCCCCACCAGGGGGCGTGCGGGGCTCAGCCTAAGGAGCCTTGCGTCGCATTCCTGCCACCCGTTTGGGGGACAGGGCCTGCCTGCTGTCGGCCTGGCCAAGACCCCCGGGCGGGCCACGTCTTCCTTTCCAGGTTCTAAATGGATAGAGGGACGGTGGGGCACGAAGCTGGCTGCGTACCGAGTGGTCTTCAGCCACCGCCACCGCCCAGCCTGCTCCCTCTCCACCGTGAGCTCAGCGGGCTTTTTATCACGTGGGTTGGGAGGGCGGCTCCGGGGGAGTCAGGAGACCAGGCTTCCAATGGGCCCTCAAGTCAGCCCTTCTGTTTTTCCTTCCCTGCAAAGTGACAAGGACGGGCTGCCTGTGGACACCACGCAGGGATGCTGTGGATCGCCAACATTGGATATTCAGCAGGGCCAAGTGACCTGCATGAGCTTGTTGGGTCCTTTCAACAGTGCTTGGAGCCCCAGATCTGAAGCAGGGGAGGGAGACTGCATGATGGGTGGGCCGGGGACCAGGTCGCCTAGCCCGGGGGCGCGGGGGCAGGACCCGCTCCCGGCTGCCTGACTGCCTGCAGGGGCTCCTCCACTGTGCGATGCCTTTGTGGTGTCCAAAGCCGGCTGCCTTCCAGAGTCACACTCCTGAAAAAAGCTCGGGGGATCTAAGCCCACGTTGAGAATCCCTGGGCCTCAAAGTTTTAGGGCCTTCCCCCCACCCTCACCTCCTGAACTCTGGCCCTGCCTTGCAGATTTCCAGGACTAGGGACACAGGACACCAGGGAGGGCTAGAAGACAACTTGGCTTTGTAGGAAGAGGCCAAAAATCTCACTCTGGCAGCACAATCTGGTCCCTGGCTTGGCCTTGGTCCCAGAGTCGCGGCAGGGTGGCGGCACCATTTTCTGAGGAAGGGCTTGATGGAGAGATGCTTCAGCTGGTCATCCGGGGGCACGGGTGCCCCCTGCTGCTCCTGGCCCTCCCTTCCCCGCAGGCCCTCCACACCTTAGATCTCGAAGACGCTCGCCACGCCTCTCCCCGCCCTGCATCTGCCGTGTGAAATCACCAGGCGCCTTCCCCGCCCACCCACCGCAGTGGGCCTCCCCTGGCCGCAGAGCCAGCTGCCCAAGGACACACCCTGAGTGTCAAATTTAGAGCCTCAAAGCGATTCCTGGCTTCAGTGAGCAGGGCCCTTCGCTGAGTTAGCTGGGGCCAGGCCACTCGAAACCTCCTCTCGGCCATCACGTTAGTCCTGTTCTGTACTCCCAGATCCTAGAGGCACGACAACCTCAAAGCTAGACTTGTTCCTGGTTACTCACGGTGAGCTTTCCTCTGGGGCCTCAGTCTCCCGGACTCCGCTCGAGGAGGGTGTGCTTGAGCCGGGTTGCACACTCACACCCCCCTGGGGGCGTCTCCGAGGCCGAGAGCGTTCCTATTCGACGGTCCAACCGAACAGGTAGATCTTTTTTGGAGTGCACCACCCAAGCCTGCCACCACTTGGAAAACGAGGTTTCTAAAAAGATTTTTATACTTCAGCGCAGCTCCTTTGGTTGGGGGGGGGGGGGGGGGGGTTGGGGGGGTTTTAAGCAGGGCCATGGTTGTGTTGAGGCCGTGCAAGGTGGCCAAGCTAGAGAGTAAAGAGCTTTGATCACGAAAGGTGCTGGTCGCCCTGGAGGGACTGGGGGCGCAGCCTCCGCCCTGGAGGGACTGGGGGCGGGCTGCCCCAACACGGGCCACTTTGGCTCGCGGGCTATTTTGAGCTGAAGGCCATCAGACTCTGAGGGCAGAAGCTTTTGCCTCTCCCTTTACTACATGGAAGAATCTAAATTGGAGGTCTTTCCAGAATAACTGTTCTTGCCAGAGATAAATGTTATCTGAGCGACCCATCTGTACGGCGGGGCAAACACCCGATTCCCAAACATCTGCTCTTTTTATCGCCCCGCGAAGTGCAGTGCGTTCCTTCCCTTGAAGTCCCAGAGCCCTACCCCTTCTCCTGAGTTCAGAATGACACAGAGACCTCATGTGGTCCACGTTTGGGATTTCCATGTCTGTGTGGATGCCCCGTACGGATGCCGATTACGTTTGGTTTTCTCCCGTTGATCGGGCTCATGTCAATTTGGTTCCGAGTCCAGCTCGAAGGACCTCTGAAGAGACAGGAATTCTTGCTGCCCGACAGCCCTCCTGAAGAAGGCTCTCCGGTCCCTTTTGAGGAACCCCTCCCCCACTGCCAAGTGTAGGAAGGTGACTGCGTGCCCCTGGTTCTGGATCCCCAGCGTGTTTGGGGGCAGATCAGAGAGCTGGGCTTGGCCACTGGGCTCTCACAGGACTCTGGGCCCTGGGCAGGGGAGGACGGGAGGCCTGGGTGGAAGGTGTTGGCAGGGCACTGACTAGATTCTTCTGGAAGGCCAGTACCCCTGGCTCCCCTGATCCTGTGGGCGCCCCTCCCCCATATCCTTCTAGTAACTTCCTGTCGCCTTTTCAGAGTTGGCATCTGCAGCTTGGGCCGTAAAGAGCTTTTGCACCCAGTGAATACAGTGACAGATTGCGTGGAGGAAGGTCCCAGATCCAAGATGCCTTCTTAGGGGACCGGTGCCCAAGGGCTTAGCAGGGCCCCGCGCAGCCTCTGCCTTTACTGGATCTTCAAGTTCCCAGTGAGATGCCCCCACTCTCGCTCATCCTTCCTTCCTTTTGCTAAGGAAACCCAGGCACTCACTGCAGGGTAATGCGTGCACGTGTGCGTGTGCAAGCATGATCTCTCTCTCTCTCTCTCTCTCTCTCAAATAAATACACTTAAAAAAAGAAGTTAGGGCGTCTGGGTGGCTCAGTTGGTTAAGCATCTGACTTCGGCTCAGTTTATGACCTAGCAGTTTGTGGGTTCAGGCCCCGCGTCAGGCTCTGTGCTGACAGCTCAGAGCCTGGAGCCTGCTTTGGATTCTGTCTCTCTCTCTCTCTCTCTCTCTCAAAAATAAACATTAAAAAATAAATACATAAAAGATTAAAAAAAAAAAGAAGTTAACTGTGATTGGCTGAAACCACTACAGCTTTGAACTTTAAACTGCTGTTGGAAATAAAACCCCAAATCGGCTAGGGATTTCCTAGGTGCCCCCTTTGTGCCAGGCAGTGAGGTGGCACTTCGGGCTTGGCAGCCAGCGGCCCCAGAGATCTAGTGTTCTCTGTTTGAGAAGACGTCTTGGAGCGGGGGTGGGGGGCGAAGCGGGGGAGAAGGGTGGCCGCAGAGGGAGGGTGGCGATGGGCTCCGAGGCAGGTGGCAGTTGCGGGCCACACAGTGGCTTCGTTTAGGGTGTGAAGTCCTCTGACCTCAACAGCCACACCGATGTCCCCAGAGGGGTCCGGGGGCCGGACCCTGGACAGAGGATGTGAGGCCCCCTAGTTCTCAGGAAGTAGAAAAGCTGTTATTTACAAAGAACATATTAAACATCCACTGGAGAACTGAGCCCCCACCCCCACGGCAGAGAGGCTCTTCCTTGTTTGTCCTCACTGGGGGCAGAGTCTGAGGACAGAACTGATTCCTCTCGGTGCTGCTCCCCGCGTGTCTGTCTCTGGGCTCTGCCTTTCACGGCCCCCGCACTCAGAGGCGCAGCCGAGCTGTTTGGGGGGTCCTCACTGGGCCAGGCTCCCGCGGCATTCGGCGGCAGGGGCGTAGGACATGTCTGAAGGCACCCTTGCCTCGGTCCATTTCCTGGTTTGGGGCAGAAATAATTTCCAAGGGGCGAATGCAGAGTGTTCCGGAAAAAGGTCGGGCTCTTGCCGTGCTGTGCCTGGTGCTGGTTCTGTGGGGTGAGAAGGGAAGGAAACCTCACACCCTGGAGATGGTTCAGGGAGGTGGGGGGACAGGCCCCAAGCCCCCGATCTGATGGCAGGGACAGAGGGGTGTAGGTCCATCAGGAAGTTCACAGGGGCTCCTTTGGGTGGCCTTCTCAGATGGACTTCTCAGATGGACTAACACCTCAGATGGAGGTGTTAAGGTCGACGATCCTTCTGCCATAATTGCCAAATCAGCGCCATCCCCTAAATTGTTAGCGTTATCCTCTCTCTCCACAGGAGTCAAGATGTGCCAAGTCCCCCGCTCTGGACGGGCAGGGTGGGCAGGAGGGGAGGAACGGAGGGCCGGGGAGCCGGGCTCACCTTTCACAGCCTCTGGGCCCCGTGCAAATCGTAGTCACTGTCGGAGGAGTTATCGGGCTGGGTGGAAACACGATGCAAGGCCCCTTCCAGAGCTGCAGAAAGAACAGAGGCCATTTGCAGCAGGCTCTATCCCCCCAGGCCACAGAGAGAAAGAGAGAAAGCCCAGAAGCCCGTGGGGGTTTGAAGATCACAGGGGCTCTATGAGCTGGTGGCTGGACAGTCCCGGATCTGTTTTGATCAAATCAGCCAGCATTCACTAATGATACTGAACTCCAGGCTCCCTGGGGCTTAATTGTTAGTGCCAGTCAGGGAGCATTCGATACAGGGCTCCTGCAGGCCGCAGATAGCTCTGTTCTGCCTCCAAGGAATCCGAGGGGCCTCGTTTACCATCCGGCCCTCAAGGCCCCGCAGAGAAACAGGCCTGTTAGGTCACAGCGGTGCCGCGGTTAATGGCATCCCCAGCTTCTTCTTCTCTCTAGTTGAGTGGCTCATGGTCTCCGGGGGGACAGCTCAGGCCTGTTAAGGCCGTATCCCTTCCGTACCCTGCTGTGACCGCTGTCAAAGGGCAATCGGAGCGCCCCCCACCTCCCGTCCCCGGGGGCCGTCGCGTGACCTGTGCTCCCACCTGCCTTCATCCCTGGAAGCATCGGCCGCCGCTCACCTGGGCAAGCAGAGATGTGGGAGTTCCTAGGAGGGTGACTGTATTCATTCTCCACGTGTGACACTGCGGGGTTCTCAACCTGGGACCGGACGGTGGCCGTGTGGTTGCGATGGAAAGACACTGAACAGGTGCAGGAGATGGTGTCATTAGCCTGGCTGCTCTGTCCTCTTCCTCCTTCCCCACAGGGGCCCAGAATTTCCATGGCACCCACAGCTCCTGGGATGCATCCCTCTACTCCTTTCTTCTAGGGCAGGCTCACGCTTGCAGGGGTCAGACTTTTAGAGCAGCTGGGGGTTGACCAGCAATCTGATTGGCGGGATGGGCCTTCAGCTGGTCAGTTAGTCATTCATCAAACATGTATTAAGCAGGGAATTGGAACACAAGTGATAGGGGCAGATGCAGTCCCTCCTCTCCTGGAACTGAGGGCTTTGTCTTGTAAAACAAAACAGAACAGGACAAAAACCCTCCACGACACGGAGCCTTCTTGAAGGATCTGACCCTTGACTTGCAAAAGGGAAGGAAGAACGTGGAGTGGAAAATGGGAGGGGGCCATAATTCCATCCGTTAGGGCGGTCTAGGAGAGAGGATGAAGAATGACGGTAGAGGACGGGCTAGCTGCTTCAAAATGTTTTTGGCCTTTTAAAGTTGTTCCGTGATAAAGCTAGCTTGGCCAACCTTTCTTGCAGAAATGCCCGTTAAGGTTCTGATAAGTCCTGAAATAAAGAACCAACTCTAATTTTGCTTAACTCCTCCACGTCTAAACCTATGTGATCATGGAGTCCTCCTTTCGGAGCACCACCTGTTCACACCTGTTGACCACAGCCCCACCTGAGGACACCTGGTGACCACAGCCCCACCTTAGGTGAGCACGGTGGAGGTCAGAGGCCTCAAGTAGCTGCTGGCTCCTCCATCTGTGGTCAGCAGTGAGCCGTGACCCCTGTGGACACTGGCTGGGGCTGAGGGAGGACCTTGCCTCTGGGGACACTTACTGTTCTGGTTCATTCCTGTCGGGCCAATCCACTGGCGCTGCTTCTTCTGGCGGACTGGGCGACAGACAGGAAAGGCACGTGAGGACAAGGGCTGGGCAGGGATCGTGGGAGGGAAGGATGGGGGGAGTAGGGGGTGAGGGACTGGAGAAGGGAGGCAGGTGCAGCTGAAGGCAGGACTGCTGAACTTTGACCCCTGAAGTCTTTCAGGGTCTCAGTTTTCTGACTTGCTCAGGACGGTACCTGGACCAATCTCATGCCGAAGGAGCTGGTCTAGGGGCTGCTTCTCTAAGAGAAACAACCACAGGGCTTTAGAACCAGAACCTAGGAGGGCGCTGGGGACCTGGCCAACACTGTACCCCTCCAGGCCTTCTCTTTTCAGCCTCTCTAATCTCGCTTCCTGTCCCTGAAGAATTTTCTCCAGAGTTCTGCAAGGCTAGGATAACAGCCCCCTATATTCACGACAATCGCCCATTAGATGGATGAACAAACTGAGGCTCAGAGAGGAAGCGGCACAATCAGCATCCTGTGGCCGCTAGGGGGTGGAGCCAGGCCTGGGACGTATCCCCGGAGGCTGGGGGCGTGCCCCAGGCTGAAGAATGGCCACGCCCGCCCTCCCCCGGTGTGCGCCAATCGGCACTTCTTACCATGTTCCTGACTTTCTCTTTCTGTTCCTAAGGGCAGGAGAGGGGTGGGGCTGGGCGGGGCTGGGTGGCGAAGCAGAGGTGCCCTCCCGCCCACCCGGCTCCTCTTAAAGGGGCTTGAAAGGGAGGGCGTTTGGGGCGCCCGCACCTACATTTCTTCACCAGTTTTCGGTAGGCATGAGGGCCGCACACGACCAGCAGCACGGCCAGGAGCACAAGGCCCAGGATGATGCTCATCACGGTGCCTGCGCCCGGGCCTGCTGGGTTTGGGTCATGGCCTGGGGGAGACAGAGACGTCAGGGCGGTCCTGCCCGGGGTATCGGAACTGTAGGCTCAGAGAGAAGCTACTGGCCAGTTGGCTCCCCCGCCCCATCTGTACCCCTGCCCTTCCCTCTTGCTCCTTGCAGTAATTCACCAGCTTGTCCGGAAGGCAGTTATCTCCTCCTCCTCCTCTCCCCACTATCTCGAATTCTCTGTTACCCATTCATCTGTCCCCCATCTGTCATCCAGCAATTCATCATCCAACTATCATTTGCCACTCTTGTTATCAACTATTTAACTTCCTACCCTTGCCCATTGCTTATAAGTGATCACCTTGCCATCATATTCTAATTGCCATCCATCCATCCATCCATCCGTCCATCCCTCCCTCTCTTTCACGCATTATTCTATTACCATTTCTCTCTTGCTTTTCTATCTTCCATCCTGGAAGAGTAGAAGATAGGATGAAAATTCCCTAGTTCATTGTGGTCAGTCTCCTATGTGCCGTTCACGTTCACTGCTGAGCACAGTCGCCCCTTCTCCCCCATTTGCCACCTCTCCATCCTTTTCTAGGGCTCCGGGGCTCCTGGATCCTGTCCTTCAGCAACATGCTCACTGACTAGGTTCTAGAGAGAAAACCCACCGTGGGCTGTGGCCAACTCACATGTGACAAACACCCTCCTACAGTAGGCTTTTTTCTCTTGAAGCTGATAGCACTGGGACAGCTTCTCCTGGGGACAGAAGAGCCCATGGGAGGTCTCGATGGCATCCAGCACCCGGTAGGAGTCGACGCTGCCGCACTGCAGCTCCTGGCACACCTCCTCCCACCGCGCCGTGCCCTTGGGCCGGGGGCTGTCGCACAGGACTTCCCACTGCTTGCCCTGGCGCACCTCCACGGATCCCTCACACAGGCTGCGGCGTCCCACCAGGCGGCTCTGCACCTTGGGCTGGAAATCTGGAGAGGGGACGCAATGGAGGTCAGGTGGGAGGTTTGGAGGGAGCTCCCTTGGCCCCTGGCCTACACGCCCCGCCACGGGGGCCCCAGGTCGCCGGCCAAGAGGGGGCCCCGGCAGAGCCCAGCTCATGGGCGGCTGGGAGCACCTTTCTTCCTGTCCTTCCCTCCTTCTTGCATCTTCTGGCATTTCCCCCATCAAGCTCTTTCCCTGGCACCTCTGGGCAGCGGCCGGTAGCTATCTGGAGGCCTGCGGGCACCGGCGCTTTCAGGGGAGAATCTGGCGGAGGGGAGACGCCCCCGGCAACCGCGGGAGGGAGCAGGTGGAGGTAAGAGAGGAGCAGCGAGAAACAGGCTCCTCCTGGGTCCACTTCCCTCTGGGAACCATTCTCATTTTCCTGCTGCTCCTTGGGGGAGGGGGCCGGATGGGAGTGCTTTTCCCGAAAGGAGAAACTGAGGCCCGGGATGGGACAGAACCCAGGAATCCTCTGCCCAGCCTCGAGGGGTGGGCTTTCATGAAAGGGCCTGGTCCTTTCAGAGAGAGACACCGAATCCATTTCTGCTTGTCAGGGTGGGGCCTGGGGTCCACTGCTGGGGTCCTCAGCTGAGGCCCCCCCCTGAGCCGAGGCTCAGGGTAGAGTGACTTGTGATCTCACCGGCTTGGCCAGTTTCCATAGCAACATCGGTCTTCAAGGCCCCAGTAAGTGTTCTATTTAGAAAAGCCATTCAAAGGCAAGGCCTCTGGGTCTGTTTTGCAGGCTGTAGCCTGCTGGAGGGCAGGGGTGGGTGGGGCTGAGAGCCAGAAAGGTTTTTTTCCCTCATCAGGCCAGGAAACCCTGGGCCTGGGGTGGGGGTGGGGGGCGTGGAGGGGGCTGCTTCTACCTGGAGGGGCAGTGTTTTCACTCATTCACCATAAGTATCCACCTGGGCTGGGGGTGGGGAGGTTGGCGGATGGGGAGGGGAGGAGTGGGGGTGGGAGCAGGTCTGCTAACGGGATAGCCCAGTGGTCCAGGGCAAAGCTTCCTAGATTCATGCATGCACCTCCCGCCCCGCCCAGGACCCTGCTGAAATGCAGATCCGGGTCAGTCCAGGACCACACCTTAGGCAGCCAAGGCTGAGACAGGTGGGGGCCTGGAGTGACACCGCTGGAGTAGAAATCCCAGCTAGTGCTCTGGGATGCTGGGCAAGACATTTAACTTCTCTGAGCCTCAGCTTCCTCATCTGTAACGTGGGCATAATAGCAGCCACTTCCTTGGGTTGTTGTGAAAATGAACGAATGTCCTGGGAGCGTCCCTGGCCCCATGTGAGTCCCGGGGAGGTATGACTTCTTACAGTCTGGACTCCACTAGAACCCTCCGGGGATGGGAACCCACCGCCTCCCAAGGCGTGCTAGGATTATTCTCAATCTGACCTGCGGTCCTGGTTTTGGGGTCCCCTAGGCCTCCCTCTTTGGCCTCCTCCCCTCAGCCACGTCGGATACCCAGGCTTCTGGTTGCCCTCTGTGCAGGAGCCTCCGCAGGAAGCTCTCGGAGGACCTGCTCTGGTCTCTCTCTGCCTGCTGCGCCTCGGGGACCTCCCGCTTGTCACCACCGCTCCACCCTCTTCGGTCTCTGGGATTTACAAACTCCCCTCCGGCAAGGCTGCTTCCCCTCCAAGCGCCTCGTCTGCTCTGGTCCTTGGCACAAGTCACAGCTCCCACCTAAAACGCCCTCTGTGCTCTGCTCCCCCCAAACCCATGCTCCTCTCCTCCTTCCAAACCTACAGGGAGACCTGGCTTCGTCCTGGAAGTCCTGCTGACCCCACCTTCCTGAGCGGCCGCCATGCCAGCAATGCATTGGGCTTGTTCGGTGTCACTTTGCAGGGACTCCCCAGGCGCTGGGTGTTGAGTTGCAGCCTCCCCACCCGGGCCTCTGTTTCCCTCCCGTTCATAGTGCCCAGTGCCCTGTGCTACATGCAGGGGTTTCCAGACACAGGCGTTGACTGACCGTCTGGGGGCGCCCCGTCCGGTCCTCACCGGGCCTCACTCACCAGAACAGACGATGGCCAGAGCTTGGCCGCCCTCACGGGGCTGGACTTTACTGAAGCACTGCTCCAGGGAGGCACAGCTCGTGTTCTGGATCTTCCATCGAATTGGCAAGGGCCTGCTCTCCTCTGGGTCTTGGGCCCTGGCGGCGTCCTCCTCTGGCAGATGCTTCAGGAAGGAGCCGCACTGGAGGGCCTCACAGATACGGTTCTCCAGGTCCTGGGTCTTGTCCTGCGCCTCGTAGCTGATGGCACCACCCCGGCTGCCCCAGTAGAACTCCACGACGCCGGCACATCGCAGGCCCCCGGGCCCTGCCACCAGCTGCAGCCTGGGAGGGGCTGCGGGGGGAGACAGAGGGCAGCAGGCCTGAGCTCGGCGGGGCTGGCAGTGGGGGCTTCCTTGCTCCCGGCCCTTTGGCTCTAACACAGGGACAAATGGAAGACTGGCCGACAGCCGTGGGAGGTGGTGAGGCCCCATATTGCACGGGACAAACACGAAGCCTTTCCACGTTCGTCTGAAACTCAAAGGCAACTGGGCATCCTGTGTTTTCATTGGCTAAATACAGCACCCTGCCCCCAGGGACCTCGGAATCCTCTTACCTGTGGGCTGTGGAGTGGTTGTGGGTGGGGGGGTCGTGGGAGGAGGTGCTGTCCTGGGCGGCTCTGCAATAAAACACACTCTGGTGAAGGAGGGACAAGAGCCCTGGGGAGGGAGGACTGGAGGTTTCAGGGAGAGAATGTGGGATCGGGGGGAGCGCTGGGAGCCCCTGGCAGTTTTGAGAAAGACCTGGAAGTCAGGATTTAAGTGCCACTGGCCCCGTGAAGCCCACTTGCCCCACACATTGTCTCTAGGCCTCCTGTGGGGCGGGCAGCACCAGCCCATTTCACGGTGGGTACAATGAAGGTTAAGGGGAGACCTTAATGTTAGCAATTGGCAGAATCCGCTTTTGGGCCTCTTCCCTCCCACCAGACAGGTGCTCCCTCCCCCAAGCCCTCCCCCTCCAGTCCCCCAATGGTGTGTGTTTCTTTGGGGGGGGAGGTTGTTGTCAATCAGGAGCTCCCTTCCACCTGCCTGCTCAGGCCCCAGATCCCAGGCCCCGGGGCAGCCTCCTCGGGGCTGGTACGCAGGCCGAGCACACTGTGTGGCCGGCTAGTTACCCACCCAGGCAGATCAGGCCCAGAGGGTCCCTCTGGTTTGCGTTGCTGAAGCTGCAGTTGGAGAAGGACCCCACGAGTCCGTGGCAGGTGATCTGGTTCTTGGGACTGTTGAAGTCAGGGAAGTGGGCCAAGGCCACGGCCTTCCCGCAGGACAGCAGGTGGCAGAGATTCGAGGCCTGCTTGGGGTCCTCCCAGTGGTTCGGGTTCTTCCCCCAGCTCCGGCTAGACACCGTGTGCCACAGTTCGTTCTTCTTGAAGGAGACCTCCAGCTGGCCCTGGCAGTGCGAGTTGGAGCTTGTCAGTCTCACCTGGAACCCTGGGGGTCAAAGAGGTGTATGCGGGTGGGTCAGGATGGGAAGGGCCCTCCGTGGGGGACCCCTCACGGCCTTCACTCCACCGGGTTCCCATGCCCAGCCAGGCTGTCTTCTGACCAACCCCCTGCCCCCGGCTGCCTGCCTCGATCCTGGGAGCTCCGTCCTCTGGGGCGCTGCGGGGACTTCCCACACACTGGGGCGGTCCCCCGAAACCGGACCCCAGAGGATGGGGCTCGAGACCTCGGAGCCGACGGGAGCTCGGAATGGCAGGTTCTCAGCCCCCGTTCTCCAGCGGGATCGCCCCACTCCTGCAAATTCTGTTTCCATAGAAATAGGGCCTGGCACCCATTTGGATTTTTCTAACTTTTAAATCAATTTTGTGAACACGACTTATACACAGTGAAATGCACTCATTTTAAGGGCACTTGCTCAATGGAATTTGACAGATGTACAGCCACGTGTAAGCACCACCACACTCGAGTTGCAGCCCGTCTCCGTCACCCGGAAAGTTCCCTGGTGTCCCTTGGGCAGTCAGTTTCCCTGAATCCCGCCTCAGGCGACCACCGATCTGCTTTCTGTCGTGAAAGAGGAGTTTTGCCTCTTCTCAGAGGTTATGTAAGTGGTCTCGTTACCGTGTGTTTTTGGTTTTGCCGTTCTGTGTTTTTTGTCTGGCTTCTTTCTCTCCGTGTTTGCGGTTTCTCTGCATCCTGACATGTCTCACCTTCCTTTCTATTGTGGAATAGTGTCTCACTGCGTGGCCAGGCCACTGTCTGTGTATCGAGCTGCCATTTGGTTGCGGTGAACAAAGCCGCACGGAACATTCCTGAACGGATGTCTGTCTGTAAGGGTACGTGTTCCGTTTCTCTTGGGTGAATACCTAGGAGTGGAATCGTTGGATGATAGGTAGGAACACGGAGGGTGTGATTTTATAAAGCTCCGTGAGAGGGAGAATAAGGGTATATATTTGCTTCTGCGTAGATTCTGAAAAGGGAGACAAGAAAGGAATCCATGTGGCCGTCACCTGGGGTGTTAGGGTGAGGGAAGGACTGGGCAGATGGGAAACAGAAATGGAAATGAGATTCTTCACTGTAGGTCTTTTTATATTTTTAACGTTTTAAGCCAGGCAACTGTATTACCCTATTCAAGACTTTTTTTTTTTAATGTAAAAAGATTTTTCCAAGTGATTGGGAGGTAGAGATTTTCCCTGGTTGGAAACTTATGGTCAGGCTGCCTTTTTCTTCTAGGCTTGGGGAGCAGAAGCACGGGGCTCGCTAGGGCTTGCCAAGGTCACTAGACTAGTTAGAGACGAAGGGGACTTGTTCCAACACCTGACACTGGCAAGATATTCTGAAGCTTTCCCTCCAGTGAGCAGACTAACTGAATCCCCACCAGGGAACAGATTTTTCTCCCCATTTTATAGGTGGGGAAATTGGGGCTTATAGAGGACAAGCCACTTGCCAGAACTCACAGCTAGGATGCCTCTGTAGGCCCGCCAAGGCCCCTGCGGCCCCTTCTGGTTGCACATGGCTTCGTGAGACTCTGGCCACGTTTATCCCAAAATACATTCAGCAAGATGTTATCTTAGAAGATGTGAAAGCGTGAGGTCTGGGGTGAAGTGAATCTGAGAACTACTGAGTTAAAAAACAAAAACAAAAACATTTAACAGGTTTCTTCCCTGCAGGACTTCTCAGGGGCTTTCCTAGCCGGCACACTGGTTCAGTCTCCAGTGAGTGACATGATGTTGCCTACCTTTTATCCAACATGTTCCATGGAACCTTGTTTGGGATACACTAGCCTCTTAAAGTCCAACCTCGAAGGCAGGGCATTCGATCTACTTTACAATCTTGTGCCGCCTTTCTGTGCGGCCTCGGCTGCAAATACATTTGACCAGGGAGATCCGGCAGGACTGAGAAGGAAACAGGACTCTGCAGGGTGCATTTATGGGCCAGTATGTTTTCTCTGCAGGGTGAGTGGGTTATAATGATAATTATCATGAGGACTGGCATTTTGTATGGTGCCTTACAGCCAACGAGGGCATCCATCCGCACATGGGCATCTAAGTGTGTGTGTGTGTGTGTGTGTGTGTGTGTGTGTGTTGGGGCTCACTCCCTCTGTGGGGTGGGGTTCACCCTGGCAGGTCCCCCTACAGCCTGATGGAATCACAGCCCCGCCCCACCCCCCGTCACCCCCTGCTCCAGGCCTCTGTATGGCCCTTCCTTACCTGAGTTCTCCAAGTTGGGCCCTCCCAGGCAGGAAGTGACTGCAGAAAGGAGAGAGGAAGATCAGGAAGTGGAACCTCCTTCCTGCCAGCACCCCCCCCCCCCTTACACCCTGAGCACACAGCCTGAGCAGTGGCCTCTTCTGCGCCCCCCAATATGGGGTCCAGAGGCAGGGAGTTTCATACTACACGTCAGAACCCCTAGGAGGGTCGTGAAACCAATTTCGTGGGTTGCAACGGTCAATTTTTTTTCCTGTTTTTAAACTTTTCTTTTAAAACGAACGTCAGTAACATTGATTTGCCTTTAGCACACAGATCTATAAATGTTAACACATACATAGATCCGTCTGATCACCCTCCTGGTCAATGTAATATTTCCATTGCCTCCCAACGTTTCCGCAGGCTATCCCCTTGTAGCGACGTGCAGGCTTACAACCATTAATCTCTTAAAAATTATTTAGTAATAGCAACCATCAAATCTTGACAAACTGAAATGAACTAGAACAGAGAACGGCTGTGAAGATAGGGATCACTTCTTAGTGCATTCGGCTGCAACGTAAAACTGTCACGGGCGTTGCTTTCAATCTAAAAAAAAAAAAGGTTCGAAATTCAGGGGCGCCTGGGCGGCTCAGTCGGCTAAGCGTCCGACTCAGTTTCGGCTCAGGTCGTGGTCTCACAGTTTGTGGGTTCAGGCCCCGCATCGGGCTCTGCGCTGACAGTGTGGAGCCTGCTTGGGACTCTCTCCCTCTCTCTCTGCCCCTCCCCTGTTGGTGCTCGTTCGTGCACTTGCTCTTTCTCTCTCTCTCTCTCTCAAAAGTAAATAAAGCCATTAAAAAATAATTAAAAAAAAAAAAAAGCTTGAACTTCCTGGTTGTAGAGAACCAGAGAAATGACCCGGAATGGGCAACCCGGGCAACATTTGTTACTTCTTAGTCTCCCCATGGTGGGATAGGAATGGCAGCGATTTATTTTTAACAGCTCCCAGCTCCTAGAGGAGGAAGTCGAAGCTCAGAGAGGTTGGGGCTGGCTCAACGTAAGGCACAAAGGGGTCAGGGCCACTGTCCCAGCGAACACGGGTCTTAGGGATCTGGCCTCCCCTCTGGCGTGGCTCCTGCCCAGGCACGTTCGACGGTAACGTGGGCCAGTTGGGACGTCGGGCCTTCTCCCAGCCCCTTCTGACTGCAGAGTGGGAAGCTCACGGAGCAGCCTGTGGCCAGTTCATCTGTGGCTGCCGTGGAGGTTTGATTTGGGCCGGCAAGGGACGGGGCGGGGGGCACGCTCGTGTGGCCTCAGAGCCCACCCCCCGGGTTTGCCACTCAGGTTTGTCAGGCATGAAGTAGGTGCTTTGATTTCCATCTGCCTGACTTGCTTTCTCGACTGGGATCCAGGGTCACTACTTTACAGAGCAAATAGTTCCGTTAAGTTGCTTTGGGGAAATTACTGTCGGGTGTTAAAAATGTGTTTTGAGCGCCTGGGTGGCTCAGTCGGTTAACCGTCTGACTCTTGACTTAGGCTCAGGTCGCGATCTCACAGTTGTGAGTTTGAGCCCTGTGTCTGGGCTCACTGCTTTGTCAGTGCAGAGCCTGCTTGAGATCCTCTGTCCTCCTCTCTCCACAGATCCTTTCTCTCTTTCTCAAAAATAAGTCAAGACGAAAAAGAAACATAGGTGTGTTTAAAAAAGCCTGTTTTTGCCTGAGTGTTCTGGAGGTGGTGGTAGCATTTTAAGGGAAGACATGCCCCAGCCAGCCAGCCCTCTCCCCGCAACCAAGACCCCTTGTGATAAAGCCGTCACGGCACCGTGATGCTCAGGGCCGGTGTCACCGCTGGTGGAGCTGGTCAGGCCTGGGGAGGACGGCGGGCCTGCCGGGGAGGAATGGCTGCCTATCTGGGATGCTTGGAGAGCCAGGGAAAAGCAGTCTCACCACTTCTCTCTCCCCCTGGACACCGTCATATTCCCAAGGTCACCACAGTCAACATTCATTATTAACAGAAGCGAGCAATTATTGAGCACCTACTGTGTGCTCAGCACTCAGGGCGGTTCCTTACGGACATCATTATTAATCTCCCATACGGCTCCATGATGTGAGTTGAATCCAATCATGGTGTAGATACTGGGAGAGGGGAAAATGCTCTGTCCAGGCAGACACTGCCAACAACTGGATTCAAACTGTGAGTTTGCCTTCCGAACCCATGCTCTCTGTCACCTAGTTGTGTCTCCAAAGTGCCGCGTTTGGGGATGCGGAGATGAACGTGCCCGAGGCCCTGACCCCGAGGTGCTGGAACCCTCAGACATTGAATCCTCTGCGGGCAGGGGGTGGACCAGACCATTCTGGCAGATCTCACACAGAATGGCCCAGGCCCTGCTTAGAGAACATTCTTGGGAAAGACTGAACAAACTAGAGAACCAAGTAAAGTCCCTAAATGCTCTGTGGAGGAAGGGCGTCTAGGTAGCCCAGGGCTTTGTCCCTCTCTGGGTGCCTGATGTTCTAAGTAGGGCAGCATTTCCTGGCTCGTCCCTCATCTGGGCATCTGTATTCATTAATTCTCTCAAACTTCACCATAGCTCTATGCAGTAGGCATTATCGTTTTGATCCCCATCTTATGCGTGAAGAAATGGAGAAAGATTGGCCAACTTGCCAAGCCGCTGATGACCGTTGGGGCCGGTTCTCCAAGCCAGGCCATCTGTCACAGACTCTGCGCTCTTGACTGCTGGGTCACACTGCCTCCCCTCCCTTCAGAGGGAAGGCTGTGACAGCCTGCCCCGTGTTTCACCAACATCCTGCATGCTTCGGGATGTGCAAACCTGATGAGAGGGAATGGACTTGAAATTCCATTCAGTTAGTGAAACGTGCCATGGGGAGGCTTGTCCACGAACTTGCTCTGTGACCTGGGCCAGCCTCTCTGGACTTGGCTTCCTCACTGTAAAATGAGGAAGTTAGACTCCATGATTCCTCACCTTCCTCTCGGTTCACACCTCTCTGATCTATAATCTTTAGTTCCTGGTGTATCTCAGTGGCTGGCAGGGGGCCAGGCAGAAGCGGACGCTGAGATTCTGTGTGTCCAGTGACAGGTTCAGGTTTATCATTGTCCATGACATTTTTTTTTCATTCTTTTAGCTGCTTCTCACAGGGGTCCGACCAACAACCTCCTTCCCTGGGACCCTGCAGACTGTGCTCAGGTTCTCTCTGAGATCCCCTGGGGCTGCGGCTTAGCCGGCCCCCCGCCTGCAGCCTGAGGCCCAAGGCTCTATGGCTGCAGAATCTGCAAACTGAAGCCTGGAGCCCCGGGAGACCATGAGGGACGAGAGGCATGGACGCGTGGTGTCATTTCCTAATCCGCCATCCACAACTACGGCCGAGCAGCTGGGGCCAGGAATGAGAATCCTCCAGAGGCCCCTTCCCTCCCCTGTCAGCCTTCCCCCGGAGCCCCACTATTTCGGACTTGGAGTGGCTGAGCCCAGGCAGAGTGCATGGCTGAGAAAGCCCGAAAGAGAGAGAGAGACAGAGACAGAGACAGAGACAGAGACAGAGAGATACAGAGACAGGTCGTGTTTTCGCTCTCCCGGCCCCTCTCTTCATCTCCGCATTTGCAGAGCGAGGCACCCTACTGTCACCCCGTGTCTGAAGGGCCCCCGCTTCAAACACATGATGGGTTCTGCAGCAAAGCACATAAATTTTCACACTAGGTGGGACGCGCGAGATTATAAATAGCCCCCCATTTGTTCAGGTCAGGATTTGCCCCAAGGGCGTTTTCCAGAAATCTACAAACGTTTTCTTGGGGGGGTTGGAATCGCAGATGCACATTCGTGGGCCCGTGTTAGCGGTTCCACTTGGCAGTACTCAGCAGAGCTGGGACTGGGCCCAGGCTGGCCAGCCCCGGGCTCACTCACAGGCCCTGCGGGGACCCACGCACATTTGTCTTTGCAGCCACCATACGCTGGCAAAGCAGTGGAGGCATGGCGGCAGGGTCCCAGGGAGGGGCTGGGACACCACGGATAGTCACAGTGACAGCGAATGTCGATGGAGCTCTGACCTCGAGCAGACCCCAGGGTGAGCTTTCTTCATGGCAGACCCCACCTCCTCCTGACAGCCTCACTGAAGGGGGCCGTCACCACCCGGTTTCCCGGATCAGCCAGCGGACGGACTTCGTGGGGCTTGGAGGTCCGATGCTCCATTTTGCCATAAACAACGATTCCCTTGAATAGTCCACACACGTCTCACCGATTTACAGCAAACACCACACGTTGGGCTGCCTTCTGGGGGTGTTCTGGATTTTTCTTCCTTTTGTCCTCTGATGAGAGGCTCACTTGGAAGGTCAGAAGCCCCCCTTTTCTGAAATGAACGCTAATCAGCGGAGCCGTGTCTAACCCGAGTCTGTATCAAGGCTTCAGGGAAACAGAGATCACAAAGGCCCCCAATTCCGTTTCTCCATCGAGCACCAGACGAACTGGTTGGTTTTTGATCAGGAGTCTTTTTATGTGCAGAACGTGGAGAGTCACACAGTTTGTGCCAGAAGAAGCCTGAGGGATGCTTCCTGCAGAAGAGACAGCGGATTCGGGCCTCTAATCCTGCTCAAGGGGCCTGCGCCGTCCCACCCGGCAGATGCCGGCCGATCGCCGGCAGGACGACGGGCACGGTCTACACTGTGATCGCTCTCTCGCTGGTGGCCTGCTCTGTCCGACTGAATTTGCCTGAATTTCATGCCACACGTGCGTCTCCAAGGTGACAGCGACAAGCCCTCCGTTTTGTTCAGAGCTTTGCACATCCCAAAGTTTTTTTGTACCCACAGCCCCGTGAGGACGGGCCCATGCTCATTCTCATTTTTCAGATCGGGAAACTGAGGTTCAGAGAGGTCGAGCGACTTGCCCAAGGGCACACAGCTTGCTGATGGTGGGGTCAGGACAAGAAATACCATCATCTTCACTTGATAAGGCCCTATGGGAATCTGCCACCGGGAGAACAGGGAGCCTGCTTACCCCTGGCGTACAGATAGGGGAAACTGAGGCCAGTGAGGGAAGGGCTCACTCTAGATACCTCCATGGGAGTCTGTGGTGGTGCAGGACCCTTTTAGCCTCTGCCAACCACCACCAATTCCCTACCCTGTCCCACCGCACCTGTCCCAGCTGTACCCCAAGGGAAAAGGGAGTCTCAGTGTCCCTGTGGGAACCGGATGTGATGATGATGGTGGTGGTGGTAGCTAGGGAGGAAGCGATTCAGGGCCATCATCTCTCATCATCCCTCAAAACCCCAAACCAGAAGTCTTTTTCTGGTGCATTTGGCGGGAAGGCATTTGCAGCCTTCACGGGTCTCTCTTAGTGCGAATTCGTGTTTCACTGAATGGGAACATGGGTGTTGCCCGACACCTTGTTGGCGTGCAACGAGCACCCAGCACATACACGGTATGACCTGCAATCTGGAAAATTCTGAGTTCCCAAATGATCTGGCCTGAGGCTCGGGATAAGGTGTGTGGACCTGGGAAGGTGAGGGGGACCATTCCTTTCGAGGGCACTTATCCCACTTCCCCTTCTACTCTGCCTGCACGGCCCCTCCCCCACCCGGCTGGGTGCCCACAGGCCCGTCTGCCTGGATCGTCCTCACCAGTCCCACCCAGTGTGAACACTCACTTCCTACAAGCATTTGCCCAAATATTATCTCCTTGTGAGATGCACTGCCCCCTCCCTGGGTAAGCACAACACCCCCACCCCGCAGCACTCTCAATCCCCCAGCCCCACCCCACGCATGACCTCCCAGCACCCAGGCCATCACTGGTCTTCCCATCACACCCCGACTACTATCTTGGATCCACCAGGGGAGGGATCTCGATTGTTCAGTTGTGTCCACAGCACTTAGAATAGTGGCTGGCATATAGTAGGTGCTCAATAAATCCTTGCTGTCTAAATGAATGGATGAGCCACCTTTAACAATTGCATTGTCCCTTAAGGTGGGCACGGTCGTCATCCCTAATTTTGAGATGAGAAGGCTAAGATTCTCGTGTTCTTGTCATCTGTGAGTGGCCCGATAGAAATCAAACTCCAGTCTGCGTTACTCCAAAGTCCCACAGGCCTTCACACACGCACGTGTGCACACAACCATATGCACACAAGGACACACACAGCACGCTCGCACGGTTCATACACGCACCCACAATGCGTGTGCACACACGGAGTAGGTGACCCATCAATTTTATCAGGTGGAGTTGAGGTCCCTCCTCGGTCTCTGTGGGGAAAACCCTGCTGAGGTGTTGGTGCTGGACAGAGTGACCGGAAGGGCCAGGGACAGCCCCTGAGCCCCCAGGTCCCTCTATTCCCTGGGAAAAGCTGGCTGTTTTCTTTGCTCCCAGAACCAGCAAGACCCTCAGCCTCCACATCGTGGAACCGCGGGCCGGGCAGCCTGCTCGCAGCTAGAGCCCCTCTCCCCTCCTCTCCCATGGATGCCCAGCCCCTCTTGGGCCTGTCCTGACCATTGCCTGTGCCCTCGCCAACCCCTGGGGACACTTCCCTCTTTTCTCTGCCCGGCTGGCTCTTTCCTGCATCTGCTTGGCCACTGAGTCTCAGCTGTTGTTGTTTCCTTCGTTGTACTTAGCACGAGCTCTAGAAACTCGGGAGTGTTTGGGTGCTCTTGTCCAGGGCTGGCTGTCCCTAGTGCGTTTACACAGAGCTGGACACATGCTGGATGCTCCATGAATATTCGTAGATGGAGAAACGAAGGCGTGAATAGTCTGTGCAAAGGGACTGGGGAAGAGAAAGATCGATGGCCAGGCTAGCTTCTGGCAAGACTCTGCTTCCCCAGGTCCTCCGTCACCTTGTTTCCTGCTGACTCGACCCTGATGATGATGATGGTCATGATTACTACGACCATCAGTGTTTGCTGAGCACCTACTACCCTCTAACCGACCTTCCTACCAAAAGCCCTACGTTCATTGATTTGTTTAATCCTGATAAGTCTCTATGGGACCCCTGCTCTTTTATTATTCCCATTTTGCAGAGGAGGAAACTGGAGCTGACAGAGTGGTCCGAGGCCGCCCAGCTGGCAAGTGGCGGACCAGAATTCAAACGGCAGAGCCCGTGACCTTGCCATGCTTCAGTGCTGGTGGCTGGGCCGGACCCTCAGGGCTGCCTCCACCCTTCTCCCCCTTCTAGGTGAGCCCCAGGCAGTTTGGGGTTAAGGACAACGACAGGAGGGAGCGGCTGTCACTGTCACCCCAGGTGTACCGCGGGCATCTTCATGCCCCAAAGGTCCCCAAGTTGCTGGCACAACCTTGAAGGCCAGCCAGGAGACGCAGCACCCCCAGCGGTCTGGTGGTGGGGCGTCTCCTCCTGGAATGGCTCAAAGGGTACGTGTGCTGTTTGCCCCCAGCCCCAGCTCTGGCCCTCGGGGTCCCCTGCCCTTGGTGCTCAGATCCGCAGGTGGCAGTTGTGTTTTGCCGCCATTTTCCTACTTGTGGGAGTGGCTTTGGGGTGTCTGTGCTCTTCGGGGACAGGGAGCCTCCGTGACAGCAGGCGTGCTGGGCCGGGGTCGGCTCTGCTGCTCACTAGCGCCGTGCCCCAGGCTTGCCTCTCGGCTTTTCCGGAACTCAGTTTTCCTGACTGTAAAATGGGGGCAATGGGCCCGCCTACCTCATAGGCTGTTGTGACGCTTACAGAAGAAAACGGCTTTACGCGTCTTTTGTAAGCTGTGACCCACCAAACGATGGGAATGTTTATTACCCACCAGTTCACACAAACACACACCGGGAACCATGAGCTCCTGGGGTTCCAGATGGTTCCCATACTCCCTGTGATGGGGCTGCCTCTAAGTCTCCCTGACTCTGGGCTCCACTGGGCTCCACTGGGCTCAGGGAGCTGCCCGATCCTGCCAGGACCTGGCCCCTTGATGGCATTCGGATGGGAGACCCACGGAGCAGGGTCCCTCCCCCAGCCCCAGCTGGGAGCCTGGCCAGTCTCCCTGCTCCAGTCGGGTCAGAGACCACAGGTCAGGGAGAGCTGAGGGACCTCGGGGTCCATCCTAGGAATCCTCAGGGCCAAGGAAGCCCCAGCAGCTCCTCAGGAGGGTCCCACCTCCCTGGGGACATCTGCCCTGGGGACAGAAGGGATGGATCTCTTGCAGTTTCATGTTACAAAGTGCCATGTGAGCCTGTGTGTGTGCACATGGGCCACCGTCTGTGTGCGGGGGGAGGTAAACCTACATTTGGAGACCATGTCTGGCCCGTGAAGACACACACACACACACACACACACACACACACACACACACATTTGTACCTACTCACACACATATACTCAAACGCTACGCCCCAGCCTGTCTGGGAGGGCCTGAGGCTCCCTGCTCAGGCAGGCCATGGTCCCCGCGTCCTTTCCCTCCAAACTGGGAAACTGCAGCCCCCTCCAGTTCCCACCCGTCCTGTAGGCAAGCATCTCTCTCGTCCCATGGTAACCCCCAAACCCTTGAGAAGGGGGGCAGACCTCGTCCAGTTTACCCCCTGCTTTTCATAAATGGGGAGACTACTAGCTTCCATCCACTCCCTCCCAGCAAACAGGAGGCCCCAGACTCACCCACCCCTCAGCTCCTCAGAGGCCCCGGGGGGCTTTCCCGGTGGCCCGAGAGCGGACCCAAGTGCGTGCTCACGCCCTGGCTGGTGGGCCTGGCTGGGGCTCCCCTGGGACAGAGCGAGGGAGACTGGCACCTAAGGGTGCATGTCTGACACGCGCCCAGCTGTGTTCTCAGAGGCGGCCCCCACCCTGCCTGGGCCCACTGTGCTCGGAGCATCATCAGAACTGCCCAGGAGACCGTGAGTCCCCGTCCCTGGTGCATCCAGGTAAAAGGTGGGCACTCAAGGTTGGGGGAGGGATGGCGGTCCAGCTGCAGAGGACGCTGGGGCCAGACGGGCGCTGGACGACTTGATTTCTGGGTTGAGAGTTTGATGGGGCACGGGTCCCACCTGGAAGGGTGCGGGAGTGAAGCAGAATGGGGGACGTGTGGGGAAGGGATGGGGTGGGGGGGACCAGCAGCGCGGCCCCAGCCCTCCCTGATGCTCCAGAGAGGTGCCATGCGGGCCTGAGTCAGACCAGAACAACAACTGGCATCTTCTCCCTTGCACCCCTGAGTCCCAGTACCCGGTACATGCCCCAGGCGGGGTACTCACCCAGCACCCCCAGCAGGTACAGGGCGGCTAGTGGTGGTTGCTGAGACCCCATGGGCGCGGCCTCCTCCTGCCTCAGCCTCGCCAAGCTCGGCACCTGTGGGCGCAGGGTGTCTGGTTCCCTTGTCTCCCTCTCAGGGAGGAGGGGTGGGGCGGGCCGGCGCGGGCAGGGGTGGGACAGGGGAGCAGGCAGCGTGGGGCCTGCGTCATCCGTGTTTGAAGTTGAACTGTCAACTTCCTCCTGGCAAAACCATCTGCCCCAGTTCGAATGGCGGCCCTGGCCCCTGCCAGCTTCCTGCCTGAGGCGCGCCGCGCTGGGGCCGCGTCCCCCCACCCGACCGCAGGACGCCGGGCCAGGCTGCGGGCCACACCGCCTGGCGGGGGTGCCACGGCGTTGGGGAGCTCTCGGCAGGGCTGCGGAGAGGGAGGAGGCCTGGCCCCCACAGAGGGGAGGCCCGAGGGGGGACTGAGGGGGCAGGGGACCAGTCCCCGAGGCAGGGGTCGCACTGAAATGGCACTGAGCTGCGCTAGGTGGTGAGCAGGGGAGGTGGGGGGGAGGGCCCCACATCGGTTCCAACCGCAGGCACAGCGGTGAAAAACCAGAGGAGGCCCTCGGCCACCCCTTCCTGGGGATGAGGTGGGAATTTGAGGTGACTCCCCCGCAAGAAACGGGTCCCTCCACGGATGCTGGGCTCGCGTCGGGCGGCGTGCGTGTGCATGTGAGTGACCGCCGTGTCGGTGCGTGTGATCTCCACGTCAGCGTGCGTGCGTGCGTGTGCGTGCGTGTGCGATCGCTAGGTCAGTACGCGTCATTTCTATGTTGCGATGTGGCTCCCGCAAGTGCTGGAGTCAGCCTTTGGCCTGTTGGGGAAAAGGCAGGGTGGCTGGGTTTCTGCAAATTATCCGGGTTGGGGGGGGGGGGGGGGAGGGGGGCGGCGGGACCGGGCGCAGGGGAAGGGCCGCAGCACCCCCCCCCCCCCCCCCCCCCAACCCCAGGGGCCTGGGCCGGGTTCAGTCCCTCTGCACTCCAGGGCGGGGTAGACCCAGACCCAGGCTCCTTGGGGTTTCTTGTACCTGAGCCCTCTGACAAGGTTCAGAGACACAACACGGTTGACCGTGAAGAAGTGTGGCCTCCCTTCCACACCCGTTCCACCCTGCTCCTGCTGGGCCCCCTCCTTCTCTGCGCCCTAAGATTGCCCCAGCAGCTGCTCGACACCTGCCTGTTCCCCCACCCCCCACCGTCCCTCATTCAACACCGTCCTGTCTCCTCTCGGAGCATTTCAGGTGCTTTGTATCCGCTCATCGGAGGCAAGAATTGAGGCCCGGGTCAAAGGCCGAGGACCCCCAAGATAGTCATGATGTGGGGGACACACTGACCACCTCATACAGGATTCAGAGGGACCCCCTTCCCCTCCTCAGAGGTGACTCTGCATTAGCATCAGCTAACCCTTCCAGGGCCTGCCGCCTGCCCTCACATCCTTCCTTCCTGTCCTGTGACTCTGGAAATCCCAGAACTTTTATTCATTTCATTCGGCAAAATTTTGCCCCCCGCTACCCACCAGGGACGCAGAGGTGAAGGAGACAGAGATGGGCCCCACTCTGCCCACCGAGGAGTCCGGGGCCCCTCTGGAGAATTTTTCTCTTAAAGACTCCATGTTTAGAAAGCTTTTATTGGTGGGGCGCCTGGGGGGGCTCAGTCGGTCGAGCGTCCGACTCTTGGTGTCGGCTCAGGTCATGATCTCACGGTTCGTGAGTTTGGGCCCCGCATTGGGCTCCGTGCTGATGGCTCAGAGTCTGCTTGGGATTCTCTCTTTCTTTCTCTGCCCCTCTCCTGCTTGTGCTTGCTCTCTCTCTCAAAAATAAAACTGAAAAAAAAAAAAGAAAAGAAAGAAAGAAAGAAAGAAAGTTAGTTTTTATTGGTCACACTAGCTTCACGTCTTAAGTGGCCCTTCACACCCTGGGTTACCACACTCTGCTTACATAACTGCACTTTGAAAGGGACAAGGGATTTTACTGAGCATCTAAGTGAGCCCGGGTATGGTCTCTTTTAGTCTTCCCGGCCTTCACGGGGAAGTGGGTGGAGTTTTCCATTTCACAGAGGAGGAAACTGAGGCTCAGAAAGCCATGCACTTGGCCTCAGGAGGTCAAACTTAAGATCTGAACCCACGTTTCTCCGTCTTCAAAACTTTTGCTACTCCCCACCACCCCCACGTACCAAAAGCAAAGGAAACAAACAGAAAATTTGACTTTTTATGTGATCCCTGAGTCTTCATTACAGACAAGTCCGTGGGTTCTAATCCCTTCTGTTTGTTTCTGGAAGGTTGGAGGCAACTCCGGGGCCCCTGAGGCTCGGTTCCTGACCCATCCCAGTGAAAGGGCACCTCCACCCAGCCCAGTGGGCCACCTCCCCTGCCCTCCTCTCGCCCTCCCTCTGGGTGCCCAGCCCCTGAGAGTTGCCCCTCCTGCCTCCCAGGCTCACAGTCCCCCATCAGACCCCAGATCCCAGGTGGGAGTTTCCTGTTCTCAGCATCGAACTTTCCATGACACAAGAGGAAGTCAGCTGAGCTGGGGCTGGGTTTTCCAAGCAGCCCAGCCAGGCGGGCCCGCGTGGAGGCCGAAGGGGCAGGGAGGGGGTTAGCAGCCCTCAGAGCCCGGTATCAGTACCTCCTCGGCCTCTGCCAGAGAGGCGCCTGCCTGTGCCGTCCTGGCCCACACCAGGTAACCCCCGGGGGTGCGCATGCGTCTGTCAGCCGGGCTCTGCGACTCCCCAGCGCCCCCAGGATTTGCCCTCTTGCCAGTGCAAAGGGGCCACTGGGGTCGCCTGGGGAAGGGGGAGGAGCTGAGCCCTGGGAGGCAGAGAGGGGTGGCTGGAGGAGAGGAAGGAGGCCCAGGAATGTGCCTGGTACCTAGTAGGACCTCAGTGTTTGTTGAATGAATGAATGAATGAATGAATGAATCTGTGCAATGGTTGCCAAAGACCTTGGGATGGCCTGGTGGCCAGGGGAGATGCCTCTGCCAGGTGATGGTGGGACGAGCTCTCCAAGCATTTATTTGTGAAATGACTCGGTGACCTGAATCCTTGAAAACCTGTAGTTGGCAGCTTGGAGAAGGGGGTCCCACTGAGAGGATCAGGCTTTGCAGAAGGATACCCCGCCCCCCACACCAGGAAGTACATCCTTTCCCGCCGGCTTTGCTCCTGCTCAGTCAGATCATTGGTGGGGGGTTGGGGCTGGAGGAGGGAGAAAGTGGGGCATGATAAGATCAGATTCCGGTTCTGGATGGGCAGCTGAGGGGCACGCAGGTATGGTGGAGGGGCCCTGGCCCGGGCAGGTGCCAGCGTGCAGATTGCCCCAGATTGTCAGATGGGTGCTGAGGGCCTCGGATGACTTATCTGTAAAATATGGAGTTCCATGATCCTGAGGCCGGTTCTCTTGTTCTAGGAACTCCCCAGGGCTGCGTCAGTTGGTTTTCTGTCCTGGGACCTGAAGGGTTTGACTCTTTCTTTTGTGTGACAAGGCGTCAAGTGCTGGGTTTTTGGCAAAAGGGCAGAGGGCAGAAGATTGGAGGTTATGCTGGAGAGGGGTGTGCTGGCTCTGTGAGGTGGCTCGGTGTGTGCACTTCCCCGAGTCCCAGGTAGGTGGGGCTGCCCTCGAGGGCCTGTCCAGCCTGCAGGGACAGGTCAGGGCACCTTCCCCCCAAATCTTTCCCAGCCCCTCCTGGGAGCTGAGTTTTGCTCCCTGACAATCCTGGGCTCATTTCCTGGTAGTGAAATCTTGGGTGTATGACTCAAGCAAGTTCCCTAGACTCCTCATCTATACATCATGATGGCTTGAAGATAAAACAGAATCATCTGTGTAAAGGGCAAAACACAATCGTGGCTCCGGGAACCTTGATTATATCGTGACGAACATATCAGGGTGGGGACTAGAAGGTTTGGGGGTCTGGAAGCTGACTTTCCCTTCTGACCAGGTGAATGATCTTTGGGCAACTTATTTCCCTCTTTCGAGACTTCCTTTATAAGATGGAGTAGGGGATGATCCCTACGTTGCAGGGCTTCTAGAAGTTTCCATCACAAAGACACGAAGGGTTTGCAAACTCTAGTGCAATCTCTTGGGTGTGAGGGCTGGTCAGCTGAGGCCTTGTCTAGCCCAGTGGACCCCAGGGACTCTTCATACTTCCTTGCTGGGGCTCTGTGCATGCAGGCCCAGAAGATGACCTTGAATGAACCGACCTCCCCTTTCTCTCTGACCCCCTACCCCCACGCGAGTCTGCTGCAGGCGTTCCAGTGGTGTGTGTGCGAGAGACACATCCCCAGTCCCTGGCCCCCTGGCGGGTGTGAATCACATATCTCGGGGACTCAGCGTTCATGGTTTCTCTTCTGTTGCTCCTGTAAGTGAGACTGGATTTGTTCGACCACGGGGCGTCGTTTTGCTGAAGAAAATAAGACCACCGAGTAGAGAGAGTAGGGCAAGTGTTAACCAAGCCCATTTTTCAGATGAAGTAACTGAGGATCAGAGAGGCACGGTGAATTCCCCGAGGCACACAGCCAACTGGCAGTGAGGTTTGGACCGGACCCCCGGGTCTCCTGGCCTATGAGCCACTCTTTCCTGGCACAGCCTCTCTTGAATCTTGGACTTCCCCTGCCCTGTGAGGGTTTTGCTGTGTTACAGTGGAGATTGTGGGGGGCACAGGAGGCCGACAGACACAGCTGTGTGTCCTTGGCCCGCAGCCTCTGCTCTCAGAGCCTCCCTTCCGTGAAATGTTGGATCAGAAGCTGCCCGGAGGGTTGCTGAGGACTGGTTGAGGTCATTCGTGGAAAAGGCACACAGGGGGTTGTCAATGTCGTCGGCTTTAGAGCACCCGACTCTCCGGTCCCGAGAAGCAACACTCAGCCTTCTCAAGTTTCTGGCACCTGTAGGAAACTCTCCCGTCTCTCTTTTTTTTCATTCTCCAACCCAAGCCTTCTCTCCTCAGCATCAAGCACCCGACACCAAGCTATTTCTTGAACAAGTGAATGAATGAACGACAGGGGGGCTTTCAGCATGGGCTCATGAAACAGACTGACAACCCTCAGCCCTGAGCTTCTAGCCTAGTGGGGCCACGACCCGACAGGCAGCTGGGACAGAACACCAGAAGGCCTGGCCCGAGGGGGCATGCAGGAGGTGATATCCCTAGTCCAATCTCTGGCAAAGTCAAAGAAGGCTCCCCGGAGGGGGTGACATCCAGGCTGAGACCTGAAGGGCGAGTAGGAGTTTGCCAGTTTGGCAGTGGGACCAGTTTTTCAGGCTGAGGACGGAAGCTTCTGGGTCCTGTTAGCATACTAACTACAATAACTACAAGTAAGAAGGGTCTCGAAGTTGGGGGTCCTGGGGGTCAGTCCCGGCTCAGCCCCGGGGTGGATTGTCTCCCCCCAGGCCTCAGTTTATTGATGACATAAAGGGGCTGCACCAGATGGTCCCCAAGATTTCTTAAGCTGTGAGTTAAGGCTTGAGATCTTGTGTAAAGGTTGTCATTCACGAGAACCTAAAAAAACCGATACAGGCCCCCCTTTTTTTTTGAAAGACAGAGTTGCAAAAGCCACAACATTAAAAAAAACACCTCATACGCAGTGTTATTTTTAGAGAGCTCTCCTACATTCCCCAGGATGGAAGGCAATATACACAAGGGTGTTTAGGTCCCCTAGGGATAATGAAAACATGGGAAGACAGGGCCGAGGGCAACTAAGTTCCACCCAACTCCAGTCTGGAATGTGATACGGCCAGCAAGAAAGGGGACCTAGACCACAGCATATGACTCGCAGAGACGGCCATTCTGCTCAGTGAAAACGCTCATTTCAGGACAATCTGGGTCTTGCCATCTTATTTTCATAAGATAAAAAATATGAGTGAGTTCAGTAGCCGGACAGAATGTTTCTACGCTACCAGAAAAAGGTTTTGCAGAATATTCATCGAAGTAATGCGAACCGAGGTTAATTGTTGGGGACGGGATTCAATGGAGACGGGGGCGGGGGGTTGGATTGGGCTTTCGTTTTCATTTTATGCACTTCTGTGTAGTTTAGCTATTATTGAAGGACGTGTATTATGATTTTGTGACAAATTAAAAAATAACGTAAGAGGAATTTGCAGAAAAACTTTTAAAGCGAAAAGTCCCATGTAAGATTGTATATCACATATAACATTTTAATATCATTTTCCATTTTCCTTAATAATAAAAACACTGGGTGCTTATTGAGAAAAGTCAGCAAGTACCACAGAGTATAAAGAAAACTAAAACCTCCCATAATTTTGCCATCTAATATGCCAATGTTAATGTATTAGAACATATATTTACATTATTTTTATTATTATAATAATTATACTCTGTTTCAAAATTAATATCACATATATGATAAATATTTTTGTATTATAAAAATATGTATATGTGTATATATTAAGATATATATGCACACAAGCACACAAAGATATATATATATAGATAGATAAATAGATATACACACACACACATGCACACGTAAGTTTATATTTGTAACCTGTTTTTTCTCTTCTAGTATATAGTTTCTCTTCTTGGGTATCTTCCCTTGTCATAGACTTATATAACATGATTTTTTGAAATGGCCTATAATAACCAAGATATAAAAGTCTTGATACGTGTTTAATCTCTATTAACTGGACATTTGCGTTGTTTACCATTTTTTTCTTGTTACTATTAAAAGTAACTATGTGCTGAACATTTCTGTGCAAGCATCTTTAAAAAATATCCTTACTCTGTTTAAGTAGAATTATTTGAATCAAAGATTATGGCCAATTTATTTATTTAAATTAAAAAAATTTTATTTTAGAGAGAGAATGTGTGAGTGGGGGAGAGGGGCTGAGGGAGAGAGAGAATCCCAAGCAGGCTCCGTGTGGAGCCTGACTTGGGGTTCAATTCCACGACCCTGGGATCATGAACTGAGCTGAAAGCAAGAGTTGGCCTATCAAGCAGGCGCCCCATGGCCATTTTATGTTATCTTATTTTTTATTTTAATTTTTTTAATGTTTATTTATTTTTGAGAGAGAGAGAGACAGGGAGAGAGAGAGAGAGAGAACAGGAGCGTGCACACACAGGGAAGCGGCAGAGAGAGAGGTAGACAGAGGATCCAAAGCTAGCTCTGTGCTGACAGCAGAAAGCCCAATGAGCGGCTCAGACTCACCCTGAGATCATGACCTGAGTGGAATTCAGGGGCTTAACCGACTGAGCCACCCAGGTGCCCCTGGCCATTTTAAATACCAAAAGCCTTTGAAAAAAAATCGAATTAGTGGGGCGTCTGGGTGGCTCAGTCGGTTAAGCGTCCGACTTCTGCTCAGGTCATGATCTCACAGTCCATGAGTTCGAGCCCCGAGTGGGGGTCTGTGCTGACAGCTCAGAGCCTGGAGCCTGCTTCGGATTCTGTGTCTCCCTCACTCTCTGCCCCTCCCCTACTCATGCTCTCTCTCTCAAAAATAAATAAACATAGAAAAAAACTTAAAAAAAAATTGAATCGGTGACCTCCACGCCAGCTTAGTAAATCTGAATGCTGATCAGCTGACTTTACTTACCAAGAGGCATACCCAAATAGGTAGTCAACCACTTTTGGGGTGAGGGTGGCCACTCTGGGTGCCCCCTGACAGTCTGTGAAGGAGCATCCCAGGCGCACCCGGGAGGGCAAATGTGAAATAACACTGACACATTTTTGATGACTTGCTGAGCGTCCAGAGCTCTCCTATGACGACTTCTGCTTGTCTAGTGATCTGGGCCCCATTGGTGGGAGGCTCTGAGGAGCTGGCTGTGTGGTAGAGACGAGGGATGGGGTGTGGGGGTGCTCAGCCTTGGCCTTCAGGAAGAGGCAGGTCAACACAGGCCTCTGGAGAGAGACTGGTTCTGGTCTGGGTGGGGAGGGAGGGAGGGTGCCCTCCATCCACTCTGTACCCACGTGGAACCTTTACCTGGATGTGCAACCCAGCAGGTCCCCAAACTTCAGAATGGATTCCATGTCCTGAGCTCTTTAAGCTCTGCTGAGGTCAGGGCCATGTTGAGTTGGCCTGAGGAGAGGGTCTGGAAGCGAGTGTTGGCTGCTTCTGCGTGTGATCCTAATGGTGATGGTGATGTTGGTGATGATGGTTACCACTTACCAAGGGCCTGCCCTGTGCTAGGAGCTCTGCGTAACTCATTATCTCGGTTTTTTCCAATGTGGGTAAGCAACCATCACTAGATACGGAAGGCGATTTGAGGTGGCCCACAGATGACCATCACTATCTTAATAGTTAGGTGTTTAGCATAAACTAGAATGTACTAGAAAGTAGATAATTAGCATACCAAATCCATGATTTATGAGAGTGATATAAAATCTTATTTTTAAATTAGGTAACACTGTTGAGTTGATTTAAAGAAACAATATTAATACTTGGTGCTTGGATAAGGTCACCATGAAGGTGGAGTTTAAATAGTTGACATTTGGGACTATTAGAGGCAGATGCCATCATTATCCCTATTTTGCAGAGGTCAGAGTAGAGAGAGTACTTGTTCGTGTCCGACTTTTTTTTTTTTTTCAGTCAACATCGTGCTCGGGAGATTCATCCACGTTATGGCGCATGTATAGCAACTGTGTGTTCTTCATTGCAGTATAGTATTCCACTGTGTGCTGATACCACAATTTATTGACCCATCCTACCAGGGTGGCCATTTGGGTTGTGCAAAGCTTGATGCTCTGCTGCCCCCCACAGATACCTGCACAACACCCGGCAAGCAGGCCTTTCTTGAGGAGCTAGAGACCAAGGAAGGGGTGAAACACACCAGCCCACTATTACAGAGCTGGGGCTTTCTTCAGTGCAGACTGGCCTTGAGGTGGCCGGCGTGGTGAGCGGTTTGGACGATCTTAATGCTTGTCTTGTGGCATTGCACTTTATAACATGCTGTTCCCAGCAGCATCTCACAGTCCTGTCAGGCAGGGCGGGGAGCGGCGGAGGGCGGGGGGGGGGGCTCGCCCCCATGAGGAAATGAGGAAGGGAGGGGTGCCGGGGGGAGCTGGTGAGCCCATAGAGACCTGAGAAGGATTCAAAGCCAAAACAGGTCCCTGGCTTCGTGGAGTGAGAAGCTGCCTTCCTTTGAGCCTGATTTTATTTTGTTTGCAAAACAGGGGGAGGGTCCCTGCCCCCTCCCCGGGGAGGGCCGTGGTCGCCGTGACCCACAACGCCCGACTGCCGCCCTCACAGAGCAGAGCGGTGAACTTTCACATTCATTGTCGTGGTGGATCTCATAACCACCCTGGGAGGAAGGCAGCACATATAACATTTGCCCCATTTTTCAGAGAGGTGCGGTGACTCACCCACAGTCACAGGGCCGAGTGAAGAATTTACAGGGACCCAGGGCCCAAGGGGATACTCCCTTCCCTGCTGTACTGGGCCTTGTCTCTAGGGGAGCCCTGCTTTTAGTTCATAGCCCACACTGGGGGCCTTGGGGCCTGAAACACAGGGACGTAGGGGCCCAGTGAGGGTAGGGGGCTGCCTCGGGATACACTACAAGAAGGATCAGGCCCAATGAGAGCCCACCTGCACCCCACTGCCTGCAGGATGGGGCCGGGGTGGAAAGCCTGGGACGTGAGGGTCACAGAGAACCCCAAGACAGAGTAGCCAGCTGAGTAGCCTCCGTAAGGTGAGAATAATAAAAGTATTTTCTGGATTGTCTGGAGGATTAAATGAGGCAAAGCTCCGGGCACGGTGCCCCCCTCCCCCACCCGCCCCGACTCCGCTGATGAGGGCGGCTCAGGATGGCACACACCCCCTCCCCAGTATTCCAACAGGGAAGGTGTCTGTGAGTGTCAGGGACAGACCGAGCTGGCGCACGAACTGTGACCAGGAAGTGCTTCTCCCTGATTCTGTGACGGGGCCACTCCACTAGGCTGGAACGTAAAATGGGCTCTCGTGGCATATAAACCGGCCCCCGGCTGTGGGCTTGCACTTGGGGGGTGGTGGTTTCAGGGAAGACCCTTGTCTGGGCTGCGTGTGTCTCTGGGGACTGGGTCCTGCCCTTGAGGGGGCTGCTCTGTGTCCCTGGGAGGTTGGTCTGATCCATGCACAGGGCTGGCCAAACCCTTGACCAGACAGGCACAAAGGGGCTCGCTGCCAGGGCCACGCACCCAGGGGCGAGGTCTGGGCGGGGCGTAGGAAGGAGTGTGCGGGGGCGAAAGGAAGCTGGAGCTAGTCCTGCCTCCTACGCTCCCTCTCAGCCAGGCCTGGGCCCAAGGCTGCCTCCTCCAGGAAGCCCTCCTTGGTTCCCACTTGGCCTGCCGCATCTCCCTCCGTCTTCTTTTCTCCTCTCAGCTCCCTTCCGACTTCCCCTCTTTGATAAAAGAAAGCTAAAAGTCACATTCTGTGATCCTGAGAGCTCATTTCTTTGCAGGCTCTGCGAAAGGCATAGGACGTATGGAGTTCTGGGGTCAAATCGGATAGCAGGATTTGTGGAGACAGTGGGGTATTTAAAACACAGAGGAGCATTTTTCACAAGAACTCCAGTGTCAGCTGGGTTTCCTCCTGGTGCCTGGGTCTCTGAAGAGGGAGGCTGCCTGCTGGGGTCATCAGGGAGCAGAGGGGCTTGCCCAGCACGCTGAGGTCCAGAATGGGGTAGGACACACAGCTAGAGGCGGGGTCTTTCAGCCCGAGCTTTTCGGGATCCTGCTACCCACTGATTTCTAGTGGTAAGTGAATCTAAAGAGGGGGCCTTTGGGGCCCAGCTGAGGATCTGTCTTTGCTCTGCCTGGGGTTTGGGTGGTCCTGGGACAGGGACGCCCCAGGATGGGCGGTCAGGGTCCCGGTCAGGGCGGCCAGGGGATGAAGCTCCCTGCCCAGGCGTATCACTGAGAGCTGCTGGGCCTCCCGCCTAGTTTCTGCCTCCTCCGGGGGCTGCCCCAGGCTGGGGAGACTGTCTAGGGCACCCTGAGCCCAGGGTGGGGCAAGGGTCCTGACCACGGGGCCCGGGCTTGCGTTTCTGGGTCCCACCAGCTGCTGGATGTCACGTGCGTGCATTTGCGCCTTTTTCGGGGCAAAAGGCCGTACGTTTAGTCTGAGTCTTGATGCCTCCTTTGCACCTCATAAGGTCCTAGAACCTCCAGCGCAGGACAAGCCTTGCAACATGGAAGTGTGGTTTCGTGTTTTGTTGATTTGCTGGGTTTTGCTGCAGAGAACGTACCTTCTCCCCCACCTGGCAAACCACCGCCTGGGGACCCAGGCTTTGTGTGCTCTGTCTCTATTGCTGGGCTCTGTGTGCATCGATCTTTCCGCCAGAGACGATAGCTCAGCTCGCCTGCATTTCCGTCGCCTCCCTGAGTCCTGCGCTGAGGAACCCCGGCATGGTTCTAGAAGGCTGCCGGGGCTCAGAAGAGAAATGAACCCCCTTGTACAGAGAAGGCCCCCAAGGTCAAGCGGCCAGCACAGGCCCACACAGCCGGTCCAAGATGGCATCTGGGACTTGATATTGTGCGTCCCGGGCCCTTTCATCCTATTATTTCCCAACCTCGCTGCCTTCCACGTTGCCATGACAACAGGAGACCAGAGGCCGAGGAAGTTAATATTTACGAGCACTTTCCAGGCATCCTCTGCTCACCACAGTCCTGCAAGCCCGGATCTCGTCTCCACTTTATGGTCACTGCTCAGCGTGGATGGGTAACCAGGCTTCGGTGCCACATTCTCTGAGCCCGGAGCCCCTGCGTGTCCCACAAAACCGTGCGGCTGCCTTGCATTTTTGTGACCTTGTTCTGCACCAGCATGGGCTTCTCTGCCCACTCATCTCAAGCCAAATTCTACCTTCAGTGTCTGAGAAGCATGCAGGCCCAGCAGATTCGACACCAAGCCAGGTGGTCCCCACTCTTGGTTGACAAAGAGCCCTCCCACACTTTGCAGAAGGCCCTGTGGAATTTGGGGAGCTCGGGGATCAGGAGAGGGACTCACATAACAGGGAGCGGCCGGACCCCATGTCGGGAGAAGGAGTTTGACCCTGTTCCTGTAGTGGCCCTTTTGCAAGTTAAAAGTGGTTTTTTTTGTTTTGTTTTTGTTTTTTTTTTCCTCTTCACCTGTGTGTGTGGCCTGGGACGTGTGGGTGCGTTTGGTAGCCCTTGGGATGACTAGCTCTGGAGGGGTCATGGGGGCAAGGTGGGGACGGCCACTCCCAGATGCTGGGGGTGGGGCGGGAAGGCTAAGTGACAGAAATGTGATAGATCTGTGATCAGCTACCAGGACTGCGAAATGCACGTTCCTTTCCTATGCAGTGAAAAACTCCCGCAGTGGAAAAACTCACAGACGTTTTATGGGGAGCTTCGGAAATAAAAAGGGATCATTTCCCAGTCCTTGTAACCCGGGGACACCACCTGGGCGTGTTTGCAGCTGTGCGGTGTTCCAGGGTCCAGGGTCCAGCCCCCAGCCGCAGACCCAGCAGCATGGGACCCTCTCGAGTGTCCCCAGTCCCTGTGCCACCCTCCCTCCTAACATTCAAGCCCCACCCCTCAGCACCAGTCTCTTTCTGACTCAGTTTCCTTCCCCAATTGAGGTCAGAGAACTTGGTTTTCTTTTTTTAACTACCTTTTTATGTGATCAGAAAACTTCCTACATTCAAGACCCCTTCTACAAAGATTGGAAGACGCATGAAATACATAGAAAGCAACTTTAAATCACCTCCCAGAATCCCATCGCTCAGAGACCCCCATGGTCCCCTCCAGTGGCAGCAGAACCCCCCCCCCCATGCCCCCTGGCCCAGGCTGTCATTTCTGTGCACTTGACCACCCCCAGCTTAAATCTTAAATCTGACCTCCTTAGCATAGCTAGTTAAACGTATTTATTTCAGTGTTGCTCTTTGTTCTTAGGGAATTTTTATTATTGTAAAATTTGCATGCTCATTGAGGAAAATCTGAGAAGCACAGAAAGTAAATATATATATACATACACACATATATATGTATATATGTATATATATACACACACATATATATGTATGTATATATATATATATATATATATATATTTTTTTTTTTTTTCTTCTTTAGCAAAGAAAGAAAACTCATAATCCCACCGCCCCGATGTGACCGCTATTTGTCTGGAATAGCTCCTTCTCATCTTTTTGGATATTTTTAAAAGCATGTGTTGAAGGTGTATGTTTCTGCAGCTGAGAGCGTGTTATGTAGAAGATTTTAGGTCCAGGTCTGTCCTGCAGCAGTGTGAATAACCGTTTCTCATGTTAATAAAAGCAGTGGCTTATGTGCTCTGTTGTGTGCTCAGACTTTGCCCAGCACGTGCAGGCAACAGCTCGCTTACTTTTCTCATGACCTTTTGAGGCAGGGGCTGTTGTTAATTTCAGAGGAGGAGACGGAGGGTGACCTTGTCTGAGGCTGGAGAGCTAGCCCCCCTGCCCCGAGGTCTGTGTTCTTAATCACTACATTCTGTCTCTTCCTCTAAATTTTTAATAATGTTTCTAGTTCTATAGAAAAGCAGCAAATGATCCTCGTTAACGAGTCAGAAATTTCTGAACAGCATAAAAAATATTCAGAATCCCATCGCACTGTAATGTTTACTTCTGACATCTGTCAGCATTTGGTGCCTATATAGTCCCTGTATTTTTATAACAGGTATCATCCTAGCTGGCCAGTTTTGAAGGATTAAAAAAAAAAAAATCTTGTGTTTCCCAAGTCATCAGACCCTCTTGAACAAAGCAAAATTTTATTGATGCCTATCAGTCCATCGAGTGGGGGTCTTTTAAAGTTTATTAATTTATTTATTTTGACAGAGAGAGAGAGTGTGTGTGTGAGCAGGGGAGGGGGAGAGAGAGAGAGAGGAAGTGAAACGATCCCAAGCAGGCGCCCCGCTGTCAGCGCAGAGCCCCGTGATCGTGATCGTTTAGATCATGACCTGAGCTGAAATCAAGAGTCAAACGTTTAACCGACTGAGCCACCCAGGTGCCCCTTGAGTGAGGGCTTTAGTGGATGTAATCACTTCCTGGAAGCTGGACTTACAGGTTGGGTTCTCTTTCTGAATTTACCTAGAGCCCAGAGATAACTAACTTTCTGCATAAAACGGTTCCTGCATTTCTATGTTTTTAGGATACAGTCCTGGAAACTGAATTATTGAGCGTGAGGGTTTTTATCACTCCTAATTTCTATACCAAATTATTTTACAGGTGGTCTCTCTTCAATTAACAGCATTCACTTCTAGACAAATGACATAAAATACTACTTTTGTTTACCTTGCTTTCCTTTTTTTCCTGATGAAGTTGAATTTTTTTCATGTGTTGGTTGGCCACTTGTATGTCTTCTTTTGTGAATTGTCTAGGTGCTTTGTCATCGAACTTTTTTTGCATGAGGATAGAAATGGACATTATCTGCAGTGTCCAGTGGGATACCCACTAAGCCAAAAGTGGGTACTGAGCCCTTGACGTGAGGCTACCTTGACTGAGAAACTGAGTTTTTAATTTAATGTAATCGAAATCTAGATTTAATTTAGTTTAGGGACTTCATTTAAATCTAAATTACTTTAAATCTAAATTTAAATAACCACATGTGGTTAGTGGCTACCATATTGGATAGCACAGATCTAAGCCTTTCCCTAGTTATATACTGGAGTCTCAGTGGATGTCTTGTATTGATTTGTATGGGCCCTTTATATATTACGGCTATTAATCTTTTGTTGTTTTTGTTGCAGATAATTTCCCCAGGTTGCTACCTGACATTTACTTTTTTGTTCATATTGTTTACAGAGTATCAAAATGTTAGGTAGCCAAATCTCGTGATCTTTTTCTTTTGTGGTTTCTCCATAGCTTTAGGCTTTGAAAGTCCTCCCCCTCACGAAGGTTTGATAAATTCTCTCATCAAATTTATTCAAGTCTTTCTGTGATTTTTTTTTCCTTTAGCTCTTTAATCCACCCAGAATAATTTTGCCTGTGTGTTATGTGGTATGGTGTGTTTTAGTCATCTCTGTGCCTGGCGTAGAATATATACTCAATACATTTTATCTCAGATGAGGCACTCTGGTGCCTGTAGGTTAGGTTGGGTGGGTGGGGGTCAGGTTTTAGCAGGGTGAAATTAAATAGTGGGTAAAACACCGCTATTTAAAACATTGATATGTTTTTGGATTGTGATGTTTATGAAGATCTTAGTGACATAAGAAAATGCCTCTGATACAATGTTATTTTCTAGGAAAGATACAAAATCATAACCTACAATGTAATATCAACTATGTTTTTAAAAGGTAGGGTGAACGTTTTGGAAGAAATATTACAAAATATTGGTAGTAATTACTGGTGGTTGTTTTTTGTTTTTTTTTGTTTTGTTTTGTTTTGTTTTCTGCTTCTTAACATTTCTATACCAAGTACTGACTCCAGTACTTGAATGGTCAGAAATGTTACATACAGGGGCGCCTGGGTAGCTCAGTCGGTTGGGCGTCCGACTTCGGCTCAGGTCGTGATCTCACGGTCCGTGAGTTCGAGCCCCGCGTCGGGCTCTGTGCTGACAGCTCAGAGCCTGGAGCCTGCTTCGGATTCTGTGTCTCCCTCTCACTCTGCCCCTCCCCCACTATGCTCTGTCTCTCTCTGTCTCAGAAATAAATATTAAAAAAAATTTTTTTAAAGAAACATTAAATACAACACTTGAAGAAACAATGTGCCACCATTTGCCGCCTCTAGCTACCGCAGCCTCCGTCTGCCAAGACAAAATTCACGTGGTCTGGTTGAGGATGGGTGGGCACTGGTGGGGAAAGGGTCCTCCCTGGCTTTCAGTTCACACAAGCTGGGAGCGAACTCCTTTATAGCATTCGTAGCTTGTGACATAGCCCAGAGCTGTTTTCTCATCTCTAAAATAAAAACTGGGGGTGCCTAAGTGGCTCAGTCGGTTAAGCATCCAACTCTTGATCTGGGCTCAGGTCATGATTTCACAGTTGGTGAGTCTGAGCCACCCATCGGGTGCGGCACTGGTGGCGAGGAGCCTGCTTGGGATTCTGTCTCTCCTTCTCTCGGCCCCTCCCCCGTTTGTGCTTGCTTTCTCTCTCAAAATAAATAAATAAGCCCTCTCTTTCTCTCTGTCTCTCTCTCTCTCTCACACACACATGCACACATACACACACACACAGTACACATATGTGCAAAGTCACATGTACCACTGAAACACATTCAAAGAGCACCAACATAATTTTTCTTAAAAAAAAAATGTGTTTTAGTGTTTATTTGTATTTGAGAGACAGAGAGAGACAGAGTGCAAGCAGGGGAGGGGCAGAGAGAGAGAGGGAGACCCAGAATCCGAAGCAGGCTCCAGGCTCTGAGCTGTCAGCACAGAGCCTGATGCGGGGCTCGAACTCATGAGCTGTGAGATCATGACCTGAGCTGAAGTTGGACACTCAGCTGAGCCACCCAGGAGCCCCTAAATTTTTAAAAAGCAACATTCATGGTCAGCTCTATCATTTTCCACCAAGCCCGCTGCCCACGTGTCACCAGGGCTAGAAGTTTGGTCTGAATCTTTATTCATTTGTTTACTTTACCAAACGGGGTCACAATCTACTTACGACTATAAAATTGCTTCCTTTTCCTCCCCAATAAATTGTGAGTGACTTTCCACGACAGGACACGCGGATTGGGTTATTCTCAGTAACATCTGCTCAGTCCTCTGCCATCGGAACGTGCCATGATTTCTCTTATCCTTCTCTCCATCAACATCTGTCTGGTCCCCTGCTACAAGGAGAGCACAGCAAACACATCTTTAGGCGGGTGTTATTTTTTAGGATGGATTTCCAGTGGCGGAATTCCTTCGTGCACATGAACACTTACAATTTTGAAAGCCAATGCCCAAGGGGTTCCTTTAAGACAGCAGAACAGGTGGACATACACGATTACTGTCCAGGTAGGAACTCTCATCACCCCTGACATCCTCAGCTCTGGATGCTATTGACCTGTTTTAACTTTTACGGCGATGACAGGTATAAAATGTCTGATTGGGTTTTACAGTTTGATGTCTTTAATTATCAGGGAAAGTGAACCCTTTTTCATATGTTTTGTGAACATTTGTATTTCTTCATTGCTTATTTATCTATTCATATTCTTGGCCTGGTTTTCTTTAGGGTTGTCTGCCTTTTCCTGGTTGATTCATAGGAGCTCTTTAATATAATGGATATTAATTCTTTGTTTGTTACACATGTTGCAAGTATTGTGTCCCAGGCTGCTCTTTTGTTTGCAACAATTTAGTTCTATGGTATCTCAGACTATTCATAACTTTAAGTTTTTATGTGGTCAAAACTCTTTTTCTTTCTCTTTATGGCGTCTGGTTTTTAGGTCGTGCTGAGAAAGAACTTTTTCCACACTGAACTTATAAACATTTTCCTCTATATTTCCTTCCGGTATTGTTTCGTTTTATTATGCCGACACCTTTAGCCCACCTGCATTGGTTTTGAGTTTGGTTTTAATTATTCAAAATCATCTTGAAAGGTTTTACATTTTATTTTCCCCCCGAAGAAAAGCAGTTGTTGCCACTACTGTTTGAAAACTACAGGGGCCCCGGGGTGGCTCAGTCGGTGAAGCGTCCGATTTCGGCTCAGGTCATGATCTCTCCGGTTCGTGCGTTCAAACCCCGCGTCGGGCTCTGCGCTGACAGCTCGGAGCCTGGAGACTGCTTTGGAGTCTGTGTCTCCCTCTCTCTCTGCCCCTCCCCTGCTTGCTCTCTCTCTCTCTGTCAATAATAAAATAAAAACATAAAAAAAATTAAAAAAGAAAACTGCATATTCCCCCCAACTGATGAGAAACACTACTGTGTTCTTGAATTTCCTTATAAATTTGGGTCTTTTGAGGGAGGGGGGAGTTCTTTCTTATTTCCCATCAATTGATCTATTTCAGAAAATGATACACACAGTTTTAATGCCTGCAAATCTGTAGATACACATTCTCTCGGTATGTGGAAGGACGTTCTCCTTCTCAAACGTTTCTTATCCTCCCTCATTTTCAAATACACGTGTCAAGTCTCCCACCCCTGAGAAATCCCACTAGGCTTAAATTTCAGTGAACATACGCATTGATTGAAGTAGAATTAGCATAATAACATGGCCCTCGCCCTGTCGAGGCTCTGGTGTTAGACTAAGTCAAGTTTATGCGCTGGTCCTCAGGCTGTCCGTTTGTAGAGAGAAGATTGGGTTAGAGGTGAAGTTTTCTTCATGTTCTGTAACTGGAAACAGCAACAGTGATAATAGCATTTTTAGAGCCTAAAGTGTCACGCTGGGCACCAGGGCCCACACAGATGGAGGGGACAAAATCCTGTTCCTCCGGGGGCTTTTCATCGAAGGGGAGGTTCAGCAGGCGCAAGAAATTACGGGCAGGAGGCGAAATTAATGCATTCTAGATTCACGGACAAAATTCAATAAAAGAAAAAAAAAATAAACGGATGGAGGGAGCTGTGGCACTCCACTGGTCGATAACCCCCTTGGGAATGTTTTGCCTATGGCGCAAATGTCCACTATTTTTAGCTATATTTCAGGCAAAAAAAAAAAAAAATTAGCAGTGGTGCCTGTATCTAAGTTTCCAGGCACCTGCCTACCTGTTTGGGTACCTTTCTGCTTTTAGTAACCAGCTGGTTTGTGACGGGCTGTTTTGCCCGGACACAGGAAGCATGTGTCCAGGCTCGGATACTCACAGCTTCTCAGAATCAGATGGGACCTCAGAGACCAACATCTTTATCTCGTCGACCAGGAAAAGTCCCAGAGAGGGGAAGGGACTTGCCCGGAGTCCCACAGTTAACTGGAGCCAGGAGAATCTGGGGAAGGCTCTGTGGGTTTCCCTCGGGGGCCTGGGGCTGGCTTTTCTGTATTCTTCAGCGTCTCTACCATAGCTGGGGTCTGCAACTCTGTGTACCCATCCTGGTGGCCTGACTGTGACGGAGGTCAGGCCGTGTGTGCTGGGGGACGGTGGGGGGCAGTGACCGAAGTAGGTACTGGTGTGTTGATGACAGTTGGGGGCGGGAGGGTTGTGACAGCCACACACTCACGGTCACGGAGAGGCCATCTCGATGCACCAGGTGGCCCATCTCCCCGATGGCACCAAGCTCTCTGGAATCTGCCTCTCTGATTCCCAACGCAGGGAAAGACCACCTGAGTTCAATCGCTGCCCCTTCCGCCCCGGGCAAGGGCTCACAGAAAGCCTGAAAGCCCCCACTTCCAAGTCTAGGCAGAGGAGCCCAGAGTCTGCTGGGCTGGGTGCTGGGTGGATGGCCTACGGAGAATGGGGCTTGGGCTTAATTATCCTGAAGCCCCGTGGACTGTCCCTCACCCGCTAAAGGCAGGAAGCTGGGGCCTTGCTCTGTCACCATCACCTCCCTCCTCTGGGACTGCCCCAGGTGAGGCCCCATTTTTTCCCAGAAGCCGACTCCCACTCTCCCTCCACGGTGAGGTAGGTGAAGTCCTCTGGCCCCATTCCTGTAACCGGGCCCCGTGACTCCAGGTCTGGGTCCTTAATCTTCTCTCTCTTTAAAGGCAGCTTTTTTCTTCACCGACATAGATGCACTTCCAACCCTGAGAAGCTCGTGAACTGAGATGTTTATTTTCCAAGCAGTGATGTCTTTGTGGATGGCTCATTCTATTCATTCATTCATTCATTCATTCATTCATACCTTCATTGAATAAGTATGCACCAAGCAGCTGGCCTGGGCTGGGCACCCTGTCTATGAAGGTGGATGGAACACAGTCAAATTCACCAATTCGGATCCGACCTGGATGAATGCTTTCCCCTTGCTGGTGGCAGGAGGGGGTTTGGTCAGCTCCCCCCCAGGCTGCCGGGGACAAGCCCAAGTGCTCTTTGGAGTCAGCATCCCACCCGGAGGCTCTGGAGACCAGTGGGGGCTTCCATTGCCTGTGGCCTTGGGCTCGCACTGGCTTCAGACCATATTCCCTACGGCACGGCTGGGCGCAGTGTCTCCACGGGACCCACAGTGCTGCAGGCCACATCTTACCTATGATCTGCTTGGCCTGTGGTCGCCCCCGGAGAGCTGCACTGCCCTTGTGAATCAGGGCGGCCCCCAGGGTCATGTTCAGCGTTTCCTAAGCGAGCTTCTGGTTCTCACCTAAGGTGGACAACTCTCCTCCCCTCCAGAGCTGCTCCCACCACCAGCTCTGCAGGAAGTGGTTCTTTTCTCTCTGCTTCCCCCTCTTCAGTCACACGCAGGGGCTTAGCGCCATGGGGAGGAGAAGCGGGGGCCAGCGGGACAGGGTCTCTGCTCGGATCGCCCTGCACCGGTGGGTGCCCAGGTCCAGCCGCAGAGGTGACGCCGATGTGCTGGGCACTTGGGGGAAGCCTTTGGAGTTTTTAGTGCTCTTGTTCCCTAAAATGGATGCACTTTTTCCTGTCTTACCTAGTAAGGATATTGATATGTGCTAATTGTAAATTATTCATAGAATACAGAAGAGAATTAAAAAAAGAGTAGGCTACCCCTGGGCTCGCTACCTAGAGACCACAGCTGTTGTTGCTCTTGGTACACGTCTTTCTAGATACTTTTCTGTGCATACATTCACAGGTACTCTTCTAGATACATTCTAGATACTTTTCTGTGCAAACGCGTGTCCGTTTTAGGAAACAAGAATGGGCTCTTGTAACACATGGTTTCCCGCTTCGTGGCACGGCTGTCTCTCCCAGTCAGGAGACGTAGATCCCACTGACTGTTTTCAGGAAGTCATGATTTATTGCTCCCATCCCCTGCTGGGGACACTCAGACGGTTCCCATTTTCCGGGACTGTATCCCTGTGCGGTCCCAGTGTGATGTCCTCGAGGTAGATCTCTAGGTGTGGGATTATGGGGCCACAGGGATGTACAGTTAAAAGGCCAGGGTATTGGGGCGCCGGGAGAATGCCCTGAAGGTCGTAAAGGCAGGGAGCAGGGGAGGAGGTGAGACATGATGGGGGCGCGGCCCAGGCTGGTCGCCGAGGGGGTAATAGAAGTGGTCAGGGTTTGCCTACTCGTTGCAGGTGGAAACGGCAGGATTTCTGGGTGGCTTGCACGTAGGACGTGAGAGAAAGAGGAGCCAGGAGTGACACGGTGGGGTTTTGGCCAGGGCTTCCGGAAGGCTGGAGGAGTCCTGTTCTGAGCTGGGGACTCTCAGGGGTTTGCTTTGGAGATGCCGTCGAGCCCCCACATGGGGTTGCTGAGTGAGCAGTGGGACGTGGGAGGTTTGAATGTGGGGCCTAAGAGAGGTCCAGGCTGGGGACGTACCCGTGTCATCGCCGTGGTTGTGAGGGGGAGGGCAGCGGTCACGTGAAGCCATTGCCCGGCCTTCCTCTACCCCTCATTTGTGCCTCAGAGAAGGGAGCCCGAAGTCCCACCTGGTGCCCCCCTGGCCGTGCCCGTCAGCCACTCCTCACCCGACACTTCTTTTTTCAGGCACCTGCTGTCTCTGTGTGGGTTGTGGAGGGGGTTGCTATTTTGGGTTCCCTCCACCCCCACCCCACAGAGCAAAGAGCTTCCGAGGGAATCAATGCCAGACCCAGCTCGCTCCAAAACGAGGTCACTGCGGAGCCCGGGGCCTCCACGCCCTGGGCCCCAGCCATATCTGTCAGCGATCCGAGACTCGTGTGACCCCGCTCCCAGCAAGTGCCGTCTGGGCTCGGGCCGCCTCACTGGAGCTCAGAAGGCGGGTTCCAAACGTCTGCCGTGGGAAGAGGCCTTGGGTTCATTGCAGTTCCGCGGCCAGACTTGCTCCCCGGAAGGAACAGGAGGGCGGCTGCGCCCCTGGTGTCCTATTTCACAGGAAGGATCCAGGCTCAGGCAAGACTGTCTTTGGCTGAGCCTTTTCCCTTTTGATCAAACCTATAGCATATAGCGGGTTAGCTCTGAAACAGATGGTTAAACAGACATTTGAAAAAAAACGTACAGTGAGGCACGACACCCACCCACGCGCGCGCACGCGCCCATGTGGCCGCTGCCCAGCTCAGGATGTGGAGCGTTTCCATCCGCCCTGGAAGGCTGCTCGGTGCCTCTTGCCCACAGCAGCTGCCTCCCAGCAAGGACCAAGCCCGGTCCTGACTTGCGTCACTAGCAATTAGCTCTGCCTCCCCTGGGGCGTCCCGTAAACGGAATCCGAGTGTGTCTGGTCTCTTTCACTCATCGTTCTGCCCGTGAAATCCATCCACGGGCCTGAGCGCAGCAGCCGGTTGTGCCTTTGTGTTGCCGCGTTGCATTCTGCCGTAGGAATACCGATTTTGTTTCGGGTCGATGGTTTTGCTCTAAGCAGCGTGAGGCCCTAGATGCTGTGTCCGTTTCAGCCTCGTAGGCACACAGCCTGGCACCGAATTAGTCCGATAAGCGAACGGATCACCATTCTCTTCGGGGGACGTTAGACAGGTCTGGACGCGAGCCACACAGTGCGTGGTCGCCTCAGCCTTGGACGGTCTCTCAGCCGTGCTGGGTTACCTATCAGGGGCCAAGTAGTTACTCAGGAAAACCTCTGGGGAGGACCCAGAGTCCACAGTCGTCGTCCCTCCCCACACTACGCTATGGAGGGCATGTCCTCTCCTCCATCAAGCCCATAGCAGACCACCACCTCATTACGATCCTGGTTCTGGGGTCGCGTGAGCCCCTGATGTGATCCCTTGGTCCCCAAGGTGGGGGGTGGAGACCCATCCCTACATCCCCAAGGCAATGTGTGCTGCCCCGGTGACATATCTAAGCCAGTGTGAGGAGACTGGCTGCTGAGGCCTTGCTGTGTGACCGCGGCCACACCAGTACCCTCTCTGGGCCTTGCTTCCTTCATTTGTACGGGCAGTCTGACTGTGCCTCGTTCTGGGTTCTCTCGGGACCTCCGTCCACTGCTGCCCCGCTTGGCTGTGGCAGCCTGCAGGGTGGGACAAGTGGGGACGTTTCAGCTCTGTTGGCCGCTGGGGTCCAAAGCCGCCGTCCCAGAATCCTCCAGGCGGGAAGCTGTTGTTCGGCCAGGGTGTGCTGCCGATAAGACCGCACCCCCCCCACCCCCCTCCCCACCCGGCCCTGGCCGTCGTCTTTGATGGTGAAATGTGAAATCAGGAAGCGGCTAGCTGTTGAGTGAAGTTGTATCGAAATGAATCCATCAAGGTGAATGGGATCTCGATTTTCTGCTCCGTGGTCGCTGTTTCCTGGGTGGAAACATGAAAGATGACAGGGTGCTTTCAATAGAAAACAAAGTGCGGTGGATGATGGAGTAAATGTTCGGCGGGTTGTTACAACCAGGCCCTCTGTGCAGGGGAGGGTTCTTCCCGCAGGCCCCAGACCTTCTGCCTTTATGCACCGAGGCTGGCTCGACGCGGTCTGAACACCTGCGTGAGTCCCAATGAAGAGGCTACGTATTCCGTCTACACTGGTAGCAAATGCACAGCACACACAGGACCACTCCAGAAAGGGGGAGGATCTAGGGTCTTGGGACATCAGAGGTGGGGACTTTGGGAAGGGAGAGGAAGAAAGGCGGAGGGCTTGACTGTCTTGGCATCCTTCCCTTGAGTCGGAGAGAGCTGGGGATTCACGAACCCACAGGTACCAACGATGATGTACGTCACAACAGCCATGTGCCTTTTGAGTCTGTAGGTCACTTTATAGTCATGAAGGGCTCTCCCGGACACTAACTCCATCCACCCCGAAAAGTATCACTGTCCTCATTTTGTTTTATTTTGTTTATTTTTGAGAGAGAGAGCGAGAGAGAGCGAGAGCATGAGCAGGAGAGGGGCAGAGAGAGAGAGAGGGGGACAGAGGATCCAAAGCGGGCTTTGCGCTGACAGCAGAGAGCCCGACACGGGGCTCAAATTCACAAACAATGAGATCATGACCTGAGCCGAAGTTGGACACTTGACCGACTGAGTGCCCCTCCCCCTCCCCTGGCACCCCTCATCGTCCTTCTTGTGGGAGGTGACTTGGGATCCTCTCCTCCGTTTACCCCTGGCTTTCCAGACCCTGCTCCCTGGTTACATGCTGCTTCGAGTTGAAAACATAGGCAGGAGAGGTGTTGGGGCTTGGGAGTGAAGCACGCAGTTGACCTGGCCTCTGCCGCTGGTTTGCTTTAGCCCTGGGGACAGTCACCTTATTAAATGCTGCAGTTCCCTTGGGCTTGGCTCCCCAGAGCACCCTCCTTATTTCCCCATTTGACTCTGAGTTATTTTGGTAGCTACTCTGTGGACCTGAGGCTTCCATATGGGAATACATTGCTTTCGAAATGAGACTTGCATCCTGAGCCCCCAGGGAGAAGACAGAGAAAAGGTTCTCAGCAGAGATTCTCCCCAGACGAGTTCAGCAGAGGGGCAGGACCTCTATTCACACCTCTCCTGATCTGGATCCTGTGTGGGCAGCACTAGGCTCACGAATCCTCTGCCTACCTCCCATCAGGTGCTCGACCAATCCCTTTTCCCCAGAGCCGCTGGAGTGCTCTCTGGACGACAGAAATCTGGTCAGAAATCTGGTTTAAGTCTCCCCCAACTTAAACTTTTTTTACTGTTTATTTATTTACATGGAATATTTAATGTTTATTTACATTAAATACTTAATGTTTATTTTTGAGAGAAAGAGGGAAGGAGAGAGAGAGAGAGAGAGAGAGAGAACAAGTGGGGGAGCGGCAGAGAGAGAAAGAGAGAGAGACACACACAGAATCCAAAGCTGGCTCCTCAAACCCACAAACCGTGAGATCATGCCCTGAGCTGAAATCAGATGCTCAACCGACTGAGCCACCCAGGCACCCTGCCTTCCCCCCGACTTATTCCCAGATCTTTATTCCCCAGATCTTGAGCCCCTTGGTCAGCACGCAGGTAATGCCGGGCAGGGGAGACACAAGGGGGTGTGTGTGTGGGGGGCTGCAGTGAACTGGATGGAGGAGGGTGGCCGCACCCCATCTAAGGGGGACCATCCCAACTCCGTTGTCATAGAAGAATACAGGCTCCGTGTTCCCAGGTCCTGATTTCTCGACACAACCTGGGAAATCTGGGTGTTTATGTGAAATCTCCCAATTTTCAAAGGTTGCTTTACACTTTTTAATTTTTTTTAATGTTTTTATTTATTTTTGAAGGAGAGAGAGAGAGACAGAGCTTGAGCTGGGGAGGGGCAGAGAGAAATCCGAAGCAGGCTCCGGGCTCTGAACTGTCAGCACCGAGCCCAACGTGGGACTCGAACCCACGAACCGTGAGATCATGACGGGAACAGAAGCCAGACGCTTAACCGACTGAGCCACCCAGGCGCCCCTATACTTTTTATTTATTTATTTATTTATTTATTTAAAAAAAATTTTTTTTTTTAACGTTTATTTATTTTTGAGACAGAGAGAGACAGAGCATGAACGGGGGAGGGGCAGAGAGAGAGGGAGACACAGAATCGGAAGCAGGCTCCAGGCTCCGAGCCATCAGCCCAGAGCCCGACGCGGGGCTCGAACTCACGGACTGTGAGATCGTGACCTGAGCCGAAGTCGGACGCTTAACCGACTGAGCCACCCAGGCGCCCCCCTATACTTTTTAAAAAGTGCCACGTGGGCCACTCACAAAGCATTTTCTGTGGGCCGGATACCCACGTGTTGTGACCTTTGCCCTATCGCTACACGTTCACAAGACGTCGGTGGCGCTCCCTAAATGTCACGTTCTTTCATCTCTGCGACTTCCCACATCCCGATCCCTGCTCTGTCTGGCAGGTCAACTTGTCCTCATGCCAGAGGTGGGACTTTGGGCCAGTGACTTAACATCTTGGTGCCTCTGTTCCCTCCTCCGTAAGGTAAACGTATCATGGGAGCTGTCTCAAAGGCTCCCTGGGAAGGAAGACTGCGTGAGCTGATGAACGCCACGTGTTAGAAAGTGCTTGGCGTGTTATAGGTGCTAAGCCAGTGTCCGCTAACATTGTCATCGTCATTAATCGATCATCCTTCTCTTGGCGGTCTTGTCGGAGACATCTTCGCGGACTCCCCAGGGACAGACATCCCCACCCGCCTGGATCCTGTAGCGCCCGTGGCCCCCACCCCATCCCATCTCACTGCACTGATGGTCTGTCGGCCTCTCTGCCTTCTCCGTCTTCCCCTGGGGGAACGTCGTCCTTGAGTGCTGGGCCAAGGATGTGCTTCTTCTGGGGGCACGGCAGGTGGGCTTGTGTGGCCCCTGGGTGATGTGACACCCATCCCCCCAGTACCCCCCTCCCCTCACTCGCTGGAGGAAGCCAGGAAACAGGAAGTGAAATTGACAGACGCTGACCAACCTGGTTTCACTTCAGACGTGAATGAAAGGGACTGAGTCCCCCCACCTTCCGGGTGGGGGGGGGCGGTGCATGGGGAGTCATGGTGTGCCATCGAGATTTTTTGGATGCATCTTTCAGTTTCAAAAGTGTGAAGCACTGTTACCATGGGTTGAGAACTTTTAGCGCCAGATGACTGTGTCCCAAACAGGACGTTGCTATCTGGGTCTGGTAAAGTACCTGGGAGTTTTCTGGGCTCCCAGCTGTGGGGCCTGACGGTGATGTTATGGTCCCATACAGTAGCGTTCCTCAACCTCTGAGCCGTGACTAATTCTTTTGCCCTTGAGCTGGCGTCTAAAAGAAAAAAAAAAAACAACAAAAAACAAAAACCCCTCTGTGGTCGCAACCAAGATGTGATGACAGACTCTGAGCCCCGAGAGTCTCGCCCAGCCCACTCTGGCACGTTTCGGGGATGCTGCGGAACTCAGCCGAGCTGTCTGTCACAGGAGAGCCAAGCGAGTGGGGGTAAGACATTCAGATCAGCACAAGTTCTGTTTCTCGCTGCTCGTACAAACAGGCACTTGCCGGAAGCTGCCTCAGTGGGGACGAGGTGGAGCCCTGTGAGGGCACGGTCAGGTCTTTGCTGGGAATGATGGAGGTTTTCCATTGTCTCATTTTCCATGACCCTGATACGGTTATGACCCGGGACTTTTTTTTGTGGGGGGTGTGGGGGGGTGCTGGCCGAATGTCTATGATATTCAGGAGTTCTGGTAGGAGTCGGGTGAGGGATGGATGGGCTGAACTTGAAACTTGCCCCAAATTTGTGTTCCATTCATCGTGGCCTGTTACCCACACCATGTGGGAAATATGTGTTCTGTAGCTGTGTGGTGTGGCTGAAAGAACATGGGATGTGGGGTCTGGTTCTTCCTGGACGACCTCCCGGAGCTTGAGTCTGTATCTTTAATAATGCACGTGTAGGGGCGCCTGGGTGGCTCAGTGGGTTAAGCGTCCAACCTCGGCTCGGGTCATCATCTCCCAGTTGGTGGGTTCAAGCCCCACATCCGGCTCTGTGCTCACAGCTCAGAGCCCGGAGTCTGCTTCGGATCCTGTGTGTGTCTCCCTCTTTCTCTGTCCCTCCCCGGCTTGTGCTCTGTCTCTTAAAAATAAATAAACATTAAAAACATTTTATAAAAAAAAAAAATAATGCGTGTGTGATACAGGACCGGTGGGAAGAAATTAGAGGACCGATGTGCAGAGGGGTTCTGGGACGGAGAGGGTGAAGTGTGGTTGCCATCACTGATGCCCTTGAGTCCCTCCCCACGCTCCAGGCAGCTCAGCCCATAGAAGCTGGGGAAGGTCAGCCTCGGGGCTGGCTCCCGATTCTTCCACGGCCTTTTACCTAATTTTATTTGTGTGCTGTTGGATCCTTTTCAAAGAGGGCCCTCCCAAACTGTGTAAACTTCAGGCCCAAGAAAACCTGGGTCCATCCCTGATCCCGGGACACGAATAACGCAGGATGGTGTCTGTTGTCTATGTTAGAATCTTGGCCTCATCTGTAGATAGGGATCCAGCTACTGACCTCTTTGTGCATCTTGTCTGTGGTTGTTATGAAAAGTACTTACTTAATACCCCAAAGGAGAATCAGAGCCCCGGGGACCAGCCAACCTGTGTCGATAATAATGGCGGACAGTTCTGGCTGGAAAGTGAGAGGCTGGACATGATACTCCTTTAGCTCAGTGGTGGAGAGGGTAGGAGGTGTGCAGGGTCTGGTTCTCCCTGAGGAGTTTGTCTGCTGACAGTGACTATTAACACACACGTGGCCCAGTGACAGACCTCACAGGTAGGGTTTCAGGGGGCCGTGAGGTGGGCAGGACAGGGGTCATTATTCCCTTTTAGCAGGTGCACAAACACACCAAAAGGGGTCAAGGAGCTCTTTCAAGGTCACGCTGCCGCTGAGAAGCATAGCAACATTCAAATGCGTTATCGAAACTCCAAATACAGGGTTTTCACCTGCTGCCTTGTTGCTTCTCCAGGAAGCTGCACCTACGAAAGACCAAGGAGGATTTGCTGACCAGGACCTGCTCTTTCTAGAGAGTGACCCCGCTTTAACTACCTACTGTGGGGGCTCGTGTGCCGCACTCCGTGCCCGGTGGGGTCACCACGTCCTCTCAGCCCACCCGGGAGCCCATTACTCTCCAGGGGGGGAAACAGGAGACTGAACTCAGGGGCGCTCCCCTCCCCTCCCCCTCTCTCCACCATTGTCTGGCTCACGGTTAACCCGAAGAGGTTGGCAGTGGTTCAAGTGGTGGAAAACCAAACTGCCCACGTGAGACGTGGTGACTGACCCTTTGATTTTGTGATTCTCTTTTTCCCAGTTGACGGCTGGCTTAAGCATTTGGCATGGTGTGAGGGGTGGTCTTCTTATATTCTGATTAATGCTGCACATTGCCTGTCCAATAGGGTAATGTCGGATGTCAGCGGCAATCAGCCTACCTACAGAGCTTCCATTAGAGTTTATGTCCGTGCTAGAGACCCAGGTGAGGAAGGACCTAGAATGTCAGGACCGGAACGGGCTCCTGGATGTGTCCAGTCCCAGGCTGGCAAACTCAGATGCCCACAGGGGCTGGGCAGGTGGCCACGCCACGGGAATCAGGCCAGGAATAAGCCAACAGGGACTGGCAGGGCTGTGGGGTTCGAATTCAAAAACGTCAGTACCTTGCGCTGACCGAACAAAACTTGTCACACGGAGCACATTTGGCTCATGTGTCATCGGTCCACAGCTCGAATGTGGCCAGACCTCTTCACTACACCACCAGGGGGAGGGAGGTCTTTAGGGGCAGTGATTTCCCACCGTCCGGGCAGACCACGAATAAATTCACGAACACAAGCGTTGTCTTGCAAACTAAAACAAAACAAAACAAAACACCTTCACTGCACATAAGGTTTTAGAATGTATTGAGTGTGGTCACACAAATTATTTTAATGGGTCCTCATAATATTCTCACTTTATTTTTCTACAACATTTTTAGTGTTTATTTATTTTTGAGAGAGGGAGAGAGACAGAGCATGAGCAGGGGAGGGGCAGAGAGAGAGGGGGAGACAGAATCCGAAGCAGGCTCCAGGCTCGGAGCTGTCAGCACAGAGCCTGACGTGGGGCTGGAACTCAAGAGCTGTGAGATCATGACCTGAGCCAAGGTCGGACGCCTAACCGTCTGAGCCACCCAGACGCCCCATAACATCCTCACTTTAAATGTGAGGGGACTGAAGTGCAGAGTAGCCAACTTCGGTTCCATGTTGGGTGACCGTTAAGTCCTGCTTGCACTGGACAGTCCTGATCATCGTTATTGTCCCACTGTCGTCATGAATAGCCCCTTTTACTCCACAAAGTGCCCTGACTCAGGGGATTAATCACGCACTAGCTGTAAGGTCCCCGTGGGCTATGGACTTGGCCATTTTCCTTGACCTTCTGAGACAACACGGCCAGCACCTGGCCAAGCAGTCCTGATTCCTGTCTGGAGCTGTCTCCTCTGCCGTCTCCACAGCAGGGGGACAGTGATGTGGGTGCTGATATGAACCCTGGGGAGAGGCAGGGCAGTGCAGCTGTTAAGAACAGCGCCCACCCTGGCGCCTGTCTGACCCAGGTTCGAATCCAGATTCTGCCACTTACCTGCACAAGCCTCAGTTTCCACATCTGTAAAGGGGGGCTGACGATAACGGCTACTTCACAGCCTCGGGCTGGAGATTAACTGACAGGATGCATGGAAACCACTCAGCTCGTGGCTTGCGGTGACATCATTAATTACTACGGCGCTGTCGACAAGTGTTGGTGCAGTTCATGGCCAAATCCGTCACCGCCCGGTGGTGAGGAGTGACGGCCTGATCTGCTTTTGGGGCCTGAAGCCCTGCGCTGCCCCACATCCTTGGGCGCTGGGTGCAGTGGGGAAGGCGAGAGGCCCACGCAGATCTTTGTGACGCTGCTTGTCTCCCTAAGGAGGCAGGTTTCGACTTTCATTGTTGCAGCAGGAGGCGGGGAATTGACTGGGGCACACTTTGGGATCCAGCAATGATGTGTTTCCCCAAGGACCGCTGTCACTGTCAGGGCACAGACAGGACAGGAGGGGCGGAGGGCAAGGAAGGGCGGGAGCAGGGGGGCTTGCCAGGGCCTCAGGGCCCATGGGATGTGCGGGTTTGAGGGAGTTCTCCAAGCAGCCCAGGGCCAAGTACCCAGAACCCTGCCAAGAGCTTAAAAACCCCTCTGTCCAGGCTGCACCCTAGACCAGCTAAGTCAGCATTCCTGCGTGACCACAGACATCAGGGTCCGGGGGGCTAGGAGCTCAGCCCCTCAGCCCCCATTCTGCAAATTAGGGTCCAACCCCATTCGTCACCAGGACTGTGAATTCTTATTGCGAGCACATGCGGATAACGCTGGAAAAGCACGGTGTGAGCCACCAGGGGCCATGCAGGCATGAGGTCAGTCCGTCCGTGCAGCCTCCAGGACCTCAGGGCAGCGCTCGTTTGACAAATGAGCCTAACCGGGCACCCTGCCTCCGTGTTTACTCATCGTGTATTTGCTCCCCTGCGTCTGGTCACACGTGGGGGTAATGGAACCTCGATGAGATGAGGAAAAGCACTTTTGGGGTCTTCGTGATGCTGGTCTGGGGTTTGGGGTTTGCACTGGCTCGAACTTGCAGCCCAAGGGTGTGGTGACTGGCTTCACGTGGCCCGCGGCTCAGGGCTGTCGGCCGCCAGCCATGTGGCTTCCCCAGTCCAGGCCTCAGTTTCCTCCTTTGCGCTTGGGGATCTGCGCGCCTGCCAGCGTGAGGGGCCAGTGCAAGGCTTCTGCTCGGCCATGCACTTTGCAGCATCTGAGCTGCATGCCTCTAAAGCCTTTATTACCGTTGCCACAGAGAACTCGCGCTCTGCTGACTTATGGATCTTTCTCTATTTGCATTTCTGTTTCCCTGTATTATTTGCGGCTGGTGGTTCTCCAACTTCATCCGCATTGCCTGGGGACGCTTTTTAAAACGCCGGTTCCGTGTTTCAGTTAGCTGGGGGTGGGGCCCGGGAACCTGCATTCGCACGAGTGTTCTCTGAATGATTTCTACAGCTCAGTGTATGGGGGGGGGGGAGGCGAGCGGAGCCCCCACTCCCTCCTTTCCTTTCCTTCGTATTTTCCATCTCTTTTGGGCGTTGGTACTTGGGCTTTGGTGTAAACAGAGCAGGTGTGACCCGTGCTTACCGCTGTCTCGCAGGTGTCCTATCCCTCTGAACCCCGGTTTTCTTGACTGTAGGGCGACTGCTCAGGTATGGGGACATTTCTGTGTGCCTACCTGGGTTCCAGGCCACTCGGCCTGAGGCTTCTCCCTGGTGTCCGAGCCAGCCTCCGCACCCTCCCAGGGACCCCACCCTCCCCCCACCCCCCTCCACCCCCGGAGACCCCACATGGCCAGTCCTTGGGGAACAGTACTGTGGTGGGCAGAGCCTGGCTCTGGGCTGATGTGTGGCCGTGAGGAAGTTCGGGATGAAGGACCGAGTCTAATCCCAAGCTCAAGGGACGGGGCAAGTGGCCATGAGCTGCAGGAGGGACGCTGCGAGGAAGGGAACTTGTCTCGAGCCCTGGTCCTGGGGGGCCTCCTCTGAGCGGCCGGGATCCTAAGAGCGAGGATGAGGTGGTCATGAGCTGCCAGTTCCTGAGCACGTGGCCATTTGCCAGCCGCGTCCTTTCACCTTGCGCTCATTTCATCGGCCCGTCAGCCCCCGAAACTGCTCCTGTCCTCGTTCTAGACACGAAGGAGCGGAGGCCCGGCTCGTAAGCCCCCCGCGCGGGGTCCCGGTCTGCTGTGGTTAGACTCACTCTGCTGCGGTCTTATTGCTACAACAGGACCGGCATCTCCACGGCGCGGTACAGTCTCACCGCACTTCTGAACGCGGTCTCGGTCTCCGAACTGAATCCTTACCTTCTGATGCTCGGTCCCCGGGTGCTTTTTAAAAACCTCTAGGGGCGCCTGGATGGCGCAGTCGATTAAGCGTCCGACTTCAGCCAGGTCACGATCTCGCGGTCCGTGAGTTCGAGCCCCGCGTCAGGCTCTGGGCTGATGGCTCGGAGCCTGGAGCCTGTTTCCGATTCTGTGTCTCCCTCTCTCTCTGCCCCTCCCCCGTTCATGCTCTGTCTCTCTCTGTCCCAAAAATAAAAAAAATAAAAAAAATTAAAAAAATTAAAAAAAAAATAAAAACCTCTCTACTGAGGTCTGACGAGTGTGGTACAAAACCCACTTGCGTTACCTGCACAATTCAATAAACTTCAGCAAACTTGCAAGGCTGTGCCGCCATCGCCACGATCCAGGTTCACGGCGTCTCCGTCACCCCCAGAAGATCCCTTGTGCCCACCGGCTCCAGGCCGCCACCGATCCAATCTTGCCACCAGCTTCCCTCGCTGTCACCATGACATTTCACCGCGGAGGAAGCTGAGGGCCAAGGGTTGTGACTGTCCCAATTGTACAGCTGAAGTCTTGCTGTCTAACCTGGTAGAAGTGTCAGAGCCGGACTCGAAATCTGTCGGCCCAGGGCCCAACCCGTTCCGAAAACCCCTCGCTCCAGCAGCAAGCCTCGCAGCTGTTTCCCCATTTGATTTTCAAAGTCCTTTCCACTCTCCCCCTCCTCCCCTCCCTCCTCCCCTCCCCCTCCTCTCCTCCCCCTCTTCCCCTCCCTCTCCTCTCCCTCCTCCTCCCCCTCCTCCTTCTCCCCCTCCTCCACTCCCTCTCCTCCACTCCCTCTCCTCCTCTCCCGCTCCTCCCTCTCCCCCTCCTCCCTCTCCCCCTCCTCCCTCTCCCCCTCCTCCCTCTCCCTCTCCCCCTCCTCCCTCTTCCTTCCCCTCCTCCCCTCCCTCCTCCTTCCCCTCCTCCCCTCCCTCTCCTCCCCTTCCTCCTCCTCCTCTCCTCCCCCTCCTTTCCTCCCCCTCCTCCTCTCCCTCTCCTCTCCTTCCTCCTCCCCCTCCTCCCTCTCCTCCTCTCCTGCTCCTCCCTCTCCCCCTCCCCCTCTCCCCCTCCTCCCTCCTCCTCCCCCTTCTCCCCTCCCCCTCCTCTCCTCCCCCTCTTCCCTTCCCTCTCCTCTCCTTCCTCCTCCGCCTCCTCCCTCTCCCCCTCCTCCCCTCCCTCTCCTCCTCTTCCCCTCCTCCCTCTCCCCCTCTTCCCTCTCCCCCTCTTCCCTCTTCCTCCCCCTCCTCCCCCTCCTCCCCCTCTCCCTCCTCCTCCTCTCCCTCCTCCTCTCCCTCCTCCTCCCCTCCTCTCCTCCCCCTCTTCCCCTCCCTCTCTTCTCTTTCCTCCTCCCCCTCCTCCTCCTCCCCCTCCTCCCCTCCCTCTCCTCTCCCTCCTCCTCCCCCTCCTCTCCTCCCCCTCCTCTCCTTCCCCTCTTCCCCTCCCTCTCTTCTCCTTCCTCCTCCCCCTCCTCCCTCTCCCCCTCCTCCACTCCCTCTCCTCCTCTCCCGCTCCTCCCTCTCCCCCTCCTCCCTCCTCCTTCCCCTCCTCCCCTCCCTCTCCTCCCCCTCCTCCTCCTCCTCCTCCCCTCCCCCTCCTCTCCTCCCCCTCTTCCCTTCCCTCTCCTCTCCTTCCTCCTCTGCCTCCTCCCTCTCCCCCTCTTCCCTCTCCTCCTCCTCCCTCCTCCTCTCCCTCCTCCCCTCCCTCTCCTCCTCTCCCCCTCCTCCCTCTCCCCCTCCTCCCTCCTCCTTCCCCTCCTCCCTCCCTCTCCTCCCCCTCCTCCTCCTCCTCCTCTCCTCCCCTCCTTTCCTCCCCCTCCTCCTCTCCCTCCTCCTCCCCCTCCTCCCTCTCCCCCTCCTCCCTCTCCCCCTCCTCCCTCTCCCCCTCCTCCCCTCCCTCTCCTCCTCTCCCACTCCTCCCTCTCCCCCTCTTCCCTCTCCCCCTCCTCCTCCCCCCTAACTTTGCCACCAGGGGCAGCCTCGGCCAGGCCAGCCATTTCCTGAGGTTGCTGAGGCCTGGAAATCAATTTCAATTGAAAAGCGGTTCCCGGGGCGCCTGGGTGGCGCAGTCGGTTAAGCGTCCGACTTCAGCCAGGTCACGATCTCGCGGTCCGTGAGTTCGAGCCCCGCGTCAGGCTCTGGGCTGATGGCTCAGAGCCTGGAGCCTGTTTCCGATTCTGTGTCTCCCTCTCTCTCTGCCCCTCCCCCCGTTCATGCTCTGTCTCTCTCTGTCCCAAAAATAAATAAAAACTGTTGAAAAAAAAAAAAAAACCCTTTAAAAAAAAAAAAAGAAAAGCGGTTCCCTCCCTGCAGAGAGACAGAGCTCATTTCCTGCAGCGGGAAGGGGGACGGTGATGTGTGGCTGGGGCTTTGACCCAGCTCCCCCAGGTAGGAGAGCGAGAAGCGCACGAGACACTGCGGCTCTTTGGTGTTCATCTGTAAAGCTCTCAGGTGCTGAGAAACTAAGCCCAGAACCGAGCCGCTTTAGGGCATACGGACGGCATTTTCGGGTCTCTGTTTCCCCTTCCACGGTGTTGGGGGCGTCGTGCTGGCCATGCTGGGGACTGACTGCTCGTGCCAGCACTGCGCCCAGGACATCTACCTACCCAGGTCTCTGGCCCCCCAGGGCAGGACCCTTCCGGGGTCCAGGGATCAGGCCACGGCTGGGGAGATGGGGCAGAGTAAGGGGTCCCCATCTGTGGGTCTGCCATTCGGCCCAGATCCCTGGGGGGCAAAGCCTAGACTCGCCTCATCCCCCCAGGGTTGGAAGATCTGTTCCAGGGAGGCAGGATTGGGTGGGAACAAGGGCCTGCCTGGAGCCACCCCCAGATGAGAGACGGTCCAACGTGCGGTTCCACCTGGTGTTTGAGTGTTGGCTTTTGCGGTCTTGGCAGGGAGGGCCCCGGTCAGGATCGGCAGCGTGGGTGTTGACGAGGGCTCTCAAGCCCTGACCCTCCGTGCACTGGCTGTACCGAGCTCCTGTCTCAAAGCTCTCTTGGGAGGATATTCATCTCTTCGTGGGGTAGGGGAGGGCATAGGACAGGGTGCCTGGCCAGATCTCGTGGAATCCTGGCTCTGTCGCTGCCCTCGTGACCCGGGTCCAAGTAGTTCACCCTTCTGAGCCTCAGTGTCCACACCTGTAGAATGGGAACCAACGCCCCAGGGAGTTTCGAGCACCCGGCCGCTCGAGCCTGAGACATTTCATGATTGCAGTGTGGCCTGCCTGGGCCTCTTGTTTTGGGGGGGTTCTATCCCAGGCCCCAGGAAATGGTAACTGTGGGTGCCTGCAGGGCCCGGAGGAAGAAGAGGAGGAGGACAGTTCTGTGTAAGCAGTTGGTGCTGAAATTTGTGTTATTTCCTCTAGGGGATGGTTTGTTCATTTTAGCTGGTGATTATAAATCAAGGGCCCAAATGCGCGGAAAACCACTTTCGTCAAGACTTTAATGAGGCTGAAGGGAGCCTGGGTGGGAAACAGCCTTCGTAGGGGGCCCTCACCGTGTGCCAGGCACTGTTAATCAGCCCTTGAAGCTGCGTCCTGTCTTGTACAATCCTCACAACCTTGTGAGGCAAATCTTCTCTGCCCCATCTCACGGATGAGAACATGAGCTTTAAGAAGGTGAGGAGACGCCCAAGGTCGCATGGCTAGGAGGTGATGTCACGGGAGCAGTAGTGCCTGGGTCTCTGCGACTCCAACTCCCCTGATCTTGACGCTGTTCTATAGACACACACTTCATGTGTGTTGATGCAGAAAGGGGGTGGGAAGGCTAGAAAAAGCGATGTCTATGTGGGAGCACTCATTGGCTCAGCGGTGGAGAGGTTCCTTATGGGCAATTTTGGTTTTGGTTTTTAGATGTTTGTGCACCTTCTAAATGTCAACATAAGACTATGCAGGGGAGGTAAAAAAACAACAACAACAACAAAAACTCTCCTTTACCCTCTTAGGTTCTGTCCCGGGGGCATGTGAATCAGGAGAAAAGAAAGATTAATAGGAGAGAAGGTTTATTTTGCATGGATCTGAGGGCTTGACAGGAAAGAGGTGAAAACCCACAGAAGTTAGACTCAGGAGCTTATACACCATTTTGACAAAAGGTGATAAACTGCGGAGAAGTAACTAGACAAAAGGAAGGGCTTCTAGGGAGGTTAGCTGTGGGAAGGTAAGTATATGAGGCAAACTAATGGAAGATAAGGATTACTTAGTGAGGTTTGTAATCCGGGGTCAAGTTGGTGGCTTTGTCGTTGATAAGACCCGTCTCTGGTGATTAAGAGTCACTGTCCTCTTCCCTGTATGGGAGAGGGAGACACCTTTACAGGTGGGAATTTATGTTACCTCTACAACAGGAAATGTATGCCCTGCTTTCAGACAGAAAAGTGGAGGGCGGGGAGACAATTGCTTTCAGCTCAAAATGATCCTTACGCCAAAGTGGCTTACTTTGGAGAGGTATGCTCCGATCTCCCTTTACCGTACATTACCTTTATTTTTAAAATTTTTTTTAAATGTTTATTTTTGAGAGAGAGATAGAGTACAAGCAGGGGATGGGCAGAGAGAGGGAGACACAGAGTCCAAAGCAGGCTCCAGGCTCTGAGCTGTCTGCACAGAGCCTGACGTGGGACTCGAACTCACAGACCATGAGATCACGACCTGAGCCAAAGTGGGATGCTTAACCGACTGAGCCACCCAGGTGCCCCTATATTACCTTTAAATCAGGATACATGTGGTTACATTTCTTGTTTTAAATGTGCTAACTTTTTTTTTTTTAATTTTTTTTTTCAACGTTTTTAATTTATTTTTGGGACAGAGAGAGACAGAGCATGAACGGGGGAGGGGCAGAGAGAGAGGGAGACACAGAATCGGAAACAGGCTCCAGGCTCCGAGCCATCAGCCCAGAGCCTGACGCGGGGCTCGAACTCACGGACCGCGAGATCGTGACCTGGCTGAAGTCGGACGCTTAACCGACTGCGCCACCCAGGCGCCCCTAAATGTGCTAACTTTAAGGACGCGATCCAAAAGAGAAAGATCCATGTGTTTAAATGTCCACAATGGACTTGCCTACCGGGTAGGAAAACCAACATGCCCCCTAACATGTGACTAACGGAAGGCCTGAAAAGCCACTCAGGTTAAGCAGCCATTAAAAACAACAGGCTGGGGTGCTGGGTGGCTCAGTCGGTTAAGCGTCTGACTTCAGCTCAGGTCGTGATCTCACGGTTCGTGAGTTCGAGCCCCACGTTGGCTCTGTGCTGACAGTCCAGAGCCTGGACCCTGCTTCGGATTCTGTGTGTGTGTGTCTCTCTCTGCCCCTTCCCTGCGGGTGCTCTGTCTCCCTCTCAAAAAATAAATCAACATTTAAAAGATTAACAAGAACAAGACAGCTAGGTGGTGGTAAGGCAGCCGGGGAAGGTCCTGGGATGTGACAGGATGCGACATGAGGCAGAACCCAGTGGGGCCGTGTGGGGAAAGAGTTCCACGGAGCAGCACCAGAGGGACCGGGCTCAGGGCAAAGTGACCTCTGGGGGACACAGAGCGGGCTTCGGTGGCTTCTCTCTGCTTTGGACTCCTGCGGGCGCAGGCCTCACCGTGGCTGTAAAACTCGGAGGAGCCTCAGTCAATTCATTTTTAAAAAGGACAACAAAGAAAATCAAATTAAAGGAATGATTTTCCATTACAAAGCCCTGTTTCATTACCAAATATAAAAGACTAGTGAAGAAAAGCATCCTCTTCCCCCGGGGGTGAAACTGCGGTGGTTGGTTATTCAAAGAAAACAGAATTCAGCTGAACGGGCTGTGAGAGTGTGTGAAAAACACATTTCAAGGGCTTTGAAAACTTAGAAGTAGTAATAACCGCCGAGCACCAACAGCTAGGATTTATTGAGCACTTACTATCGGCCGGGCACTGAGCTGCCACATTGTCCCAGATGGCCGCTGTCACCGTCATTGCTGGATGCAAGCGCTGTCCCTGAGGGCCTCTCACGCCCCAGCTCACTTAGAAGCACAACCACCCAGAGAGCTGAGGAAACAGACCGAGAAGGGAAGTAAACTGCCAGTTAGTCATGTGAGGTGGGCGCCATGATTGCCCATGTTTCACTGGGTGAGAAGTTAGAAGCCCAAGCGGGCAAAGCCATAGCGCAAGGTCAGAGGTGCTCCGGCTGTCCCGTCGGTGGCATGAGTGATTGAGTGTGTGGCCGGGGACACGTGGTAGTGTGGAGTGTTTCTTTAGAAGCACTGTTCTGTGATGCTTGGCTGCGTGTTGGGGTTCGTCCCAACCTCGACCCCGACAGACCCTGCAGTGTGGAGCATTGACTCCCTCTTTGCCGAGGCCAGGTCTTAAGGACAGCTTTGAGATTTAGACACAAAGAACAGGTGGCAATGAGCCAGGCAGGTAGCTTTCTATGAAGTCACTTCAAACCATGCTAGCATTTTAAGATCAGGCAGCTGCTGGGTTCCAGAAAAAAGCGACCCCCCCCGCCCCCACCAGCCCCTGGTTGCCTGGAGTTCGAGGTTGGGAGTTGGAAGCAATGACCTGCTCAACTGTGCTGAGCCTACAGTAGGTGGAAGAAAAAAGAGAGGGCCCACGGGGCCTGGAGGGGTCGGGGAGGCTTCGTGGGGGAGGAGGGGCGCACTCTGGGGCCTCGCCTGGTGGCTGGGCCCGAGGGAGGGCATGCCAGGGATGGCATGCCAGGTTCGGGAGACAGCCAGCAGGACAGCTTAACGAGCGCCAGGAGGGGGCTGTTTGTTCGGGGCCGGGCAGACGTCCGCCCTGAGTTGAGTGTCTTACTTGCTCTTCTGCAGAAGTGCGGGAGCTTTAGAGGGGAAAGGGTGTTGTTCCTTTTGTTTTGTGTTTTTATTTTTTATTTATTTAAAAGAATTTTTAATGTGTGTTTATTTTGAGAGAGAGAGAGAGTGAGTCGGGGAGGGGCAGAGAGAGAGAGGGAGACACAGAATCTGAAGCAGGCTCCAGGCTCCGAGCTGTGAGCACAGAGCCCGACGTGGGGCTCAAACCCACGAACGGTGAGATCATGACCTGAGCCGAAGTCGGACACTCAACCGACTGAGCCACCCAGGTGCCCCTGTTTTGTGTTTTTAACTGAGACTTTTTCTCAGCCACCTTAGAACCAGGTAGGTCACTGGTTTAGAGTTCTGGATCCACAGGTGGCCCTTCAAGGGCAATTTTGATTGCCTGACTTTGTGGCTTTAAAGGGCTGCTGACGCCCTTTGTTCTGAAGTTATCGACTAGTTGTGACTCAGATCAGTGTATGACTGATAAGAGGACACCTCCTCCTCGGGTGACCCAATCATTGAGTCAATCATGGGGTGACCGGTCCTCTGTCCTGCCCCTGACTTCTGACATTCAGTTACTTCCCTTCTCGTTCCCCCAAGAATATGAGGCAGCAGTGGCTAAAAGGAAATGGGATGAAAAATTAGAAAAACCTGCATGGGGCACCTGGGTGGCTCAGTCGGTTAAGTGGCTGACTTCGGCTCAGGTCATGATCTCACAGTCTGTGAGTCTGAGCCCCGCGTCGGGCTCTGTGCTGACAGCTCGGAGCCTGGAGCCTGTTTCGGATTCTGTGTCTCCCTCTCTCTCTGTCCCTCCCCTGCTCATGCTCTGTCTCTCTCTGTCTCAAAAATAAATAAAAACATTAAAAAATTAAAAAAAAAGAAAAAGAAAAACCTGCATGATAGGAAAAGAAGGCTAGAACATAAGATGAATTTGTCCCCATGATCCACCAGTGCTGAAAGGTCTGTCCATCTGACAGGTGGGGAACCATTTGTTTGCTTCTGAGTTTCCTGGTGGCCAAAGCAAAGAGGTAAACCCAGGGGCCTGAGGGCCATCTCTACTGCCTTTAAAGAAGTTCTCATAGCCAACATGAGCAGTGGACAGGAAGTTTCATGGGGCTCTTTCTCATGAACTCCCTCAAGGCCGAAAGGTCTGCCCCAAAGCACAATTTGGTGAAAGCAATTCGTCAGGGGCCAAAGCAAACACATGCTCTCGAAAGAGGCCTTGATTATTGTTAAGGCTTGGTTTTGAGGGTCAGAGACACTGTGTAAAGCTGGGATTCTTGGCGAGGGTTTTCCCTCAGGGTTTCAGGAACTGCCCAGGCCTCAGAAATAAAGTGATGCATGAGCTGTGCTTAGAACAGTGTCTGGTGCGTAGTAGGTGCTCAGTTAGGCTGTTCCGCTGTTGCCGTTGGGCCAGCACGGTCGTGCCCAGTCGAAGCGCACTCTCGTGCTTGCTATGCAACATCAGAAGCTCTTTGCAAAGGAGAGGCTCATTTCGAGAGCGTCTGGAGAGGGTCTGGTGATGCTGGCAGGGGGATTATTGAGAGATTTGCTGCAGAGCAAACACCGAACTCAAGGCACCCTAATGCGTGCATTTTTGAGGTTCAGGGAAAGACGCAGGGAAGAAGAGGGGGACTGAGAGGGGTCTGCGGGTGACGGGGCGGGCAGCACGGGGCTGTATCACCATCGCACGGCTTCTGCCTGGTTGAAGACAGGGCTGCATTCCCGAGGGTTCGTGGCCCAAGATGGGCTTTGGAAGTCACTTTGCAGTCACTCTCTGGATCAGGAAGTAAGCCTGGCAGGGATCTGGGGCCCTTCACAGGATCATCTGAGAGAGGAACCCTATCTTGAGTTGTGCCATTTACTCGAAATTACACTGAGCACTTCGTGTTCTTGAAAAATCAGCTGCCATCCCAGGAGATCAGACTGCTGCAGCTGAGGCGTCTCAGAATTCATCTGATGTCCTCCACATCTTCGTGTTGCCAAGGAGGAGACTGAGGACATGATGGGGGATAGTGAATTCGCAGTAGATGTGACAAACTAGCCCGGAGGCTGACTCCCAGTCCAGCTCACTTACTGATATGCTAATTGCTCAGGGAAACATTGCCAACAACCTGCATGTGCATCAGCAGGGGCATTAGTGAAATAAATAATGGCACGGTCACCAACAAGATGCCTGGGTGGGAACATCTTAATGCAGACCATTAAAAAAAGAATGAAGTAGACTGACATTTATGGATGTGGAAGGATGTCCATGATGTATTGATGAACGGAAGAAGCAGTTTGCGAAACAGAATTTGTGTGTGTGTGTGTGTGTGTGTGTGTAATATCTATCTATTTAAAAAATTTTTTTCATGTTTCTTATTGTTGAGAGAGACAGAATGTGAGCGGGGGAGGGGCAGACAGAAAGGGAGACACAGAATCCGAAGCAGGCTCCCCTGCTGAGCCACCCAGACACCCCTGTCTATCTATTTGTCTATGTGTTTATCTATCTATCCATCTGTCTGTATGTCTCTGTTATTGTACAACAAAATGTTAGAAGTGAGTCTCTCCCCGTGGTAAGATTCTAGATTATTTTCATCTTCTTCTATAAGTTTTGTGCAGCATTTAGCCTTTTTCCTTTCAATGAGTATAGATTTTTTTAAATGTTTATTTATTTTTTGAGAGAGAGACAGAGCACGAGGAGAGGAGCAGAGAGAGAGGGAGACACAGAATCCAAAGCAGGCTCCAGGCTCTGAGCCGTCAGCATAGAGCCCGACATGGGGCTCCAACTCACAAACTGTGAGATGATGACCTGAGCCGAAGTCGGGTGCTCAACCAACTGAGCCACCCAGGTACCCCATGTATAGATTTGTTACGATAAAAGTGTATTAATTTTGAAAACCGTTAATGGCTCATTTAAAATAGGTTTGAGGGACGCCTGGGTGGCTCAGTCGGTTAAGTGTCCAACTTTGGCTCAGGTCACGATCTCACGGTTCATGAGTTCAAGCCCCTCCTTGGGTTCTGTGCTGACAGCTCGGAGCCTGGAGCCTGCTTCAGATTCGTGTTTCCCTCTCTCTGCCCCTCCCCTGCTCACACTCTGTCTCTCTCTCTCTTTCTCTCTCTCAAAAATGAATAAACTTCAAAAAAAATAAAAGGTTTTTTTTTTAATTTTTTTTTTAACCTTTATTTATTTTTCAGACAGAGAGAGACACAGCATGAACGGGGGAGGGGCAGAGAGAGAGGGAAACACAGAATCGGAAGCAGGCTCCAGGCTCCGGGCCATCAGCTCAGAGCCCGACGCGGGGCTCGAACCCGCGGACCGCGAGATCGTGACCTGAGCCGAAGTCGGATGCTTAACCGACTGAGCCACCCAGGCGCCCTAATAAAAGGTTTTAAAAATCATCAAAGAAATACATCGTGGAAAACTATTTTTTTTTAAGTTTATTTATTTATTTTAAGAGAGTGAGGAAGAGAGTATAAGCCAGGCTAGGGAGAAAGAGAGGGAGACAGAGGGATCCAAGCAGGCTCTGCACTGTCAGCGCAAAGCCAGACATGGGGCTTGAACCCACATCTGTGAAATCATGACCTGAGTCGAAATCAAGTTGGATGCTTAACTGACTGAACCACCCAGGTGCCCTGGAAAACTGGTTTTTGGCTTTTTTTTTGGTGTTTTTATTTTATTTTTGAGAGAGAGAGAGAGACAGAGCTCGGGCCAGGGAGGAGCAGAGAGAGAAGGAGACACAGAATCCGAAGCAGGCTCCAGGCTCCGAGCTGTCAGCACAGAGCCTGATGCGGGGCTCGAACTCACGAACTGTGAGATCATAACCAGAGCCGAAGTTCGATGTTTAACCAACTGAGGCACCCAGGTGCCCCCAAAACTTTTTTTTTTTTAGATAGAAAGAAACAAGAATCCCAGCCAGCCCTACCGCCCAGAGTATCATGGGTAATCCTTGTTTGCTGTCCATCGTTTGCTGGAATTTATAAAAAGAATCACTTCTGAAAGCGGCCTCAAATTCTATCTGATCTGCACACCAGAGTTGACTGAATGGTTCTCCTAGATGGTGGGCACCTGGTTCTAGTTTTTCCTTGCGTTACAGATGCCAAAGGACATGCTTGTGTATATACGTTCATCCACACGGTGTTCTTAGCGGCTCCTACACGTGGGTCTCCTGTGCAGAAGCACAGGCATTTCTACTCTCGGCAAGTATTTCCCAATTGCTTTAAAAAGCCGCCTATCAATTTACATTCCAACTTGCGAGCCGTCTTTTAAAAATATTTGCTAAATTAGTCATCTTTGCGCAGGCTGAAAATCGGGAGGCCAGGGCAGAGCTCCCGGGTGCTGTGGGTGTACCTACAGTTGGCTTCACGACCTCCTGCATCCCTTCCAGTTTGATCCAACAAACATCAAAGGACATGAAGGGAGGGTTGTCACAAAGGCATCCTGAAATATTGGATGGAAAGACCGAGGGTCATAACTTGCAGGCTCAAGGCAATTCTCCCCAAACCCAAACAATCTTGATGTGTGTGTGACGGCAGGGAGGGTGGACTTAACTCGTTTTCAAGTTCACGTAAAGGATAAACTGATGAGAGTTACCAGGGACATTTTTCAAGAATGAGAGTGGTGAAAGAAAGCTTGCCTTTCTAATTCTTAAGCTTTGAGTATTCTACAAAAAGAGAAGAAGAAGGTGATACAGGGCAATGTTTATCTGATTTAAGGACAAAGGAAAGACTTGCTAAACGCCCAATAATGAAAAAGAAAACACACAAAAGGAAAACGGAAATAGATTTTCAAGTTCTGTAAATAAATACGCATTGTGGACAAAAATGTAAGCTATCTGATAACTAAGCACGTATTTGCAACATGTAATGGGAATGCAAACTGCTGCTATGGAGGTTCTTCAAAGAATTAACAATAGAAATACCCCATGATCCAGAAATCCCACTGTAGGGTATACATCCAAAGACAATGCAAACACTACATGTCATAAGGCACCTGCACTGCCATGTGTATTACAGGATTATTTATAACAGCCAGGATGTGGAAAAAATCTAAGTGTCATCAATGGATGAAAACATAAAGAAATGATGGTGTATATATACATACTGAATTATATATATATACTGAATATATATATATATATATATACTGAATATATATATACACTGAATATATATATACTGAATATATATACATTATATACTGAATATATATATATGTATATATATATCTAATGGAATATTATTCAGCCATAAGAAAGAATGAAATCTGGCCATTTGTGACCACATGGATGGACCTTAAGGGCACTATGCTAAGTGACATGAGTCAGGCAGAAAAAGACAAATACTGTATGATCTCACTTATAGGTGGAATCTAAAAAAAAGAGAAAAACCTCCCCAAGATCATAAACACAGAGAACAGTTGCCAGAGGAGGGGGTGGGGTGGGGTGGGGTGAGGGTGGGGGTGGGCGAAACGGGTGACGGGAATCAAAAAAAGAAAAATACCAGTGGAGGCATTTTGTCCAACAGTCTTGGACTTTCACAGACGAAGACATTTAGATTAAAATAGGATTCCTCCATATTCTCATCCGATCAGTATTTTAAAATGTCGATGTGGAGCTAATTATGTGTCACATATTGTACAATGGTAATAAAAAGTAGTCATACACTGTATTGAAGTTAATGATATTGCACTGATATTTTCCCACTGTTGACAACATATCCTGGTTATCTAAGAGACTATTACTGGGGAGAGCTTGAAGGGCCCACAGGGACTCTACTTGGGCAATAGCTAACGAGTCAATCTATTTCAAAATAAGAGAGGTAATATAAACAAAAAGCACAACCAAAGAGCATCGTGAGCAAAAATTTAAGCTGATAACTGAGAGCACATATTTGCAACATGTAGGAAAAAAGACTACTATCCCTGGGATTTATTCATTTGCTTCACATTTACTGAGTGCTTATGATGGTTGAGGCATTGTTATCAATGCTGGAGATTCACAAATACATGAAATACTTTCATAGTTCCATAAGAAAAAGATGAGACTTTAACGGAAAAGTAGGTGAACATAAAAGCGATTTACAAAGGAAAAGATAGTAACGGACGATCAGCAGATTTTAAACACCGAGGCTGAGCATCATGGACCTGCAAGTTAAGCCAACAACGAGGCATAACTTTGCACTCTAAAAATAGTTTAAATGTTTTAGAACAATTCAATTGAGTTTTGATCTGTTGAAGAGGAGACTGGTGAAAACATTTTAGAGATAATAGGGTTTTTTTTAATTATTAAAAAAATATGTGAAATTCTAGAAATTCTAACTCTGAGACTTTATCTTAAGCAAGATGAATGGATCAGAGATGCAGGCAAGATTTACTGAAAAGGATGATTATTATGGCATTCTCTCTCTCTCTCTCTCTCTCTCTCTCTCTGTCACACACACACACACACACACACACACACACACACACAGAAAGGGTCTCATCCAAAGTGCTCAACATTTGAATAATAGTTGAATAAATTAAGGTGCATCTGTATGTGGACTTTAAGTAGACATTAAAAACTTTGTTTTCTAAGGAATTTTAATGACATATTACTAGGTGAAGAAAACGTTAGGATGTAAAAATCCTATGAATTTTTAAATTATACGTCTTTAAAAGCACGCAGTGTTCCTATACGTGTGTGTATGCAAAGGGCTGAACAGAAGTGATACATGTGGGCAAGATGCACAGCCGGTTGTTGGCTTTGGGGGAGACCTCTTCTTTCTCTTTTACAACCAGTATTTTGTTTTTGAATTTTTGCTAGGAGGAGGTAGTGCTTTTGTAAATAAGGAGCTGTTTTAGGAAGTTAACAAAGCACAATTAGCATCATCGAACGCCCACACAGGCGTCTAGCAAAACACGCAGGAAGTAATTCTGGCATGTCGATGATGAGGATTTTGAGCTATATTTTTGTTCTTTTTTATATTTTCTGAATTTTCTATAAAATAAGTGTAGCTTTCATGGCCAGGAAGTGAACCACAGCTGGTATTATAGAACGTCTAGAACGTCTAGGTGACCCCCCCCATCCCCCTGCTCCTAGTGATTTTTGCATGCTCAGGGTGTTCACAATCCCAGGAAACAGTATAAACTTACTTTAAACCATTGTTAGTTACATTTCCAATCTTCCACCTCTAGATGCTTTTTCTCCTGAAATACCTGTAAACTTGAAACAATGTGTCCAATCGTTAGTGTGGGGAAAAAAAGTTCAATAAATAATCGCTTTGCTTTCGGAGACTTCCTGGACCCTCTGTAGCACCTGAGGACATCTAGCAGAGTATTTGAAAATTTAACATGCTGTTTACAAACGACTTTCGCTGGTGGAACTATACACATGGAAATACACACTTTGGAAGACAGTTTGACGGTGTTGCACACAGTTAAACACTCACGTGACAGACAGCACAATAATTCCGCTTCTGGGTGTTTACCCGGGAGAAATGAAAGCTATGTCCAGACACGGCTTGTCCATGAATGTTCCCAGCAGCACCGCTCATCACAGCTCCAAGCTGGAAACTGCCCACGTGCCCATCAACAGGTAGAGGGACAGAACTGGTATATATCCACACGTCATTGTAACAATAAAAAAGGACAGACAGCGATAACACTACCGCAGGATGGACCTCAGAACATGGCACTGAGGGAGAAAAGCAGACACAGGAGTGCATATTGTACAATTCTATTTTTATAGGAGTCTGGAAATGACAAAGTCAGCCAGAGGGACAGAAAGCCTCTGGGTGGTTGCCTGGGTCTGGGATGGAGGGCGTGACCAGGAAGGGCAGGAGGGATGTTTCTTTCTTTCTTTCTTTTCCTCCTTTCTTTTTCTCTTTCTTTCTTTCTTTCTTTCTTTCTTTCTTTCTTTCTTTCTTTCTTTCTTTCTTTCTTTCTTTCTTTCTTTCTTTCTTTCTTTCTTTCTCCTTCCTTCCCTCCCTCCCTCCCTCTCTCTTTCTTTCTTTCTCCCTCCCTTTCTCTCTCTCTCTTTTCTTTCTTTCTTTCTTTCTTTCTTTCTTTCTTTCTTTCTTTCTTTCGTCTTTCCGTCTTTATTATTTATTTTATTTATTCTCAAATTAGTTAACATACAGTGCAGTCTTGCTTTCAGAAGTAGAATCCAGGGATTCATCGGTAACATACAACACCCAGTGCTCATCCTGACAAGTGCCCCAGGAGGCAACTTTCTGGGGGGTGATGGAGATGTTCTCTGTCTTGACTGTGGTGGTGGTTACGTGAATACGTTTGTGAACATTTGTTCACCTGTCCGCTTCAAATGCATGCATTCTGTGGTATGTAAATTATACCTCCACAAGGTTGATTTTTTAAAAAGTGAATTTATTCTATGCAGAGCCAGCTACATAATTAAGAAGGGGGCAGCAGACCAGTAAAGCATGCCTAGCGCCCCTCTGGGTGTGGGACCCTGCACAGGTCCTGCACATGAGGCCGACCCTGGTTCTGTTTTCCGATTTTTCAGAAACTCTCAGACACCCGTGTGTGTGTGTGTGTGTGTGTGACACTAATTTACATAAATGGGATCTCACTGAGAACGCTGTTTTTAAATTTATTTTTTCCCTCAAAAATATGCTGAGGTCTCCTCTCTAAACCAGTAAATCCAGCTGCACATCGTTCTTCAGAGAACATTCCACGGTGGGGTGTGCCGTAACTGAGTAAGCCATCTCCTCGTGATAGTGTTTAGGGTGTTTTCTGTTTTCACCAGAACTGGCACCCACCCCCACTGTATGGGGCTCTGTGCACAGAAATTTCTAGGCCCTTTCCCAGAAGCCGGGGCCCCTCCCCGCCAAGGCATTATCTCTGATGTGCCTAAAGGTTGTTTGCTTTTCATATTTCCCTTCCCGCTTTCTTTCTTTCTTTCTTTCTTTCTTTCTTTCTTTCTTTCTTTCTTCTTTCTTCTTTCTTCTTTCTTTTTCTTGAGCTTTAAATAGAGTGAGTAGGTCTCTCCAATCAACTTTCTTTAGCTTGGAGGCTTCTGCCACTGTTCCCCCTCCAGGGAACCCTGGCCCCTGACCCCTCACTGTGCCCAGATTATGCCTATCACTCCAGAGGCCCAAAGGAGGGCCACAAGGCTAGAAGCTGTACAACCGGGGTTCCTCAGGGCCAAGCAGTCCCTGCTCCTGCCGGCAGGATCATCCCTAAATGTTCCCTAAATTTCCCTCAGCCCTGCAGGGCCCTAGGACGTGTACTGAGCCTCGGGGCTTCCAGAACCTACGGTGAGAGGACAGCTTTATATCCCCACAGGGGAGAGACACTGCCACATTTCAAAAGAAGGGAAGTGTCAACTTACATTTTTACCATATACAGCTCGGTGTTGGCTTTCCACGCCCAGCACAGTCTCGGAGGCCTCCCGCAGCTGGCTGCAGAATGGGCCGAGGTTAACGGAGGCGTGTGAGGCGCCCGGAGCCGCCCTCTGGCAGTTAGGCAAGCATTAATTTGGCACATGTCACGTGCCAGGCCACGTAGCACCGTTTGCCACCGCCAGGCTTGTTTGAAAGGGAAGAGAGTGATGGCCTGTGACTAGCTCTGCGGCCCCGGGAAAGTCATCTGGTCCCCCCAGCTTCCACTTTTGCTGGACAATGCGATCTTTGCACCAGACGACCTGGAAGCATCTTTCGGGTTTCTTTCCAGGCCCCACGTGTGAGGGTCCTGTCTGCCCCCTCCAGACGGGATGCACTTTCCTCAGCTTAGAAGGACAGCAGCATGTTCTCTAGGGAGTCTGCCCTAAGGTGGGAGGTTGGGGGGTTCGAAGCCCGTTGTTTTAACTTGGCCGGACGGGCTGATGGGGGTCCAGTGTCCGCGAGGGCGTTGAGCACTCCTGGGAAGGGCTCTCGGGCCCCATGTGGCCTCAGATCCCTTGGCAAAGAGCATCAGTAGTTTTGCTGGGGGGAAGGGAGATGCTAACTCCTGCATTAGGGAGGACAGTCCAGAGCGTCAACCGAGCTCAGGTGCCAGTCACACAGCGTGACTGCGGAGTCCGGAGAGAGGGTGAGGGTGCAGTGAGAGGGGGCCGGAGTCAGGGGAGCGACAGATTCCCAAGAGCAGGTAGGGCGGTTGGTGAATGTCAACTGATCAGGTCAGCCGGCGTCTGCTAACTGGCTTTTATCAAAGCCCAGATTCTACTCTGAGGCAGGGAGGCAGAGGCCCCGTCCTTCCTGACAATTACATTCAAAGGGATGGTCCTCGGGTCCTTGAGAAAGACAGCCCTGGGTGGTGGGAGATGTGGGTACATCTCGGAGGGACAGAGAAAAGGTTTACGATTCTAAGCTTTTTTTTTTTTTTTTTTTTTCCCAATAAATGCTCCGTGGAAAGGAAGCCATCCTCGGGTGTCGGCTGGAGCAAACAGCACCAGGAATGAAGTGACCCCGAGAGAACAAATCACTTCGCGAGAAGGATGGGTTCTCGTGTTTTTATCCTCAACAGAATCCGAAAAATTAAAAACGAATTTGACGCTGGATTACTTTGTGATGTTTGGCATCTAAGCTGGACACAGTTGAAGAAATGGACGGGCCTCACTAGAAAAAAAAAAAAAAAATCCCTTCCAGTGTCATCCAGCCAGCATGTGCATTCTGTAAAAATGAAAAACGGGATGCTGGTGTCTGTCTGGTTTTCGCAATAAACAACATCCATCTGTGGGTGCATTGACTCAATGAGGAGGAGAAAATATCTAAACACCTCATTACGAGAGAGATGCCTTTCTAATAACATTTAGCCTTTTGTGGCTAATCATCATTTATCAAAATTGTAATACCCACATTACTGTGATTTGTGTGCTAAGAATAATTGTAATGACCACCTGGTGGAGGGGGGGATATTTGATCAGAGCCTCATGACCGTGGAAGTGGTAAAGTTTTAATGTTTTAATTTATGCATATCGTTGTTTTAAAACATGATCGGAGGATTATTATGAGGCTTTACTCGCATACAACTGATGCTGGCACGACACGGGTTTGAACTGAGTGTGGGTCCACGTATATGCGGATTTTTTTCTATCGCTATATGAATAGTACTATCGATGTAGTTTCCCTTTCTTATGATTTTCTTAGTAATATTTTCTGTTTTTTAGCTTGCCTTATTATAAGAATACAGTATGTAAGGCATATACCATACAAAATATGTGTTGATTGGCTATTTCTGTTACTGGCAAAGCTTCTGGTCAATGGTAGCTGTTAGTAGTTAAATTTGGGGGGAGTCCAAGGTTATATGCGGATTTTTGACTATGTGGGGAGGGGGGTTGGCTCCCCTAGCCCCCCGCATTGTTCAAGAGTCAACTGTAGTTTTTATTTTTTCATTTTAATTTTTCTTAATGTTTTTAAATTTATTTTTGAGACAAAGAGACACAGAGCATGAATGGGGGAGGGTGAGAGAGGGAGGGAGACACAGAATCGGAAGCAGGCTCCAGGCTCCGAGCTGTCAGCACAGAGCCCGATGCGGGGCTCGAACTCACGGACTGTGATATCGTGACCTGAGCCAAAGTCGGACGCTTAACCCACTGAGCCATCCAGGCACCCCATCAACTGTAGTTTTTAAATAGATGATGGCGGCACACTGGGGGGAGGCGAATGTGTTTTTAAGATTTTATTTTTTAGTAATCTGTGTACCCAACGTGGGGCTCGAACCTACAACCCCAAGATCAAAAGTCACATGTTCTGTGGACTGAGCCAGCCAGGGGCCCCCGGAGAGGCAAAGTTTCACCTCCAACTCTTGTTAGGTTTCTGGCTGGGCTTGAGAAACTGACTTCAAATGGATTAATTAGCAGGAGAAAAGCACTGGGGGCCTTGTGATGAATGAAGACCCAAAGACGTGATAAAGCCTGTGCTTTTAAAACAGGTTAAACAAAGAGCAGCAATTGTGGGAAAGAAACTAAACCAGACGAGAGGCTAAAGGGAGATGAGAATTATTTTAACAGATTCTGTTCAGACAGAATTTTCTCCATCTCAACTTCTGGTCCTTGATGATAAGAAAGTTACTTTCCTTCTGGTCTTATAAGGAAGACGTCTTTCACATGGAGATTTCATCTCTTGCTTTCAAGAAAAGGAAAGAAGGCCAGAGTGTTTTTCTTGCCTTCGCTGTTTTCCAAGTGGCTTTAACTCAAAATAATCCTTATGCCAAAGTGGTGTATTTTAGGGTGGTATATTCTGCCGTACTCCAACACCCATGTTCTTGGCATCACTGTTCACAACAGCTAAAATGTAGAAGCAACCCTTTGACAGATGTGAATGGATAAGCAAAATGTGGCCTATACTTACAATATTATCTTGGCCCAAAAGGCTGAGTACAAAGGAAGGAATTTTTCTTTCTTTCTTTTTAAAAAAAAATGTTTAATGTTTATTTATTTTTGAGAGAGAGAGAGAGAGAGACAGGAGAGGAGGACGGGTAAAAAGAGAGGGAGACACAGACTCTGAAGTCGGTTCCAGGTTCTGAGCTGTCAGCACAGAGCCCGACGCGAGGCTCGAACCCACCAACTGTGAGATGGTGACCTGAGCCGAAGTCAGACGTTCAACCAGCTGAGCCACCCAGGTGGCCCCAAAGGAAGGAATTTCTGACACCTGCTATGACCTGGGTGGACCTTGGGGACGTTATGCAAAGTGAAATGAGCCAGTGGCAAAAAAGCACATACTACTGCATAATCCACTCCTGTGAGGGACTGGAAGTGGTCAAAATCATAAAGACAGAGAGTAGAATGGAGGCTGCCTGGGGCTGGAGAGGGCGAGGGGAGCCAGTGTTTCATGGGGACAGAGTTTCAGGTTTCCAAGATGACACAGGCTATGGGCATGGCTGGTGGGGACGTGCCACGTTCTGAATGTATTCAAGACACTGAACTGTGCACTTAAATGTGGAAAAGATGGTAAAACTTGCCTTGTGTGTATTTTACCACAATAAAAATATTTGGAAAGAGAAAAGGACAATGGTAGATATCAACATTCTATTCCACTAGGTTCGTTGGAAAGGAGAATAGTAACTGGTTTTTTTTTTTTTTTTTTAACAGGTCAGTATTTAAAATGTGACATCGAATATGAAATATGAATCACATCCTGCCTCATCAGACTCTTGATGCAACGTTTTAGAAAACAAGCAAAAAAGGTCCCAGGATGTCTGATGCAGTCCTCTCGAAACCATTCACGAGACCAGAGGGTGAGCAAACCCTCGCCCTTGGGCGGTCGGGGCCCGGGGCTTGGTTTGGCTTGGCCTGCAAATTAAGAGGGGCTCCTGCATTTTTATGTGATTGAAAAGAAGTGAAAAGAAGAATATTTTGTGACACATAAAAAAGGTATGAAATTCAAATTTCAGGGCCCATAAATAGACTTCGATTGGAACGCAGTTAATCTCATTCATCTACGTCTCGTCTCTGGCTGCTTTCCCAGCACGAAGGAAGAGTTGAGTAGTTGTGACACAGACCATATGGCCCGCAAAGCCCGGAATATTTACTATGTGGCCATTTGTAGAAGGTGTTTGCCTACCACAGACTAAGGACATCGGGGTAGTGGTTCCGGCTCTGCTCCCAACCGTGGACAAACCACTCCAGGGCTCTGAGACTCGGGCCTCTCATCTGAAAAAAACGTGCCACTTGGACAAAGTCGTGTTTGAGTTCTCTACCACCTCTAAAAATCTGGCAAGCTTGGGAAGGCAATGCACACTCAGGTATTCATGGCCAATACCTCTCAGGAGTACTCACCTTTGACAGTGACCCCGGAAGAGGCAGCTTCTTAACCCAAAGAGGTGGGGTGCTACCCCACCATGGGTTGGTGGCCACCATTTTGGTGAAGGGGTTCTTTCCAGCATCGTCCATTCACAGTGTTTATGGTGAACAGACAAAGGTTTGAACAAATCAATCTGTCCAGTGACGAGCATCCACCAACGTCCCCTAGAGGCCACTCCTGGTTCATTCCCAGCCCACCGACTTCCTGTAGGGGCCTCAGGAAGGCCGGGCACATGCAGGACTTTTCACGCCCTCTGTCTATGGAGAGCTCTTGTTTCATGCTGGGCTTGCAGGGAGGGCGAGGTTACAGGCAGACCAGGGGCAGGCCACACTGAGTGAGGCAGGCCATGCTGTGCAGGCCCCACCCACTCCAGCGGGCTGTGCACTGGGGTCTCCCACAGAAGGAAGGGAGGGCTGGGCGTTCAGGGTCTCCCTCTGACTCCCCCGGCTTCCCCAGCCAAGGTGCCAGCATGCCCTGCTCCCCCAGGGGTCAAACGTGGCCCTGCTGGCTTTTGTGGAAGGCCAGTGGGGTGGGGGAGGGGTGACGAACCCAGTGCCAACAGGGTCCTAGTCTGGGTGACAGGCAGCCTTGTCCCATCTCAAAGGGGCCCCTCTCTGGCTCTAATCTCAGCTGACTGTAGCCGATTGTTGAAATTCCAGGTCTGGGGTTGCCAGCAGTTCCAAATTTTCTAAAGAAACCGGAAATCTGGAATTCAATGGGAAATCTGATTTCCAAATGTTGGCAGTTTGTTTCAAAAACATTAAAAAACCGAGCTGGTCTCTCAGGAAAGCAAATCTATCGGTCAAATTCAGGCTCCAGGCTGCAAGATCAAAGCCTGTGATGGGGCGCCTGGGTGGCGCAGTCGGTTAAGCGTCCGACTTCAGCCAGGTCACGATCTTGCGGTCCGTGAGTTCGAGCCCCGCGTCAGGCTCTGGGCTGATGGCTCTGAGCCTGGAGCCTGTTTCCGATTCTGTGTCTCCCTCTCTCTCTGCCCCTCCCCCGTTCATGCTCTGTCTCTCTCTGTCCAAAAATAAATAAAAAACGTTGAAAAAAAAAATTTAAAAAAAAAAAAAAAAAAAAAGCCTGTGAGGGGGCAAACCCTAAGCTCTGGACTTGGGAGCCCAGGTGGGCCTCAGCTCTGCCAGTGTGGTCGACTGAGGCCCCCAGAGCATCGATTTCCTCACTTCCAGGGTGGGATGATCATCCTCACGGGCATCCTCACGGGCATCCCTCCTCTCCTGACTCAGAAACCGGCCGTGTCTCCTGATGACGAGAGAGATGAAGTCGGGGCCGGTTGTCAGGTGGGTTTGCTGTGCTGCCCACCGCTCCATTTCTGGATGCTTCTGGAAGGGCGGGCGGGACTTACCTGGGTAACTGTCTTGTCTTGCCCTCTCAGGCACCGCCTTGAGGCACCTCCACCCACCCGAGGAAGCCTGTCAGACGGGAGATGCTTAGATCCCACTGATCGCCACCCTGGGGAGGGGGGAGCTGCTGAGATGGCCCTGATAAGAGTTTTGCAGCGAGGGTGACTCTTTTCCGGTTTTCGTGTGGGCGTTTTCCCCTTAGAGGAAGATTAGAGGTGGGTCCACCACGTTTTCCCTGCCGCAGGTGCCTTGACCGTGGTGGTGACCGCACGAGGCCATCCTCATGGGGCGCAGCCCCGGGTGCGGCCGGGTCAGGGGGCCCCGGGCGGGTGCTGGCGGACCCGGGTTTGAATCCCGCCCGCAGAGCAGCGTGCAGAGGGAGGGCCGCTGGAGGAGGAGCAGGATGAATGGGATGGCACTGAACGGATGAGTGAGGAGGAACGTTTGCTGTAAACTCCGGATGGCGCAAGAATAACTTCTCTCTGCTTTGGGAGTGCGTTCGATCCCCATCACCACACCCCAAAGGCTTGTTCTCTAATTCCGTTGCATCTTTTCGTCTTTTTAAGCCCAATTAAGCCTAATTAAATTAAGCCTAATTTAATTAAGCCTAATTAAGCCTACTTTAAGCCTAATTAAGAAGTTACTATAGGGTGGCTCAGTTGGTTAAGCGTCTGACTTCAGCTCAGGTCACGATCTCGGGTTTGTGGGTTCGAGCCCCGCATCAGGTTCTGTGCGCACAGCTCGGAGCCTGGAGCCTGCTTCCGTTTCTGTGTTTCTGTCTCTCTCTCCCCCTCCCCTGCTTGGGCTCTGTCTCTCTCTCAAAAATAAATATTAAAAAAACACATTTTTTAAAATAAATAAATGTTAAAAAATTTAAAAAAAAATAAAAAGAAGGGTGGTACCCAGGAGACTTTGGTGTTCAGAGGCATCACTCCCAGCTCACGCGGGGCTCCGTGCCTGCAGGAGGGGGTCTTCTAGCTCCCTCAGGTGGGGCCTGGGCTCCTACAGCATGGGGCTCAGTGACAGTGAAGAACAACCCCTGCGTGGGTCTGGGACCTTCAGGAAACCGGTGTGTCCCCCAGAGGGCAGGATGATGGAGGGGTGCACAGCAGGAGGGGGCGGGCAGGAGGGGCGGAGGGAGCGAGAGAGAGGAGCGAGGCTGAGCCCCTTTATTGTTTTAAATTGGGGCAGAAATGAGGGATGACAGTGACAAACCATTCACAACTTAAAAAAAAAAACCCTTTTGGGGACACAGATGTTCAGGTTGCAGCATAATCTATTTATAGAAACACGTCCAAGGAAGGAGCAAGCCCACTTTTCAAACAGAGAGACAATTAACCAAAGACCTGCCGAGGCCCCGTAAGAGCTGTTGAGTCTATTCCTCAAAAGGCAGGTGTCCCTGTTGTGCCTGGCAAACACTCCAGGCAGCGCCTCGTCTTTCCATCCTTTCCCAGCCCCCAGGAGAACTCATGACGTGGGTCCTGAGTCCGGCCAGACTCTGCTCTGGGTCCTGCGGGTACCCCAGGAAATAAAGGGGGCAACACTCACGACCTGCCCAGAGCTGACGCGGCAGTCTGTGTCTCCTTTTTCTGGGGCCCTCGTCTTGTGATGTGGCCGTCTTGGCACGCCAGGCAGGGGCCAAGAGCTTTCGTTCAATGCTCAAGGAGGATTTATCGGCAGTGGGAGCCATCAGAGAGTCAGTGTCACATCCTGCTCGTCTTTGCATCCCTAGAGATGAGCAGAGAAAATGGCTCATAGTGGACACTCAACAAATATATTAGGGGAAGCCTGGGTCGCTCAGTCAGTTGAGCGTCTGACTTTGGCTCAGGTCACGATCTCACCGTTCGTGAGTTCGAGCCTCGTGTCGGGCTCTGTGGTGACAGCTTGGAGCCTGGAGCCTGCTTTGGATTCTGTGTCTCCCTCTTTCTCTACCCCTCCCCCCTCACGGTCTGTCTCTATTTATTTTATTTTTGAGAGAGAGAGAGAGAGAGAGAGAGAGAGAGAGAGAGAGTGAAGGGGGAGGGGCAGAGAGAGAGGGCGACACAGAATTGGAAGCAGGCTCCAGGCTCCGAGCTGTCAGCACAGAGCCCGACGCAGGTCTCAAACTCACGAACGGTGAGATCGTGACCTGAGCCGAAGTCACTCAACTGACTGAGCCGCCCAGGTGCCCCTAAAATAAAAAGTTACTTTCTAAAAATTAGATATGCCATAAGAAAAATGGGGGGAAAGCCTCACTTGCCGTCTGAGCAGGGAGCAGGGTGGGTGCAGAGTAAGAGGGGGAATCAAAACAAGACACTAAAGACTGAGTCGGCTCCATCTTCTCTGTCTTCCTGGGTGGGACAGACTGTGAGGCTGGGTCCTGCCACCTCGTGCCACCTGCCACCTGCCATCACACACTGACGATGTTCTCTTTTCTTCTCCAGCTCCCAGTGGCCGCTGCTGTGTGCCTGCTCCGTTGGCACCTGCTGGCCCCGGGGTCACGGCCTCTGGATTCTGGAAACTTCGGGAGCACTGGATTCAGAGAAGCGAGCCCTACCCGGACACTTTTCCATTCTAGTACTGCCCATAACTGTCTCTGTCTCACAGTGAGCTTCTTGAGGGCAGGGACCCTGTCTTCTTTCAGGGCCAGGGCCCTGAGGGTGCCCATTAAACTGTCATGAAATGGGTGTCCCTGAGCTCATAGCCATAGGACAGGACTCTAAATACCATCAGATCACAGACTGAGAAAGCAACGCCCTTGTCAGACCTGTGCCAGCTTTTCTCTGACATCAGGAACAACTCAGGCCAGCGGGAGGACGTCCCTGCACCTCCCCTCTGTTGCCCATCCCCGCATGTAACCAAGAACAGGCGGGTCTTAGGCTCAGACTCAGCTGACTGATGTATCTAGCAAAAGGAGTGGCATTGCCCTTGAAGAATGACCTTCAATTTGTAGCGAGCGATACTGGTTTCCCCCTCACGACGGCAACACAATGCTTCCTTTAAATGTGTTTTACATTTTAAAGCAATTTCAGACTTAGAGAAAAGCTGCAAGAATAATATAAAGAGGGGTGCCTGGATGGCTCAATCGGTTAAGTGTCCGACTCTTGATTTTGGCTCAGGTCACGATCTCACGGTTCACGGGTTTGAGTCCTGCGTCGGGCCCTGTGCTGGCAGCACGGAGCCTGCTCAGGATTCTCTCTTTCCCTCTCTCTCTCTCTCTCTCTCTGCCCCTCCCCCACTTGTGTGCACGTGCATATGCTCTCTCTCTCTCAAAAATAAATAAATAAACATTAAAATATATATATATATAGCGGTGCCTGGGTGGCTCAGTCGGTTGAGCATCCGACTTCGGCTCAGATCATGATCTCGCAGTTCGTGAGTTCGAACCCCGCGTCGGGCTCTGTGCTGACAGCTCGAAACCTGGAGCCTGCTTCAGATTCTGTGTCCCCCTCTCTCTCCGCCCCACCCCTGCTTGTGCTCTGTCTCTCTCTGTCTTTCAAAAATGAATAAACATTAAAAAAAATAAAAAAAATTCCTGGAAACTGCTCATTGCTGGATATCCCCTAATGTTAATATTTTACAACTTAATTACCCCCTCCCCCTACCTAACCCCTTTCCCAAACAGAAAATTTTTTAATGAACCACTTGAAAGTAGGCTGTCCCTTTACTCCTAAATACGTCAATATTTTAGTGTGTATTTCCTAAAAGCAAGAATATTTTCTTCCATTAACCGTAGTTCACATATCAAAATCAGGGAGTTAACACTGATACAACACTATTGTTTTTTGAGGGTAGAGAGGAGTTGATTCTCTTTGTTTTCCTTTATTTTTATTTTTTGAGAGAGAGAGCGTGTGTGGGTGCACGAGCGCACGCAAGCGGGGCAGGGGCAGAGGGAGAGAGAGAATCTCAAGTAGGCTCCACACTCAGCACAGAGCCCCATGCGAGGTTCAATCTCACGACTGTGCAATCATGACCTGAGCTGAAATTAAGAGTCAGATGCCTAGCCGACTGAGCCACCCAGGCGTCCCTGGATACAGCACTATTTTTTTTTTTTTTTTTTAATTTTTTTTTAAATTTTTTTTTTTTTCAACGTTTTTTATTTATTTTTGGGACAGAGAGAGACAAAGCATGAACGGGGGAGGGGCAGAGAGAGAGGGAGACACAGAATCTGAAACAGGCTCCAGGCTCCGAGCCACCAGCCCAGAGCCCAACGCGGGGCTCGAACTCACGGACCGCGAGATCGTGACCTGGCTGAAGTCGGACGCTTAACCGACTGCGCCACCCAGGCGCCCCTACAGCACTATTTTCTAAACTGTAGACATCATTCCTATTTCTCCGTCTGCCCCAGTAATGTCCTTTATAGTGAAAGGAAATCCCAGATCACAGCTTGAATTCAGTTGTTCTCTCCTCAGCTCCTTTGGTCTGAAATATGTCTTGGAACTTTGTATTGGGTGATGTTAGTATTTTTGAGAAGCACACAGTCGATGTTTTGTAAAATGGCTATTTCCTTTACATTTACGTTTTCAAAACTGTGAATCCATCTATAGAAAAATTGCAGGCATACGTAGGACATATCATAGATTCGTTCCAGACCACAGCTGAAATAAAGCAAATCAAATGAACTTTTTGGTTTCCCAGTGTATATAAAGGTTATGTTCATACTATACTATAGTCTATTACGAGTGCCACGGTGTTATGTCTAAAAAGAAAAACAATGTACATACCTTAATTTAAACTATTGCTAAAAATTGCTACCTGTCACCTGAGCTTTCAGTGAGTCCAGTGAGTTATCATTTTTTGCTGGTGGAGGGTCTTGCTTGGATGTTGCTGGCTGCTGACCTATCAGGGTGGTGGTTCGCTGAAGGCTGGGGTGGCTGGAGGCAATTTCTTAAAATGAGACCATCAGGTTTGCTGCGCTGATTGAGTCTTCCTCACCTGAAGGTTTCTGGGCCGTTGTGGGCTTAGTCATTTCCCAAATTTCACTATTGTTGCCTCTCAAGGAACAGGGAGGCCCCAAAGAGAGGGAGGGAGACTGAAACGGCTGGTGGGCGGAGGGGTCAGAACACGTACATTTATCCATAAGGATCGCTGTCTTGCTCCGCGCGGGTCACGGTGCCCCCTGGTACCACAGTCGCATCAAAGATCACTGATCACAGGTCAGCATAACAATAATGAAAAAGTCGGAATGTTCTGAGCACGACCAGTATGTGACCCAGAGACACGAAGTGAAGCCAGTGCTTTTGGAAAAGTGTGCACGTGCAGAAACTTGATTGTTGCTGGGCGGCCAGGAAACCTTCAGTCTGTAAAACACGCACTATCTGCGGAGCGCGATACTGAGAATCGCGATCAAATGAGACGTATCTGCGGAGCGCGATGCAGCCAACGGCGATAAAAGGAGACGTATCCGCGGAACGCGATGCAGCCAATGGCGATAAAGGGAGACGCGCCCGCATTAAGCAACCAGAGAACAAATGGTCCCCCGATAAAGCAAGACCGTGGAGACACACGGAAAACTGAGGTTTAAGAAATGCTGATGGTTTGGATCAACTTCCTTCTGCCCTTGGCTCCTCGTCCCCTCCGGCGGGGTTCGGGCCTGGGGGGCTGGGTTAGAGCCTGTGGGTCACGCTGGGTGGAAACTCAGCCTCAGGGGGCAGGCATGAGGGTGTTGGGCTCCCTCCTGGGTGCTGGTCAGCGGCTGGGGGGGGGGGGGGGAGGATGGCTTGCGCAGATCTGAACGAATGGTTCATAACATGGAGAATGGAGGAAACAGCCCAACGAGGCAGCAGGAAGACTTGAATGTGGATAGGAGAGTTTTCTGGAAGCAGAGGAAGGTATCTCAGCAGCCTCAGACTCACAGCTATTGCACCCCCCTCCCCTCCCCCACACTCTGGAGTGTTCCCCAGATGTTGGAGCAGCAGGATGGCCTGCCTACTTTGGGTCTTGCACTAACTATCCCCAGGGTAGGTGGCCTGGGGACAGAAGGCCAAGATGGTCTTGTGTCACCCGAGACCCCACAGGGACCTTCTCCAGGGATAGGCTGTTCTTGCCAGAGCAGGGGTGTGGGTATGAGCTGGGGTGGTCCTGCAGCCTCCCGGGAAGGAGAAGGAGTGAGGGAAATGGAGGAAGCCCTGGGTGGTCGGGGCACTGGTGCAGAGTAGAGGGTGGCTGTCGTGGATGTGTGACAAAAGGTATCACTACATCTCAGTCACTCAGAAGAGCTGGGCGTTACTGACTCCAGTTAATGTTAGCATCTCCTCAGACGAGAGCAGGCCTCCACCTGCCTTCACACCAGGCCCCGGGTGGCCGAGCGAAGCCCACGAGAGGGGTGGCCACACCCCAGAGGGGAGGCCTCGGCGGGGGGGCGGGGGAGGGGAGTGGGACCCCATGTTCACGCTCGAGTGGAGCACGGCTCACAGGCCCATGAGGGAGAATGTGTTTGCGGGTACAGATGGGGATCGTTTTTCTCTCCCCCCTGTGAGAGACTGGAGGGGGTCAAGAAGGGCCTGGCCCCCCTCTGCCGTGGCGGGGCGGGCAGGAGACCCCACAGGCAGAGGGGGTTGCTCAGAAGGCAGTGACGGCTGGAGGATGACTCCTCCTCTCTCCTTCTGCACTTGTGGGGGTGGGGGGTGGGGGGTGAGCCTGGAGAGAAGGAGCCAGGAAGAGACACCTGCCTTCAGCCAGGATAGGGCTGGGGTCCTCTTGGTGGGGGGCAGTCCCTCCCCAAGAGAAGACGCTTCGCGATCCTTCCTGGGCCTCCAACCCGTCCTGTCTCATTCTCCAGTCCTTCCACTCTTCCATCGTCTTTCCTTTCTCCTTCCAGCCTACTGACTGGCTTCTCCATCCGGGTCCTAGCTGGGTGACCTCAAACAAGTCCCATGACTTCTCCGGGCTTCACTTTTCTCACCTGGAAGACAATGGAGATTAGAATATCCTGCTGCCCTGAGAGGCCCTTGAGGTCCAAGGGACGCCCAAGGCTAAGGGACCGAGGACAGTGCCCCGCTCCAGGGGAGGGGGGGTGGATAAAGTCAGCTTTGGCTGCCTGCTGCGACCCACGTTGCCTCCGGATTACTTTCCTCTCTGTCTCATCACGCACTCTCTCCCTCCTCCCCACCTTTGTCTCTCTGTTCTTTGTCTTCCTCTGTTGCTATTTCGGTCCTTCCTCGACGATGCTGGTGAGGGGTGAGCCTCTTTTCATGTCAGGATGCCAGCACCGCGTCAAACTGGTAAACAGCTGAAGGATGTGGTGGGAGATGAACTTTCCACTGGGGCGACTTTGAACTTACCCCTTCCCCGATGGGTCTCCCCTGCTCCCCCCGCTTTGTGGAGACTCCATCCCATCTTCGCAAAGCCAGGACGGGGGGTCTGGGGCCACGGCCAAGAGAGGCCCACGACGAGCAGCCGCACGGGGCCCTGGCCACTTCTGCCCGCCTCCAGGGGAGGGGTGGAAGTGGGGACCGCAGACGGGGTGGCGGGGAGGATGGGGGCCCGAGCAGGGCTTGGCAGATGCACTCTGGGGCTGAGGTTTCCAGTGGAAAAGTTCGGATCCCAGCAGGGCAGGGAAGCCAGAGCCCATGCCCCTGGGAGTGACCTCAGAGCCAACTGCTGCAGCCCAGGGACGGGCCTCTGGCAGGATAATCTAGCCCAGGCCTCCTTCTGGGTTCAGCCCTCAGGGTCCCCCAAATGCCTGGAGGATGCAAATGAGCTGCGAGGCCTGAAGGGTAAGTGGTATGGTGCTCTCTGGCTGGGCATTCGGATCAGTAAGCACAGAAATGAGCCTTTAGCTTAGCCCGTCCCGCCTCAGGAGGCCACGTGGAAGGGGAGACACGGCCCAGCCACACCATGACCAGCGGACAGCTCTGGTGAAAACTCTGGATCTTTCCGAGCCTTGGTTTCCTTAGCCGTGAGATGGAGATAAATATTAATACCTCACAGAACATTAATGTGTTAGTACCTGGAAAATGCCCAGAACAGCACCTGACGGAGTACTCAGGAATGGAAGCTGTTTTTAAAAAAATTTTTTTAATGTTTATTCATTTTTAAGAACAAAAGGGAGAGAGAGAGAAGGAGAAAGAGAGGGAGAGAGGGAATGAGAGGGGTAGGGATCAAGAGGGAGACACAAAATCTGAAGCAGGCTCTGAGCCATCAGCACAGACCCCGATGCGGGGCTCGAACCCTTGAACCTTGAGATCGTGACCTGAGCTGAAGTCAGCCACTCAACCAACTGAGCCACCCAGGCATCCCAGGAATGGGGGCTGTTTTACTGTCACTGTCATCATAATTATCACTGTGGCTGGGGGTACCGTGTCAGAAAGTACACGGGAGATGTCCCGTGTATGTGCTCACTCTCCACGTCCTGGGACCCTTCTCCAGCCCCCAGTCCTGGCCATCAGTGTTCAGTGACCACCCCCCAACTGGTCTCCCTCCAACCCACCCCCACCTCACAGCGGCGATCTTTCTAGAGCATCCGTCTCATCTGGTCTCTTCCCTGCCTTAGAAACTACTCACGACTCCCCAGTGCCTGCAGGACCACGACCGAACCCCTGGCTGAGGTTATAGACCCTCTGAGATGCTCCCCAGTGTCTCTTCCCATGTGCAGTAGACTCCCTGCTCCCCACACTTCAGCCAACACGCTCCACACATTTGCCTCTGGGAACACCCTTCACTCTCTTTTCTGTCCATCCAACTCTTACTCATCCTTCAATGGCCAATTCATTTGTTCTCTCCTCTGTCCTGCTTTCCCCAGCTTTCCATCAAAGTTAGTGGTTTCTTCCTCTCTGTCTGCACAGCCCCCTGGAGCACTGTGTTGGAGTCACCCATGAAATAGAGATCGTATGCTTGACTAGCACATGGGACAAAACTCAAAAATGGTCAACGTTACTCTCAAAGATCCCTCGGGAGAATTCTCTCGCATGCTTTAAGAAGTGAAAAGAAGCAAGGAGCCTAGGACCGTGGGTAGAATGCCATTTTTTGCTTTGGTTTTTGTTTGTTTGTTTGTGTTTTTAATAAGCAGGGACGTGGGGGAAGCAAGAGATATTCACAGTTGCTTGTCTTTGTATCACAGAAACAGTACTGTTCACCTGGGAAGGGGGTAAGAGGAGGGGGAGGGCGGATGGGTGGGTAACAAGATTTTAATGATATGCATGTGTATGAGTTTTGAACCACGTGACTATTTAAAAGAAAGAAAACGAAGGGGCACCCGGGTGGCTCAGTCGGTTAAGCGTCCGACTTTGGCTCAGGTCACGATCTCCTGGTTCGTGAGTTCGAGCCCCGCGTCAGGCTCTGTGCTGCCGGCTCAGAGCCTGGAGCCTGCTTCGAATTCTGTGTCTCCCTCTTTCTCTCTGCCCCTCCCCCACTCATGCTCGTGCTCTCTCTCTCTCTCTCTCTCTCAAAAAATAAATAAACATTTAAAAATTAAAAAAAAAAGAAAGAAAACAAAAGAAGGGGAAAAAGAAAGAGGGCTGGAGGAAGGGGGAGGAAAAGTAAACGCTGTTAGGAAGGCTCTCCCGTATTTGAGTCTGTCGTGCATCATCTCCAATTTCGATGTTTCCCCCTCCGGCGCTGGCTGACCCAGATGAAGGGGGGGTGGGGGGTTGTGTTCGGGCCCACTGTGCACGAGGGTTTAGTTGTTAGTAACTAAAGTCTTATCTGATGTGGCAGGATGCCCAGGTGATGAATTGTTCTCAGGGTCCGAGGGAACAGAGGGCCCCCCGGCTCCTCCCTCCCGCCTCCCTCCTTCCCGCCGGGTGTTTGTTCACTGAGGGGGACTGTGGGCTCCATTGTTCCTTTCCTTTCTCTTCTGCTGCCGGGCAGATACACTGAAGTTTGTGTGGGTTAAATATGGCCATGGGGGGCCCTCACTGTGCAGTTGCAATGGTTGGTTTCACACTGGGGCTTTCGAGTTAGGTAGAAAAGTCATACTACCTGCCGAGCTGTGTGACCTCCGGCTTGTCACTTAACCTCTCTGGACCTCGTTTCCTTCTTTGTAAATTAGGGAGGATACTACCTTCTCAAAGAGCTCGTAGGAGGATTGCGTGAAATGATTTAAGCCTTGCACGTAGCAAATGCCACTCACCCCCGTCATCGCCATCGCCACCGTATCCATGGTGACATACTGTGGCTACTGGTCTCTGTGTGTCTGCCTCAGAGGCCTTCAACTCCGCAAGGGAAGGGCTCAGTCTCCCTCTCCTCTGTGCCTCGTTCCACACAGGTGCCCGGGTAATGAGCGCGGAATCCCAGTACCCAGCAGGTGCCAGTGCTGGTGTTTCCAGGCTCGTGTTTCCAGATCTCAGAGCTGGGCCGGGGCTCTGGCTGTGCCCAGCAGTGTGACTCCAGGGGGCACGGGGACAAGAATAGGTTTCCACCGGAAGTGCCATGGTTAATGCTCAGACTCTGAAGCTAGACAGCCCGTAAAAGCTGCCGCTTTTTTAGCTGTGTGACTCCGGCATTTGACTTAACCCATCGGGGCCTCGGTTTTCTTACCAACAAAACTGAGTTGGTGTGAGAGTTGACTGTCCTCAGCCTCTGATCGGGCGGGACCGCCCTTTACCTTGTGAGCGACCTGGTTTGCTGTGCTGTCTCTGCTCGTGCCATTGCACTGACTTGGAATGCCCTTTCCTCTCCTCTCCCAGACAGCAAACTCCTACTCATCCTTTACAGCCCAGCTCAGGCAGCAGCGTCCCCCACCCCCACCCCCACCCCGCCCAGGTCTTTCCGGATGGCCTCCCTCCAGCTGGGTCAGGGGCTCTCCGGGCCCCTCCGTACATTCCCGGGGCTCATTCTCTCGCTGGCTTGCAGAGCCGAAGAATTCCTGCTGTGCTTTCGTGCTCGGATACAACCCCTCCCGCTGTATCGACGTTTCTGAAATCGGGATGCGGCTGCCACATCCGGTTAACATCTTGGTGTTTCCTCTCCCAGATCCCTGAGGCTTATCGTAATGGCTGGTCTCTGAAGAGTGGATGGTGAGCACACCAGCTTGTGTTAGTTAGGGACGCTTCCCTGCCAGGCTCCCACCCCCTCCCCTCTTCGGATCGAAGCTGGATGCCATTCGGATCTCTGCCTCTCCACTCCGGGCGCAGTCTGGCTCCATAAGGAACCCTCTACGTCCCCCGGAGGCATAGAGATGGCTGCGGAAGGCCGGCTCTGTGAGCAGCCCCCATCACCCAGCGCAGGAGGCCTTGTGGTTCTGGACCCCAGGCGTCAGAAAGTCCCCCTGACGCGTGTGACCCTGGTGCCACCAGGCTGCAAGGGGGCAAGGGAGACACGTCTCAGAGCTTCCCACTTTCTCTCAGACTGCTGTGTGTGGGTGGAGAAGGGGCCGGGGGTGGGGAGGTGGCTCTCGTCAGAGAGGAGCCAGAACTCAGAGGGCGTCAACAGCCCCCTGTCTGAGTCCTGGGTGGTGGCGGGGGCCGGGTCGGGGCGTAGAGGGGATAGGGCTGAACTGTGACTTGACTATTAATGCTCTGAGTGACCTTGGGCGAGTCCTTTCCCTCCTGGGGCTCAGCATCCTCATCTGGAAAACGAGACGGTGCTAAGACCCAGGGATTGGTGGCTGTCTTCTCTTCTCCTCCCCCTCTCTCTCCTTTTAAGGAGCTCTCTCACCTCCACTGAGAAAGAACTAAGCCTCTAACCCTTGCTGCCAGCTGTGTGGTATCACTGCCATGCCCCCTTTCCAGATGAACTTCACAGCAAAGGCTCAGAGATGCCGAGTGGCTTGCCAGAGGCCACACAGGGAGGAGACGGGATTTGAACCCAGGCTACAAAAAACCGAAAAACTTTCACAAACCACCCTGGGACTCTGTCCCGGCCCACCCCAGCCCTGACTCCTCCCCCAGAAATCGCCCCCCCCCCCCCTCAACCCGAAGGCTGGGGAGGGTTCAGAGGGCCAGAAGGGGGCCATCACCGGGAACCACATCCTGTGACAGTTGCCCTGGGGAGAGCTCGCTTTCTCTCCAAGTCTGGGACAGGTGAACGGAAAACAGGCCCTCCTCAGCCCCGCTGGGCAGGACCCACAGCCCAGCCTCCTGTACCATCCGCCCGCTCTGGGAGGAAACCTGAGCCCCGGGCAGAGCCGGCCGCTGGCCCTTGCCACTGGGCCCAAATCGCGGCCTCTGGGCCGACGGAGGAAAAGGATTCCTCTGTACGAAGCCACTCCACAACCCGTCCCCTCTGGGCATATGCCAGGCTCATTTCAACTCCCCCGGGCCTGGGAGCGATTCTTTGCCAGGCGGCAGCTCTGAGCGTCAATCACATGACCCTGTCTTGGAAACCCGTGGAGCTACTGAGCCAGCGCCGGCCGAGTGGGGCAGAGAAGAGAGGGACGCAGCCACTGACCTCCCTCACGGGTGTCTGTGTCCACCTTGTCCCGTCCTCCACACACACACACACACACACACACGCGCGCGCGCGCGCGAGTTCAAGGACTTGTCACTCAATGCCCCATTTTTATTCAGCAATTACTTTAATCTCAGGACCCTCGGAACAGGACACCAGCAGCCGGCCCCGAGCCCTCGGGCCTCTCTCTGGAGGCTGCCGGGACGTGTTTGTGGCTCTGGGTGTGACACTGTATATTCCCGTGCTCCTCGGGGAAGCTCCCAGCAATCCAAGCAGACAGATGGGCGCGAGGTACTTTGCACAGCCTCTGGGCCCCTCCTGCTGCCGTGGGCACTGGCGCCCAGCTCTGGGTCTATGGGGGAGCTGGGCTAGGGCCATCGTCGTAAGCCATGGGAAGCTTAGAATAAGGATCTTCTGTCCAGGGACAGTCACCGCAGAGCAGGGCTGTGCCCCGGTGGGCTCCAAGGGTCTCTAGAGGCAGGGCTGGCTGCGGGTGCCAGCACCTTGGTCGTGGGGGAGGGGCAGTCGTCCCGCTGGCGGTCAGCTGGCGGTTCCCAGGAGGGCTGGACTCCGTGCCCGGGCCCTTGCCAACCTGGGCCAGTGGGTGTGCCACCCCCAGCCCCAGAATCCACCTGCTGAAGCAGCCCAGCAGCCCCTGCACGTGGGGCGTCCCTGGGCAGCGCTGGGACGGGGCCTGTTTCTGTTCTCTCAGCACCTCTGGACCCGGAGTCATCTGAGAACCCGGAGAAGCAAACGCATCGTAGACGCCTGAGGACCCGAAGGGGCCTCAGGAGTCATTCAGCTCAGCCCCTCCTTGCAGCCTGCTGAGAGGTGGCCCAGGCGGCTCATTCATCCTTGAGACGGAGAGCTCACCACCTCTCTGAGGCAGCACCCTCCACCTTGTGGCTGTTTGGGGCCAGGGGAGGGCTGGGCCAGCAGCTTCTGTTTGATGGACGGAGACTGAGTGATGCAAGGTGAGGGCTTTCCTTGCATCTCTCCAGGGGAGGCTTCTCAGCCCCCTGGGGGGGGGGTGGCGAGCTGGGAGGACAGGGTGGGAGAGCGGGGGCAGGGAGAGCAGGAGTCCAGCAGAAGGGAGTCGCCGGAGCCTCTCGTGGGCCCGGCCTAGGATGCCCCGATGTCGTCATAGTCCTCATTGCCAGTGGAACCAGGCTGGGGCCTGGGGGATCCTGTGTGGCCAAGGGGCTTGGGTTAGTGGGAGGCTCGTCACCGCCCCTCTTGCCCCATGGGACAGAGCCGAGCGGGTCCGAGTCCGCCCCCTCCCCTGTGATTCCGGGTGGTGTGCAGTGATGAGACTCCCGTTGTATGTTCTTGGTCGCGGCCAGCTCCCTTGCTGGCCTGTCAGCCCAGAAGGCAGAGCCTCGTCTGTGCGGTGTAGGGCTACAGTCCCCAAGCTTGCACAGGACGTGCTGGGCGACTGAGTGCTGGCAGACGCCCGCCACCTCAGTGTCCCCCCCCCAAGGGACCATCGGCCACTTCTGTTTGAATGCCTCTGCTAATGGGGAGCTTACTTCCTCTCAAGGCACTCTTTGAGTCTTTATCTGTCTCATCCCCATCCATGTTCCCCACCTCCTCATTTTATTTCCTTTCTTTTCCCCTTGGGCCGATGGATCCGATGGATCCAGAGTTCCCTCTACGCGTGCACCCGCTGCCCCTGACCATCCCCCCCTTCTGGGACCCACCTCCCCTGCCGCTGGCACCTGGATACTGAAACTGGTCCGTCGAGGGAGGCTGGGGCGGCGGCTGGAAGTTCTGGTACCACTCCCCGGAGGAGGTGCTGGAGCTGTCGTCAGCCGAGGGCCCTGCCGGAAAGCCCCAGAGCCGGTCACTCTCTGCCTGGGGACAGCCAGCTCACGAGCTGCCAGGGCTAGGAGGCCCTCCCGACTCACAAGAGTGAAGTCCCTGGCTTGACCACGAATAAGAAAATGAAGGTCCGGAGAGGGGTGGAGGCTTGCCCAAGGTCACACAGCAAGTGGCTGCAGGGCTGGGGCTGGGATCCCGAACTCAGCCTGGCTCAGGGCTTCCGGCTGCACACTTCCTCCAGCCAGGCCAGCTACGGGATGGGAGGCTGGGGTACACGCAGAGTCCTCCTGGGCCCAGCTTACCTGAAAAGGTAGCCTGGGAGCCAGCCAGCTCCAAGTTCGGGGGCTGCTCCAAGAAGGGGCTCCTCTCTGTAGAAAACACCTGAGGGGTCCACAGAGGTAGCCTGCTACTGGGGCTGTTGCAGTAATCCTCCCCGGAGGACGTGCTGGATCCCCTGTTGCTTCCTGGGTGGTGCTGAGAGCCCAAGGAGGGCGTGTCTGCGATGTAGTGTCCAGCCCTGGCGGGTGGGACCTGGGAGGCACTCGTCTCTTCAAGTCCTAGGCCAGGAAAGGGAGGATGGTGAGGAAAGAAGCAGCAATGCATCAAGGGGGCTTTCAACTCGGTCGGGGCCGACATCCCCTATCACCGACTCACCTTCCTCCAGGGGAGGCATCTGGAACCTGCTCTGCTGGATCTCCTCCTCCGTGACCCGGTGCCGCTGGGAATCTACAAGCAGAGCAGTGGTGAGGAGGGGTAAAGGTCCACCTCCTGGTCCTGGGAGCCTGGAGGAGGGGTGGGTGGGCCTCGGGACTTGGGAGGGGGCCCTGAGGCTGAACAGTGGAGGAGGACAAGCCCAGGGGTACCGAGGGGTTTAGAATTTCCCATCACACCCCAGGCTCTTGTCCAGCCAGACCCCAAACCTCAATCTCTAACCAGCATGGGGACAGGCTGCTTCTGGCCAGAGACCCCAGTGCCTCGAGCCTCTCTGGCCCGCCAGCTGCCCCTCCTCCTCCTTAAGGAAATAGGAAGAGTCCTGGGCTCTCCGCCCATGCCCTGGAGACTCTGGGCAGGAAAGGGGCAGGTGGTGCCTTCTAGGAGCACCTAGAACTTTCTAGGAGCACCTAGAACTTTCCGGAGTGGAAGCCTTGCTTACATCCAGTTCCCTGTTTCAAAACTGGAGAGATGTGGATTTGTTGAGTCTTAAGGACTTGAGGGTCTGGAACCTTGCCGTCAGCTCTCTCAGAACCGGCACCCCTGAATTTCTATCACAATGTCACAGGATTTTGGACTCCTCGTCTTGCCTCTTACGTGCCTGGGCTCAGGATCCCGCGCTCTAAGGATGCCTCATCCCGGTGGCTCCCAAATGCTGATTTGTGGCACAGAGCAGAAGTGGAATCACCCACCTCCCACCCCATTGGCCCTGGTGTGCCGGGTGGGGCACAGACAACCGGTGGTCCCCATTATCCATTCTCCCCTCGGCCTTTATCTGGACACACAACTGCTTGGGACAGAGGTTTCGTCTGTCGTCCTCTCTTACAGCTGGGGGGGGGGGGCTTAAGTTCCAGCCGGGGTGATGTGGGTGGCTGTGATGTGGGCATCTCTGGCATCCTGCCTTTTAGGGTAGGGCATGCTTCACCTTCCCTTCCTGTCCTGCTGCCCAGAATGTGGATGTTGTAGTGAGCCACGCTGGACCATGTGGACAAGGGCAACAGCTTAGGGATTGCACAGCGGCAAGGAAGGAGGAGCCTGGGTCCCTGCCGACTTCTTAGGACGCTGTCATTTGGGGACCTCCATCACACACAGCCAAACTCTCATCGTTGCTTATACGGTGGGTCCCGGGGAGAACCGGGGAAGGTTTGACAAGCTCCCAAGGGACTTCACAATAGGCATGGGATTCTGTGCTCTAACCTCCAGCATTGCATGGGCCCTGCCTTAAGCACTGTCTTTCCTCGTCCTATCCCCAGCAGGCGGGAAGGAAAGCTGGAAAAGCCGGCTCAGAGGTTCAAGCTGGGCTTGCCCATGAAGGGAGGGGAGGGTGCCAGGTTGATGGGCAGAATGGGACACAGAAGGGGTGTGGGAGAAACCATCTGAATGAATGTCTCTTGCTTGGACTTGCTTGTCTAACACAGCCACAGCCACCTTCCGGTGAGTGTTGAGGGGCGGGTCTTAAGACCTCGCGTGGCCAGAGACAAACGTGGGAAAGAAGGAAGTTGGAGCCATGGAGAGGTCTCTAGGGTCACAAAGTATTGTGAGAGCCTCAGTGTAGGACCATCTGCAGTGGATCCAGTGGGTAAGAAGGGGCATTCAACCCATGTCATGCAGGGGTCACCAGATGGAACCTACGGAGGGTCCCCAGCCACATGGGCCCTCTCCCTGGTAGGGGCGGGTGGGCCCTCGGGAGCCCAGGCACTCACTGTAGAAGGTGGTCAGGGCCACGGGAGGCTGGGCGCTGAAGTCATAATGCTCATAGTCTGAGTCCGAGCTGGAGTCCGAGTCCTTGGGGGGTAGGGCCTGGACCTGGATGGGCAGCTTGGGAACTGGGGAGAGAGCAGAGTTGGGGCACCGGGGAGTGGTGGGCAGAAAGGCACAGGGAGAGGCAGCAGACAGAGCGGCAGGGAGAGCACGGGGTAGCCCATCTTGTACAAGCCCATCCAGCCTGGGTTTTCCAAGCTCCCCCCCCCCCCCCACTTCAAACACGGGGAACTAATAACACGTGTTTATTTCACAAGCAAGGTGCAGTCACTACATGTCAGGCGCTGTTCTAACATTTAAAACATGATCTCGTCTGGATTCTCGGAACAACTCTGTGAGGTAGGTGCATTACGGTCCCTCTTTCACAGCCGAAGAAACTGAGGCACAGGGAGGTTCTCACCTTGCCCAGAGAAGCGGGCAGTGTGGCTCTTAACCTCGAGACCATAACATTCAGTGAGCGAATGCTCTGGGCCCAACTTGTGTGCTAAGTTCTGTATTCATAGTCTCTTCTCAAATACACGGATACCGTGCAGAGAGAATATGTATATAATTTGGCTGAGTTTTGTATTGCTTTTCCGGTCACCGAATGCTTTCAAATAAAGGTGATTTAATGCAGTCATAATGCAATGCAATGAAACTCGAGTTCCTTTACAAGACTTTCAAGAGGTATAAATCCCTACGTTGTAAAAGATGGATGACTGATCTGATTTTTTTTTTTCATTCAGAAAAATGAAATAAAATTATGTTCCAGGAAACCTGGATGGGGCTCTGCAGGAAGGCTGATTGAGGCTATTGAAAGACGCGATAATATCACAAACCTACCAGCCAATTAGCAGGGCAGAACTTTCCTCTGAGAAATGCCCTGTATTATCCAGAACTCTAAAGCCTAGTCTAGAATGACTGCCTTGGAGGGTCCTCTGCCCAGATCGAGGCACGACATGCTCAAGGTCCCACGGGCACCAGTGGGCTGGCTGAGGTCTCATCTCCAACTGGGACGCTGCTTTGACCTACACAGGTCTGACCCTCCAAAAAAGGATTCCTTTCCTGTCCTCCCCAGCCTTCCTCACTCCCAGGGTGGTGGACATCGTACCTTCTTCTTTGGAAATGGTGATGGGAACATCTTGATAGCTATTGATCCCCTCTGGGGTGGTGGTGGGTGGGTGCTGGTCGTTCACCATAATGGGCAGGGCTGAGAGAGGAGAGGCAGAGACGCTATAAGTCACTTTTTGGTCTCTCCCGGTCTAGCTGGTCCTGTTCTCACGGAGATGCCTCTCTCCCCATCTCTCCCTCGAATCCACACGCACGCACGCAGTCTAGTCCTCCCATGGACCGCTTCTGCCGGGCATGCTGGGAAAATCCTGCCCATCGGGAGGTGCTCCCAGGGGTCTGGGCTGGGTGGCCATTGCTGGGTGGTGCTCCATTCTGCTGAGTCCCTTGAGGCCCCCATCCCCCTGAGAAGGCCACACCTCAGGCCTGCTGCTTTCCCTCTCTGGGCCTTTCCTGTGGCTCCCAGAACTCTGCACCTACCGTATTTTCCTTTAACTTTCAAGAAGATGAAGGCTGTGGAGATGAGTAAGCCAAGGAGGAGAATTCCCAGAATGATGCAGAGGGTGAAAAGCATTAGTTCTCGCGATTTCCAGGCTTCTGCTTTCTGGATCGTAGTAGGTTCTGGAAGCAAGAACCCCAAATCAGAAAGAGGAACGGACATAGACTTCTTGCCTCTCCAGCATCTCTGCAGCCGACCTACTTCCCTTTTGGACTTATCTTCCTCCTCTCTTCTTTTTTCCGAATGTCCCCGTCTGCTTTTAGACACTTTATATTGGGAGGTGCCCAAGAAATGTTGAATGAACAATTAGCTGAGTGAGCCTTTCCCCTGGCCACCCGCTCAGTAATCACTGAGTGCCCACTGTGTGCCCACTAGGCTCTAGGGATACAAATACGACATTGGCATCATAGGCCTTGAGGGCCACTGTCTAGTGGGGAGATCAACACATTGACTCAATCCAATATGGCGCCAGGCTTACTGGGAAGGAGGTATGGGCAGGCATGAGGCCTTACAAGGGGCCTTCTCTGGTAGGGCAGGGTGGGAGGTGGACACCGAGGCTGGCTTTCCAGAGAAGGTGACGTGGAGCCACCTCTGGCAGCAAACAGACCATCAGGAGGGCGAGATGTCCTTTCTGTGCCCTGGATGCATCGTTCCCATCAGACACGTACTCCCTGAGGGCAGAGGTGAGGGCCGTGATTCTGGACCTCCCAGCTCCACAGCCCTGATGTGACTTCCTGTCTTCACCCCTCTCTCGGTGCCACCCCTGCTAAAAAAGAACCCAAAGCCTGCAAAGAGGCTATAATGAGGCAGGTGCTTGGAGCCCTCGAGAGAGGAGAGATGGGACTCATCTCCTCCTCGGTGTTAGGCCACAGGGCTGGATGAAGGGTAGTGACAGCACCACAGGGGGCTGGTGGGATGTAAGCATCCTGACCCCCTGGCTGGGCATAGTGACTGCTCCCCACTGCCAAGAAATTACCCTCTCCCTGTTCTCATTTTATCCCCTCCCCTGCATCTGCAAAGGGCTTGACTTGAACCAGGGTGGGAGGTGGGTTTAGCAGCAGGAAGTGGGTGTAAGAGTGGGTGTAAGCTGGGCTGCGGGGGCCATGAAGAGACCAGTGAATTCGGGCCCAGAGGGACAGGCTGAAGGCAGGGCTGTGGGGCCAAGGGCTAGAGTGTGGTCCTTGGAGGTGGATCTTTCTTTGCTCTTTGAAGGCTGATGAGGCTTCCCACCTTGACCTCAGAGAGAGAGAGGGAGTATGCGAGTGGGTGTCTGGGGTCCTGGCAGGAGTTCACCCTACAGCCCGTACCCTTCCCAGCGTTCCATTCCCTCTCTGTGCCTTCATCCATTGCCACTTGTCTGTCAGGACTTAGTGCCCCTCCACTCCATCCCCAGGCCCCTGTCCACCTTCCTCCAGTGGAAGCAGGGGACGGCACCCAGCCGGTGAACCTGGGCCAGGCCCCCTGCCTATCCCGGGGTTGCCAAGGGGCTCCGTGCCCGGACTAACTAATCACGAGAGCACCTAATGCTCCGGCAGGGCTTACCGTGTGCTCTGCCCTGTTCTAAGTGCTTTAGAAAAATGAATTCACTGGAGACTCACAGCAATGCCAGGAGAAAGCTATGGCGATTATCATCCCCACTTTATAGTCAAGGGATCTGAGGCTCAGAGAGACTCAGCCCAACATTACCCAGCTAGCAGGGGACACGGCTGGGCTTTGAGCCTCAGGAGTCTTCCTGGAAGTCAGCCAAGCTACACACAGCCGGCGGGCAGACCAAGCCTGGTTCAGATCAGAGCCTTGGATGCAAACTCCGGCCAAATGCCGGCTGGCTGCGCCTTCAGCTTTTTTCTCCGTGTAAAGGCTCTAATGAGACCTCCCCGATGGGGACACCAGGAGCATTACAGGGCCGGGAACTAATGATGGCAAAGCTCTGGACCGGTGCCCGGGATGTTATCAGCCCACTGACTGTGAGCTACCACTGGCCCGTGTCAGACCAGGTCAGCGCTGGCTCTCTCCAGCTCTGTTCTCCTGCCCGACAGGAGAGTGGGCTCCTGTCCATGAAATACCAGGATTCGGGAGAGCTGTGGAGCTTACGTGGCAGGGAGGGGAGAGGAGAGGGGCAAAAGCACCCACAGAATGGAGGCCGGGGACAGGGAGGGGGCGGAGGGAGCGGCAAGTCCATCGGCTGGAGGTAGGGGACGTGAGAGGCGTGCACCCACCTCCCTGAGAAACCGCACACCCAGCGACACTCACCCACAGTGACCGGCTGAACGCTTGCAGGGGCTTTGGAAGTGGACAGGTTGAGCAGACTTCGGGAGCCTGTCGGAAAGCACCGATCACTTACTCAACACGTATTACCAAGCACCCACTGTGTGCCAGTCCTTGTGTTAGAAACTGAGCAAGACAGACAAATGACCTGGAACTTGGGGGTGCATATGGGTAAGAAAACCTGCCTTTCCCACCCCCCACCCCCCACACTAAGGAAACTTCATGCTGGGAAGTTTCTTGGGTTAGAGTAAGAGGCTGATGAGAAAAGAACGATCCTTTCTTTCTGTAAAATCTGCTACAGACCCCAAATCTCTTTTTCTGTCAAGTCCTGGGTTCGTTCTTCACATTGGCCTTGGGAGCTGGGAAGCCGACATTATGATCACTATCATAATCGCTTGACAGGTAAGGGATGGGGCTTACAAAGTCCCTTGGTGGATATCACCCGATTTCCCAGCTACCCTGCGAAAGGACAAGGATCAGCAACCACACGGTCATGGAACTGAACCCCCCCGCCCCCGTGGGTAAATGGTGGAGCTAGGCTTCGTAGACAGGTGTCTGAGCTCCCTCGCGACGCCTAATGCCACGTTTCTCTGGGTCTAACGCTCTGGCTTTGTCATAGTTTAACACCTCCGAAATTGGGGCGATGGCATCCATTGTTACAACGGATGGCGTGCCACGAGTTTATTTTGGCAGCATTGTTGTCCTTTATGGTACATAAAATAATAAGCGTGACCTCCCGATGCCGCCCTAGATTTGGCGAAATACGGCAGAGTCCGATTCTTAGTGGGGAAATGAGGCTTAGCGGAAATAAGAGGTACCGGGTGCTCCCCAATGCCTGGCACGTGATCGGGGCCCCAGACTCTGTCGCTGATGTTACTATTAGTGTCTCCCACTGTTATCCTTCTATGCCACCAGCCCTGGGATAGCAGTTGGTTTCATGTCCTTGAGCCAGTTCCGGTCAACAGAGACCATTGCTTAGCATGCAGGAATGTCTCACCAAATATTGGACGTCACGATCTGGGGGCTGAATCGAGGAATCTGGGGGCAAGAGTGCCCTGATTAATTAGCCGTGTCTCCCTGGGCATGGTAAGGGCAACGGTCCCTGGAAGGCCAGTAGTTGTCATTCCTGACCTAGTCCAAGCCGTGGTCCCTGGCCCACCAGTTCTCAGGCTTCAGATTCGGGTGGAATCGCTAGTCTACATCCGGGGGTAGGTGAGGTAGGGGTGGGGAGGAGGGATACCTGAGCAGAGGACTCTGGCTGCCCTCGACTGTCTGCAGAGATAGGGGTTGTTGAACCTCCAGAAGCAATCGGAGGGGGTGGGCTCCTCCCCCTTGCATGAGTAGTACATTTTCCCCGGCAGGGAATGGGGCAGCCCCTGGAGTCTTGTGGCCACGGTCCCACAGCCCAAGGTCCGGCAGAGCACCTGGGCCTCCGAGGAGTACCACTCACTGTCACACACTGTGCTCCAGACCCCACGGAAATGTACTTCCACCTGCCCCTCGCAGGAGTCGGCGCCCCCAGTCAGGCGCCAGGACTGGTGCTCTGCAGAGGAGAGGTGCGGGGGGTGGGGGTGGGGGCAGAGTCAGGTCAGGACCCTTTGGGCTGAACCCCCCCGCCCCCTCCCCCCCAAGCAGGCCTGGCTCATGGATGCAAACACCCTACAGCCAACCAGTCTCCAGAATCAGTGTCCTTCCCCGTCTATATCTGCCCACACATCATCTGCTGCCATCTACACCGGCCCATGCTGCTCTGCTACTCAAACTGTGGTCCGTGGATCTGCAGCATCGGCGTGGCGTGGGATCTGGTCAGAAACTCAGTCTCTCAAGCCCTGCCCGCACCTACTGAGTCAGAATCCCTATTTACCAAGACCGCTTCTCCCCAGACCCCATGCCCGCGCACGAGTAGAAAGAAACACTGGCTGGACCAGAGCCTCGTGGCCTCATCTGGAAGGCTGACAGCCTCCTCCGTCCGGCTCCCCTTGCTGCTCTGAACCCGGTGACCGGCTGGCCCCGGGGAAGAGTCTCACCACCGATGTGGCTTCCTCCAGGAGGTGGGCAGGCTTAACCTCCAACTCTGGAGTCCTGTCCCCCTCTAAACTCCACCTGGCTTGCTTTCTTAGGGCGCTTGTCACTCTCTCCCTCCGATGTTGCCTGTCTCTTATGTGCTTGCCTCTTATTTGCTTGTCCCCGTATTCGCGGGGACTCGACCTCGCTCCGGCAGGGGTCATCCCTCCCGGCTCCCAGTAAGTGCGGGTAGATGACCCCCGGCTCACCTGAGCACAGCACGCCGGCGTCCTCCTTGTGACCGCAGTAGCCGTTTCCTGGCAGCCCAGGGCAGTCCCACAGGTGGTCCTCGGTCCCCGAGCAGTTCACCTGGTCCCGGTGGATGGGTCCTTGGCCGGGCGCGAAGTGCAGGCCGGGCAGGGCCTGGACCGCCCAGCCGCAGTTCAGCTGCCGGCACACCACGTGGGCGTCCTTCAGGTCCCACGTGTCGTCGCACACCGACCCCCACTGGCCACGCTCTAGCATCTCCACGCGGCCGGCGCACGGACCGCTGCCGCCCAGCAACCGCACCGCGCGGTTCTCTGGGGAAGGAGAAGAGGTTTGTGGGTGGTTGGGAAGAGCGTGGGGGGAGGGGGGAGGCTGGTCCTAGCGGTGGATCCGATGAGACGAGCTGGTAGCTCGGTGGGCAGGACTGGAAAACCCAGTCAGGGCTGAGGACCTAGTGGGCAGACGTGGGGGACTCCGCAGGACTAAGGACCTGTGGGTGGGCTATGGGGCCGGTGGGAGGGGCTAGTAACCTGGTGGGCGGGACAGGGGCAATCTGTGGGCTGGCGGACTGGGTGGGCGGAGCTGCAGGCTGGTGGGTGGGGCTAGAGGCCTGGTGGGCGGAGCCCGAAGAGCAGGCCGTCCTCGGGGCTGGAGAGCCGTGCTGCTAAGGGACACAGGGAACCTGGCATATTTATGCACATGGGAGGTAGAGGCAGAGATAGAGGTCCTGGGCGAAAGCAGAGGCGGGACCAGTAGGTAAGGGCTAGAGACCCAGTTAGGATTGGGGAGCCAAGGGGTCAGGTTGGGGACCGCAGTGGCGGAGCTGGAGATCTAGTAGGGGGAGAGGTCCGGCGTCCAGCTCTGAGGACTTGCTCAGAGCTGGAAATGAGACAGTGCTGCAGTCCTCCGGTGTGGGAACCAGCTGTGCTTGCATTGGTGGCGGGTGGCCGGTGGCGGGCGGCGGGGGGTGGGGTGGGGGGTGGGGGAAAGGAGGGTCCGGCGGGCAGGCCTTGGGTCCAGTGGCCAGGGCTGGGGACAGGAGTGAGGGACAATGGCTTGAAGGCCTGAGGGTAGGGCAGGCAGGGCCAAGGTGGCGGTTTACTTGTACCTGCGCAGGTGACCTCAGCTGGCCTGTCGCTGTCGCACGGACGCTCCACCACGTCGCAGAGTGGCCACTCGGGCCCTCTGCACAGGACGGCGGGCGCCAGGGCCAGTGTGGCGTTCGGGGCCTCGCTGGCGTTCCCCGCGCCTGGACCAGGCGGCAGCTCTGAGGGCGTCAGGGTGGGCTGGACGGCTGCCCCCGCCCCGCCGCAGCTCAGCGCGCGGCACGCGGCCTCAGTGGCATTGTGGTTCCAGAACGCCCCGCACGCGGGCTCCCACGACTTCCGGATCCAGACCTCCACCGTCCCGCTGCAGTGGCTGCTCCCATTCACCAGGCGGATCCCTAGCGGCTCTCCTGGAAGTGCCAGACGTCAGCTGAGACCTCCACCGATTGGGACTCTGCAGATCCCAGGGATGGCAGTGGGGGGCGGTGGCTTCCAGGGGCTCCACCGCTGACCTGCTGTGTTACCTCAGACTATACCCTCCTGGGCTCTGGGCCTCAGCCTTCCCATCTGCAGAATGGGGCTGGGCTGGTTCATCCCCAATCCCCCTTCGGGGCTTGACCTAGTTCTCCTTAGAGTCAGGAGACGGGGGCTGAGGGTGACTGTAGAGGTTAGGATGCCTTTGTTCCATCTAGGATGACAGAGAACCAGGGGTCCAGTCCCCACAAACCTCCCTCTCTTGCCCCTGTCCTCAGGGCACCCTTGTGTGAAGGAAGGGCAGAGTTCTGGGTGCCAGGCCCTGCCCTTGTACTGTGGATGCCATGCGTCCACTCTTAGGCCCCTCTGCTGTTCTGAGGGTTACCATTGAGGCCGCCATCATGACCTTGAAGCCCTGGAGGATGGATATGGGGTTGGTGATGGGGTTGAAGACGGGCTGCTTGGGATGGTGGTAACCCAGACACCGTCCTTGGGGAGCCACCTGCCTATTTTTGCCCAGGACTACACCCTCAGGATAGCACACAGTTTTGCACAAAGTAGGTACTTAATATGTGTTAAGTTAATCAAGGACCCACTTGGGAGAACCCCTCCCTCCCCAACTAAGAGTTCTTCAGCTTGTTCTCAGCAAGTCTCCTTAAATTGCTTACTGAACATTTTGACCACCCATACGTGACATTTTATTTTAAGGTAAGCCCCTTGCCCAGCGTGGGGCTTGAACTCATGACCTTGAGATCCAGACCTGAGCTGAGATCGAGAGTCGGATGCTTAATGGGCTGAGCCACCCAGGTGCCCCAAGCATATGTGACATATCAAAGATGGCCTTTCATCAGTGGCCTTTCAAAGATGGCAGTTCTAAGATCTCAGAGGGAAGGTGATGGCAGGACTCAGGCACTGAGCCAGGAAGTTAGGGAGCCTCCCTGATACCCTAAAAGTCTGTTTCCTTTCCCCATCACTCAGGACACCCCCCGCTTGGTCTCAGAAAGCTGGCTGTGCGCCCCAGAAAGATTGTTTCCTTACCTGACTCCAAGGGCTGGGTCTCTGTGCTGCTGGTGTTGGGCTGGCCGGATGGGGTTGGAGACGGGTGACCTGAAATTAACCAGCAGCGGCCATGGTGGGTGAGTGAGCACAGAGGTAGAGGGCACAGAGGTGTCTTCAAGGACAGGGGACACTTTCTGGAGCCACTTTCTGTGGCTATGTGGGGACCTTGACACGACATGGCCCTGGGCCTTGGGCATAGTTGCCTCCATTCAGGGTAGGGAAATTCTCAAGCTTTCTTCTGGGGCATTTTCCACCTCCCCTTTGAATTGTGCAAACGTGCTCAGACATCAGAGTAGAGCAGGGAGGAGTGATTGGGGGCTTTGGGGACACACTTCCTGGCTGAGTGACCGTGGATGGGCTACTACCCTCTCTGGGTCAGAGTCCCAGTTTGTTGGCAATAGCACTTAGGCAGGTATTGTGAGGCGAAAAGGAGTCAATACCTATAAAATACTAGACCTACAGAAGAAGCTCAGATGGGAGTTATTGTCAGGAAGAACATTGTTGTTTGGAAAACCTGTTTGAGAAACTCACACCAGGCTTCTGGGTAATCGTGGCATAGGGGGGCGGGACCATCAGACTGCAGAGCTTTCAGATGCGGAGAAACTAACATTTGCCAAAGGCTGAAGTTATGCTAGGTCCTCGCACATAGTATTCCATTTCCCTCCAAACAGGCAGTGAGGTAGATATTAGCGTTTGCTTTTTACAAATTAGGAAAGGGAGGCCCAAAGAATAGAAACCAATCGCCTGGCCCAGATGGTACCCCTTTGTCTTTCCAGAGCCCTGTCGTCTTGGGCCCCTGGGGGCTGACCTGTTTGGGCTAAATCAGCATCTCCCTAGGCCCTTTAGCTTTTGCTTGGCTCAGCCGACGGGGAGCCCCAGCAGAGGTAGGAGGGAGGGAGAAGCGTGGAGTGGTAGGTGCTTATTCCCCTGGCTCCTCCTGTCCTTGACTCTCTCCTTCCAGGTCTCACTGACCACTCCCTGGTCTTGTCTCCTTGGGTCCAGAGTGGCAACAGCTCAGCCACTTCTGGTTCTTGCTTACCTTATCCTTTGTAAATAGTCTTTTTGTTTTTCTGTGTGTTTTTAAATGTTTATTTATTTTTGAGAGAGAGAGAGAGAGAGAGAACACACAAGCAGGGGAGGGGCAGAGAGGGAAGGAGACAGAATCCCAGGCAGGCTCGACACGGTCAGTGCAGAGCCCGACGTGGGACTTGAACCCACAAACTGAGATCATGACCTGAGCTAAAGATGCTTAACCAACCGATCCACCCAGGCGCCCCTGTAAATAGTCTTTTTGTAAATAAGCCCCTTCAAAGTCTCCTATTTTGAAAGCGCCTCCCGTTTCCTGTTGGGACCCCGACTGATATTGGCCCGAGGCACCCCCGCCCCAGCTGAGCAAAAAACAGAGCTTGGATTTGAACAGTCTCCGAGGAATGGGCTCCGTGCTGGGCGGGGATATTCCAGTTTGCAGACGCAGAAAGGGAGGACTGTGGCCAGGGCCGCTGTGCTCCCAAAGGAGCGCTCCTGCATTCGGGGTCTCTCCCCTGTATTCAGAAGGACGTGTGCTCACTGATGGGCCGATGTGGGGAAGAGGCAGCTGGGGAAGAGGCAGCGAGCCTCCTTCGTCCCTTCCTTCTCTTTCTTCTCTTTTGACCCAGTATTGGAGGCCCTGATGCAACCACAAGATGGAGGGAAATGCGGACCCAACTGGAATTTTGTGTAAGAAGTAAACCTTTTTTCCGCTTCACATCCTGGTGCCCCCTCCGAGAAAACATACGCAAACCCTCCAAAAAAACAAAAAACCCAGAAGTGAACCTCTGCTGGGGTAAGCCATGAAGATTTCACCCTATGTTTGTTACCCCGGCCCAGCCTGGCCTGGCCTGACTGATCTAGGGGCTGCAGACTCAGGCATGGCTGCTACATATTCTGAGAAGCTTCTCCGGACTCGTACCCAGTCATGCGCGCAGGCGCACCCAACGCTCAGGCCTGCAGACACAGCTCTCCTGTAGGCACCCATGTGGGCCACTCCATCACTCAGACAGAAAGTAATCAGGCCTAGAATTGCCTGTCCTTGCCAGCTCCCTGCTTGGCTGCCCGGCCTGACCCCCGGGGAGGGAAACGACTCAGAATTCAGAGCACAAACTCTGTGGCTAATGGAATATTCAGAACCAGGATCCAGACGCCCCGAGGTTAGGACTGCAGAATCCCGGTTCCCACAGCAATGGTCCCAGTGCCACAGAGTAACAGTTTTCAATACGTGTGCCAGGGCCCGGGGTGGGGAATGGGGTGTTGGCTGGGGCGTGTATGTGCTTGTGATTGTGGTGGGTGTGTGAGTGTGTGGTTGTGACCATTTGTGTGCAAGCGTCTCTGTGTGTGTGTGTGTGTGTGTGTGGAGGGCCCTAGATCGACTGTGTGTGTCTCTCTGGGTCTGGGAAACCACTCTCTTGTGTGCAAAAACACACATGCTTTCTGCTAGACCAGAAAATCCTGGAGGGCGGGGCTCAAAGCTGAACCAGCCCTGTGTCCCAGGCTGTCCAACCCCGTGGTTGCTGATTGGCTGATGGAGGAGTGAGTAGACCTGCCAGGTTTTATTTTTTTTTTTTACATTTATTTATTTTTGAGGGACAGACAGAGACAGAGCACACGTGGGGGAGGGGCAGAGAGAGAAGGAGACACAGAATCCGAAGCAGGCTCCAGGCTGGGAGCTGTCAGCACAGAGCCCGACGCGGGGCTCGAACTCACAAACCGTGAGGTCATGACCCGAGTAGAAGTCGGACGCTCAACTGACTAAGCCACCCAGGCGCCCCTAGACCTGCCAGCTTTAAGGACAGCTGTCACCAAGGCAGTTTATTCATTCTCAAGGGTTTGTTTCCTGTGTCCCAGGCATTTTCCTGCCCCCAATCCCAAGAAGGGATCCTGGCTTTTGTGTTCTCTGAGTCCTGTGCCTGTAGGAACAAAAGAAGAATTTCCCTCCCACCCTCCTTGCATCCAGGCCTCGGCTGGCACGCGAGGCCCAACGCAGCACCAGTGCGTCCCAGGCATCATTGCTGCCTTTGTCCGGTCCTGCGTCTCACACTTTTCTTTGCATTTGATTCACTTTTTGCTGGAGTAAATTTATTTGAAAAGGAACCGTTACCTTTTCCCGGGAATCTGCTCTACAGCATTAAGATACTCAACTATAACAGTGTGGATTGCGGTGTCTTGGATGGCTAATCACTGGACACAGAGTGAATGCTCATTCGTTGGGGAAATGGAATGAATTATGGCCCATTTACAGCATGTCCTCTGATGCCGCCTTTATAAAGAATGAAATGGACACACACCGGTTGGAGGGGTTTCCATCCTGTGTTGAGTAAGGAAGCAAGATGCAGGAAAGGAGGTGTAATGTGATACAACTTTGGTAAAGCGATGGCCAAAAAGAAAAAAAAAACACCTTTTATGAACTGGTACGATTCTATGGACATGGGGAAGAGTGTGGGGGGAAAGACAGAGGGGGCCAGATTTATGGGCATGTGACCTGTGCATTCACAGGCCCCCAACCCAGAAGGTTCCCTGGATGTGGTTTAGTGCTGTCTCCATCTTGAAATTCTTAATAGTTTTTTAACAAGGGGCTCTACATTTTTCTTTTTTTTTTTCTTTTTTTTTTTTAATTTTTTTTTCAATGTTTTTTTATTTATTTTTGGGACAGAGAGAGACAGAGCATGAACGGGGAAGGGGCAGAGAGAGAGGGAGACACACAGAATTGGAAACAGGCTCCAGGCTCCGAGCCATCAGCCCAGAGCCTGACGCGGGGCTCGAACTCACAGACCGCGAGATCGTGACCTGGCTGAAGTCGGACGCTTAACCGACTGCGCCACCCAGGCGCCCCTAGGGGCTCTACATTTTTCTATTGCACTGGGGGGGCCCCTTCACATTTTGTAACTGGTCCTGGGGCCGAGCCTTATGCTGGTGGGAGAAGAGAGGGAGAGAGAGAGAAAGCAAACAAGGAAAGAAGGAGATAAAAGGCTGTATTTAGAAAACCATGGGTGGTATGAATCCATTTCTATAAAATCAGGTACCGAGGTAGACGTGTGCAAACTTAGCGAATATAGAGCACAAATGGACTTTTAGTACGGCGTGCCCCAAATGGAAGCTAACTGCGAAACTAAGTGTACTAAAAGGAAAGCCGCGTAAGAAATATTAAAAGGCGCGTCATCATCGAATAAAGACGGTCTCTTTGATAGGCTCAGAAAGAATGACAGAGCCTCGAAGAGAAAATCATTAAAATAATTGAATCTTTTTCTTCCCACGCGGCTCCGTGTTATTGGATACTAAACTCGGTTATGCTGTGTGCCCCACAAAATCATCTTGAGTTGTGCCCCCTTCCCCGTTCTGCAAAAGTATAGACCCACAGGGATGAGAGATGGAGGGGAGGGCTCCGACCGGGGGGAGAAAAACTTACCCCCCCCCCCCAGCGCAGGACGACGGACAGCAGCTTTTCCGGCCGGCCCCGAGCAGAACAGGCCAGGACCCTGGACAGGGTAGCCAGGGGAAGATGCCAAGGGAACGTGAAATGTAGGCGACTGAGGACAGGAAAAATGAAGAGTCACCTTGCCTGGAGGCTGAGAGACACTTGTCCTCCTCTTGTGTCACCCAGGCCCGTGGGACCCCCCGGGGCTTGGAGAGCTGGGGGACATGGAAAGGGAAGAGGCGTAGACCCTGAAGGAGAGGCCGAGGCCCAGCTGGCCGGCCCAGTGTCAGAGCAAGTGGGGGAGGGGAGCTGTCAGGCCCCTTCGGGGTCACCAGAACACCGCCCTGGGCACACCCGGCACACGGGGTGAGAGAAACACCAGCTGAAGGCTCCAAAGATGTGCCGAGAAAAGCATAGACATAATAAGTGTTTGCCGAGAGGATGATGCTGCAGGGCCGGGGTTTGGGGGAAGGCAGGGTGGAGACGGAGGGCTACAGCCACGTACGTGGAGGGGGCCCACAGAGAGAACCAGCGCGCGGAGGGCAGCATGTGTCACCGGTCACAAGCACATTGTTTTCTTTTTAACATCAGTATAAAGTGTCATGAGCCCACGTCAACGGCCTTGAGAACAACAGCAGCAGAGCCCTTTTGATCCAGTCATTTCGTTTCTGGAAACCTGTCCTAAAGAAATAATCTGGAATACTCCATAGAGATTAGAGGCCATGTGTCAGAATTGGAAAGTTCTAGATTCCTTTCCCCACCTGAGCCCTTTTCTGTTGTTGTTTTTTTTTCCTTTTAAGAGAGTGTGAGTGGGGGAGGGGCAGAGAGAAGGAGAGAGAGAATCCCAGGCAGGCTCCGTGTTGCCAGCGCAGAGCCCGATGCGGGGCTCGAACTCACGAACCGTTAGATCATGCCCTGAGCCTAAATCAAGAATCGGAGGTTTAACTGACCGAGCCACCCAGGTGCCCCCGAGCCCTTTGCTAACTGTGCGATTCAGGCAAATCATTTAACTTCTCTGCGCCTCGGGCATTCCCTCTGTAAGATGGGAACAAGAAGGACCCCCCAGTGCAGGCTCACCGTGAACATGAAAATATACGACACACTTTAGACAAAGCCTTCCCTTCCCTTGTTTCTAATGAGAAAAAAACTTACAGTCCTCTAAACTGGGGACAACTGAATTGTCTAAAAGCAACTGGCGGATCGGTTAGGAGGATCAACAATAAAAATATTTGCAAAAAGATATTCACAAAGAGTTTTTAATGATGTGGGGAAAACTACAAATACTTTGGGCTCTCCCCTCTGGCCCCCGCCCCCACCCAGCCCGGTTTTAAGCTTCTGAAGGTCTTCTGAGACCCAGAGGGAGCCCGAGTTCGGTCCCCCATTCTGTCCTCTCCTTGAACCCTGGACTTTTTCCCTCCGTGGCCCCAGTTGCATGCAGTTACGGTGGTTTTAGTGATGTGCTGTTGATTCCCATCAGGCCCGCTAGATTCTAAGGGTCACAGGGACAGGGATGTTCCATATCCCCGGCACTTGGCACAGTGCTTTGCCCAGAAGAGATGCTAAAAGGATATAAATAAATGAAATGTGATCTCTACTACAGGAAAAAAAAAAAAAAAACATAGGAAAAATAAAAACACTAGCAGGAAATATGCCCATACGGCGAGTTTTGTTGTTTTCTCTCTCTTTTGGTTGCTTTAAATTTTTAAAATCTTCTACGACAAATTAAAAATTAAAGGTCTCCAAAGAAACAAGCGGGCCTTTTTTTGGGAAGAACATGTGGTTGGCTCGCGGTACTAATACAATGAGTTTTTTTAGTGTTCGTTTCTTTTTGAGAGAGAGAGAGAGAGAGAGAGAGTGCGAGCCCAAGTGGGGGAGGGGCAGAGCTGTCCGCACAGAGCCCGACACGCGGGGCTCGAACTCATGAACCACGAGATCATGACCGGAGCCGAAGTTGGACGCTTAACCGACTGAGCCACCCAGGTGCCCCCACAATGAGTTTGAAGCCAGCTGTCCACTCATTCCGCTCACCCGAGCCTGTGGAGAGGGTCCGGCAGATCACGTGGCCAGTGTGGCCGTGTCAGCCAGAGCCACACTCACGCCTGGAGGCGAAACAAAGAGCTCGTGTGCTCCGTGGGTCAAGGCGTTTCTTCTCTGGTAAATGTCAGGATTGTTGGGGACAGAGGGGAGGGGTCACACCGGGGCTGAGTGTTAGAGGAGGTGGGTCCGGGCTGATTTCTATCATTAGCTTTCTGTGTCACCTCGGATGGGTCTTTTATACTCCCCGGACCTGTTTTCTCACTTACAAGACAACAGACTGATAGCTTTCTGGTCTCTTCAAGTCCTTCAATCCTTTCATTATAATTAGATAAAATATATAATGAAAGACAACTCTAATGAACACTCACTGTATGCCCCAGAGATGATGAGTATTATCAATGCGCTTTAATCCCATGTAGTATCTATTCGAATCCTGAAACTATCCTATGAAGTGGGAACTATTAGCCTCCCTGTGTCATCACAGAGACAACTGCAACACAGAGAGGTTAAGCAAATCACCCACGGCCACCCAGCTGGTCAGCATTAGAGGCGAGCGTAGAGCCTGGGCAGTCTGGCTTGAGAAGCCACTCTTAAACCACTACATCGTGCTTCCAATATCCTATCGATATAAATGGAAAATGTGTCCTGTGCTCTCAGTCTATCATTACAGGGGGCGGTTCATCATATGCAAAGAGTTTGTATGTATAAATGCGGCAAGAGGAGTAGAAATCTGGAGATGTTAGAGATCCTTTTGTCCAAAATGGAGAACTGTGTTGTGCTGCACTGTCCGGTATGGTTGCAATTTTCATTTTATTTAATGCAATTCGTTTAAACTTCATCTTACAAACTGATAATTCCATCCAGTCGTTGGAAAACTTCAAAAACCGTTCGAGCTGCTTAGATACGTGAATCTACCTTTGCCTTAGCGAATTTTATGAAATCTGAATACAGATCAAGTACTGCTGATGAAACTTTAGGGTCCAGACTGAGATGGGCTTTAAATGCCAAGTATACGCCATATTTCGAAGACTTGGTAAGAAAAAAAGTAGACTGTGAAATAGCTCATTAATAACTTTTTATATTGACAGCATGTTGAGATGATATTTTGGACATATGGGTTCAGTAAAATATATCATTATGTTAACTTCATCTGTTTTCACTTTTTAAAATGTGGCTACAGGAGAATTTAACATGACCAATGTGGCTCACATCATATTTGCATCAGACAGCACGATGTGGGGGAGAACATGGGCCTTGCATCCACAGGCTTGGACAGGAGACCTAGCCCTGCCCTTACTAACTATTTTTTTTTAAGTTTATTTATTTTGAGAGAGAGGGAGAGCACGCGTGCATAAGTGGGAGAGGGGCAGAGAGAGAGGGGGAGAGAGAGCGAATCCTAGGAGGGCTCTGTACTGTCAGCGCCGAGCCTGATTCGGGGCTTGAACTCATGAACCATGAGATCGTGACCCCAGCGAAAACCAAGAATCAGATGCTTAACTGACTGAGCCACCCAGGCGCCCCTTCCAATACTTTAGAAGAACTCATTTAATTTCATTTCATTCCCACAGCAAGCCCACAAAGTGGGGACACTGAGGCACAAAGACGTTTTGTAATTTACCCAAGACGACACGGTGAGAAAATGTCGGAGCTGGGATTTGGACCCAGGCTCTCTGGTTCCGGAGCCCACACTCTCAACCGCTCTACTCCACTGGTTGGAATCCAGGGTCCTGGTTTCGGCTTCAGTGACAGTGCCGGGGGCAGGGGAGTGGTGGGGGGGGGAGTGGAGTGGGGCGGGGGCAGGGAGCTCTGACAAGCCAGGGGATCTCCCAAACTCCTTCCACCTCTGCACCGCTCAGCAAGCCCTGAACTCAGACATGAAAGCTCCCCCCATAATGGTGGTACAGCTTCCGGGGGCTGATTTCCGAAAGGGGCCCTGACTCCCAGGGTGAGCTGTCACCGTGAGGAGACCATCCTTCCTGAGGCAGAGGCCCCTGGGATGGCATTTGTCCCACTGCCCTCCTAACACGGAGGACACAAGTCTGCCGGCTGAGCCACGAGCTGCCCCTGCCCCTTCCCCACCAGCTCCCCGACCCAGGCTGGGTCCGGTACCGTCTGCCCCCCTCCCCCCCCGTTTCTATTGTGAGGAGGAAAGGGACACTTAGAAGATCAACCACCAGTGGAACCGGGGTGGGGTGGGGCGGGTATCGGGGAAGCAGCCAGGAGAGGGAGGGGGCCGGGACTAGACGACTGGTTCTCTTTCAAGAAATTCCCTGGAGGTTGTTACTGGGCAGCGATGCGCCGAACGGCTGGGCAGAATAAAGGAGCAAGCTACAATTCCATTAAATTTGGAAAGAAGCATGGTGCCCGTTTACACAAGTAACTTGCGATTAGAGTCGGATCCGGTAGCTGTGTTCTGTCTTCGAAGGGACTTGGGGGGAGATTGTGACATCCAGTCGGGCTGCGTTTACTTTGTCACGGAGACCGAGGCTGGCCCAGGGGCTCGGTGGGACAGCACAGCCCTCGCTCACCGGTGTCGGTGGCTGTGGTGAATAGACCAGGCTGTACCCGCTGGGAATCTCTAAGTCCAAGAAGGTTGGGGTGACCTTCCTCCCTTTGGAACCTATAGAGAAGTTAGGGGGCTCCTGGGTGGCTCAGTCGATTAAGCATCTGACGTTCGGTTTCTGCTCAGGTCGTGATCTCACGGTTTGTGGATTCGAGTCCTGCACGGGGCTCCTCGCTGACAGTACAGAGTCTGCTTGGGATTCTCTCTCTCTCTCTCTCCCTCTCTCTCTCTGCCCCTCCCCCACTCAGTGTCTCTGTCTCTCAAACTAAATGAACTGAAAAAAAATTTTTTTTCTAATTAAAAAGAAAATGTAAGGGGAAGTCAATGACTTGGGATTTTGGCTTTATTTTATTTGACGGGCGTTTTTGTTTGATTTCACTCTCTCCTCTTCTACCTAGGAAAATCTTGGGGACACAGAGGAAACTCAGTGCACACGCTATGAACTGGACCTTTGTGTCCCCCCGCAACCCACCAAATCTGTATATTGAAGCCCTACTCCCCAGTGTGATGGTTTCAGGAGGTGGGGTGCTTGGGACGCAATTCGGGTTAGATGAGGTCATGAGGGTGGGGACCTCCTGATGGAAAAAAGAACAGGAGACAGGCACTCTGGCCCTCTGCCATGTGAGGACACAGCAGGAAGGGGGGGCAGCCATGAACCAGGAAGAGGTTCCTCACCAGACACTGAGCCTGTAGGCACCTTGACCTTGGACTTCCCAGCCTCCAGAACTGTGAGACCACGTTGGTACTTTGAGCCATCCAGTCTGTGGCATTTGGCTCTAGCAGCCCAAGCTGAGACAGCACATGACTGATGGGAGTTCAGAGCTCCAGAGGACTCCACTCCCTCAGGGCAGAGAACATCCAGCCTTTTTTAACTTTCTTGCGTCACCCTGTCACACGACAGAGGATGTTCATCTGCATGACCCCCTCCCTGCATGCCCAGCTGGAATTTTTGTCCCCTCCATCGCCATGTCCAACGGCCACTCATAATTTCCACCAAAAGGGAAGCTCAACCATAGGAACAACTCAACATAACCCGCTTTGGGGCCCGTTAGATTTCTGGAAGTCCCCCGTTCTCTCTCTTGCTCAAGAGAGCGAGGCTGTGTGAGTGACACTGTGCCGAGAGCTGAGAAATGAGTCTGTGGCTGGCCTGCGTTCAATTCCATTCACACCCGTTGACCGCTCACCGCGTGCCGGGACAGGAGCAGGTGTCAGGGACACGAGCGTGTAAGTGGGAAGCTCTGTGGGTTGCCTCGAGGGCTGCGGGGAGAATATACGTGAAATGCCTGGGATGTGGTATCTGGAAGCTGTCGTGAAGACCCCCCATCCTGAGGCTTTGGCCTACTTTCTCTTTTCCGGTGCTGAGTGGATACGGGGTCGGGGGGGGGGGGGGCATCTGGCCGTCGATTACACGTTCCGTCCCAGGCACGAAGATGGCTCTGAGGGCCCTTCAGCCTTCTCTGCAAAGGGACAGTTCCAGCTCCCCAAAGACTTCGTTATTTCCTCCTTCCTCCCCATCCCTCTTATGAACCTCAGCAGAGCTGCCCCACACTCACATTTTGCTGCCCCCTTCCCTGGCTCTGCAAGTCCTAGAGATGTTCATCCGGTGGTCCTAGAGACGAGACAGGGCCTGCAGTTGCCATGGTAACAGGAGTTCCTCCAAAACCAAAGGCTCCCGTGGTCCTGACCCCACAGGCGCCCCCGCCAGACCCCACCTTCTGGGCCGCCACCGCCCGGTGAGATGAGACACCACCACCCATAGAGAGTCATGAGCAGCTCCATACTAAGCCCAAGGGGTGACAGAAGTGATGTGGTTCCAAGAGAGCCCAGCAGGCCAGAGGCACTGGCCTTTCACAGGTCCCACCTGCTCGATCCCCCATAAGAATTCAGACCACCGAGTGCGCGAGGCAGACGTCCGGTCCCTCCTCTAGAATTCTGATTCTAGTAGGTCTCGGGTGGGGGGGTGTTTGAACCAACCCTGCCTGGGTTTGGCACCCAGCTGCCTCCACACCACGGGCGTGTTGGGCCAATCTCATTATATGCCAGCCTTGCTTCCCCCACCTCACAGGTGTAAATGCCTCGTATGACGTACGTACGATCACAAGAGAGACCCAACGCCGGCCCTGGTTAAGTACTCAAGATCTTGCCGGGTCAACGAGTATGAACGTGTATATGTGACAGATGTGTGTCTGTGCACATGGGCATAGGAGGTGGATAAAGCGGATTATAAACACAATTACGCAGGATGGTCACATCGTTACACATATAACGGATCGAAAAGTGGCCAATAATACCTCAAAAAGCTGAAGATGTTCAGACCTTGACCCCCAAACCTATTCCTTTCCATATATATCCTAGAAAAAATTATCTGGCATGTTCACATGCAAACATCCACAGGGATTTTTACTGCAGAAGGAAAACTAGGAGTGGGACACCTGGGTGGCTCAGTCGGTTGAGCGTCCGACTTCAGCTCAGGTCATGATCTCACAGTTCGTGGGTTTGAGCCCCGCATCGGGCTCTGTGCTGACCGCTTGCTCAGAGCCTGGAGCCTGCTTCGGATCCTGTGTCTCCTTCTCTCTCTGCCCCTCCCCCACTCACACTTTGTCTCACTCTGTTTCTTAAAAAATAAATAAATGTAAAAAAGAATTAAAACAAACAAAAAAAAGAAAACTAAGAGTAATCTAACAGCCCACCAGCAGGAAATAATTAAAGATACTGTGTTATATTCATAGACTGGATTATTTTGCTAGAAGCATGAACTAGATCTTTATCTGTCCACTTGGATAGATCTTGCAAACATAATATATTGAATGAGAAAAGTAAGTGTTAGAACAGCCTGTCCAGCATGCTAACACTTATATAAAATATGGCACATGTGCCCAACCATTGGGTATGGATACATTTTTGTGTAATAAAAATATGAAAGCATGGAAGACAATGGTATACACGTCACACTTTGGAGTGTGTGAATCCTCTGGGGAAGGAAGGAAAAGAATAATACGTATTTCAACAGTATCTATTTGGTTTTCTTTCGTATTAATATAGATCATTTTGCCAAATGTAGCAAAAATGGAAACATTTCTTGTTTGTTTGTTTTTTTTAAATGTAAACATTTCTTAAACGAGGGTAGTGGGGACACAGAATCTGAAGCAGGCTCCAGGCTCCGAGCTGTCAGCACAGAGCCCGACACGGGGCTCGAACTCACGGACCGTGAGATCATGACCTGAGCCGAAGTCGGATGCTTAGCCGACTGAGCCACCCAGGCGCCCCCCGTTATTTTTAACAGAAGTCTGTATAAGTCGCCTTACCTCCGCCCGCGTTTCCAGGGTCATGCCCGTGGCCAGGCCCTCTCTGGGCTCTACTGTAGAAAGGTGGAGGTGAGGGAGCCCCAGGCCGGCCTGCAGTTTGGAGTCCAGCCGGGAGGCCCAGGTGTCACGAGTTGGCTAAATCCTGTCTCTCTGCACAAAGGGTGTCCCCAAGGAACCCTGAGGAGGGTGGGTCTAGAAAGTTCCTGCAGGGGAGGAGGATTTGGGCGAGGCCTTGATGGTCAAGGAGCGTTTTACTAGGACCGGGTGAGCAGATGCACATTTACCAAGGGCTTCCTCTGTGCCGAGTGCTTTCCATACATTATTGAACATAATCCTCATGACAACCCTGTGAGGAAACCCGTCTTCCTGACAAAGAGGCTCAGAGAAGTTAAGTTACTAGCCCAAGGTCACAAAGCTTGGAGTTGACAGACCCAGAATGCAAATGCAGGTTTGCTCCCCATATTTATTCTTTCCATGACTTCATGCGGCATCAGCCAGTGAGAGGAGGCAGAAGGGCATTCTGGGTCGGGAGTATGGCACGAGCGAAGGCCCCGGGGCAGGTCAGGGACTGGTGTGTGAAGGCAGAATGAGATTCAAGAATAAAATCCTCCAGAGCATGGCCCCCTGTGCAAAGCTCAGGGCTAGGTTTCTTCTGGGTTTCAGTGGAAGCCGAAACCCTGCTGGGCCGCACAGGGTTTTCCAGGGGGCCTGTCCCCACCCACTGGCTCTCTGGAGGGACTCTGGTTTGAGTCTCTGAGAGCTGCTGGAACAGCAGTTTCTGGGTGAATGAAGCTTGAGTGTGGGCACGGGATGAAAATCCCCCCAGCTCCTAGAGGCGGTGCTAACACCTTTCTGAGGGGGCCTAAAGCCCCCTTAGGAGAAGGGCCCCCCGGATGTCAGGCACCCAGAGCTGTTGGAAGCCATCGGCATCCCTCTAAGGAAGGAACCAGGGCCCCTTCCCGAGCACGTGACTTCAGGCTGGGACTGGAATGTCTTGGGGGGAGCGGGGGGCGGGGGACAGAATATCACTTCAGATCCAGTCCGAGCCCACAGTCTTAGCCGCCAGGCCTCACGGTCGCCCCACGCTTCCCTCCACAAGTCACACGTAGGCTTGCTTTTGAGGGGGTTCAAAGTCCTTCCACGTTTCCGCCTATCTTAACCCTTAGCCAAGAAGGTGCATTCTTTCGGTCCTTCGTTCATTCCTCACCGTTGGCCAGGCTGTGCGCATGTCGCGGTAGGGCTCACACGTGTACTCATGGCTCAGTACAGTCGGGGAAAATTTCTGTCCCAGGGGTCAGAGCAAAGTGCTCTAGGAGAAGTAGAGGTGGGAGGGAATAACTTGGACTCCAAAGAGCAGGGGACCATCGGGAGGGGTCTTAGAGGATGTGTAGGAGTTCTCAGGGATGAGAAAGTGGTGGGGAGAGAGAGAGAGCCATCCAAGCCTTGGACAAAGGACTCAAGAGACCCAACCTGCACCTTTCCAGAGGTGAGTGGGCCAGGAGGAGAGATCACCAAGGGCAGCAACGACCCATTCCTCTGTCTGTACCCGCCTCGTTCTCCCGGCCAGTGGCCTGGCCTCACAGGCCTTCCCATCATTCTCTGCCAAGGTGCTTCGGCCTCGATTTATACACCAGGAAGACATGCTGCTTTCTCAAGCCCCTGCTCCCAGTGACGGCTAAGATCTCTGATCAGCGCCTCTCCCCAAGCCTTTAGGCTTCAAACCAGGATACGCAGAGGCCCGGCTGAATGTTTGGTCAGTACCAGAGTATGATGGGCACTTGGCAAGTTCGGCAGAGTTTTGGGGTGGGCGTCCCAAGCTCCGGCCACCGGCACCCACTGCTTTGGGGTGAGTGTCTGGCTCAGCCAACGGAGCCACCGCTCACTCCCAGCTGTGCTCTGCCCTCCCAATCCACTCCTCTGGCTTGTGACTTTGTTTCTAAACTCTCGAGTCCTGGGGAACGGAGAAACCAAGAAGTCACCACCAGAGGGTTGGACGTCTGTGAGCCCTGGAGTCAGACCGATGTGGGTCCAAGTCCCCCTCTTCCTCTTCATACCAGGATCTGGATTTCTTAGCCTCTCCGCGCCTCGGTGACCCTTCTCCAACGTGAATGGGGATGGTCATGTCACCTCCCTGGAGCAGTCAGGGGGATTAGCCGATAAAGGGGGCACCAGAGGGCCCAGCTTGGGGTTTGCGTGCACACTCCCTTACCGCGGTCTGGGAGCCCCAGAGACCCCCAAACTGAAAGTGTTTTCATAAGTCTGTTGGTGGTGGCACCTGACCTTTACCGAAGCAAGGTCTTTGTTTATTCTGTGTGGTGTGGACAATCACACATTGTTGCTGCAGATATATTAACGTATTCGATGCCAGTGGCTGACCGGGCCCTGCCTGAGACCTGACAAAGTAGAGAAGAAATCCAAACAGTCTCGATTCTGAATCACACAGAATTCACACAGAATCCGGCCCCACGGATTCCAGAAGGAGACAGAAGACCCAGAGCGGTTTTCTGTTTCTCTCCCGAAGGAGTAACTGTGCAGGTCAGTCCTCCACATCTAAGGCCACAAAGGGTGCCCTAACCTCCCCCTCCCCTTCCCTTCTCCTCGCCTCCCCTTAAAGGAAACCCTCCTTAGAAAAGGAGATTGTCTATAAATCAATAAGGAAAAGGCAAGCGATGGGACACTGGGCAAGCGGCCTGGATAGGCACTTCACGGAAGCAGAAACACACGGGACCCATAAACTCATGGGAAGTATCCAGCCTCACAGTCATCAGAAAAATGCAAAGTAAGGCCACGGGGAAATGGTATCATACACCCACAATTGAGAAGTGGGGTAATGCTGAGTATTGAGAACGGGGGTCAGCAGGGACTCTGTAGATCGCTGGCGGGAGCCGAGCCCACACAACGACTTTAAAAACATTTCCATAGTCATGACCCAGAAATTCTACCCCTGAGTCCCTCTCTCTCTCTCTCTCTCTCTCTCTCTCTCTCCCTCTCTCTCTCTCTCTCACACACACACCCACACCCACACACGCACACACACGTGCACGCACACACGGCTATGGGTGGAATTGTGTCTCACCAAAAAAGATATGTTGGAGTCCTGACCTCAGTACCTAAGAATGTGACCTTATTTGGAGATAGGCTCTTCACAGAGGTAGTCAAGTTAAAACGAGGTCATTGGTGGGGGCGGGGGTGGGGAGGGGCGGCTGGTCCAGGAGGACTCGGGTCCTCATAAAAAGGGGAAGTGTGGACACGGGTGTATGCGCGTAGGAAGAATGCCAAAGAATGGCGAAGAACGCCAAGCAAACCATCGGAAGCTAGGAGAGAGGCCTGGGAGAGATGCTCCCTCCCCGCCTGAGAAGGAGACCCTGATCTTGAACTTGCAGCCTCCCAAGCTGTGACACGATACACTTCTGTTGCTCACGCACCAATCCGTGGTGCTGCCTTATGGTAGCTCTAGAAAACGAAGTCACATATACCTGCAACAAAGGTGGCCTTCCAGGCCTTCCAGAGTCAGGGGCTGGGGGCGGGGGGAGGGCCCCTGGGACTTCTAGGGAATTCCAGGAGGCGGGTGGGAGGGGGGAACTTGCAAGATGCATGGTTGTCCCCCCTCCTTCACTTCCAGAGGGCCAGACCCTAAACCCGCAAGTGCTCCCGGGACTGTTTCATGGCTTCTGTTGACATGGCTGGAACCGAGACCATCCATGCACGTGCAGGTGGCTAGAAATGGTCCGTAAAGATCTTCAGGGAAGGTGGAAAGTCCATCTCGAGGGTAAGAATGGAGGAACTGGCGTTGGGGCGTAGGCCCGTGTCCCCTCAGGAGGTTCTGGACCTCGCCCAGGGCCCCCGAGGAGGTGGTGCGGCCTGGAATCAAACGCTCGTCTCCCGGACCCCAGATTCCACGTGCTCACAGCGGTCCTGACAAACACTGATCAGAGGCAGCACGATGCCCCCCGCACCCACCGTCATGCTGATGAGGGACGAAACACGCGCCTCGCTCCAGGGACTTGCAGACTGCCTCCTTCGAGAACGAGAGGCCGATTTTTGTGCCGGGTGACAGTTCTTTTCATGTGGTTGTTAGAACGATTTTTTACAATAAGGATGACTGATGTTTACGGCGCGTGTGCATTTTCGGCTGGAACCCGGTGGAAGTGACAACGGAATTTGGCAGAAGTGATACCAGCCAGGATTATGACCTTGGGTAAGTCCCTGTGGGACGGGGCGGCGGGTGGGGAGGGAGCTCAGTTTCTCCAGGGTAAAATGGGCCAACCGGGCCAGATGGGGTCTGACCGCTGGAGGGAGGGGGCTCCCTCGCCTCTGACAGCTGGTTTGAGGGTGCCTGGCAGACTGCACTTCCTTCCCTCACGGCATGGCCCTCCAGTGTCCCCAGACAATTTAAGAGTGGGTATTAACTAGGACTGAATCCCACAGTAAAGGAAATTAGTCCTTCTCCAGTCCTTCGGTGCTTGGGGTTCCAAGTCTTGGCTGGTGCCGCCCAGCCTTGAACACGCAACACTTCGTACCAAGGGGAGAGTGACTCAGGCTTGGATAGCAGGCTCTTTAAAGCCGCTTTGTTTTCAGTGTTTTGTTTATACGGACATATTCTGTTTACCGAAGTAATATTTGTTGGAAATGGATGATGGTGACAGGAGGTCCAAACAAACTGACTTAGGTTGAAGTGTGGAGTTGATCATAAACCATATTTGTTAAATAATTGTATACGCCTAAACGCAGATCGGGTCACGTCTTTTTATGCCTGAAACTCTCTGAAGATTTCCCATTTCCCATGGGTTCATTCCAAGCCCCTGCGTGACTGATGATCCCTGACATCTGCAGCCCGTCCGTCTCTATCTTCTCTGCTCCCCGCTCCCTCAGCAATCTCCTCCAGCACCTCAACTGGTCCACCTCAGGGCCCTTGCGCCTGCCTTCCCTCCGCCCGGAAGGTCCTGCTCCCTGATCTCTCCATCTCGATTCCAGGTTAATCTCATGAGTCTCGTCTCTGCTCAAATGCCCCCAGAGGCCTTACCTGGACCCCGACCCCAGTCAGTCTCTGTCTTTCGGACTCTGCTTCATTTCCCTTGTTGCAAGTACTTCCTTTCTGATGTGATACTGATTTTGAAACGTGCTTGTTCATTTGTCTGCTTTCCCCCCTCTAGAATATAAGCTCCTTGGAGTCTGAGGCTGTGTCCCGCATCCTCCGTGGCTGAAAACGGAGCCCGACATGTAGTGGGAGCTACAAATGAATGGCAAAACTTGTAGGCAGGGAGGGAAGCGGCCCCGGAAGCAGAGAGGAGCTGAACCAAGCTCTAACCTCTGAGGCGGAGCAAGATGGCCGCCGCCAGAGGCCCAGCCTGAGGGGCCCACACCTTGGCCTCTTCAGCTCCAGCCTTCGAGGCGCTGAACCAGTTGGCTCCTACCCCCTGAACCTGAGCCAAGAAAGCCAAGCCAGTGACTAAACTTGTAGAAGGAACGATGGCGTCGTAACATCACCATGGAGAAACGGTAGCAATGGTAACCGATTCAGGCCAGGGTCATCACTAATGTCACAACTAGAGGGTAGAAGTTTGAGGGGAGCTAACGTGTTTACCCATTCTCACAGAATCTGCCCCCGGGACGCACATGAGTCACAAAGCAGAAAAGAGCAACCTTACCTACAGACATCCCCTTAGCCACGCAGTCAAAATTAGAACACCCGGATGGGACAAGCCGATGGGGCACACCTCTTGACACGAGAGACCGACGATAGCACCACGGCACTTCTGTGCTATTTCTGCCATAGAAGGCATGACTAATCACAAGGAATCATCAGACAAACCACGACTTGGGATACAGATCACAGAATAACTGGACCATACTCTTCCAAAGGATCAATGTCATGAAAGAGAAAGAAAATCTGAGAAATTATTCTAGGTTGAAGGAACAGAAAGAGACATGAGAATAAAGCACAGTCCCCTAACTGGAGTTTTCTTTTGCCTTAAAGGACGTTATTGGCACAACTGGAAAAATCTGAAAAAGTTCTGTGGATGAGGGTTAGTTTCGTATTGATGTCAACTGGGGAGAGCACAGGACCCCCCCGCTATGCCCACTGCAGGCCCCACTTTCCACTCCCGCTCCGTGACCCTTGATCCGGTCCCCCCCCCCCCCCCCCATCCCGCCACTCTGCGCCTTGGTTTTCTCCTCTGACAAACAGGAGTACATGATTGGCAGCCCTCTGGGGTTTCTTCCTGCCCAGATACTGTCATGATATTTCTAGAATCCTATCTGGAGAATGTGGCACATTTCTCCAAGGAGTTGAATTCATTTGGCAAGTGACTTTAGTTTAGTCAAGGGAAGTAGGGAAAAGTGAATCTCCCTGAGCAGACTCGGCAGGGGGTGGGGGGTGACACGGTCCAGGGATGGTTTCCCACTTCTGCCCCCCGCCCAGCCCAGCTCTCACGCACTCCTCCCAGATGAGGTGAGCACCCTAGCAAAAAAGAATTTAAAAAAATGCATAGATCAAAATCTTTCCCCTAAGCTCCATTTAGAAAGAGGCAGCTGGTGGGGGTGGGTTGGTGACCAGAAGGTGGCTAGGGTCCCGGTTCTCTCAGCGACTGGCTGCATGGCTGGAGCTCTCTGAGTATCAGTTTGTCCTTCTGTCAAATGGACAGAGCTTGTGCTTGGCTTTGCGCATAGCTGTGGCGACACGGTGACTTCACCTCTGTGCCCTCCCTCGCTCAGGCCTCAGCAGTTGACTTCCAGATTGGAAGTGGGGTGCTCAGGTGGGACCCCCAAGACATCTTGAGAAGCTCCCAGCGCTGAGGCCCTTCCTCACTCGCACAGCCTGCGGTCCCATGCACAGACCCCCTGGGCACCTGCGAGCACTGCCTGGAGAGCCCAGTTCAGTTTGGCCATGATGGAGGGGAGGCATGAAGACATACAGGGTAGACCTTCTAACGTGTGCCACTACCTTCTAACATAGGTGGAAACACAGGGGAAAGCCAGGGGATCACTTTCCTCTTATGGGATCCCAGTTTAGCATCCCCCAAGGGCCTGGCAACTTCTTCTTACGACCCCTCCGCCCTCTCTCCCTGTCCAGGCTGGCATCTCAGAGGCTCTCTCAGCTGCCATTTTCTGGCAGAAGGCGGTTGGGCCACAGGACTCTACAAAATGGTGGGCGGAAACTGGGGCTTCCTTCTTCTTTTTCTGCCGTCCCCATGAACTCCTGTCATGGCCCCTGGCCCAGCAGCAGTTATGGCCATGGGACTCTTCAGCATGCCCACGAACCCCATATTTTCCCAAGTACTTCAGAGCCAACATCTCATGGAGCCTCATCCTAGACCCGGGTTCTGGAAGCTGACATCGACCCTGCTTTACAGCCAGGGAAACTGAGGCTCAGAGTGGCTCCTTGGCCAGGAAGTGGCTTCTGACTCATGAGTAGCTTCAAGGGTTTTGTTTTTTTTTTTTAACCGGGTTCCATGACCGCCCAGCCGATAGTGGGTGAGAGGAAAAGTCTCCAAAGAATGGGGAGACCTTTCCCGAAGAAATCTTGAAGTGGACGGGGTCCGTGGCCCAAACCCTGCCTATTTTCCAGGGCTGGGAAAGAACATGGATCAGGAGTCACAAGGTCAAGTTAAAGATCCACTAGCTGTGCATCTACTAGCTGTGTGATCTAGGAAAAGTCCCTTCGCCTCTCGGAGCCCCAGCCACTTAATCGGTAAAATGGAGGTAATAACTCCTATTTCATAGGGCTGCAATGAGGAAATACATCTATGAATTTACAGAGTGCTGTCTGGGAAGCCGTTACCCTTGTGACTGCCCGGCTAACCTCCTTAAACGTGTATACGGTCTCTGTGTGTGCTTTCTGTGGGCTAGTCTCTGGCTTGGCATTTTCATGAATATCAGCTCATTGAATCCCCACCACACAGCAGTCCAGATGAATCAGGAGGAAGAGAACGTTCCCTATAGGACCAGCAAGGCCGGCTGGTCAGCCACACCCCCACAGCCGGCCTGTCCTGGGCTTTCACCTTGACTGTCTCACCTCCAGGCTTCTGCTCAAATCGGTCCTTCTGCAAAGAATGTTTCCCACCCAGTATAGCACGGAGACGAGTCTCGTGTATCCATCACCCGGCTTCCCCCCAGTGATGACATATTATGTAACTAACCAGAGTAACTTACCAAAACCAGGAAGCTGATATTGCCACAACACAACGGACCATTTACACTTTCCTCAGGCCTCATTAGTTTTTGCACACTTTGTGCCCAGGATGTCTGGGCCACCCTTCTCTGTATTGTCCAGCCCCCTCGGGACAGCCAGGTTCCACCCCACCCCCCTGCCCCTACCGCCACCGCCCATCTGAGAAGCCACCAAGTGTCTCCAGGAGGCTCGGGCCCTCCTCTTCTCAGACTCTGTCTGGAAGGCAGTGTAGCCCCGTGACGGAGAATGTGGGTTTTGGAGACCTACGGACCTGGATTTAAACTCCGCATCCGCCCCCAGCCTGGGACCAAATACATAAACTTCTGAGCCTTAGTTGACCCAACCATAAAATGACCCAATGTCAGGGCGGGACAGCATCCGCTCAGCCGATGCTTACAGAACAGTAAGTCTCCTGCAGTGAATGGTGGTTACTTGCTGTCAACGGATTGCATCTGTTGTCACACGTACCCCAGGCTGACCCTGTGTGTTTTAACATCTTCCTCACAGCACGTAAAGTGCTCGAGGACAAACCTTCGTATCTCACATCTCGGTGTTGTACAGGGCCTGGCACGCAGCAGGCGCCCAATAAATGTGACTAGATGGAACCTCCCGCCAGACAAACCGTCCCCAGGCTCGAGGTGCCTCTTCAGCTTCCCCTTCATTCATTTCTGGCCTAGGCGGGCAGGGTGGGTGCACAGCAGGACCCCACAAGGGCGCAGCCACATTTGACCCCATCTGTCCCTGAGAAGCCTTCCAGGAGACCCCGGAACCTCAGAGGCCCCTCAGGCTGCAAGCTAGGGGGGATGGGGGAGCTGGGGGAGAACCTCATATTTGCAAGGAGCCCCGAGGACAGCCCTCCAGGAGGCAAGCCAGGCTGCTCTTCCCTGGGAAAGAGCCAGAGCTGTGACTCCTAAGCTCAAGTCCTGTCACTTACTAGCTACAGACTTTGGACCGGTCTCTCAGCCTCGATAAACCCTGGTTTCCTCATCTATACGCTGGGCTTGTCATGTGGGTAAACGAGCTCACTGTGCAAACAGCGTGTTAACCACTAACCCCTGCGCTCGCATTTACAAGACCCTTCTCCTGGCTGTGTAACATTTATAACTCACATTTTTAAGCACTACTATGTTCGGGCATTTTCCGATGCAATTATCTAAATTTCATAATGTGGTGAGGTGGGTGTTTTTATTTGTAGCCTGCAGGCACACAGAAGCTGAGAAATAACCCAGGTCACCCAGAGCCGGGACCGAGAAGCCAAGCCGGCCTCCGGCCAGGGTCCACGATTCCGCGTGGCAGGTGCCGGCCGCGGTTACCATGTCGCGCCCATACTCCAGTTGGTTTCTAACAGCTGGATCTCCGCTGCCCTGCTCCACAAACGGTAAAGCCACAGAGTACGAGGGTTTTTAGGCTGGGTTTTTAGTGGTCAATTTGCCCATTTTTCCAGTGAAGAAATTAAGGCCAGAGGAAGGAATGGGCCTGCCCAAGATTCCCCCGCAATCGAGAGCCAGAATGAGTTCTAAACTTCTACGCTCACCCGTCTTCCTGGTTCCTTGTCCCCACCCTACAGGGGCTCGTTCCCAGAGGTAAACGGGGGGGATGTGAATCTGGGCACCATTGTCACCTTCAAGGCTCACCAGGAGCCTAGGGGCTGTCCTGGGGGCCTGGGGACAGCCTGAAACGGGGTCGCCATGTCTAGGGTTCCACCGGGAAGGTAAGCAGAAGGCTTCCCCAGGCTTTGTCCCGTAAGGGGAACAGATTGCCCACCACCCTCGCCCTTTCTCCGGACCAGGGTGAGGCCCTTAGCTGAAGCCTTGAGAAATGATTTAGGTGGTCACTGACATGGTGTTAAACTACATGAAGGCAGTTATGCCCTTTCAGCCTTTCTGACTACTTGCAGGAGAAAATCTCTCAGGGCGCTAGTCCCTAATGCCTCTCTGACATCTAGAAACCGTCTCATTTGAGCTCAAGGAAAGCAGCAACACATCTGGCTAGAATTTAGTGACATTTTGTTTCCATGATGTTTATTTTCACCATTACCACCATTAAGGTGATTTACAATGGCTTTATCTTTAAGGGAGCAACATAAAGTTTTTTTCTAAAAACGAAAGTATTTACACCTTGAAACATCAGCTTAGGGGCGCCTGGGGTGGCTCAGTTGTTTAAGCATCCAACTTCAGCTCAGAAAATGATCTCAAAAAGACAATTTGAGCCCTGCATTGGGATCTCTGCTGTCGAAAAATAAAAACAAAAATAAAATATCCACTGAAAATATTAAGTAAATTATCAGTGAATTGGCAGCTTTCGAAAACCCTGGGAAGGGACAGGAATGAGGGCCCCCAGGAAGTCCTGCTCTGAGGGACTCTGGTAGCCCTGACTCTGGGGGAGGCTTGCGGGGGGGGGGGGGGGGTAGGAGGCAGTGCCGGGGATTGGGATGGAGAGTCTGAGGACATTGTGAGTAGAGAGGAGATGGGCTTGGGGATTCCAGCCCCCGCCAGGGTCTGTTCAGTGCAGGACTGAGCATCAACATGGGTACGGGTTGCTGGTTTCACAGCCATCCACATGGCCTAGTCTTTTCCTCCAAGCCCCTGTCCCAAAGCCTCCATTGGGGCCACCTGCTTAATCCCTCCCTTGTCCCCAGGAATAGGGCTGATTCTTCAGCCTTTGAATCCAACAGCTGGGGGCCCAATGTGATGCCTGAGTTTCCCTATCAGGCAATGAGACTGGCTCCCAGCAGGCCGCAATAAATGCAGACTGAGTGAGGCAGTCAGTGGACAGTGTTTCTTACCCATTCTAGATGCCTCTGTAATAAGCCACGTTACCCTAGGAGCCGCATCATCCCACATCACCACGATGGTGACCGTCATGCCAACGTCCCCCACCAGTCATTGACCTGTGACCAGAGAGCCAGACTAAGCCAGGAGAAATACACAGATGCCGGTCATATATTATTTATACATCTGTCTTGCCAGCTGGGAAGAATGAGAGGGGGGAAAAAAGAAGAAAAAGAAGAAGAACAGAATAGCAAACACATTTGTTTGTTTTAATCCAATCGGGTGGATTGGATTAAATCTGATCCAGGACACATAGAGAATTAGGCTTGCAGAAGTTGGGTCCAGAGGTCACAGGTCAAGGGACCGGCTCAAGTGGAGGGCACAGCCTATCCAAAAGCTCATCTCACACGCATCAGCAGCACAGGAGAATCTTAATCTTCTATTTCGGCAAAACAATAGAAAAGCTGACCTCCTCTCAATGCACTAAGACAGACCCTCCAGTCTCCGGGGGGATAATCCGTGTTATCTGCTATGGGACAATCCTTTTCTCCTTGGTAAGTGGCTTTGAAGCCCAAGAAGATTAGAATTTGAAAAATAAAGATGATGGAAAGACGTGGAAACCCTGAGTAATTATACATTTATGCTAAGTTTCGGTTGGATCAATTTCCGTGCGTTGCTGCATGAAGTCCTGTTACCTGTGATGTTTAAGAACATGTGGCCACTGGAATTTCTCATGTGTGTGACCGAGTAATTGACTTCAGTTGAAATTTTGAGTTAGAAACTTAAGAGAGTTTGGTAATGTCTGTAAACATTATTGGCATATTTCAGAGAACTTAATACTCTGTTTAAAAGTTAGTGTTTTAGATCTGTAAGTATTCTCTGAAATCCTTGGAACAGTTGTGTTTCTTAGAGCTGTTTGAAGCATTTATAAGACAATCGAGTTCGTTAGATGTGCAAATGAAGCTTAGATTAGGTAAGGCAGTGCTGTCCGATATAAACATCATGCAAGCTACCTGGGTCATTTAAAATGTCCTAGTAGCCACATTTTTTAAACGTTAAGAAGGAATAGATCAACCTAATTATAATGATAAAATGTATTTAACCTAACATATCCAGCAAATTATCATCTCAACATACAATTCACATAAAAGTTACTAATGAGGTATTTTGTGTTCTTTTTTTGAACACATCTTCGAAATCTGCTGTGTATGTTACCTTTCCAACCTTCTCAACTCAGACGACCGCGTTTCAAATGCAACTTCCGCTGGCCGCTATATTAGACATTACAGATCTAAGGGAATTTAATCAGCTACCTTTGTGAGTGGTATTTATTATTTAAGGCGCTTACTCCGTTCAACCTGATTTGATGAAATATTCATCAAAGGCTCCCTGAGAGTCATTGTCGAAAATTACTGGACTTATAAATGAAGTGATTTTTGTATATTGAATTTACAAGCCAAGGGGAAAAATCGATGTTAAAAAAATTTGTTAATTTAAGAAACTTTTTTTTTTTTTTTTTTTAATAAAGTAACCACAAACAGCCTTTTTAGTGCACAACAGAAGCCCTCAACCCACCACTGTCCAGATGGAATCAGTCACCAACCTCGGCACGGCCCTTGGAGGAGAGGCCTGGTTCTATGTTATCGCTCTGCACACAGAAATGTCAGGTCTGACCGAGCCCTTAGGGATCGTCCACCCAAAGCACCCCATTCCACTGGCGCGGAAACCCAAGTCCAGATCAGAGAAGAACACAGGGTGAGTCAGAGACGGGACCCAGGCAATACCCTGGCCTCCTGACCCCACCCAATCTTCCCCAGTAAAAAGGCTTCGAGTCCATTCCTTCTCCCTCTTCATCCCCAGATGACTGATCGGGAAACTGAGGCACAAAACTGGAGGGTATGTGGACAAACTGGTCCTGGACCCAGGCCTCCAGGGAGCACCAGCAGAACTGGAAAGCGTGGTCCCTGCCCTGGTCATTGAACAGCACGCACCCAGACCTGAGGAGAGAAGGGCCCAGAACCCAGGCCAGCCTGGCCAGGGGAATGGCTGTGTGAGGCCCAAGATGGAGCCTGGTGCTAGGACTGCAGAGGACAGCCGGAGAGGGGAGGCCTGCTGAACGCGAAAGAGCCATGGCTGGGTCTTCCGGGGCCCAGGAGGGCCAGCCTCCGGCCTCCTGCGGCCCCAGACGCAGCCTGCTAACCTCTCCGGGGCTCTATGCAGTTGTCAGAGTGAAGGCCCTGGGACTCCCTCTGGGGCCTCATTCTTCCAGGATCCTTTCCTCCCTCGTCTCTGTTGTTTTCCTTTCTCTCCTTGGAGACCCTCATTTCCTTTCCCCAACTCTGATCGGCCCAACACACTGATTTCGCCAAGGAGAACCCCTCAGGCAGATCGGGGTCCATCTTGCCCGCCTAGGGCTCAGCTCTGCTGGGGTTTGGGCCTGCTGGACCTGGGCGGGGCGGGGAAGAACATTCTGGCAGGCCCGGGGAGCAGCCTCCCTACACCAGCTCGCTCTGGCCTTCCCCACCTCACTCCTGGGGACACCGTTTCCTTCTGCCGGCAATGTTCTTCCTGCCAGGCCCTATTTGTCAGCAGTAGGACATATGCCTCTGGGGACCCTTTAGGAGGCTTTCAGGAAGCAGCGTTTAGTGCCATTAAATCACACGGCAGGGGAACTATTCCCCATTCCGAGTGCCATCAGTCCCCCTGAAAGATCGAGAAGAAAGTAACAATTTGGAGCCAGGGTACCTCTATCGCCCCCCCATCTCCCCTTTATCAGGGGGGACAGGTGTCGGCTTCAGGCTCAAGGACCTTTGCTTTCTTTCAACTTTTTGCTAGCACGTAATAGAAATTGGTTTCCACCCCCATTTATTTTTATGCTTACCTTCATCTTTTATTTACGGCACATGATGGCGGTTTTCCACTTAGAATCGTGACATCAAGTTTCCTTTCCAGACTAAACTGGTATTAGTAACAAGTGAGACCATTGAATATGAATGCGGTTTTAGAAACACGGAGTGAAATATCTGTGCTGGGAGTGGGGTGAGGCTGGCAGGAGTGTCAGGAGGGGACAAAAAGGGCTGGGGCGTAGGGACCTTGGCTCCAGGAGTCCCTTCATTTCACCCTCCTGGGCTCTCCCGGGGCCCAGGGGCCGGCCAGCCACCCTCTCTGCCCCAGATTTCGTTCTGAGCCTCGGCCGGCGGTCGGGCCTCATGGAAAAGGACGGAGGGTGGCGACAGTGGAGATGGGGAAGGAGGGGCCCCTGCTCTGACCCTCTGTCCGTCTTAGGTCTTAGCTCTTAGCTCAGGGGCAGAAGGCGGCTGAGTTCCGGGTGCTCCTGGTAGAGTGAGAGAGACCACACGACCCCACACGGAGCTGAAGGCACACGCGTTCCAGCTAAATGGCTTTCCCCGACCCGGGGTGAGTTCAGGAGCACATGCCTCTAGATGGAGGCCGAGAGAGGAGTTGTCCGCCATCCCAAATAACTCCCCACCTCTCTCAGCTCTCCGAGTCGGCTTGGGCTTGGGTGGCCCTCCTGATGGGGCCTCTCTGGGTCCCCTTGTGAAAGCAAAGTGAAAACACTTGGTATCTCCACTGCCGGGCGGACCCGGGCTCCCTGGCCCAGAATTCTGTTTCCATGAGTCTCCCCATCCCCCGAAAGGTCCCAACAGGAGCAGGCCCCCGCCCAGCTCCCGCCAGCTTGGACCCCGCACTCGACAGAGGCCAACAGCGTCTGATGAACACAGCCGGCCCCCAAACTGCCTGCCTGATGCCCCTGCCCAGGTCACAAAGTGCCTTGGCACCCAGGGGGAGCTCAGGAGGGGGCAGGAGGGGGCCCTCAAGAGCTCTCCTATTCACTTGTGCCCTAAACTACCCCTGACTGGTTGCATGTGAGCCACAAGCCCCCAGCTGTCCTCAATTCCCATTGGCTTCCCTGAAATCTGTCTCTGGACCGTTCTCTCTCTCCCAGAGGGTCGCCGAGAAATGGGGATGGGGGAGTTCCCAAACTTATGGTGGGAGGCGTCTCCCTCCTCAGACCCTGGGAGCCCGCTGACAAGACATCACGCGCGCATGCTGAGCCTTCTGGCACCGTCCAGGCACAGCCCAGCTCCCCCGGGGGGATCCTGGCCCCTCTCCAGGTCCCAGCCGCTGTTGCCGTAGCTGGGGCCTCCCTGGCACCGTCTCGGCTAAAAGGTTCTAGAAAGGTGAGTGAGAAAATGACCGGAAAGGGGGCCAAGCAAGAGGCCAGGACCCAGGTCGCCCAGCATGAGCGGCAGGAGGTGGCAAAGGGGCCCTACCTGAGAGGGCTGCCGACAGCAATCCAAGGACGGCAGAGAACAGCCACATGTCCGGGGCCATCTCTGGCAGCTATGCGCTCCAGCCAGCGGGAAGCGCCATCCCCGGGCCAGGAGGTGGACGTGGCTGCTGGGTGCTCCTCGCACCCGCTCGCTCGCTCGGACCTTGGCTGCTCCTGTTTATAACTCTCTCTCCGCAAGAGAGAGCGCTCCTTTGCACGCATGCGACCAAACCAGCCTGTGAGTGTGTTTCTCACACCTCTGTGCTCTCTACTTGTGGTTTTGGTCTCCAGGAAGCCAGGCTGGTATCACAGGGGCTGAGGGGGAGAGCCCAGCTGCCTGTGAGCCCACCCAGCCCTGCTGAACCCCAGAAGTCATAGAGAGGGACACACACACGCACACACACACACACACACACACTTCCTCCAAGTGTCTCCCAAAGAAAAGGGAAATGCGGACACGCTTCCTTTCTGGAGACCTGAAGCACAGTAGATGATCAATCAGTCCATGTGGGAAGAGTGAGCGCATGACCCACCCCCTGTCCCGGTCCATGGAAGCCAGCTCTTCTGGGATAAAATCGCGACATGTACCTCGTCCTTGGGTGTGTTTGTGGCTGGTCAGGAGGAGGGTGGGGTCCTGCACTTTCGAGAGGGGAAAGTCCCAGATGCCCTTCGGAGAATTGTAAATGGAGAAGGGTCTGAGAGATGGGGTGTCCCCCACATCCTCCCAGGCTGTACCTGTCCCCCGAGATGGCACAGGAGGCTCCAGTGCCCCCCCCCCTCGCCCCCACCTATGGGCACGGGGCTGGGTGTTCATTCCCTGGTGAGAGTCAGGCAGGGGAACTGGTCCAAGAAGGATGAGCAGGATTTCAGCAGGCAGATGGTGGAAAGTGTCTGGAAGGGCCAGAAGGAACAGCAGGAGCAAAGGGCCAGGACTGCTGGGAGGTGCTGAGTTGTTCAGTTGGTCTATGGTGAACGCTGTAGGAAGGAAGCAGGGACCTGTGTGTTTCATTCACCACTGCCCTCCCTGTGGGGCATTCCCTGCAGGGCATACTGTAGGCGCTGAATAAATGCTGAGTGAAGGAAGGAATGGACAATTTAATTTGGTTGTATAAGCAGAGCCCTTGAAGAAACTGAGTCCGGAAGAGACTGGTTTTATCTTGGCCCTTCCCAGTGTGACCTCATCTCAGATTTACCTGGCCTGGCCTGACACTTCCCCCCCTCCCTGCTTGACTTCATTTCCCCGTCTGTGGAATGGGGAGGATTTCTCCACCGGATCCCGGTCCAAGGGCGCCTCTGATGTTGCCGGTATGGGAGCCACGGGGAGCCAGGCCCCTCCACTGTAAACCCGGCCCAGACCTACGGGGTGGACAGGGCTCTGGCACCAGCTGACGCTGCCCTCTTGTGGAGGGTCACTGGTAGCACAGGCAGGGGACGGGGACCTCTACCTCCTGGGTTCACTTCCCTTTAACGGACACTTAGGGAGACTTTGGCGTGGGGAACTCTGTGGAAGGTGAATGCAAGAAAGCAGAACCTGCTTTCAAGGAGATCAGAGTTCACAAGCCCAGAGGACCAAAGCACAGGCCAGGGTGAGATGAACACAGGAGAGGTCTCCTGCTGATGAGTAGTGTCCTAAGAGAGACATGTCTGAACGGGCTGGAGGAGAGGCTAGACTTCCATTTCTGACAATACGGTAAGCAGCATATGCTGAAAGTTCTCCTGCTTCAAGAACTATTTTTAAACGCCTTTAGAAATGCAAAGGTGAGGTGGTAAGAAAGTAAGGATAGACCAACAGGACAAGAAAGCACAAATCCGAAGACATGATTGACGACAGAAGCAGAGGGTGCCCTGAGGTACCCGCTGACCCCAGGTGGCCAAGAACTTCAGTTTAATGGGACAAAACCTAGCGCCTGAGCAAACGAAAAGCAAAATCAGAAATGTCCCACCTAAAGCAAAACAATGAGAAACAACACCCACTTAGGAGGAACAGGAAAGAGAAACCTCTCAAAAGGACCCGACGTAGACCGTGCTTGGCTCAGCACTGACTTCTGAGTGGAAGAAAAAGAAATGCTAACCCTGAATGTTCCTAACCACAAGGTCGCCTGCAATGGGGTCTGAGAGAGAAGAAAAGAGAAAGGAAGGGAAGGAAGAAGGGAGGGAAGGGGAGGGGAGGGGAGGGGAGGGGAGAAGAGAAGAGAAGAAGACATAAAACATAGGACGCAAGTGTATTAGTCATGGTTTTCCAGAGAAATGGAATTAATGGAATTTATATGAGATTTATTATATGGAACTGTCTCAAGTGATTTTGGAAACTAAGCCCCAAGATCTCAGCTGGAAAACTGGAAACTCAGGAGAGCTGGTGGTACCATTCCAGTCTAAGTCCAAAGGCCCAAGACCCAGGAGAGCCATTGGTACGAGCTCCAGTTGGAGCCTGAGCTGAAAGGCAGGGGAACACTGGCATCCTAATCTGAAGACAGGCAGAGAGAGACAATTCTCTATTATCCCTTCCTGTTCTATTCAAGCCCTCAGTGAATAAAGCCCATCCACAGTGGGGAGGGTAATCTGCTTTACTCAGCGCACTGATTCAAATGCTAATCTCATCCAGAAACACCCTCACAAACACACCCAGAATAATGGTCAGCCAGATATCTGGGCACCCTATGAATCAGTCAAACTGACATCTAAAAGTAAGCATCACAACAAGGCCCTTGAGGTGAGAATTGCACAAAGCAGGAAGCAGTAAACTCAGACCTTCAAACACTTTAGCTGCTGGAATTATGGTATACATAATATCAAATAGGGTTGTTTCATATACTTACAGAAAAATAAAGTTGATCATTGAGGCTATAGAGAAGGAACAAGGGACTATGAATAAGACACTAAGTGACCAGGAAGATTTGGAGAAAAAAAAAATACAATAAATGAAAAATGTAACCTTCAAAACTAGCAATGTAATGGACAGATTAACTAGCAGATTAACGTAGCTGAAGAGAGAACAAGTGAGCTGGACAGTAGACCTGAAGAACTTACTGAGAATGCCACCCAGAGAGACAAAAAAGGAAATTATGAAACAGAAGTTAAGAACACAGGGGCACCTGGGTAGCTTGGTTGAGTGTCCGATTTTGGCTCAAGTCATGATCTCACGGCTCATGAGTTCAAGCCCCACATCGGGCTCTATGGTGACAGCTTGGAGCCTGGAGCCTGCTTCGGATTCTGTATCTCCCTCTCTCTCTCCTCCTCCCCTGCTCACGCTCTCACTCTCTCAAAAATAAATAAACATTAAAAAAATTAAAAAAAATTTTTTTTTAATGTTTATTTATTTTTGAGACAGAGAGAGACAGAGCAGGAACAGGGGAGGGTCAGAGAAAGAGGGAGACACAGAATCTGAAACAGGCTCCGGGCTCTGAGCTGTCAGCACAGAGCCCGATGTGGGGCTCGAACCCACGGACCGTGAGATCATGACCTGGGCTGAAGTCGGACGCTCAACCGACTGAGCCACCCAGGCGCCCCTAAAATATTTTTAAAAAAGAAGTTAACGTAGAGGACGGAACAAGGTGAATGGCTCGAATTCAGAATCGATGAAATACATAGCCCTCCGATCCCAGAAGCTCCCTCCAACCACCAGCTGTTAAATAAAAATAAATCTCTCTCATTAAAACCAGGAGGAAAAAGAATTTTAAAAGAATGAAAATGTTTTCATACACACATCAATCAATCAAGCTACACCAATTACTTCTGGTAACAAAATTGTTAATCTAGAAAGATGAACTACAAAGTAGATTTACCGCTAACTTTTTCATGGTAGCAATGGAAGCCAGAAGACAATGGAATAACATCTTGAAGTGCTAAGAAAATAACAGTCGATTTTGACTATGTTTCAAGAAGGAGATTGAATGGAGAATAGATTTGCAGATCATATATCTATCTAATGAGGGGTTAATATCCAAAATATGTAAAGAACTCATACAACTCAATAGCCAAAAAAAAAAAAAAAAAAATCTGATTAAAAAATGGGCAGGGTATGTGAATAGATATTTTTCCAAAGAAGACATTCGAATGAACGCCAGGCACATGAAAAGGTGCCAACATCACCAGTCATCAGGGAAATGCAAATTAAAGTCACAACGGGATAGGGGTCCCTGGGTGGCTCAGTCTGTCAAGCACCCTACTTCAACTCATGTCATGATCTCACAGTTTGTGAGTCCGAGCCTCGCATCAGGCTCTCTGCTGTCAGAGTGGAGCCTGCTTCCGAACATCAGTCTCTCCCTCTCTCTCTGTCCCTCCCCCGCTAGACCCCCCTCAAAAATAAAAACTACGTATAGGCCATGGACTATTACTCGACCATACAAAAGAATGAGATCTTGCCATTTGCAACAACAACGAATGGACCTCGAGGGTATTACGCTGAGTGGAATAAGTCAGACAGGGAAAGACAGATACAGCATGATCTCACTTATATGTGGAATCCAAACACCGAACCAAACCAACAAAGCAAAACTCATGGATACAGAGAACAGAGCGGTGGTTGCTAGGGGATGCAGTTGCGGGTGCACAAATGCGTGAAGGGGTCAGGAGGTACAGACTCCAGGTGTGGACCAAACGGGTCATCGGGATGTGTGCAGCAGCACGACCACGGCAGGGGTGTCGTGGTGCAGGCTTGAAGGTTGCCGGGAGGGTGGATCTTGGACGCTCTCATCTCAAGGAAAACACAAAAGCTTTTTTTTGTAGCTTGTGATGGGGGCAGATGGCGATAGGGCTTATTGTGGTGATCATTTTGCAGTGTATACAAGCATCAGATCATTACCTTGTACACCTGAAACCAATATGATGTAGATCGATTACGCCTCAATTAAAAAAAAAAAAAAGACCAAAATGGCTTTGCTACAGACTCAAACAAAAATGAGGCTGAACAGAATCATTTTCAGATAAACATTGAGGGCATTTACAACTAACAGACCCCCAGCTAGGGACATTTTAAAGGACAATCTTCAAGAACAAGGAGAATAGTCCAAGGGGTGCCTGGGTGGCTCAGTTAAGCATCCGACTTCACCTCAAACATGATCTCGCGGTTTGGGAGTTTGAGCCCCGCATCCGGCTCTGTGCTGACAGCTCAGAATTCTGTGTCTCCCTCTCTCTCTGCTCCTCCCCCTCTCCTGTTCTCTCAAAAATAAACATTAAAAAATTTTTAAAAATTTTTAATTAAAAAAAAGAAAAGAAAAGAATCTGAGAAGGAAAGTATACGCTTCAAGTAAGAATGGTGAGGAAAGAAATACGTCAACACGGAGGCAAATTAAATAAGCATGGGTGGTATGTAACAATTACAATAACGTCTAATTTGTGGGGTTAGGAAACACAAGATAAAAACAGAGAACCAGAAGATAATGGCATGAACGAGGAAGGAGTGCACAGAGTTGGAAAGATCTGTTTTGTGGCAGACCCATAAACCATCGACCAGCTTTTGATTTTGTTCAATTAAACGTGCATGTTAAGCCAGCGGAACAATAACATGGAATGACTTGAAGAGCCTGATAGAAAGACGTGCAGGAAAGGGAAGGAAAAGAAACGAAATAAGACAAGCAGGACAAACAGAAGGATGGCAGGTTTCCTGGCAGAGGGCATGGGGTAAGTTGAGGCAGGACGTCGTGGTGGGAGCATCCCTGGGAATTGATGTGACGTACCTCAGGAACGTGTCACGGACGTGAAGCTCTGAACAGAACCCTAGAAAATGAACCCAGCTGGATACCCAACTCAATGAGCTCGTTTTTATTTATAACTCTTGGAGCCAAGACCTTTTTTTTAAGATTGTATGTATTGATTTATTGATGTAATGATTTAAAGGAAACTCCATGCCCAACATGGGGCTCGAACTTACGGCCCCGGGATCAAGAGTCACGTGCTCTACTGACAGAGCGGGCCAGGCACCCTGGAGCCAAGACCCTTTGAACTCCATTTGCAGGGACACCTAGTGCCCCTGGCATCTTCCATCTACACTGTGTCTCTCTCCTGACCTTGGCCCAGCAACGTGGAATAAGCAACATTATTGAGGGAAGTAAGTCTGCCTTTCTGGCCCGAAGGAAGGGAGGCTCTCAAACTTCATCCCTGCCATGTGGCGCAGGGGGGAAGCCTCATGCTGACGGGCACTTAGTGAGTTCATCGTCTTGTGTCCAGTGTTTCACATGGGACCCCCCCCCCCCCACCACCACACACACTCTGGTTCTCGCAGCAGCACAATGAAACGGGTACTGTCCTTAATACACCTGTGCAGATCAGGAAACTGAAGTTAGGCAGTTTGCTCAAGGACCCGCAGTTAAGGAGTGGTGTAGAGCTAGGCTCCCGACTCAGGTCTGTCCAACCCAAGACCCTGAGCTCTTAGCCTTGGACAGGTCAGCCTTGTTGCGATGGAGGGGGTGGGGGGGGGGAGTGGTCGAAGCATGAATGCTTTGGCTGAGACACAGCATCTCTGGCAGGAAGGCTCTGGCTCTATGGGGCTCTGAATTTGGACCAGTCCTGCCCAGCTCAAGTCAAGCCCCCTCCTCAGTCTCCGGAGTCCTGAGACAATCCCTGAAGCAGGTCCACAGCCAGTCCTCATCTTTCCTGAGGCCCAGCGTTCTGTACCACAGTCTATACATCCGGTCCTTAAATGTACACATAGTAACCCACATCACTTGGTCACACATTCAGCACAGATGTCGTGTGTTCTGGGTACTGGGGACACAGGATTGAGCGAAACGGGCAAACATTGCTGTTCTTGGTGGGAGAGTCCCATTATAGACAACGGACATAGCAAATAAGTCAATTATATGGAGAAAAGAAGTCGAGCTGAAGCAGGGGGACTAGGAGAACGAGGAAGGGGTTACAGTTGTAAATAGGGGCTTAGCCTTCCCCCCCTACTCAGATGAGCCTTGGTTGCAGATGGGTTATTAGGGAGTGTGATCCCAGGGAACAGAGAGGAATGTGGAGGGAGACAAGGAGAAGAAGGAAAGTCAATAAAATGGAGCACCATTGGGTTGGCCCCACTATAGCAAGTGATACTGGATGCCAGACTTCCGTGATGGTTCTCAGAACAGTCCACCCCAGGTCAATCCCCCATTCCCGCCTCCCAATGCACCAGCGCTGAAGGACAGAAGCAGAGAAGCTGGCTAACACCTCCGGGAAAAGGCATCACACCCACCGGATTGCAGAAGTCTCCTTTGGGTAGACCTTCTGTGCTGGGCATTCACGTAAGACATGGGTGCCCGCTCCCCCAGACCTGTCCACAGGCCCTGCCCAGGGGTTCACGCACACCCATGCCTTCAGCCACTTCCTTCCACAGGCAGCGGATGACCAAAGGTACTTTCATATCTCTGCCCACCGGCAAGATTCCCATTTCTGCTCACCAACGGCCTGCTCTGCTGTCCCGTTTGTGAGCCGGGGCTGAGCTTTTTCTCTTCCATCAATGGCAGCTCCATAGAGGCCAGAGGTATGAGTTCAAAGAGAAACATGGATGCCACAGAGGTCGGGGCCATCTGTTCTTGGAACATCATTACACCTTCTGGGCCTGTTTGGGCCTGAAGCTGTTGCGTGCAGTGAATCCCTGCTGCCCGCCCCACAGATCTTACAGTCTCCAGCTGATGACCAGCACTTAGGTCGCCTAGTCATTGGCCACCCATCATCAGACACAAGTCTCTATCAGGGCCTGGTAGCCCAGCAGGAGATGGTTCTTTGTTGTTTTCTTTTTTAAGTTTATTTATTTTGCAGGGGGAGGGCAGAGAGAGAGGGAGAGAGAGAACCCCAAGGAAGCTTTGCACTGTCAATGCAGAGCCTGACACGGGGCTTGAACCCACGAACCATGAGATTATGACCTGATCCTAAGCCAAGAGTCAGATGCTTAACTGACTGCACCATCCAGACGCCCCTAGGAGATGGTTTTCAGATGACAAGTGGTTCTCTGCTGGAGTCAGACCTCTTTTCTCCAGGGCTCTAGAGGCTTGTGTTGCAAGGTCTCCCCCTTTACAGCCTTCCAGAGACTACACACAGCATCCGTATCCATCTTGGTGTCTCTGGCATGATTGGACTGTCCAGGTCTCACAGCCGGGGGCCGGGGCGGGGCACAGCAGCCTGTGCCACTGCCTGGAACTGCCACAAAGTCTTCTTTTGCTCTGGACCCCACTCAGAACCAGCAGCCCCTCATGTCACATGATAAACGGGTGGGAACAGAATTGCCAAGGATGGTCTATGTTCCAAGTTCCCAAAAGGCCCACTGCGTACTGGGCCCTGTTCTTGGTGGGAGGGGCTGCAGGTGCAAAGTCTTGGTCTTTGCCATAGAGGCAGTGTCCCGGCATGCCCCAGACCTTTGGACACCTAAAATCTTGCCCAATATGGCAGCCACCTGACTCTTTGGGGGGGGGGGGGTGTCTCCCAGCTTCTAGCACACAGGGGGCAACAGTTCTCAACCTTGTTGGTCTCAAGTCTCCTTCATGGTCTTTTTTTTTTTTTTAAGTGGGCTTCATGCCCAGCATGAAACCCAATAAAGGGGTTGAATTCAGGACCCTGAGATCATAACCTGAGCTGAGATCAAGAATCAGATGCTTAACAGACTGAGCCATCCAGGCACCTCCAATTTTTTTTTAAATGTTTGTTTGTTTGTTTATTTATTTTTGAGAAGGAGAGGTGGGAGAAGGGCAGAGAGGGAGGGAGAGAGAGAATCCCAAGCGGGCTCCGCGCTGTCAGCACAGAGCCCGACACTGGGCTCAACCTCACAAACCGTGAGATCATGACCTGAGCCAAAAATCAAGAGTCAGACAGTTAACTGACTGATCTTCCAGCCTCCTCTATATTCTTAAAAATTATCAAAGACCCAAAGAACTTTTGTTTACGTGGGTTGTATCTATTGATACTTACCGTATTAGAAATTAAACTGATAGGGGTGCCTGGGTGGCTCAGTTGGTTGAGAGACTGACTTCGGCTCAAGTCGTGATCTCATGGTTTGTGAGTTCGAGCCCCGCGTCGGGCTCTGTGCTGACAGCTCAGAGCCTGGAGCCTGCTTCGGATTCTGTGTCTCCCTCTCTCTCTGCCCCTCCCTCACTCATGCTCTGTCTCTCTCTGTCTCAGAAATAAATAAACATTAAAAAAAAAAAAGAAATTAAACTGACATATTCTAAACATTTATTTAAGTCATTTAAAAGTAGCAACAATGAGGGGCGCCTGGGTGGCGCAGTCGGTTAAGCGTCCGACTTCAGCCAGGTCACGATCTCGCGGTCGGTGAGTTCGAGCCCCGCGTCAGGCTCTGGGCTGATGGCTCGGAGCCTGGAGCCTGTTTCCGATTCTGTGTCTCCCTCTCTCTCTGCCCCTCCCCCGTTCATGCTCTGTCTCTCTCTGTCCCAAAAATAAATTAAAAACGTTGAAAAAAAATTAAAAATAAAATAAAATAAAATAAAAGTAGCAACAATGAGCTCATCACATGTCAATGTAAATAATACTTTCAATGAAAAATTACCATATATTCCAAACCAAAAAAAAATTGGGGGGGGGAAGAGTAGCATGATTCCACATGTTTTGCAATCTCTTTAATGTCTGACTTTATAGAAGATGTTTGGACTCTCATATCAGCTTTTTCATTCAGTCTGTTGAAATGTGTTGTTTTGGTCGAAGCACACTGTATATGGAAAAAAAAAATCTGGCCTCATAATATGCAGTTGGAAAAAGAAGGAGTATTTTTATACCTTTTATTTTTTAAAAGTATTTTTATACGTTTTAAAGATAATTTAGATATCCTTCGCCGATACTGCAACAAAGTTTGACGAGTGATGTTTTCTAAAGGTTAGCTGGAGTATGGGATCTAAAATTGTGTTAATGAGCTTTAATACGCTGTTAAATTAAAATCCATTGACCTACCCGGCACTTTGAATGGATCTTTCATGCATGCATGTTTGTGTAATAACATGCATCGATCATTCTGGAGCATGCTGGCTCACAAAAGTTATGCAGATCTTCCAAATGTTGACATGTGGCATTATATGATAGGAAAAAGTCGCCTTCGTTAATGTTGTCTCTGATCTCCTCAGAAAACTTTAAGTAGTGGGAAGCTGTCAAGAGCGCAGTGGTAGATAAGAGTTTCTCTCAAATTCGAAATTTCACTTGAGAGCTCCAAATTCACGACTGGCAGCAAATACCGCCATTTGTTTTTTTTGGAAGTGACAGGCTTCCTTTGCTCAGTTTCAAAAAATTATCTGCCAAATTCTCCAGTCTGAATAGCCAGAGTTTTCAAGTAAAGGTGGCATTCCATGACAAAAAAAAAAAAACAAAAAACAAAAAAAACCCACAAAAAAACCCCCCAAAAACGACGACCCAGCCAGCTCACTGGCAAGTCAGATGACACGAGACTCTTCCCAGTAGTGGCCACTGCACCGTGGGATTCAGCAGTAGGGCTTTATATATTCTCCTCTTGTCACCCAGAATACTAAAAAATTGTGCACGCAAGAGTTGTGATTTGATAACGTTAGTAATTTTAGCTGCTTCGTTGAGGACATTCTTAAGTAAAGCTAGCAATGCGTCTCCCGCTTGTCCTCTGAGCACGGGGTTGGAGAATTCTGTGACTTCTAGGACAACTTTATGCCACTGCAGTTATAGCCATCAAGGCTTTTGTACGAGGCAGATTATGACAGTAAAGAAGCGAATGTTGTCTTAATGTTAGTATGAGAATCGTTTTGACCCTCTAGATCCCGGCAGTGGCCTCGGGGACCCATAGGGGCGTCCATGGACCTGACTTTGTAAACTGCTGGTTCTAAGAAAAGGGCCATGGTGCTCAGAGCTGAAACCTATCACCATGAAATCCTAGCTCTTTGCTAAAGCGTTGCCCCAGACACGTCAGCCTTCTTTGAGGGGCAGCCTTGTGGACGTTCGGCAACCGGGACATTCCGCTCCGTTGTCTCTTCTCTCCCGTGGGCAGGATTTCAAGCCCCTTCCTCCTCCTGGTCGCTCCCCATTGAATCTTTAAGTGTGGAACCTACTGGACCCAATGTTCTGCTGAACCCAACCTGGAGCAGAGGTGATACCAAATTTGACTTTTGTGTCACAACCAAAGCCTCAGAACTACATTAGAGGAACCCCGGAAATTTAGGAAAAGAAAACAAAGCCCTATAATCTCATCACCTTGACAGCCACTGTTACACCGTGGCCCCAAAAATGTTGACTCATCCTGAATCTGTTGATGAAATCCCCAAGGTTTTTTTTTTTTTTTTTTTTTTTTTTGTCCTGCTAGCTAAGCCACGTCATCCTGGCCCTTTCCACATGGGGCTGCAGTGTCCCATGAAGACAGCCTGACCTTCAGATCTGTCCACTGCCCCGTGGACATCTTCTGGGGTCTGGAGTCCAGTGGCCAAAGTTTTTACTAATTTTTCTGGCTTCGGGTGACCTGCAAATGAGATCACCCTCATCCAACATCAGCAACCCCTTTCATAAATTCTCCATGTGGCAACTTGAACCTTAGATTAGAACATTCGATGTTGAGAAACACTCACTGATGATGTATGTCCTCTGTTTTCGTTTCCTGGGGCTGCTGTTAACAAAGGACCACAAATCAGGTGACAGACAACAGAAATGTATGCTCTCATGGTTCAGGAGGCCAGGAGTCTGACATCAAGACGTTGGTAGGGACACACTCCCTCCAGAGGCCCTCACAAAGTCTGTCCCTTGGGTGCCTGGGTGGCTCAGTTAGTTAAATGTCCGACTTGGCTCAGATCATGATCTCTGATCTCGGCATTCGTGGGTTCAAGCCCTGCATTGGACTCTGTGCTGACAGCTTAGAGCCTGGAGCCTGCTTCAGATCCTGTGTCTCCCTCTCTCTGCCCCTCCTCGCTTGCATTCTGTCTCTGTCTCTCTCTCAAAAGTAAATACAAACATTAAAAAAAACACAAAAAACAAAGTCTGTCCCTTGCCCCCTCCCTGTCTCATGGTGGCAGGAGTTCCTTGGCATTCCTGGATTTGTGGCCACATCATTCCACTCTCAGCCTCTGTCTTCCCAGTGCCTTCTTTTCTGCGTGGCCCTGTCTCACCTCCCTCCGCCCTGCTCTTACGAGGACACTTGTCGATGGCATTTAGGGCCACCGGGATAACCCAGGATAAGCACCCCCTCTCAAGATCCTTAATTTGCTGACATCTTTTGTCGTATCAGACAATATTCATAGATTCCAGGGATTAGGATGTGGACACATTTGGGGGGGGGCCACCCATCAGCCTGCTATACCCTTTAACCGCAGACATTTGCATATTGGCAGTTCTCAACCAGGGGACGTTTGGTAATGTCTGGAGACAGTTTGATTGTTACAACTGAGGGGGAGGAGGACAGCTAGCATCTTGTTGACAGAGGCCAGGGATACTGCTAACTACCCCCCCCAATGCACAGGACAGGCCCCGCAGCAAAGAAGCATCTGGCCCGAAGCGTCAATAGTGGCAAGGTTGAGAAAAGACTTTATAATAAATTATTATTATTTTCTACCCTGTCTAAGAAGCCTCCACTGTCATCCCTGTGTCTTGCTGCAACTTTATGTTTCACTGCAGCCTTTGTTACATGTGACATTAAATGCACCCCGTTCTGACTCCCTTCTCTTCGCTTGCTCCCTGTCTGTCTCCCCCAGCACTGGAGCATCCCCACTGTCTCCATTTGCTTCCCTGTTGTATCCTCAGCCCCGTGAACAGCACTCAGCACGTAGTAAACGATCTCTACACATTTGTTTTTATTTATTTATTAGTTCATTAAGGTGCAGACATTTCCTGAGCTCTTACGATATGCCAGCCGCCGGGCTGGGTTATCTCATTTGGATACTCGAAGAAAAACCCGTACGGTTAAGTATTTTCATTCTCCATTTTGCAGATAAAGAAACCGAGGAGGTTAAGGGACTCGATGAAGATCACTTAGCTCTCGAGAGGTCAAGACAAGGCCTTTTCTCGGGCGTCCAGCCTCAGGGTGGATCCCCTTGGGGAGGGTAGACCTACTCTACGCCCAGCACGGTGGCAGGCCCTGGGACACAGAGATGAAGACACAACACCTGTCCTCAGACGGTACTGGTCCAGTGGGAGAAATAGCCAAGTAAGCAAGGCCTTTGTGACATGAGTCCCTGCAGGGGACTCTGGGGGCTAATCTGAACATGGGAAACCGGGGGAAACTTCTTGGAAGAGGTGACAGCTCAGTCAAGTCCTGGGGGAGCAGGATTCGTTAGTCGTGGGAGGCAATAGGCTGGGGGAGCAGCCTGTGGCAAGTTCCAGATGACAGACAGGACTGGAAGCTGACAGCGGCCGCGCGGCATCATGGGAGCGGGAGGTACGGAGAGGGAGATGCCAGGGATAAGGCTCAGGGACTGGCAGGGGAGGGGACTGAGGAGTTTGGACAACGGGGGACCCCTGCTCCCACCGCAGGGTTTCAAGCACTCTGTCCTCAGTGGTCCGTGCACTGAAAGGTGCTGCTGCGGTGGTCCAGGCAGGGCAGGATGGCTTCCTGGATGGGACAGAAGTGGGTGGACACGAGAGACAGTTGCCAGGCAAGACCAATGACTTGGGGGCAGGACCCTCGGGGATTCTGGAACAGCGGCGGGCATGCCGGCCAGCCATTTTTCTAAAAGGTTGGTGGGCGTGGGCATTTAGTAAAAGGAAATAATATGTAACAACGATCGCTGGTGGCACATTACCACCCAACGGCCATCCCCAATCTGCGGATGTTCTCACTCCTGGCTGCTAAGGGGGCAGAGAAGGCAATGTGGGAACACGTCCCCTACTGCCATCTCCCCCCGCGGCCCGTCCACAGTCATGTCCCACATTCTGCTGGGGCCCTGGGAGTGCCCTGCTCATTCATTCTGGCCTCATGGGCTTGGAAAGGTGTCTGCTCTGTTCCTCGCCTTTAAAGGCACCCGGCTTCCCTGGAATGAAATAGAACAGCCGTGTCCTGCAACAACACGGCCGAGGAAGGGCACTGCGTGTGCGGCTGCCCGCCTCCTCAAGAACCGGGGTCCAGCACGGACGTTTCAGCCACCCGGATGTGCAGTTCCCGGCCACCCGCACACACCAGCATGTGCCCGGGCTGGCCGCCCTTGGCACAGAAGACTGCCGCGGACGGCCACCAGCACAGCAGTGCGGGGTTGCCCTGGGCTGTCCTTGTCCCTCCCTCTGCTAGGTCTCTTTCCACTCCATGGCTGTCATAGCTTTCGTCCAAGCGGCTCTATGTCGTGGTTTCCCCTTATCTCCAAGCCCAGGAGCCCCTACAAGTACAGGGAGTAGGTTGGCCACATATAAGAGAAACCCACGTTGTCCCACATGTTCGAGGCAGGACTTGGGTAGACCTGGGAGATCAGCCGGTGCCACTTCAGGGGCCACACCGTGGCCATCCTTAAGGAACTTGCAGGGAGAGGCTGTACCTGTACACTGTTGACAGAGACCCTGCGGTCTGTGGGCCATGTGACAGGACGGCCCTGGGGCATTACTGAGAAACGGTACGTGGAAACTAGGAGCGAGATCTAGGTGTCACTGCCCGGTGACAAGTAATTTAGAAGGTGAGGCTGGGGGCCTGAGGGGTTAGGTAGGGACTTCCCACAGCCTGGCACCTCTCGCCAGCCCTGCAGGGTGCTGTCCGGAGGATCGAGGAGAAGCCACTGCCAGCAGACGTCCCTAGCTCGCTCACAGGACAGCCCTTGCGTTTCTCGAACTCAGCGGTAGCAAATGTGTAGGCGAAAAGACTCATTTCACCAGCTCTGAAGGAGGCGTCTACAGGGCCACTTCAGCACGTGTCCTACTAGACGGGGTGGCTGCCGCTTGGCTCCGTGTAAGGGTGCCAGCCCAGAGTTCCCAGACCCCCTGCCCACCCCCCCGATTTCAAAAGTAGCTGGAAATCTAGATTTTCACGTGAACATTTCTTTTTTTTTTTTTTTAATGTTTACTTATTTTTGAGAGAGAGAGAGCAGGGAAGGGGCAGAGAACGGGGGGGCGGGGTACAGAGGATCTGAAGCAGGCTCTGAGCTGACAGCAAAGAGCCTATGCGGGGCTCGAGCTCATGAACCATGAGATCATGACTTGAGCTGAAGTTGGACCCTCAACCGACTGAGCCACCCAGGATCCCCCACACGAACATTTCTTAATGTTCAAAGGAGATAATTAAAATTATTTTATTTTTTCAAAAAATTTTTTGAACATTTATTTATTTTTGAGAGACACAGTGAGACAGAGCATGAGCAGGGGAGGGGCACAGAAAGAGGGAGACACAGAATCCGAAGCAGGCTCCAGGCTCCGAGCTGTCTGCACAGAGCCTGATGCAGGGCTCGAACCCACGGATTGTGAGATCATGACCTGAGCCAGAGTCCGACGCTTAACCGACTGAGCCACCCAGGCGCCCCAGGAGATAAATAATTTTTAAAAACGTTTTGAATGAAAAAACAATAATGGAAACAAAGACAAAAACTTCACGCCATGTGGCCAAATTCTCTCTGGACCCAGCTGCCTCTGTTTGTGGGTCATGGTCATGGGCCGCCAGCTCTGGGTCTCCTCAGTACTGAAAGTCTACTCTCCAGCTCCCTTAAACACGGGTGATCGATGTTTAACCCGTGTTCAGGTGACAGTCACGTCTCTGTTCAGAATGCTGCTTCCTCTGCCTGCAAGAAGCAGTTTGTCTCCACGGTCTCCCTAAGTAAGCAGGTCCCGGGACCTTCTCTAGTCACCCCACCCCCACTCCCCAGTTCCTGGCCCCCAGGCACCTCGGGAGCAGGGACTGGACAGAAAGGAAGAAACTTCACCTGTCTCTTCTTTGATGCTTCCTTCTCTTGGCTCTTCTCCGCTGGCCACATTGCTTGTGGGGGACTTGCCCTTCATCCTCCAGTGCCTGAAGGTCACTGACAGCAGATCAGTACTCTCGTCTGCAAAGCTCAGCCCCCTGGGGCTGATGCTTGTCAGATCCGCCACCCTAGTGACCTTGCCAAGAAAGGTCACAGCTGAGTCTGATGTGACGTGCGCTTTCTCATCACACCCTGACGATCCCAAGCTTCCTCCACGTAGAGGCAGAGGCAGCTTCACTGGAGCCTCAGGAAGAGGCTAGGAGACCCCGGGGTCTGGCCGCCCCATCCAAAGCACCTGTCCCTGACCGCAGGGGCTGAAAGAGAATCCCGGGTGAAGAGCGCTGTCTTTTCTCTGCCACCCTGCATCACACCTTACCCTGCGTGGACTTGTCCATCCATCCTAGCGTGGCTTGTCGCCTGATAGGAAGCTTAAGAACCCAGTCTTCGGTGGCCATCTACAGCTGTTTACTTTGGCTTTCAGCCTTACAAATCTTGGCTTGGGAGCCTCTTTCCATTCCTCCATTCAACCAGTGTTTATTGAGCACCTACTAGGGGCCAAACACTAGACACTCACGGGGAATAAAACAGTGAAAGACTAGACAAGCTCAGGAGGTTAAGTGGCCGACTCTTGATTTCAGCTCGCATCATGATCTCACGATTTGTGAGTTCGAGTCCCGCGTCGGGCTCTGTGCTGATAGTGGGGAGTCTACTTGGAATTCTCTCTCTCCCTCTCTTGGTCTCTCTCGAGATAAATAATAAATAAACATTTAAAAAATGAATCCAGACACAGACGTTACGTACTTCACAAAAATTAACTCAAAATGGATCATAGGCTTAAATGTAAAACACAAGACTATGACATTCCCGGAAGATAACAGGAGAAAGCCTGCATGACCTCGAGTATGGTGATGACTTTTTAGATGCAACGCCAAAGATGTGATCCACAGAATAAATCACTGATAAGCTGGATTTCATCAAACCAACAGCTTCCGCTCTGTGCAAGACCACGTCAAGAGAATTAGCCGACAATCACAGTGTGGGGGGAAATATTTGCAAAAGACACATCTGATACAGGACCGTTGTCCAAAATATACCAAGAACTCTTAAAACTCAACAATGAGAAAACAAGCAACCTGATTAAAAAAAAAAATCCAAGGACCTTAACAGACATTTCGCCAAAGAGAAACAGATCAGAAATAAGCATATGAGAGGCGCCTGGGGGGGTTCAGTTGGTTCAGTGTCCAACTCTTGGTTTCAGCTCAGGTCACGATCTCATGGTTTCGAGAGTTTGAGCCCCATGTCAGGCTCTGCGCTGACAGTGCGAAGCCTGCTTGGGATTCTCTCTCTTTCTCTCTCCCTCTCTCCCCCTCTCTCTGCCCCTCCCAACTCACGCTGTCTCTGTCTCTCTCAAAATAAATGAATTGTCTTTTAAGAAAAATAAAAAGCAAGCAAGCCAGCAAGCACAGGAAAAGGCGCTTCAGATCCTGTCATCAGGGAAGTGCAAATCAAAGCAACAATGAGATTCCACTACACGCCCATTAAAATGGCCAAAATCCAGAACACTGGCAATACCAAATGCCAGCAAGAACTGGGAACAACAGGAGCTCCCCTTCATCCCCGGGGAGAATGCAAAACGGCACAGCCGCTTTCGAAGACAGTTTGGCAAGTTTCTCGCACAACTCTGCATACTCTTACCACATGATCCAGCAATCGCGCTCTTTGGGATTTACCCAAAGGAGTTGAAAAATGACATCCACGTGAAAACCTGCTCAAAGATGCTCAAAGCACCTTCATTCATAATGGCCCAAACTTGGAAGCATCCAGGGCGCCTGGGTGGCTCAGTCCATTAAGTGTCGGACTTCGGCTCAGGTCGTGATCTCATGGTGTGTGGGTTCGAGGCCCGTGTCAAGCTCGGTGCTGACAGCTCGGAGCCTGGAGCCTGCTTCAAGTTCTGTGTCTTCCTCTCTCTCTCTCTCTGCCCCTCACCCACTCATGCTCTCTGTCTCTCTCAAAAATGAACGAACATTTAAAAAAATTTTTTTAAATTAATTCTGAAAAAAAAAAAAAAAAGACAATGTCCTTGACAGAATGGAACTTCTACTCTATTGGGGAAGAGAATAAACCAGTAATGGAACAAGTATTCTGTGCTCTGAAGACAGGAAAACAAGACGGTGTGACAGATGGAGGGTGCTGGGGATCCAGCAGGCAACTACTTAGGACCGTCAGGAAGGTCTCTATGAAGAGGAGACATTTCAGCTGAAATCCAAATAAAGAGAAGAGGCCAGCCATGCAGAGCTCCGGAGGGAGAGCAGTTCTGGCAGGAAGCAGAGCTCAGCAGTTGGGGGGAATGGAAAGAAGGTCCCCGGGGCTGTTGTGAGATTGGAGGAGGGCGGGAGTGAGAACTCTCTGGGCTTTTAGGCTGCACCTGAGGGCCAGCTCTTAATCTCAGTGCATCGCAGGTCTCTGAGCAGGCCGTGCTGAGGCCCGGTTTGGATTTGGTCTGAGGTCCAGACCACTCTAAATCTCGACTCACTCGTGGGCCCTCTGTGGCACCACATGCTTCCTGAAGGTGTCCCCGCTTCCTTCCTCCTGATGGCAGTTACACAATCTGAATTGCATTCCGAGAGCTTCCCCTGTCACTCACGAGCCCCTACGGTGGTTCACCCTTGGTTCAGTTAGCACGAGCCGAGCCGAGCTGGTAATCCCCACCCTCCCTGCCTACAGGTCCTCCCTCTGGGTCTCGTTCTCTGCATCTGTAAAGTGGGCAGGGGCGGGGGTGGGGACCACATGATGCAAATGGCTTTGGTAGTTCCCTCACTGTAGCTTTGGATAGTGATTGAAAGAGGATGCAGCCAAAGTGGGTTCCAGGGAAGAAGCGAAAGTGAAAGATGGAAAAGAGTCCTCCGGGCTCCCGGGCTCCCGAGGTGGGGGTGGGAAGAGTAGTCTGGGGAAGGAGGGAGGTTTTTAGAAAGCCAGGCCGGCAGAGACCCTGTGACCCAGGCTTTCATTTCTCCCAAGCACCCCACAGCACCATGTGACCCAGCCTGGCCAAAGAAAGGGGAAGCGAGGAGAGCCCAGAATTTCTCAAGAAGCACAAAGCTGGTCGAGGCGGCTGGAGGCCGAGCAGGGAGCCAGAGCCAGAGGGGGCCAAGGAGGAGGGGAGGCAGGGGGGGAGGGGGCAAGGAGGAGGTGGAGGAGACAGCAAGGCCGGTGGGGGCAGAGCGAGCCCTGTGGGAGGGCCCCCTCCCCCAGAGGACACGCCAGGTGTCACAGGGGGAAGGGACGACAATTCAGACGGGGCGACCGACTGGGAGACCCACAGGAGAGGAGGAGGAGGGGCGGAGAAGTGGGGCGAAAAGGGGTCGGCAGGGGGGCCTGAGGGGTCGAGAGGAGGGGGAAAAAGAGCCGCGGGAGGAAGGAGGGAGAGTCAGGGGTGGGTGGAGGGGACAGGGGGAGAGTTGAGGGTCAGGGACAGGGAGGCAGAGACCGGGTAGCCGCAGAGGCGGCAAGGGGAAAACCAGGCAGAGGGGTCAGGGAGACAGAGGGGGAGAGGGGGTGAGCCACAGCGGGTGAGAAGGGAGGGCCGCCCGTTCGGGGGCCGCAGGTGGAGGATGCCCGCGCCGCGCGCCCGGGAGGAGCGCCGGCCGCTGCTGGCGCGCAGGCCGCGGGGGCCCCGACGGTGGCGGCGGACGGCGGCGGCCGCGGTGCTGCTGGTGGAGGCGCTGGAGCGCGCCGCCTTCTTCGGCGTCTCGGCCAACCTCGTGCTCTACCTCAACAGCGCCCGCTTCCACTGGGACGGGCAGCAGGCGTCCCGCGCGGCGCTCGTCTTCCTGGGCGCGTCCTACCTGCTGGCGCCCGTGGGCGGCTGGCTGGCCGACGCCTACCTGGGCCGCCACCGCGCCATCGCGCTCAGCCTGCTGCTCTACCTGTCCGCCTCCAGCCTGCTGGCCGCCACCGCCTTCCTCGACGGCCGCCGCTCCTTCTGCGGGGAGGTGCCCGAGTCGCCGCTGGGGCCCGCCTGCCTGTCGCCGGACTGCCCGCGCGCCTCGCCCGCCCTGTACTGCGCGCCCACGCTCTACTCGGGGCTGCTGCTGCTCGCCCTGGCCGCCAGCTCCATCCGGAGCAACCTCACCTCCTTCGGGGCCGACCAGGTGAGTGGCGGCGGGCGGAGGCCCAGGCGACGCGCGGGGCCCGCGGGGTTCGTGGCGGCTGAGACCGGGAGCCAGGGGAGACCTCGGGCAAACCACTTCCCCACTCTGCGCCCGGTTTCCTTATTCGAAAGAAGAGGGGCGGGGGGAGCCAACTCTAACAGTCACGATGGCGATAACCATAGCGGGTAGTTGCTTCTCTCCACGAGCCACCTTCACTGTTGTAACTCCTTTAATTCTCTTAACTATCCCGGAGGTAGGTGGTATTATTGTGTCCATTTTACAGGTGAGGACACTGAGGTTTGGGGATATTGATCAACCTGTCCAAGGTCACACAGAGAGCAGATCAAAGAGTGGGAAGCTGGACTTCAGGCCCCACCATGAGCCCCATATTTTTTTTAAGTTTATTTATTTATTTGAGGGGCGGGGGGAAGGGCAAAGAGAGAGAGAGAGAGAGAGAGAATCCCAAGTGGGCTCTGTGCTGTCAGCGCAGCCTCCGTTATGGGGCTCGAACCTACGAAGCTGTGAGATCATGACCTGAACAGAAACCAAGAGTGGGAGGCTTAACAGACGGAGCCACCCAGGCGCCCCCATAAGCCCCATCTTTATGTGTTATGGGGGGGGGGGGGGTTAGGGAAGGAGAAAGCCTCTACCTCACCAGCAGTGCAAAGGTTGGTTCAAGCCAGTTTGTCCAGATCCCAGCTCTGCTACTCACTACCCAGGAGCATTGGGGCAAATATTTTAACTGATGAGTGTTTCTCTGTATGCTTTTGGACAGAGCATGGCACATAGGAGAAATTCAGTAAATATTTACTAAACAAATGAGTAAATGCCTAACCACGTGGCTATGTTTTCATAGCTTTCCTCAGTAGGATGTTAGACAATAATTTTAAGTAATATGTAATATGATTAAACCAGCTATGGTGTTAGTGAGCCAAATCGAGGCAGAACTGCATGCAGAATGTGATTATAGCCCGGAGGGCAGCCTTCCAGCCCTTCCATAGGAAAAAAGACCAGGAATCAGCTAAAACGGGAAACGGGAAAAAAAACTGTAGCAGTGATCAGGCCACTGGGCTAATTGTACTTTTCCCTCATTGTCTCTGTTTTTCAAATGTTCTTTCGTTGTATGTATTCACCACCATAAAGGGTGACATTTTAAAAAGAATCATTGCATCCAGCTGGCATCCACAGTTCCAGTGTCCTTGCCAAGGACTTCCTCATCCGGCCTGTTTGGATTCTTTGGTGACGGGGAACTCAGTGCCCCCTGGGCAGCCTGTCCAGTCCTTGGATGCTGTCGACCTGCCTTCAGACTAGGAGATCCCCAACATCGACCAATAGGAATCCCTCTTCTTCCCTTCGTTGTACTCTTTCACTGACATCCGGTATACTGCCAGGGGCCCTTAATCTGTGCCCTTGACCTCACTGACCTCCAGAGAGCCTCAGCCATCCAGTGCCCCCGTCTCTCCTTCCACCTGGTGGCAGAACTCCAGTGACATCAACAGTGATAACTGCTCTCCCACATTCTCCTGTTTTCTGAGCTTGGCCTTTGGGTGGGGCAAAGCTAGACTGGAAGGCTGCCCCCTGGGGTCCGAACCTGACGTAGGACAGGCTGGAAACACTGAAATGGTTTCAGGCAGGGGTGGACCTCACTGGATTTGAGTTCTTTAAAAATGTCTCTGGCTGCGGTGGAGAGTGGATGGGGGTGACAGGAGTAGGTACATCAGAGCGGTAAGGGGCTGCTGCAGAATTTAGGGGGGGCGGTCAGATGAAGGATGTGTGGGTGGGAAAAGTTGGCACCATCTGGCAGACAGCCGTACCCAGGAGCTGCGGTTTGAACACCCTTGCTGATTTCAGAAAGGGCCATCCATCATTCTTGACAAAGTGCTCATTTTGGGAGAGCTCATTTATATCCTGAATGGGCTGCTGGTCTTCCCCTTAGAGTTGCAATTGTCGTATTCATTTACTTCCAATGACTAAATGGAAGTGGCTGCACGTAATAGGACTTATTTAATTTTCTGCTTGAAAGTCGACAGCAAAAATTCTCGTTGAGTGGACAGGCCCCTCCTTCTCCATTGCCGAGAGGACCCCTCAGAACCTCCGAGGGGATGCATCCGTATGGACTCTAATTTTATATTTGGAAAAGGAGCAAAATACATACTTTTTCCTCCCATGCAGTTACAGAAAGTAAAGCTTGACAAAAAGGAGAGCTTTTTTTTGGGTTTTGAGATGTGGCGGTTTGTTGAAAGGGCGACGGGTGTAATGTGCACAGAATCACCTAGAGAACTGACCTCTAGTCCTCACTGCCTTTTAGAAATGCAGACGCCTGGTTCCTGCCCCAGATCTACAGAGTCAGAACTGGGACCGGGGTCTGGGAGAGGTGGGATCAGTCAGTGCAGCTGACCCGAGCCAGCAGACCAGAAGGGGGCCTGGGGCCTGACTGTTGCAGATTGATCCAAATCCTGGGTAAAGATTTTCAGTCCTTCTGCCCTTGCTGGGGGGCCTGGTTTTTTTTTTTTTTTTTTTTTTTGTTTGTTTGTTTTGTTTTTTTCTCACCAGGCCAGAACCCTCTCTTGGGGCTGTGTCCAAGCCTACCTCTGTTTTCGCTGATATGCCAACCTTGTTTGACTGCCCGTATATCAGAGGGAGCGAGTCGAGGGGAAGGGATGGGCCAGAATAGAAAACTCTGCATCTCCAAGTTGCAGAGGAGATTCTCAATTAGACTTTTAACTGTTTTTTCAGTAAGACGCGTACATCATATTTAATAATGCGGAACAGACCTGATCTTTATTGGCCTTCTTCCGATTACAAAGGTGATGCGTATAAAGGTTGTTCAGTCAAAGACAAAGGGAGAAATCAACCGGAAACGAGCAAAGTGGCATCAGACATCTGTTGTGTGCACTACTTGGTGAACATAAAAAGGCGCCGTGAGCCGTGAGCATGAAAAAACAGCTGTGCCAAATGTCCTGGTCATTAACAAGTGACTCCCAAGGGAAAGGTTTATTCATTCAATGCATAGATATTTATTGAGTGTCTAGTTAGTGATCTGGGGGTAGGAAAGTGCTGGAATGTTCACCCACTGACCCAGGAAGTGCCTGTGGGAAAGGGGGCGCAGGCACATCGTAGCGGGGTGCCCCTGGACCTCCTGGGCCCTTACCCTCACGCCTGCCCAGCAGGTGATGGATCTTGGCCGCCATGCCAGTCGCCGCTTCTTCAACTGGCTTTATTGGAGTATCAACGTGGGTGCCGTACTGTCGCTGCTGGTGGTGGCCTTTATCCAACAGAACGTCAACTTCCTGCTGGGCTACGGCATTACCGTGGGCTGCGTGGGCCTGGCCTTCTTCATCTTCCTCTTTGCCTCCCCCATCTTCGTCACCAAGCCCCCCACAGGCAGCCAAGTGTCCTCCATGCTTAAACTTGCTCTCCAAAACTGCTGTCCCCGGCTGTGGCACCGACACTCCACCAGGTGAGGACAGGGCTCGTGGCGAAGGGGGCCGCAGAGCCTGGGGAAGGGCGGTGCTTCTCCTGGGTCCAGTTGGAAGAACATTCCGCTCCACCTCCCGCGGTAACCCTTTATGACAACCTGCTCTCCGGGGACCAGAGCTGCCCACTGTGACGGAGGTCAAGGTGCTGGGTGGTGATACTGCAGTGGGTGAACTGTAGAAAGTGAGAGGATGTTAATGGTCCTGACGGTGACGGTGCCTGTGAAGGTAGAGGTGGCGGTGTTTGTTAGCGAATCAGTGGCGACCGACCGTGGCAGTGGAGGCGGTGATGACGGAGATAGTACCAGCAAAGGCTGTTGGGATACAACACCACCCTGGCATTAGGTATAAGAACGTCTAAGAAGTCAGCCAAACTTGCTCCTACTCCACTAGCCGGCATCCCAAGGAGGGAGGTTCTTGATCTTGCAAATGCACGATGCCTTCCTTTTGCTCTTCTCCTTCCTAAGTTAATTGGCTGCTTACACCAAGCTGACTTGGAGACCTTGGAGCCAGTTACAGATCCTGTTGGTAGGATCGAGGCGGGAAAGGTGCGGAACATGTTTTTCCAAGCTGGTGCATTGCTGCGGGGTTTTGTTTTAAAATTAAAAAAAAAATTTAACGTTTATTTTATTTATTTTAGAAAGGAGGGGTGGGGCAGAGAGAGAGGGAGGCACAGAATCCGAAGCAGGCTCCAGGCTCTGAGGTGTCAGTACAGACATGGGGCCTCACGCCTGTGGCTGGAGCTTGCCACAACAAGGTGTCTGGGTTGCCAGAGGAGGGAGCTTTCCAAGAGAGAATGTTCCAGAGGGAAGGAAGCAGAAGCTGTTGGTCCTTCAGGAGGCTTGAAATCCCAGAGCATCACTTCTGCTCATTCCTTTGGTCAGCAAGCTACGTGGCTGGCCCAGATTCAAGGGCAGGGGAACTAATCACCCATTAGTGGAAGAGTGTCATCACATACTGGGAGGGGAGAAGGTGATGGTGACCCTTCTTTGGAAATGACCACACTGGTGTTATCCCTTTTGGCATCTCAAAGGCTCAGATCTTGCGGTTCGTGGGTTCGAGTCCTGTGTCAGGCTCTGTGCTGACAGCTCAGAGCCTGACCCGGCTTCGGGTTCTCTGTCTCCCTCTCTCTTTGCCCCTCCCCCCCCAAATAAATAAGCATTAAGGAAAAGTTTTAATTTTCAAAGGATGCGGCAAAGGGCAAAGGTCATAGCAGTGGTTGATCTATCCTGTTTCCCCGATCACTTCCCTTGCACCCCTACCTCTCTGCTCCCTCCCTCCTCATCCGGTAGGGAGAGGGCTGTAATGTTGCCTGTGGAGGAGTCTGGACTTGGAGACAGCAAGCAGGGGGTTTTGGGGGGCGTATCAAACCTGGGCCAGCCTCTCTGAGTCAGGCTTGGACAGGGACTTCCCTGCTTCCCACTGAAAACTGATGCTGCGAGCCAAAAATCCCCCAAGGCTCCGCTCGCCACAGTCACTGGTCTACTTTCTCCGGGACCACGGGGCCACAGCTCGGGTGGGATGGGTCTTGATCAGCCACCTGCGCGAGAGAGGAGGTAATAGGGAGGACGGTGACTGGGAGTGTAGCGAGCACTGTGAGAGGCTGGCTCTGGGGGGCGATCGTCTCCCTAACGACGATAACGGTGAGGATGCTGAGGCTGGGGAAGGTGGTGCTCCTGGTGGAGGGAGGAGGTGGGTCATTTTGGAGGTGATGGCTATGGTCACTGGTGAGAGGGGAGCAAGATTAAATTAGGGGCTGGTGATGGCCGTGGCGGTGGTGATGACGGCTGCTATTTTATTTTTTGCCGTGGCCCCACAGAGACTCTCAAGGCACCCAAACGCTGCCTGCACAGAGGTCTCCCCAGCCCGGCCCCACCCCACAAGAGGACATGGCCAACTTCCAGGTTCTGGTGAAGATCTTGCCCGTCATGGTGACCCTGGTGCCCTACTGGATGGTGTACTTCCAGGTGAGCGTCCTGACCTTTCGTCCTGGCGACACTGGCTCCCCAGTCGCCCGACTGGGCTCGGCTCTCATGGAGCATGTGAAAAGGGGGTCAGGGGTTCACAGAGTGAACTGGGGCTATGTGGGGCCTGGCGCAAAGCCATCTGGATAATTTTTAAATGTTTATTTTTGAGAGAGAGAGAGAGAGAGGCAGAGAGAGAGGTGGGGACAGAGGATCCGAAGTGGGCTCTGTGCTGACAGCAGAGAACCTGATGTGGGGCTCGAACTCACAAACCACAAGATCATGACCTGGGCCGAAGTCAGATGCTCAACCGACTGAACCGCCCAGGTGCCCCCCCACCCCCCGGGCCCACCATCCTGATAATTAATAGCATGAGGAACTCTGGAGACAGGTCTGAGGCCCCATGACGTGAATGTCACCCCCATCTGTCTGGGCCTCATGTATAAAACAGGTGGCTTTGAGGCTGTAACAGCTCTACGGCATTCAGATTCTCGGCCGTGGCATCTGAGGCCCAGAGAAGGTGTGCCCGTTGCTCAATGCCTCCCGGCCAGCTAGGGGCAAAGGTTGAATACATGGCAGCAGTGATCCCCCACCCCAGTGGTCTCACAACCATCTGCAGAGCTTTAAAAAAACGGATTCCATGTCCTACCCCAGACCCCTGAAAGAGAACCTCTGGGGGAAGTCTCTAGAATAAGAAACTGATGCTGGTACTCAACCAGGTTAGAGAGCTACTACTCCCCACCATTTCCTGAGGGGAAGGTTAGCAGTGTGTGTGTGTGTGTGTGTGTGTGTGTGTGCGTGTGTGTGCGCACAGGGTGGACAGCAGCCTACCCCAGCCTCTACCCTCCAGACCACAAGGTCATCGCCTTCCATATCCCCTTCGTAAGAAGCTTATTTCGAGTTACAGAAGATGGGGGCTGTGCAGGGCCAGCCTGCTACTTGGGGGTGGCACAGGGAAGGTGTCCATGATGGGACAGGACATGGGGTGCAGGTGCCCGTGGCTGACTGTCAGTCATACTGGTTGTCAGAATATTGACATCCTACATACCACCAGGTAAATAGCCGCGGTCCTGAGCGACCCAAGTGCCCTCCCCTGCCCCTCCTGTGGGATTGTGTGTTATACAATCCCCTGTGTTATACGGCAACCAAAGGGGTGATACCTGGGGGTATCAGTGGGCGGTGGGCCCCCCCCGGGAGCCTGCTCCTGCACCCGTGTCCAGTGCCATTCTGGTGGGTTCGTGCCTATGCGGCGTCTGTGCTGTGTCAGCCTGTGGGACTCAGCCTGGCCTCGGTGTCAAATGCGAGCTCCCCGCGGGGACAGCCATGTCATTATCTTCCCTACGTCAACAACCACTTATCCACGCCCGCTCTGTGCCAGGCCCTGGAGACACAAATGTGAGTCGGACCAGCTGTGCCCAGGCTCTGGGACAAGGCTGCACACGCAACGCACAGGCCTGGGAGCAGAGCGCAGGAAGGCAGGAAGCTCCCCTACGGGGCCTGGCTCCCCGAGGAGGAAGGAGGGGAGGGAGATCAGCTCCCCGCTCCCCTCCCCCCAACCCAGGCTGGGGGAGGGGACCGCGGGGAGCTCGGCTGCAGAATGGCCCTCTGGGAGCTGGGAGTCCCCCGGCCTGAAGGTGAGGCCTCCACCTCTCTTGGCAGATGCAGTCCACGTATGTCCTGCAAGGTCTTCACCTCCACATCCCGAACATTTTCCCTGAGTACCCATCCAACAGTTCCGTGGCTCTGAGAGCCGAGGGCAGCAGCTACAAGGTAAGAGACCACGTGGGCGTCCAGCCCCCCACTTCAGGCCCCGCTGGGTGCCTCCTCCGAGAAGAGAAGGAAACGAAGCAGCTTCCACACCCAGGGTGCAGGGAGGGGGTCCTCAGGGAACGGGAAAAGCGCCTGGGGGATGGGTAAAGCTTTGCCCCAGCCCAGGCATCCTGCCAAGATGCTCAACTGCTCGGAAGAATTCAGGCCAGCTTTGCTCCCACCCGTCTCCGCCAGGCCCTCAGATAGACGCGCCGGGGACCCTCAGTTCTATCCTGAGTCCCCTCACTCTCGGGGACCCCCGGATGCCCAGATGTCTGCCTTCTACCGGGACTTTCCAAACCAGTTCTTTGGCATCCCAAAGACTCATCAAAGGTCCTAGGAACTGGCAGCTAAATGACATTGGCCGCTATACCTTTGTTCCCTGCCCAGGGAAGACATCACTGATGAACCTTGACATGTTTTCGTGCTGGGCCCAAGAGTGTACCCGGCAGCCGCTCCCCATTGGTAGACTTAGAGGAACCCATCTGCCCTCCCTGATCTAACCCCATCAGCGACTTCCACAGCTGAGGAATGTGCATTTCAGAGAGGGGAGAGGGCCGACCCTGGCCCACCCAGGGACAGTCTGGAGGCCAGTTCTCCCAACTCCGGCCCAGAGCCCTTTCTGCTCCGCTAGCCTGCCTTGCTTGGCTCCCTCTCGCCCAGATCCCGGAAGCCTGGCTCCTCCTGGCCAACGTCGTGGTGGTGCTGATCCTGGTGCCCGTGAAGGATCATTTGCTCGACCCTTTACTGCTGCGTTGCAAGCTGTTGCCCTCGGCCCTGCGGAAGATGGCACTGGGGATGTTCTTTGGTTTCGCCTCCGTGGTTGTGGCAGGTGAGTGGAGGGACTCTGGGAGGGAAGCTGGCCCTTGTCTGGGGTCGGGGGAGGCTGGCTCCATTTCGGGCTCATGCTGGAGCCGTGGGCCCGGGGCCGAGAACACCTTCCCGCCACGGATGCCACCTTGGCTTCCCAGAGGGCGTGAGCTGAAGGGGACCCTCCTCCTCCAGTCCAGCCTCCCCCCGTCCTGACGAGTGAAGAAACTCAGGCCAAGAGAGGGAATAAGGTGTTCAGTGGGGTGGAAGTTCCCTAAAGCCAGGGTTCTTTCTTTCTTTTTCATTTGGTGCCCATGGGCACCCAGTCAATGGGCTCGATGAATGTTTCAGACACTCAGCCACTTAAAAAAAAAAAAGAAAGAATTTATCATTTATTCTCTTCTTGCCTCCAGTTCTAAAGGATTTGCAGCCATTTATAAAATGGTCAAGAAGCCTTTCGTGCTACTGCACAAACCTGAATCCTTTTCAACGTTTTTTTTTTATTTTTATTTTTTTTGGGACAGAGAGAGACAGACAAAGCATGAACGGGGGAGGGGCAGAGAGAGGGAGACACAGAATCGGAAACAGGCTCCAGGCTCCGAGCCATCAGCCCAGAGCCCGACGCGGGGCTCGAACTCACGGACCGTGAGATGGTGACCTGGCTGAAGTCGGACGCCTAACCGACTGCGCCACCCAGGCGCCCCACCTGAATCCTTTTCAATTAGAAACTGAATGGTTCTGAAGTCACTTAGCGTCTGTGAGTGCCATCTTCTCAATGGGGATACAGTGGGGATTCAGCCCTGGTGCAGGACCGGGCCTCCGCCCTCACGGAATGTAGTCTAGCAGGAGTGTTCTGGGGATTCAAGAAAGCCCGTAAAACCCTCAGTACTGTGCCTGGATCACAGGTAGGAGGCAGGGGGGGAATTCAAGCTCGATAAACAGTATTGTGTTAACAAGGATGAAAACCAAACCACGTTTCTTTTCGGTGCTTTAATGCACCGTGCTTTAATGCACCCTGTCCTGTTTCATCGTCAAAGCAACCCCGGGAATTTTGTTCTCACTCCTTGCACGTGAGCGCTGGGTCTCAGAGAGCTTACCCAGTGGTTTACCCAAGGTCACACAGCTAGCCAGCGTGGCAGGGCCAGGATTGGAACCCGAGTCACCCAACACCACATCCAGCGTTCGTTCCACTACAGCACAGCTGCCTCCTAAGCAGAGAAGGGGAAGGAGAGAAAATGAAGCTTTGCAAGCCAGGTTAGAAAACCATTCTGTAACACTTGATCCTGCAAGTGGACACAAGTCGTGTGGTCGCACGGAAACGGGGCCAGCAGCGAAATCAGACACACCGGGGCTCTCAAATCCAGCCCCAGCCACTCATTAGCTGCGTAACTGTGGGCCGGGTGCTTAACCTCCTTTTGTTTTTAATTTTATTTTTTATTTAATTAATTTTATTTTATCTCATATGCAAGACTGCATATTATTTTTTTTAATACGAAATTTATTGTCAAATCGGTTTCCATACAACCCCCAGGGCTCATCCCAACGGGTGCCCTCCTCAATGCCCATCACCCACCCTCCCCTCCCTCCCACCCCCCCATCAACCCTCAGTTTATTCTCAGTGTTTAAGCATCTCTTATGCTTTGCCTCCTTCCCTCTCTGTAACATTTTTCCCCCTCGTTCTCCTCACCCCCGGGTCTTCTGTTGAGTTTCTCAGGATCCACATATGAGTGAAAACGTATGGTATCTGTCTTTCTCTGCCTGACTTATTTCACTTAGCATAATACTCTCCGGTTCCATCCGTGTTGCTACAAAAGGCCAGATTTCACTTTCTCATTGCCAAGTAGTATACCATCGTATATATAAACCAAACTTCTTTATCCATTTGTCAGTTGATGGACATTTAGGCTCTTTCCATGAATTGGCTATTGTTGAGAGTGCTGCTATAAACGTTGGGGTACAAGTGCCCCTATGCATTAGCACTCCTGTATCCCTCGGGTAAATTCCTAGCAGTGCTATTGCTGGGTCATAGGGTGGATCTATTTTTAATTTTTTGAGGAACCTCCACGCTGTTTTCCACAGCGGCTGCACCAGTTTGCATTCCCACCAACAGGGCAAGAGGGTTCCTGTTTCCCCACATCCTCTCCAGCATCTTTGGTCTCCTGATTTGTTCATTTTAGCCACTCCGATCAGGGTGAGGTGATATCTCAGTGTGGTTTTGATTTGTATTTCCCCGATGAGGAGTGACGTTGAGCATCGTTTCATGTGCCTGTTGGCCATCTGGATGTCTTCTTTAGAAAAGTGTCTATTCATGACTTCTGCCCATTTCTTCACTGGATTATGCCTAGCACATAACAGGCTCTCAATTAATGCAAGTTGTCCCTGTGAATGACTACAAAACCTCGTCTGAGCTTCCTAGCAGCCAAGGCAAAAATCAAAGGGTTGAAACTCAGATCTGGGACCTCCACCCTGCCCCCGGGCCAGTATCCTCTTCCTTACCTGCTGCTCAGTCTTCGGCTACCTAGTGAATACCTACTACATGCCAAGCTCTGCCATGGGCTAAGCTGCCCACAGTGGGCCTGACTCCAGTCCCCCTCTTCCCCCCACTCCAGGAGGCCTAGAGATGGAGCGTTTACAGTACATCCATCGGAACGAGACGGTGTCCCAGCAGATCGGGAAGAATGTGTACTATGCAGCACCTCTGTCCATCTGGTGGCAGGTCCCTCAGTACCTGCTCATCGGGATCAGTGAGATTTTTGCCAGTATCCCAGGTACGCTGGACCCCTCCCCCTGCTCTCGCACCAGTGATGGGCTCTGCCTGGTGCCACCTCGAGCCAAGTCAGCGGCCTCACGGCCACAGCTTCTCGGGTTCGTGCGGGTGGAGGAAGGCCAGGTTCCCTAAGTGGGGCTGCCTTCACCCAGTGGGGACTTCCCAGCACCTGGTTTGTGCCGGGCACCGTGATGGGCACTGCAGATTTGGAGGGGATTAAGACGCTCCCGTAAGGACTTCCCACACAGTCCCTGGTGCCGTGTTCCTCATCCCCCGGGTCTGTGCATTTGCTGTTCCCTCTGCCTCAGGTTCACAGTGAACAACCATTTCCCCTTCCCTTCTGAGCCTAAATGCCAGTTTCTCCGTATGGCCTTTTCCGAGGCCCCCCAGGCAGAGGGAGTCGTTCTCTCCTCCTGTTGCCAATGTCTGTCCCGGCACATGGGGTGCTGCGATGTCAGAAAGGCAGCACGTGTTTGTCTCCCCGGCCGGGCTGTGAGCCAGAGCCGTAGGGTGGGCGTGGGCTCTTCACTCCGCCAGGGAGCAGCTTACTCAGCTGCCGGCCAGGGCTAGGCTCGGGGAGGGGACTCAGAATTGGGAGGCATCACCCAGACGGTAAACCCAGTGGAGGACTGTGGAAGGGACTCTAGGGTGTTGGGAAAGCCCGGGGACGAGGTGGGGAGGAGGCAGGTGGGCAGCGGGGGCAGGACTCAGCAGGTGGCAGGAAGGAGGTCACAGGCAGGGGAACAGCATTGGCAAAGAGCTGAGCTTTGTGGGGAGTGTCCGGAAGGCTGGGAGGTGCAGGGCCAAACCTGGATGTTGAAGTTTCTCCTGGGGGCCATAGTCTCACACACACACCCCCAGTGTAGGAGACTTTTGCAGGGAAAGGATCCCACTTAGACGTGTTTTAGACCCATCTGAGTGTGTGAGGAGGAAGACAGGAGGCAGGGGAGTTTAAGAGGCAAATGCAGAGGCTGGGCAGGAAATAACCATGTCTGCAGTTTGGTCCAGGGCAGAGGGAAGAGGAGGAGGGGAGACAGAGCAATGTGGGGGCGTCCAGGTGGAGGGGAACAGACGAGCAGGGCGGAGGCAAGGGGTCGGTCGTGCAGGGGTGTCGTCCTAGCCACGTAGTGGGCGGTCCTGCCAGGGAGGCCAGGGTGGGGGCTTGTTGAGTGTGGGCTGGGGGCCTCGGACCCCGTCTCTGCCTCTCCACCGGCCTGATCCCACCCCCCTCCCTCTGCAGGCCTGGAGTTTGCCTACTCGGAGGCTCCTCGCTCCATGCAGGGTGCCATCATGGGCATCTTCTTCTGCCTGTCAGGAGTGGGCTCACTCTTGGGCTCCAGCCTCGTGGCACTCCTGTCACTGCCAGGGGGCTGGCTGTACTGCCCCAAGGACTTCGGTGAGTGTGGGGCCCTCCCTGGGGGTGGGAGGCTCAGAAGGGTCGTGGCAGCTGCTAAGTGACTTGACCCCGGACAGAATGAAAACTCGCAGGCTGGACTCGGGAGAACCGGGTTCTAGCCCAGACTTGGCCAGTCGCCCACAATGTGGCTTCCCCACGTTGGGCCTCAGTTTCCCTAACTGTCAAAAAGGAACCCCGTGTACTCAGCGGGCCTCCACGGCTCCTTCCTGCATCTGGAAGTCTGTCATTCTGGCTGAAGGGCCACCTTTCCCTTTCCCTGTTGCGTTGGTGTTTTAAGCCCCGTAAAGAATAGCTGGCGACCAGGGAGTTACAGAAGCCACAGGCAACAGGCCAGATGCTAGAGGGCTGTCTGCCCGCCCACTGCCCGCACCTTCTCAGCGGCCAGTCCCAGGGGAGCCCTGCCCGACCCAACCCAAATGCCAACCCCTCCTTTTCCCCAGGGAACATCAACAATTGCCGAATGGACCTCTACTTTTTCCTCCTGGCCAGCATTCAGGCCGCCACGGCCCTCCTGTTTATCTGGATCGCTGGTCGCTACGAGAGGGCAGCTCAGGGCCCAATCTCTCAAAGCTGTCCCAGCAGGGATAGGGGCTGAGCACGCCGCCCCCCTCCCCCCACCCCCGGACCCCTCGCTTCTCTCCCCAGGACACAGACAGCAGCAGTCCCAGGTGGGGGTTCCTTGAGTTTATTCTGTACCCGACATTAGGATGAAATGGTTCCCATAAATAAGGGGCATAAGCCCTTCCTCACGAGCATGGTCCATGATGGGGGGGGGGGGCAGGGGGCAGGGCAGAGGGGGCCTGGGTGGGAGTCCATTCGAGTGACCAGGCGGGGGACTTGGATCAGCGAGCACCAGAGGGTGGGCAGGAGGCTGCCGGGGCTGGCGGCCGATGGTGCCGGGCCGGGCAGGCCGGGCAGGCGGGGAGGGGGTCAGGAGCTGCCCCGGATCCTCTCCATGTAGCTGCGCAGCTCCTCGGGGTCCTTCAGTCCCATGTCCTCACATACCCAGCGGATGTCCTCCTCGCCGGCCACCAGGATGGACTGCACGGCAGGGGCCCCCACGGGCTCCTCAGGCGGCTGGGCTGGGGGGGCTGGTGCAAACGTCACAAACTCCACGCGCTTCCGCCGCCCCCCGGCTTCCTTCCGGGCCAGGGTGCTCGGGGAGCCGGCGGTGCCCCCGGGGGGGGCCTGGGCCGGGGTCAGGGCCTCCCCTCCTCCCCCACTCTCGCAGGGGCAGCCCCCCTCCCCCTCGGGCAGGCCGGGGGGCTGCCGGTCCAGCTGGCGGCTCAGTTCCTCCTGGTCAGTGCCCAGCCAGACCCAGTTGTGGGGCTGGGGGGAGGCGGGGTCAGTGGCGCCGTCGGGGGGCTCCTTGCGCTGGTAGCGCAGCACGAAAACCACACCGTTGACCAGGAAGAGGAGGATGGCCAGACAGAAGATGCCCAGCAGAGCGTACATGCCCAGCTCTAGGTCAGTGACCCGCTGAGGGGCGGGGACCATCTCCTCCGCCTCCTCCTCCGCCTCCTCCCCCCACCCCCCTCCGGCCTCCTCCTCTGCCGGCTCAAACTTGCCCCTCACGCGCCCCCTGTCCCCGACACCGCCCGCCTCCCATCGTTCACGGCCCGTGCTGGCCTCCGTGGCTGGAGAGCTCCGGGCAGGGCTGGATGGGAGGGCGGGGGCCAGGGTGGGAGCAGGGGGCAGCCCCAGCCGGGCGGTGCCAGAGGCCAGCGGCACACGGTGGCGGCCCCGGCGGCAGGGCTCCGGCGGGTGCAGAGCCACGTGCAGGGGCAGCCCCTCGGCACCCGCCCCACTCACCGCCACCCCGAGCAGGGCGCCCCGCTCCTCGGCTGGCAGGATGGCACCGGGCTCCTCGGCCGAGACAGACAGTCCCAGGTCATGGTGGCCGTAGAGCTCAGCGGGGGCCAGGGTGCGGTCAGAGAAGGACAGCCAAAGGGAGAGGGCCACCTCCTGTGCGGCACACGGACACAGGCAGAGACATGCGAGGGCACACACGCATGCACACAGAGACCACTCCCACAGAGACAGGCCACACGGAGGAGAGATCAGAGAGGAAACAGACACAGGCAAATGGACAAAACACAGGGAGAGAGGGGACGTGCGTCAATCACCTGTCTGCCACTCAGCCCTGGGGTCTGAGTCATCGGGAGGGTCCTCAGAGCCATCTAATCAACCTCCCACTGCCACACTCCAGCCAGCCACTGCTTGGTCACCTCCAGCTGCAGAGAGCTCACTACCTTATAGGGCAGTCAGACCTCATTCTGAAAATGCTAAGGTGAGGGGTCCAGGTACCTCCCACCCCCCTGTCATTAGCCCCCATCTGGAGACGTTGACCTCATCCCCCTGACCCCCAGCTGTCACCTGCTTTGGGGCGGGAAAGGCTGACTGTGCCCAGCACGTGGCTGTGACCTCCCCGGGGTGGGCAGTGCCTCGGCTCAGGGCCAGTGAGATGCCCATCACCGGCTGCACCCGCAGCTCCAACACCGAGACCTTGTCATCCGTCACGGCCAATGCCTGCTCCCCCAGGATGGAGTCAGACAGTGGGGAACGCACCTGAGGGCGAGAGGGAGCTACAAGTTGTGGGGGGTGGTAGGTACACAGACAGGTCTGAGTCAACGGGAGGGTCCTCCCTGGGCCCTCCGCCCTGGGCCCAGCATCTACACGGGCTGCTTTTCCCCACCCTTTGCACTCCATATGCCCTATACATACCTGGACCCCAATCCCATGCCCAGGGACAGTTTCCTCCTCTCTCAAGACCTGGCCCCCACATACCCACCCCTAGCCCTTCATTCTTGGAGGATATCCCCCATTACAGGGCCACCCTATTCTCCCCCAGCCCCCAATCCCACTGGGCTCATACCTGCCCATGAACACTCCCGGGGGGCACCTCCACCCTTGCCAGGGGGTCTGCTCACCTCGATGGAGGTGACACCGGGCTCCCGGCCCACCAGGACGCGTCCGCCCTCCAGTGAGGCTACACGCGGGTCCTGCACGCGCGCGTGCGGCGCCACAAGGTGGGACACGTCCAGCAGCCAATCGGGGCCCAGCAGGTAGGTGAGGCGGCGGCCGCCGCCGTCCAGCGGATGGGCCGCAAAGGGGACAAGGAAGCGCACGCCTGCGCGCTGGTACTGCAGGCGGCAGCCTCGGGCGCGCCGCTCTGCCTCCTCTGCAACGGCGGGAGCTTCGGGCTCCGGCACCCTGTGGGGAGGGGAGGGCCCGGGGGCGGGGCGTCAGCTCGGGCTCCGCCCCCAGCCTCTGAGGGCCCCGCCCACTGGAGAGCAAGAGAGGGAGAGAGCGACACACACACACACACACACACACACACACTGGTGGCACCATTCTTCGAGCACAGCCACACTTCTCCCCGCTGGCAAGGCGCCACAACCCCGTTCCTAACTGGTGCCTGTGCCTGTCCATCAAGCCACTCTTGCCCTCTTGCTCCTAACTGGAACTCTTGGCTCCTGGGGAGGCGAGGAGGAGCCTCACCTTTGGCTCTGGCGGGACTCTCAGTATTCACTGAGCTAGGGGCCATCTCAGGCTTTGAGGACACAACAGTGAACGGGCTAGACAAAAACCTTTGCCTTCAAGTCTTAATCGCGGGGAGGAGCGTGAAGGGGGTGGACAGACCACAAACAGATGAACGAGGTTCTACAGTCATTAGAAAGTGATAAATCCTTCAGAGAAGTGAGGCGTGGAAGAGGGAGAGGGAGGCAAGGAGGGTGGAGGTCTGCAACTACAAATGAAGTGGTCAGAGGCTGGGTGGGGAAAGGCGGGTGGGTAGGAGGAACCGGAAGCAACCGGGTAGTTTTTTAGACAGCCCCCCCCCCCCCCCGGTGTGTGGGACCAAGGCCACATTCCCTACAACCTCTCTCGGTCCCAGAGCGACTTCGCCAAGGCCTCCACTCACCCTTCGGCTGGGCCGGGGACCCTCCAGCCTCGGACCTGCTCCAGGGTGGTGTCGGTCAGCTCGATGCGCAGGGGCAGCAGCGGGGCCCATACTGTCAGCCGCAGCGAGGCCCGCAGCCGGCGCCACCAGAAGTCCACCCGCACCCCGCGAGCGCCTTGGCTCTCTTTGCCAGCCACAAACACAGCGTCGCAGGTCTCGGACACCTACGGGAGGGCAGGAACTGGGCTAAGTCGTGGGAGACAGGTGTGGACCACAGAGGGCTGCCCTGACCCCTCGCCGTGAGAAGGGGCAAGGCTGAAATTCGTGGTGCATGTCACTGGCATGTTTTAAGATTACCAAGATTTCGCCATGCAGTCAAGATCCGCTCTGGAGGAACCAGCCATCCCCCAAGTTCACCCCGGGGGTTCAGCTGGGGAAACTGGCTATCCGCATATAACAAAGTCTTTCTCCTGGCCGAGGAGCATTGGAGCCCACAGATTTGGCTCCTCATTAGTGCTGGCCTCTGGCTTTCCTGCTGGAGCCACCTGGCAACCCACCACAGGAAGGAAGGCAGAGAGCCAGGCCAGACCTACCCACCCCAGAGCCCTCAGGAAGGAACCGCACACAGGGCCAAAGCGGCGTCATAAATGGCAAGACACCTTTTCCAGGCAGGCAGCAAGGAGTTAGGAAACACGGGCTCTGGGCTTCTCCTCTTTGAACTTCAAAGTGTGGAAAGTCGCCCTCCCCTTTTTGTCTTTTTACCTCATGGATTGTTACCAGGCTCTAATAATTATCACTGATGCTTTTAATTCTTGCAACAGAATAACATATTCCTGTTTTAACTCTTAGAAAACCGAGGCTCAGAGAGGTTAAGAGACTTGTCCACGATCACACAGCTAACCGATCACACAGCTAACTGATAACAAAAATGGCTTTCAAACTAAAATCTGTCGATCTCAAGGTATATACTCTTTAAGTGGGCTTTATGTAGAACGCGGCTAAAATTCACAAACCTGGGATCGAGAGTCGTGTGTTCTACTGACTGAGCCAGCCAGGCGCCCCCAAAGTGCTCGGAGCTATCCCAGCTCAGTTCATCTGTCAGCGCAGTAATGAACGTGAAGGTGCCTAAGCTGGGGCTGCTGGGGTTACATAGCTCCCACCTGACTGTGCACAGAGGCGGTGGGAACAAAAGAAGTTGAATCTGGGGTTCCCCCGCTGAGGTTTCTGGTGTCAGTAAGAAACTTCTCTCGGGGACCCGAGTGGGGAAGGCATAGGTCCATCACTGGGCACACTCACACGGGGTCGGCGTGTGCCACTCACCTGCAGGACCTGTGTGTTGGCCGACTCGCAGCCGATGTGCTCGGTCACCTCCACCAGGGCACCCCCACCGTCCACAGTGACGAGGCGCACAGGCACACGCTGCGGCTCTCCGGTCAATGGAGCCGTGTTCACCAGCTCCTCAGCCTGGGGGTGCGGGAGGAGCTTAGCCCCAGCCTCTTTGCCTCACTTGGCCGCGGGCCTGGCCAAGCACAGGTGGGGGACTCCTTACCTTGGCCAGTGGGACAAGGGCTCTTATGTCCCGCTCCGACACCAGGATCTCCCACACCATTTTGTCCTTCTCTGCTTCGGGGGCCTGGCCTGGGTACTCCAGCTGCCATGTGACAGGGCGAGTGACCGCCACACCCCCACTAGTGCCATTCTCCACCAGAAAGTCCACCGACAGGAACTCGGATAGTTCAAGGGGGCTGCTGGCCAGAAGAGGGGGGGAGGGAGGGAGGGAGGGAGAGAGAGAGAGAGAGAGAGAGAGAGAGAGAGACTGAGTGCTTGCTAGTGGCCACAGGCTATTGTAAGCACTTGCTATATTCATGACGTGGGTCCTAAGACAATCCCCGATTTACAGATGAGAAAACTTAAGTACAGAAGTTCTAGAACTTGCCCAAAGTCACAGAGTGAAAGGCGGCAGGGCTGGGATTAAACTCAAGCATCCTGGCTCCAGGGCCCAAGCTCTTACATGCTCTTGGCTTCTGGAAGGTCCGTGTAATCACTTCACCACCCCCCTGGAAAGCTTGCTTGCTCTCCTGCCTTCCTGGGCCCTCTCCACTCAGACTTCTGCTTTCCATGGCCATTCAGGTGGCAACAGCACCTGTGTCAATTTCTACCAAGCAGGAAGAGTCACTTTGAAGCCCCAGGACCGGCACTCGACCCCCTGAATAATAACCCTCACAGCTTCCTTCGATCAAACACTTGCTGGGGCGCCTGGGTGGCTCAGTCGGTTGGGCACCTGACTTCAGCTCAGGTCATGATCTCACGGTTCGTGAGCTTGAGCCCTGCGTGGGGCTCTCTGCTGTCCGCACAGTGCCCACTTCAGATCCTCTGTTCCCCTCTCTCTCTGCCCCTCCCAGCTTGTGCTCTCTCAAAAATAAAGAACACATTAAAAAAACAGACAAAAAAACCACTTGCTGGATGCTTGCCATAGAGGATCTTGTTTCATGTTCACAAACCCTGAGGGATGCATTATTAGCCCCATTTTGCAGGTGAGGAACCTGAGGCTTGGGGGGGGGGGGGGCGGTGGTAAAGGCGGAAGTGAACTGGCTTGCCCGTGATCATTCACCCAAAAGTGTCAGAACCAGGACTCAAACAGGCCTCGGCCCAGGCTCAGAGAGTAAATCAGAGATCATGTTAACCACAGCTGAGCTTTTTTGGAACTATCAATGGGCCAGAAAAAGGGCCCCACTTGGTGGTTGCGGGAGGCAGGGTAGGGGCTGTGAGGGCTGGAACTGAGTGGCCGGGATAGGCTGGCATCACGTGACTAAGACTCACGGACACTCACTGCAGGTAGCTGCAGCTAGACACGGATACGTAGGAGCTCGACGGATGACTGTCTGCTTTGTGCTGCCTCCTTGAAGGAGTCTGTTCTGTGCTTGCTCCCGTGGGGCTACGGAGGCGGCGTGGCAGCCCCCTTCCCTTGGGCCCCAGAAACCCGCTCACTCCTTCCCCTGCTCCTCTGGGGAGGGAGTTGCCCACCTGGAGTCTGGCCCCGTGGGCCCGGCACGGTGGCAGGTGATGAGAGTCGTGTGGTGCTTGGAGGCCTTGAAGCGGTCCAGCTTGGCAGTCCACAGGCTGGGCTGGGCGGGGCGGGCAGCCGTCACGTGCAGCCCCTTCTTCACCTTGATCCTGGGGAGAGGACGCAGGCCCAGTGTGTCGAGGCGGGTGCCAGACTATGGACTGAACGAGGAGCAACTCAAGGGGCTCCAGGCACCGGCCTCCTGTCTGGCCTCCCTGACTCCCGTCGGAACCTCCTGCTCACCATCCTCCCATCCACAAGGACCCCATCTCGATGCGCGTCATGCCACACAGCTCTCCCCAGCACCCAAAGACCCGCTGCCCCCAGCGTCAAGTCTAATCCCGGCATCGAGACCCTCCAGGATCTGCTCTGGTTTCGTCTTGGCCTGTAACATCTCTGTCACCCTGCCCCAGCTACACCGAAAGTTCTTCCCCCCCCCACAGCCCATTTATGCCCGAGTCTTTGCTCAGGCGGTGCGTTCAGCCTTCTACCTCTGCTCGTTCTTCAAGCCTCCAGCAACTCGAATAGTTTCCTTTAGGAAGCTCTTCCGGGGGCAGGATGGATTTCTCCCTTGCTCCGCCCCTAATGCAGGCCCCCACCGTGCCTTGTGCCTCCACCAGAGCATATCCCCCAGCGCATGCCGTACAGCTCCCTTCCCTACCCGTTGGTCCCCTTAGTGCCAGGTGGGGACCGGGCCTTGCTACTCTCTGTAGCTCCAGAGTGGAGACACAGGGCTTGCATATTTTAAGTGTCTACGAAAGATCTAACGAGTGTGCAAGTGAGCACAGGACAGTGTGACAGACGGGGACGGGACAGGCACTTGGGAGACGCACAGGGACAGGACACACACAAACCCAAATATGAGAGAGAGGCACGTCATACTCTGCAAATCCTCATCAGTGGAATTGGGGTGGGGGGGGCTACTTTGGGGAACTTCCTGTAGAAGGGGACACAAAAAGGAGAGCCTTTCTGTGGGGGAGGAGCAGGCTCTGTCCAAAGGTGAGGGGCAGGCAGGAGAACATGCAGATGAATGTGACTGGGGCAAACATCCCATTAGAGCATTAACCACCCCCAGGCACCGCACTTTCCAGTTTCCAAGTCGTTTCCTGTTTTCCCCTCCCTAAAGCCCTCACAGCTGCCCTGTGAAGAAGGCATCGTCAGCCCCACTGGACAAGGAGTCTCAAGGAGGTGACAGGGGAAGGGGAGCTTCCTATTCTGACTCCAAGTTCAGGGCTGTGCCCGCTGCTGGGTCCTGCCTGCTGCCAGGACAATCACGGCTCTTGGCCTGGAGGGGTTTTGGTGGGCTCGTGATTGCAGAGATCAAGGGTTCCAGTAAGGACCCCAGAAGGAGAAGGCACCTGCCCTGTCTTCCTGCAGAGGCCCCTGCCTCCAGCCCACCCCAGGAGCCCCTTTCTCACCGCAGGGTCAGGACACTGGCTGTGAAGTTGTGCCGGAGCAGGAGGGTGGCACTGAAGAGCTGGCCGGGCCGGACGGGCACGTCGGGCACCCGCAGAGTCACCGCCTCATCCAGGGGCACCTCCTGGTACCGCGGGGGGTCCGCGGGGCGCAGCTCCACGCTGCCCACTGGAAGAGCCTGCTCCCTGGTGTCCTCCTCCCCGCCGGGGCCACAGCCCCCAGAGCCCTCAGCTGCGGGCTCCAGTGTGTAGGCCAGCTCGGCCCGCGTGCTGGAGCCCTGGGAGAACCAGTGGGAGGGAAACTCCAGCTCCACCACGCAGGCGCCTAGGGATGGCTGCAAACACACAACAGCCAACGGTTGGCATGGTGGGGGCGGGGGGGGGTGGCGAGTCCCAGCATCCACGATAGGAGATGCAGAGCTGGAGGGGGTCCTCCTGCTGCAGGACCAGCAGCGGCCACAGTGACACAGCCAACCAGTCACGTGATTGGGGCCAGGTCTCGGAACTCATCCAAGAGCCAAGCTTCTGCCTGTGGGAACAGCCTCATTCCAAAGCGAGCCAATCCCAATGCCTCCCCCCTAATTACGCCCTGGGACCACCCTGACTACACCCCAGCCTTCTAAGAATCCCAAAGCCCTCAAAATACCTCTTTCCAGTGGATCCCTGTGCTAGACCCCCAAAACAGTGGAAGTTGCCATTATAAAAGTGATATTAACAACAGTGTGAACGCTTGCTGGGTGATCACGCTGTGCCAGGCGCTGGCGCTGGGCTAAAAGCTACTCTTGCGTTCATTTCATTCATTCTTTATTCCAGCTCCACACGAGGTAGGCATCGTTATTACTCCATTTTATAGACGGGGAAGCTGAGTCCCAAGAAAATTAAGTTACTTGCCCAAAGGCATCACCAACGGACTGACTTCCTTAAGGGTCCCTAAACCACCCTCTCAAAGGGTCCCTATGAAAGCTAGCAGAGCAGGAAGGGAGTCAGGTGGTCTGTGACTCCCACACCAGCCGGGGGTGGTAAGCCCTCTCTTCCTTACCCCAGGGCCGTCCTCTGGTCGGCACAGCAGGCCGGGCCAGCTTAGGCAGGGCCCGCCCACTCACCTGGAAGTGGCAGGCTCGGTGAGCAGTGCCTGCAGGGTGAATGGCGTGGAGCCGGGCACAGGGCAGGCTGCCAGGCCCCGGCGGCCAATCCTGCCCTTTGAGGTGGAAGAGGACGCGGGCGTGGGGCTCTGCTGGGGTCACAGCCGCTTCCACTGACACAGCCCGCACATCCCACGGCACTGGCCGTTGGTGGGGCTCAGTGACCCGTGGAGGGACCACCTGGAGGGAGAATAAGGGTGTTCGACAAAGCAGGGGGTTGAGGGAAGCAAGATCTGGAAAGATGGGATGCCAGGCCTCCAGCCCCAGCTTGGCAGGAGAGGGCATTTGCAGGCCTCTGGATGATGGGGAGCACAGCTGGGGCTGGGGGGATTCCGGAGCCACATACAGCAGCCCTCAGCTCTGAATCCTTTTAGCCGGGGAGTCCCTGGTGCCGTCTCCTTACCTGCTGCGTTTCAAAGGGCGGGTAGGAGGCCCGGAGAAGTGGCTGGGCCCTGGGCCACGGCTGCAGGAGCAGGAAGGTCTCAGATCTGGAGCCCAGAGAGGAGTTGGCAGGTGGATAGCGGTCCACCTGCTGCACCCGGAAGTGCTCAGGGGCATCAAGGAGCTCTAGGGCTGCAGGCAGGTAGACAGGATCCAAGGGGTCCTGTTCACAGTCCACTGAGGAAGAAGGGATAGGGATGGTGACAGCTCCAGAGCTGGCAGGGCTGAACTGAGCTCCGTTCTGGGGCACAGTTGTCCCATTTCACAGATGAGGAAACGGGGGGCTCAAAGAACCTCACACAGGTAGCACGTGACAGGGCCAGGATTTGAAGGTATATCCCAGACAGGATGCCAGCTTCCAAACCATTCCTCCTTCTACCTTCCATAGACTCAGACCTTCCTCCCTTGAGCAGAACCTTCTCAGCATTTCACCCTCATTCCTGCCCTCTTACCTACTTGCCTCTGATATCGAGGCATCTGTAGGGTACAGTTCTCCCTAGACAGAGCCTGCGCAGTAAAAGGTGGTGACAAGGTGGGCTTTGTAGAAGCAGAGATGCTGTCTGTCCCTGAGCCCTTGGCCAGACTTGTCTGGGCATCCACCCAGCCTTCCCCTCCATCATCACCATGGCAACCCTGCACGGGTTGCCTCTGTACCCAGTACTGGGTACTGGAGTGCCAAAGTGGGATTGGGGCGGGGGCAGGGGGCCCATGAGCCTGGGGAGAGAGTCAAAATATTCAGTGACTAGAGGGGCAAAGGACCCCGGAGACCATACTGGGTTTGTACCGACTATTAGTCAGCCCCAATAAGAATAAATATTTTTGTACACTAAACTACATGCAGACTACTATTTAAAACGTTTTACGTATATTAACTCTTCAGTTTGTGTACTAACTCTGAGACCCAAGCCCTGTCACTATTATTTCCACGTTACGGGTGTGGAAGATGAGGCTGAGGTCGAGGGACTTGCCTTGGGGTCACCCGGCTGGAGACAGGTGTTGCCGGGAGTCAGAGCTCAGGCATTACACCCAGAGGGATACTTCACCTCCGCTCCCTGTGCTGCTTGCAAGGGTGACCACTGCCGGCTGTGCTCCCTGGACTGTGGGTCTCTCCCTCCTCCCTTAGAGTCCGGGGTGAATGTTGCCTCCTCCTTCAAGGAAGCCCTTCTTGATTGCGGGACCTCTCACCAGTACCCTCAGTCTTTCCCCGGCTAGTCGCCTCATCTGAATTAGTTGTCTTCCTGTCTATTCACAGGGGGACTTGTTCTACTCATTCCAGAATCCCCCAAGCTGGGCAGCTCTCCCTGGAGATGATGCTCTGGGAGCCTGGAGGACTGCGTGTACATCTTAATTCTGACTCCGTGAAGCTTGGGTCCATCGTTTAACATCTCAGAGCCTGAGTTTCCTCACCTGTAGAATGAGCATTTAGTGACACCGTGAAGAGGGGAGGGCTTTGTAAAGTGCGGAGTGCTGTCTGGGGGGAGAGGGGTTATTGCTACTGAATAATGGATGTGACAAGGCCTTCCTCATCTCTTAGAAGGGGTTATTAGGGCTCCTGCTGGGTCCCCTGGGGAGGGGAGCAGGTGGCTGAAAGCAGCCCCGGAGCCAGCTTCCTCGGTGCCCCATCCTGGGCTTGAAAGATGGTTTCAACCTCTCTCAAGACCCTCCCCACCAAGAAGCGTGTGTCTGAGAGGCTCCAGCCGTCCTGCCCCCAAGTGTAACAGGTAAGTGACTAGGGCTTCCCGGGGGGGGCAGCCCCTGACCTCCGGTCCTCCTCCTATTTCACTGCCAGGATAATTATAAGATGCTATGTGGCCTGACTCCCACGGACTTCCAGCACCCAGAGCTCAGCTCTCACGGGGAGGGTGAGGGGGGTAGTGAATGCCTCACTATCCCTCCCCCACCTCCACTCTTCTGTGGTGTCATCCACCTAGCAGCCACAGCCCTGCCAAGGGCAGTCTGACCCCCCACCCCCACCCCCCACCCCAGGCACAGGAGAGTCGCTGCTCCTTCCTCCAGTGATAGGGATCGCGGCAGGATTCAGGAAGGCACGGATGGGGCAATCCCTGGAGACTCCAAGGTCAGCTTGCTCTTTGGGGCAAGGGGAGGGCGGCTGCGCACCTCGCAGGTCCCAGGCATAGGGGCTGCTCCCCGTTCCCGTGGGGGCTGGGTTGGTGGTGGGGGGAGGAGGGTAGGAGCCACTGGGGTGCAGCCGTGGGCACCGCAGATTAGGGAGCCGGCGCGCCTGGGTCAGGGGCAGCCGGGTTAAAAGCCCGGGCGGCAGGGGAGCTCGCGGAAGGTGCGGGGACCCGGCGGAGGTGGGAGGGCTGGCGGTGAGCGCCCGGGGCCCGGCCGATCCTGGGTCAGGAAGAGTTGCCGGGTTCCGCGAGTGCGGGAAGCCACAGAGGAGCGCGGCTGGGGGGCAAGATCCTGGGGGTGAGACCTCCAGCCCTCAGGGCACAATGTGGGGCGACCCGGCTCGGGGCTCAGTCCGGGAACCCGCAGCTCCGGGCTCTCCGCGTCCCCTCCAGCCCGGCCCCGGCCGCCCCTCGCCCCGCCCCTCCCCTCCCGCTGACCTCTCACGACGTCCAGGGCCAGGGCCACCAGGAGGCAGAGCCAGGGGCCGCCGGGCCCCCGGGGAGCAGCTGCCGCGCGCCCCGCCATCCCGGCGCACATCCGTCCCGTGGAGGGCGGGCACTAGGCGGGCGGCTCAGGTGGCCCCCGCCCGCCCGGCATCTCCCGCGCCCGCTCCGCGCCGCCCGGACCCGGCCGGCTGGGTCCCCGCCGCCGCCCGCCCGGCCGCCCGCCCGCGGCCGCAGCTCCCAGACAATGGAGCGGGAGCTGGAGCAGCAGGGTGGGAGGGAGCGAGCGCGGCACATGGGCTGCCCCTCCGCCCCGCCGGGTCCTAGTGCCCTACGGATCCCCAAGCCCCGAGCGCCCCCGTGCACCAGGTCGGGGAGAAGGCCGCTTCCCTGGGGGACGGAGCCACAGGGGCTGACCCGCCGCTACCGAGAGGGACTCGAGGCGTTCGGGTCGCTCCCTCTCGGAAACTCCTGCCCGTGGGGGAAACGGCCACTTCCTCCGCCTCACGCCCGCCCCACAAGCAACTCACCTGTAGAGGCATCCACACCTGAATCAGGAATTCAGGGATGCGCGGAACTGAGCTGCAAGGGTGGAAAGGGGGAGAGAGGGGCCAACAAGGCCCAGGTGACCGTCACCTGGGCCTTCGCTGCTAGAGCCCTGGACCACTCCTGTGGAAGAAGTTCTCAGGGGCGGACAGCTGGAGTTTCCTGCCTAGCCCCAGCTCTGGGAGGGGTCTGTGGGCCTCAGGAAGGGCGAGGGCCCCTCTGCTCCTGAGGGAAGTCCTTCCTCCCGGGTCCTGGCCTCCTGGCCCAGCCTTGCCTGCCTGGCAGTTAGGAGAGGTCCAGACCAGAGCACCTGGCTGCACATTAGCATCTCCCTGACAGCTTAAGAAACCGGAGTGGGGGGGGGGGGCGGAAACGACATGCCTGTAACCCTCTACAAAACAACTGATCTAACATAGGCCAGGTTGAGAACCATAGTGCAGGAAAATCCCATCTGATGAGGGGAGGAGGGAGGACAGGCAAATCTCCTGGCTGCCAGCCCACCAGCCTTTCCTATTCTTACACTCAGTGGGGGAAGGGGTATCTTCATGGCCCTCCCCCACATCCACGCTATTCCACCCGAGCGGCTGGTCAGTTCCCGGAAGTTTTGTAAAGGGCGCATGCCTTCCTCAGGAAGGAATGGTCCACGAGGGAAGGGTACCCAGTACCACCAATTCTGTTTTGCCCCCCTCCTCTCCCTCCTTCCCTACCAGCTTCACACCGCCCCTGCCGGGACAAGTCCAGAAAACGGAGCGGCTCTACAGGAATGGATTTAGCCCGAGGGAGAAATGAAAGCAATCCAGACTTTGAGTAAATACATTTTACATGGAACAAGATAATAAAATAGCGTGCATTTTATTTAAAACCAACCAAGCGCTGATAAAAATATATCTCACTGCAGCGGTGATTCCACATCAAACCTTAACAGTTAAGAACTGGGCGTTTAATTCATTCTTCACATCACGTGCTGGGCCTGGCGGAGGACACCCACCTCCCCCGGAACCTCAGAGAGGAAGAATGAGAGCCCTGGAGGAGAGGGCTCTGGTGGCAGGCTCATGCTGCCCCTCTCAGAGCTTGTGAAGGGAAGAGGCCCCGATGTGCGGCTCTAGTGTGTCTGCTCCGCACGCCTCCGGGGCCACCAGGGTGGACCCTGATCGGCAAGTCCTTAGTGGCAGGAGTGGAGGGAGAGGGAGGGGTGGAGAACCGTCTGGAGCTGTGCAGACAGGTGAGTCCTCCTTTCTCCTCCAGTGTCTCTGAAATCCCCACAGGGGATCTGATGGCCACCGCAGGGTCCAACTTGCAGGCACAGGCCTATGAAGCGGTCACGTTTTGCTTTGGCTGAAGGGGAATCAAGAATCTGAGAGGGAAAACTCTCTTCTTGACACAAAGCAGCCACAGTGCACTTTCCTACATACAGTACAGTGGCGGGCAGGCAAAGGGCCCTGCTGGCTCGGATTAAGGCACTTAGAACAGACTCCATGTACATCCCAGCCCCGGGTGGGAACTTCCCCCTTGCCTTCCCCTCAGGTCCCACATGCCCTGCCTCTTCCCCAGGGCTAGGCAATGAAGAGCATGCCTGGAGGGATTGTGGTTTGGGTGGAGCACAGGGCCGGAAGGAGACACACGAGGAAGGAAGCCTGGGGACTTGGCAAAGGAGGAGCTAGGAGAGTATCAGGAGGAAGGCAAGGCAGCAGCAGAGGGGAGCCAGCTGAGTCACAGGAGACCGGGGCAGTGATGTTCACTGAGAGCAGATGCACAAGCCATGGGGAGACTGTTCCAACCTGCCCTGACTGAGGCAGGCTGGGAGCAGCGAAAGGGTTAAGAGACAGACGGAGAACCCAATCCCAGACAGAGAACCTCAGAAGGCAGGGCCCCCCGGGACCCGCATGGGGAATGGTCTTCCTCTTTCTCAGCCGGGGGTGGGGGGTGGGGTCCGGTGAAGACAGGAAGGTTCTGACAGTTCAGAGACGGGGCAGGAAAGGGGCAGGGTACTGGAAGGGGGGCTGTGCGATCCAGAAGCAGTGCAGCTCTTTGGTACGACGAGGACGACGCAGGCGGCCTTGTCCCGGCGCCCCCTCACTCCTCCTCCACACCCCGGGGCCCCTTGGCCGCCCGTCTCTGTCGCCAGCGCAGCTCTTCCACCTGGCGCTCCAGGCCTCGAACCTTGGCCTCCAGTTGGGCCCCTGAGGCCCGGGTGCCAGTGAGCCGGCTCAGCAAGGCGTAGAGGGTCAGCAAGGCCAGGAGGAGCAAGGCCCGGGTGGAAGGGTCGGGCACTGACCTCACCAGGGCCACAAAGCCGGCCAGGAAGAGGACAAGCTTCAGGCCCCACAGGATCCGCCCCAGCAAGGCCAACACCAAGCCAAGGAGCAGGGACAGAAGCCAATAGACAACTAGGGCCCCTGCTCCCCACAGCAGGAAGGTCTGGACCTGGCTGGGGCTGAGCTTCAGGCCCTGGGTGAGGTGATCTCCTGGAAGAGGGAGAACCACAGAATCAGCCAATCTGGAGTGGTGAGGGCACGGGGTCAGGGGAGAACCAAAAAAGGAGCTAAAACTCCCTGCAAAGGAAAAATCCTTCCCCACAGGGTCACAAAGGTAGGAGCTTGAATGTCAGTCAGCTCTTGTTCCTGCTGGCTGGGGGCAGATTACTTCCCTCGCCTGAAACCCGGTTCATCTGCAAAATGGGAGTGATGCTCTGGGCCGTGGGTAACAATTAAATGAGATACTATGGCTTAGCCAGACAGGAAGCAAACACCCGGTAAGTAGGGGCAACCATTAGCCTGCTCTTATGTTTGTCTCTGGGGACACCTGGCAGGGGTTAAGCACCTGGGGAAAAGTCTGCGCCCTGAAAAGATAAGCTCCCACAAATAGGAAGTGACAGGCTAAGCTCCAGGGGACCGAACCAGTACTCTGCCACTCACCATCTAGCCCCAAGGCATTCAGCAGCTGCGCAGCAATCCCAGACAGCGCGAAGAAGGCCACCGAGATGGCTGATGAGATGGCCCACATCACCTGAGACAAGGTCTGTGGAAAGAGCAGGGCAAGGAGATAAGCTTATAATCAATCATGCCCTTCTCCTTTAAGCCTCCAACCACTGCGCAGGCAAGGCCAGGAGGGAATGTGCCTCACCTCCTTCTCAGCCAGAGGTCTGCGAACCAAGCCTGGACGGCAGGCCGTGTCTCCTTCCAAAACTGGAACTCAGGACATCTGGGCCCTAATTCAACCGATTTGCTAGAATATTTTGGTGATGGTAGTAGGTGAATGTGTGTGTATGGGGGGGGGGGGGGTGGTCGTCAAATCTCTATAGTTGTCACCCTGTAGAACTGGGGTCCTCCCACGGAATCATGAAGTCGTGGAAGCAACGTCTGTGAAGGGCTAGGATGTTTCAACGGAGGAGGAGTCCCTCAGGTCTACTAGATCATGGATTTTATAAATGATCGTCTCAAGTGTTTAGAATGACCTATCAAAAGCATGTGATGCCACACCTAGGATGTCATTAGCTGGCAAAGACAGTTCTGTCTTAAGCCCCTGAGTCAGGCCTACCTCTACCTCTAGAGGGGAAGGAATTTTCAGGTCTTGACATTTTGCCAATTTAAGACTTTAGGTCAGATTTAGACCAAAGTCAGACTCTGTCGTCATCCAGTGACATGGGTTTATAAAGACTGGCCCGTTTCCTAGTCTTTCTGACAAGAGAGGGCAGGAATAAGGGAAAGGGAGAGCTACAGGCCCTAGGGTAGGAATCGAACAATGGGATTGCGAAAAAGCGAGAACTCTCTGGCTGCATCTTGTACAATGTGGGGCTCTCTGCAGCAGGGATTATGACACAGAGAGGATGTGGACCCAAGACGGGGTGGCCATGAACGTCTCCTCCTTTGTCTTTCTTCGGTGTGTGTAGTCACAGCAGGAAGCACCTTCCTTACCTCTGAAACCAGGTGAATGGTCTCTGGCCCGAGCCAGGCCTCCAGCGTTCCCCGCACAGATCGACCTATCTGGCTCAAGAGATCAACCGGGGCCTCCCTCTTCTGCTGGCCTGGTGGCGCGAAGTCTGCGTGGGACTGGGATGATGCCGAGTGGAGGAGGATGAGGGCCACCAGGACCGTCAGGATGACTTTGAACACATGCTTGCCCCGCGGTGGGCCTGCCATGGCTGGGTCTGTTGGGAGAGCAGCACAGGGTGAGCGGAGCGCCAGAACGGGCACGGACACCCCCCGAATGCCCTCCTCTACCCCCACCCTGTTAGGCGAGAAAGGCAGAAGTGGGCCTTTTAACTTCAGCTGAGCTCGACCTTTTGATTCACCGGTTCCTCTTTCACATTCTTTACCACTTGCACGTTCGTTAACCGGCAAGTATTCTCCAATGCCTTAGGGGAGACTAGATCTAGGATTGTTCCAGTTCTAAAAATCTGAAGGCCCGTCTCTGGGTCTTAGGTGTTACGGGTATAAAACAAATATAAGGCTTTGTCCCCAGGGAGGTTATAATCTACTTAAGATCAAGCAGACATAAAAAACAATTTAGGAAATAGCACACAAATAAGATTCCTGCAGTGTAAAGATGTAAACAGAACTGCTCAGGTATGTGCTCAAGCAAGAGAAAACTGCATATGTGCCTCCTGCCCTGCAGGACCATCACAGGAGGTGGTATTAACCTCCTACTGGTAACAGATGAGAAGAAACAGACTCAGGGGTTAGGCACTGCCCCAGGTCACTGGGCTAAGTAGAAAGGTCAGGGTTTGAAGACAGGCTTCTACTTCCAAATTGCACACTTATTTGGGAGAGAAGGTTAACACCGTGGATCTCAACTGTGGCTGCTCTTTGGAGCCACCGGGGAGCTTCACAAACTATTGATGCCTCTGTCCCAAGTTCAGACTTTCTGGTGTCACTGTCTGGGAGTGGTTTAGGCTTGAACCTGCAAAAGCTCCCCGGGTAATTTCGCTGTGCCGAGCTGAGACCCACTGACACAGAATGACCTCAATCAACTCCCCAGCCCCCAATGCAGGCAAAGGGTTAGAGCACAGCCTTTAGGGAAAGATATTATTAATAAAAAGCTAACCATGTGCCCCCTATCTCATACAGTCGCCACCACCAGGTAGGCATTGTTACTGTTCTCCATTTTACTGAAGAAGAAACCAAGGTAGGATAAGCAATGGGGGGGGGGGGGGGGGGGAGCCAGGATTTGAACCCAGGTGCGTCCGATATCAGACCCCTCACACATACTGCCCTGCCGTATCATCTCCGAAGTCAGTTTCAAAAGTGATTTAGGGGGCGCCTGGATGGCTCAGTCAGTTAAGCATCTGACTCTTGATTTTGGCTCAGGTCATGATCTCACAGTCGTGAGATAGATCCCGAGTTGGGCTCCGTGCTGGGCATGGAGCCTGCTTAAGATTCTCTCTCTCCCTCTGCCTCTCCCCTGCTCGCTCAAGAGTACTCGCTCGCTCACTCAAAAAAAAAAAAAAAAAAAAAAAAAAAAAAAAAAGGGATTTAGAGAGTCACACAATAGATTATTCATGGGCTAAAATAAACTTGGCATCTAGCAATCATCTCCGTGAATGACTCCTGGTGACAATTCACTTACCCACTTTGTGTTTTGTACTCTGAGCTCATCTGTAATATGATGCCACAGGCAAGTTAAGACCCAACACGCACAGATTCATTGAAGCAGGTGTGGACCAGCCAAAAAAAATGTTTGCAAGTTCGCTATTTACCACTGTGCTTGAGGAATGTCAAACAGCACCAGCAAATCCCCTGTTCTCTCCCAGGGTCAGAAATGAACCTGTAGCTCCAGGGAGTTTCCATGATTCAGACGCAATGATCAGAGGCTAAGCCATGCCCCTGATGTAGGAGCAGCCAGGCGTTTGAAGTTTTTGCAGGTTACCAGATCACTCTGGGAGTTACCCAGAAATCAGAGCCATCAGAGTGGAGAGGGATTCTTACTTCGTAGAAAGGAGAAGAGTCCAAGAAAGAGTTATAAAAACATCCTATCCGGGGCACTTTCTGGCCCAGAAACACCTGCCGTGAGTTCCTCTTGAGGTCTGTGGAATCAAGCAGGGCTGCAAAAACATGCATTCATGTGGAGCGGCCTCAGGCTGGGAAGGCTTTTACTCTTCTCCCCTCTTTGGCAGAAATCAAGAACCAGATGGTTCCTGCCTGCCAGTGGTCAGACAGGAGGGAAGCACAGGTCAGTTCCTGAGCTATCTGGGTCATAACCACACTGGGGACTTAAAGAGCAGGGTTGCTATCTTAGGTTGGATCCTATATCCAAGGACCTCCACCAGGAGGGATCAGATGTCGTCTCCTCGGTTCTAGAAGGTCAGGGTGATGTGAGCTGCTCCCCCCATGGCGGCCTCCTGCATTCTGTGCCAGCCTCGACTTTCAAGCAGACATCTGCCTCAGTCAACAGGAGCTGGGGGACCTTGGAATAAACCCTCCACAGTGAGGCCATCACTGGCTCCCCAGCTGACCTTCTGAAGTGCACCAGAAACCAAATCTAACAGGATTCTAGAGGGTGCCCTCTGCAGAGGAGACTGAAGATCACTGGCTGGTCCGTTTCTTCAAATTGTTTTATTTAACAGGATCCCTTCTCATTTCTTCCAGGTTCTTTCTGTGCAGCAGGAACCAGACTCACTGTCATCACACCTCCTCACGGCAGCCCAACCAAATACTTTTCATAAAGAGAAACCATGGCAGTCAAGAGCCGGAGCAGCCTTGAGCTCTGAGAGGAAGTAGGTCTTAAACATATTCACCTCCTGCAGTGTCTGGCCTCAAATGGTGGCACTCAACAAGTTGTGTGTGTGTTCATATTCACACATACAAGCAGCCATCTGCCCCAGTTCAGTGTGTATGTGAATGATGTTAAGCATAGACGTTTATTTCTTGCACGTGTGTGGTGCTTTATAATTTACAAAATGCCTGTTACTTCGCTATCTCACTGAACTCTTCCAACAATCTTACAAGGTACTACTCTTCTACATTTTACTCAGAAAACCATGGCTTAGAGAGGTCAGGGGAGTTGTTCAAGCTCGCACGGCTGAACTGGGTGAGACTTGCCTCCGGAACCCAGGATCTAAATCTCGCCCTTCTGCTTGTTCCAACCCCTGTGCTGCCTCAGAAACACATGGCCCTCAAGGCACTTAAGAGTTCCACCAAGTATGAATGAGCTCAAAGTGAGAGGATATGCAGAGTCCCGCCAGGAGCTGACCCACCTGCGGCACGTGGTTTTGTACCAAGAGGTATGAGGACAGCAAAAGATTGGGGCCAGCCCTGCCACTTCTGTCCAGGTACCTGGAAGATGGCCTGGGCAGGGCCAAGAGAACCCGGCTCAGCTGGGGAAACTGCTCCACTTAACTATGGTAGTGAGAAGGCACTATATGTTTAGCTGTGGTTTGCCAAGAGGGCAGGGTGGGGCAGTCCATACACCCCCTGCCAAGGCTCCTTCCTCGGGATAGCTTCCTTTCCCACCGTGAATCACTACGTGGCAGGAGGGGCAGCTGACTTAGTGCCCTCTGCTGGCCCTGATTTCCCCCATCATTGCTCAGAGCTGCCCCAGTGGAGCAGTGGTTCTCGGCTCTGGTCGCCCAGCAGAAAAGTCTGTGGAGCCTGTTCAAGCAAGGATGTCTGTCTCAATCGGGGCCATCTTAGACGCTCCCAAATAGGGGCTCAGGATTTTGTTTGTAGAGCCCCTTGAGGATTTCTGATGCATAACCAGACAGCTGCCAGAAATGATCAGCAGCAAAGGAAAAAGTCTATTCTAGGCAAAGTCTCTAAAGTGTGGCAGCGCGCGTAGGGACCTAGACTTCCATCCCAGGCTCCATTCTGCCACAAACTAGAAGCCACCGCCTTATGCCTATGACTTAACCTGAGTTTCAGTCTCCTCAGTGTCAAATGGGGTTAAGCAGGCTTAAGAATTATTACATGTTTCTGCAAGAACTTTCTAAACCTTAAGCGTCAATAGGAATGTTGCCGTTCACAAACTGCCAATACACCGCTCATTACATTGTAGCATAATTCAGCAGATTTACACGCCGGCCTCCCGCACCAGACTTCCCGCGCCTCCGGTTGAACTTCACTTTTTTTGGAATCCCCAGTGCCTAGCGCAGAACGATGACTAATGGGTGCTTGTTAAATGAATATTAGAAACTCGCCAAGGTAGCAAGGGAGAAGCGGGGAGAGGAGGCTTATTTTAAAGTTGATCCAAATACGCAGCGGCCGCCGGAGCAGCACAGCTGCGTCGAAAGGAAGCTCCTTGACGGGGCGAAGCTGCCACTGAGGAAAATGAAGTCAGCGTCCCGGCAGGTGGGGGCAGCCCCCGCTAAACCCCTGGCAGCTGCTGCCCAGCAACTGTTTGGGGGCAGGGCGACGGGCAAAGGGGCAGCTTTCCTCCCCAGGGCCCAGCCTCCCCCCAGACAGGGTGTCAGTCGCATGTGCTATTTCGAACAGCAAGTCCCCTGCCAAGCCCTGCTGGGTGGCGTCGCTGGCAAGGGACGCGGCGCGGCCCAGGGGTTCGAGGTACCCCCAAGGGGCTCGGGATACCCCAAGGGGCTCAAAGCGAGGCCGCGGGAAGCTGGGCCGTGGGGCGGGGGCGACCGGCTCAGCGCTAGCCTCCTACCCCAGCCTGACAGCCGCCCCGCCCCTGCCGGACCTCTGAGCAGCGCTCCGAACCCTCTTCACCCCGGAAACGCGTGCCTCCCCTGTTACCTAGTAACGACGCCCCCTGTTGCATAGCAACGAGGATTCGGGTCCCCCGTTTGTTTCCCCCGCTGGGGGCCGTCGGACCCCTCCCCACCCGTGTCCGCCAGGCCTCGCGACTCCGCCCTGCTCCCACCTGCAGCGGCTGCCGCCTCCCCGTCCCGCGTTCTGTCCCCGAGCCCCGGTCTCGACTGGCACTCACCGGGCTCCGGCCACTACTGCCCTTCACGTGCGACTTCGCTAAAACGCGCCACCAAACCCGCGCCTCAACTCCGGGGCGTTGGTTTATCGTCTGCGCACGCGCAAGGCGGGAGGACCCGGGGATCTGCCGGTCCCCCTCCCCGCCCAAACACCGTGCCGTGGGCGCATGCGCCCTACCCTCTTGATCACGTTTCTCCCCCCACTGTCCACCCCCACCGAGCATTCCCACCAAAAAAGAGTGGGATCAGAAGTTCGAGCTGGGAACGGAAGTTTCTGGCAGGAAAGGGGGAAGAAACGGCTATATCTGAGCTGTGCAGTAAGTAAACTGAATCTTTGAAATTCGGAGTCGAAGCCGGGCCGTCTCTTCAAGCCCTCAGCATTTCGGTCCACGTAGTTTCAAGCTACCCAGTACCTCCCGGGCATTGTGGGAAATGTAGTTCTAACCAAGAGGCACCTGGTCTTTTTGAGGAACTTTCGCGCTAAAAAGGCACAAAGGAAAAAGGTATTAGGGGAGCAGTAAGAGGTTACCAGCTCTGGAAGGATGCGTCCGCCCCCTCTAAGAGCAATTATGCACCCGAACCCTGCTGATGGCTCTCGAATGTGTTCATTCAGTTATAGAGAAGGAAAGGAGCCAACTTCCAGACCCCATTTCCACACACACAAAAGCAAGATTGTGAGTGATCCCTTGGCTGGTTTGTGATTCTAGGCACTTTTTTCTTCATCCCTCTTGACCTCAGCTGTTTCAACTTTACTATCCAGTCCTAGAAGTTCTAAAATACCATTTCACTTCACGGTGGGGTGTGCAGCCATCTTCCTCTGGACCCTCATTACTCCCTGCATCAGCTAAGGGTCTCTTCCAGAACAGGCTCTAGCAGCACCCTGGACCTCACCTTGTAGCTTTTCTAACAGTTGCAATTTTACATTTGCTTGTGAGATGTTTCTGATCTGTAAGGACTGCCAATCTCCCAGACTCCTGTGCAAGAAATGTAACATTTTGGGGCACCTGGGTGGCTCAGTTGGTTAAGTGTCCAACTTCGGCTCAGGTCACGATCTTGCAGTTCAGGGGTTTGAGCCCCATGTCAGCTCTGTGCTGACACCCCAGAGCGTGGAGCCTGCTTTAGATTCTCTGTCTCCCTCTCTCTCTGCTCCTACCTGGCTCGCTCTCTCTCTCTCTCTCTCAAAAATAAACATTTAAAAAATGTAACTCCCCCCGCCCCCCACTACAAGTCACTTTCTTTTCAAACCTTTTCTCTCTGAGCAGTAGAAATAATCTCAGACAGGTGCCTGGGTGGCTCAGTCAGTTAAGCGTCCTACTTCAGGTTGGTGAGTTCAAGCCCCGCATTGGGCTCTGTGCTGACAGCTCAGAGCCTGGAGCCTGCTTTGGGTTCGGTGTCTTTTTGTCTCTGTGTTCCTCCCCAACACGCACTCTGTCTCCCTCTCTCTCTCAAAAATAATAAACATAAAAAAAGAAGAAGAAATAATCTCAGTTCTTCCCACCCTTAGTCTTCAGAGTGTACACACTGGAAAATTCACATGGGGCCAAAGTGTAGGGGCGGAGGGTAGGGGCAGTCATCTAATCCTCACTGTCAGTTAACTGCATTGTCTTACCTGCTCTTCTGTTACTTTTCCACACAGGCTGCCACTACATCTACCTGGGAAATGGAGCTTTTCTGGGTTGTTGGCCAATATGTCCCTTTAATTCCCAAGTAGCAACAGCCATGGCCTAGGGTGTATAGAGTTCCTTTCTCCAGGATCCACCTACAACTATGTATACATCCCCCCCCCCCTTTTCTTTTTTTCTTTCTTTTTTTTTTTTTAACTATGTCTTCCTTCCCTGCCTAGGGGATCTTTACCTCCTTTGTGGGAGGTGGAGATTGGGGGGAGTGAGGAGGAATCTGGGATCAATTTCTTATCTGTAATATTTACTCCAAAATCAATTTCCCTATATCCTTTCTAGCCTTTGAAATTCACAAGGCTTGAAAGGATTCCCTGTTTTCTCCATTCTTCAGCTACAGCCGTAAGTTCTCCAATATAGGGACAGCTCTGCCTCTGCTCACAGTGGTATCTCTAAGACCTAGTAGTGTGCCTTCCTGGCACACGGTAGGCACTCAGTAAGGATCGTTACTGGCTCTCTCTTTCTCCAGTCTGTCCTCCTCCAACCCGTCCAGTAAGTGTCTTCCAGAAGAATCTTTTGGAAGTGTAGTTATCACTCTGCAATTCAGCTGCTGGTCAGCTGCCAGCCCCAAGTAACTGCCTCTGGTTCATGGTCCTGCCTGAAAGGATCCATTTTATTTCCTACCACATCCAAAGATGCAGGATGCTTGGCTTGACGGGCAGCCTGTCATTCAACCAAGGACAGTTATGAAGTTCCTGCTGTGTGTCAGGGGCTGTGTTAGACTCTGAGGAACAACGGTGACCAGAACAATGACGGTTCCTGATATCACAGCATTTGCCGTCTAGTGGAGAAGACAGATATCAAACAGATACTTGTAAACAATGATATAAGTAAGTGATTATAGCTACCAGAATAGCTTGGAGAATTACAGAGTACTGTGGGGGACTAAACTTGAGTCAAGGGTCAAGAAAAAGACTCCAGAGGAAGTGCCATTTAAAATGAGACTGAAGTTTCCTTTGGAGGCAATAGGAGGGGAGGAGAGAGGAGGGAGGTGTGCCAGGCACAAGTAGTGAAACCAGCCAGAGGGAGTAAGTTTGAGGACTTGAAAGGGAAGCTGGAGAGAAGATCAGGTGGTGGAGGTCAGTAGGGGCTAGATGGTACAGGACTTGGGGGCCAGTTTTCTCTGCCAGGAATACTCTCCCTCATTCAGGTCTCAGCAAAAATGTCACCTCCTCAGACATGCCCTCCCTGAATACCCCTCGTAATGCAGCCCATCTCTCCCATCCACCACTTCCCATCCGTCTTTCTCTGATTTGTGTTATTCTTGGCCCTTACCACTCTCTGGAATTTTCTTCTTAGAGTTGATTGTCTATGCCACTCCCCTCCCCCAAAGAACGTAAGCTCCAAGACAGCAGAAACCTTGTTGGCCATCACCATTTGTATCTCCAGTTACCAGAGCGGAGTCTGGCACGGAGGCACCCAATCAATATTTGTTGAATGAATGAAAAGCCTGAGGAATAGCAGAAATAGATTTTTCATGGAAAGGGGATCACTGGCTGTTCTATACAAAGTGGATTAGAAGGAGGCTAGGCTGGAAACAAGACCAATTAGGATGCTATTTTACTGCTGCAAGGGAGAGATCATAGTGGTTTGGACAATCTTGCTTGGCTTCAGGGATAATGGTAACAAACACGAACGCGTGTGTCGTACTTATTATGTGTCAAAGTACAAAGCACTTTTTAATATTAACTCCTCGCAACAACCCTGTGAGTTAGTTCAACCTTTGTTATTTTACAGATGAGGAAATTAAGGAGAGAATGTCATACAGTTTGCTAGCTGGGTGAGCTGGGATTAGAGCACCCACAGGCTGGCTTCAGAGTCCATGCTCTTGACCACTATGCCTTACTGCCCTATATACCTGCAGCCGTGCTTCTCTCCAAGCCTATGTGCATGCTCTTCCTCCTCTTGGGATGCCCTCTGCTCTCTCCTATCTGAATATTGCCCACCTGTCAAAATCCAGCTCATTCACACCTCTTCGGCCAAGAAGACTTCACTGATCACACCCGTCTGTCCTGCTTTGTCTGGATCCCTTATAGTCCACACCACGTGTTCGGTACATGATTCCTTAATCCTATCCTACAGGTATCCACTTAGAACCGACAGATCTGAGCTCTTCCAGCCTAGCTAAGTCGTGCAGGAAAGGGGCAGAAAAGGTGATGACTTGCCCAAGATCACAGCGCGAATTGGTAGCAGGGGCAGGACCAGAACCATTTCTTGGCCAGTGCTAGTTTCTCTGTCCCTCTGTATCTGCGCTTTCTTCCCCGGTCACCTAGCAGTGTCTTTCAAAGGGCAGTCCTAGATACACCTGCCTCAGAATCACGTGGAGTACGCCCTGAAAATACATACTGTCTAAGGCAGACCCCGGGAATATGCATTTTAACAAGTTCATCAGGAAATTCTCATACGCTAAGAAGTTTGCAAGACGACGGTCCCACGGACCAGCGCAGCGCCGGTCTCGACAAAACCTCGTTCCTCGCATTGGCTTTAAATTCCCACTGCATTGTGGGAAATGTAGTTCCGACTTCGTGTCCGCCCCCGGGAGCGCTTTACGGAAGGAGCCGAGCCTGTCCGGAAATGGCCGAGTATTCCCTGGCGGGCCCTTTCCTGCCCGGCTGCATTGTGGGAAAGGGCAGTTTCCGTTAGGTGCTGGAGGCTGAGGCGCGCGACCGGCCGCAGCCCCACGTGAAGCTCTACGCGAGCATCGCTCGGCGGGGCCGCTCCCCGCCAGCCGCGGAGCGTCCCGGAAACAGCGGGGGACCGGAAGCGGCCCGCGGCGGCGCAGAAGCGAATCCCGGAGCCCGGTGCCAGGCGCCTCGGAGCGCAGCGACGGCGCCATGTCCCTGATCTGCTCGAGTGAGTGTCGGCTGCGGCCGATCGCGGGTCGCAGGGGGCCGGAGCGCGGAGCGGGAGGAGCTGCGGGCCGCTGCGGTGCCGGGGTCGGGGCGGAGGCGACAGCAGGGCTCCCGGGGGGCAGGGCGGCGGCTTGTCAGCGCGGGGATCCTCCTCCTCCTCAGCGTGAGGTGCATTTGCGCAGCGCTTCACAGTTTACATAACGCCTCAAGTTTATTGTCGCAGACGTCACTGAGGCCAGCCACCTCGTTTACGCAGTGAACTGAGGCCTGGATGGAGGGAGCTTGGTGCAGGGAGACAGCTGTGGTGTAGGAATCGGGCTTGTGCAGGACCTCCCTTCCCGATTGGCTTTGTGATCTGGCGCAGGCTCTGGGCCTCAGTTTCCTCATCTGCAGAAAGAGGGCATTCATTTGCACGGGCTGACGCCGGAGGTCCCGCGCGAGTAGTCAGAGATTCTGCAGTTTGCGAAGGTCACACAGTGAGTTGGAGGCAGTGACAGGGCTGGAATCCAGGCCCCTGGCTCCCAGCCTCAGGCTGCACGACCACCAAACACAGCGCACATTTATAAAGCCTTTTCGTCTACGCCCCGTTTCCAAGTCTGTGATCTCATTTTATTCTCACAAGAATTCTCCAGAACAGACGTGACGATCCGGGTTTTACAGATGAGGATGCAAGGCTCAAGGAGAGTGTCGCATGGGCGGTGGGGCTAGTTTCTCTGCCCCCTGAATCCATGCCTTTTTCGTGCCTTGCGCAGTCTTTCCTTTTGGTATTTTAATGCGGCGCGCATCGGTTTTGCATTCTCATTGTTCCGTCAGGTTACGAGATCATCCCCTTCTCTGTTTGCTTCCAGCTCTCCAGCCGCCCCCCCCCCCCTCCTCCCCGCCCTGCTCTTCTCGGAACCCTTCCATAAATCCAAAAACAGGGAGGAAGGGAAATGAGGGCTAGAAAAAGGAATCTTTCATATTGAAGAGATTGCAGCTTGCAGAGTGTTTTCTCGTTGGTTGTCCCCTCTCAATCTTGCGGAAGGTTCCCCCCCCCCGCCCCCATTCCCAGCGCCATCCTTCCTTTAGATGTTTACACGAGATGTTTACTGGGTGCCTGCTGGGCATCTGCATTGTACTGGAAGTCAGAGACCAGCCATAATCCCTATCCTCAAGGGGTGCATCGTCTACTGGGGCCGGCATGTAAATGATACCTCTGTTGGGGGTTGTGAGGATGAGTTAATCAATGGAAAGCGTTTACAGTCATGCGTGGCACCTGAGAAACACCACATAAATGTTTCTTCTTGTTATAACGCTTGTCACGTTGCTGTGTGATTTCTTTGTCTATTAATCCACCGAGGCTCTAGGTAGCGATTTGAGTGGCCGTCTGTATCTGTGTCATAGAGCATAATGGGTGCCGAAGCATCTTTGTTCCAAACGGAGATGGGTGGGGATTATCGACTGCTCTGTAGGTGCGTGACACATCGCAGTCGCGCAGAATCATTTGTTGACTGCCTGTCAGGAGAGCGATGGAGAAGCTAGTCGTGTAGCCGTACAGATACGGGGGCGCCACAAAACTGGTTGTCACGTCCTGCTTTCTGTTGAGTGTGGGGACATGTTTTGTTGGGGCCAGTAGCCTGTCAGGCGTCCCCTTGTCCCGAGGTCCCTTTCACCACCCCAAGCTCACTGCCTGCCTTTTCTCCACAGTCTCCAATGAAGTGCCCGAGCACCCATGCGTGTCCCCTGTCTCTAATCATGTTTATGAGCGGCGGCTCATTGAGAAGTATATTGCGGAGAATGGCACAGACCCCATCAACAACCAGCCCCTGTCCGAGGAGCAGCTCATCGACATCAAAGGTGCCTGGCGGCTGGCCTCCATCCAGGGCTGTTGTAACTCCAAGCTTGACAGGGTGGGAGGTGGCGCCGGCCCCCAGAGAGGGAGATAGTGCTCTGTTCACGCAGGCTGAAGGGGAAGGGGGGGGACGGGGAGAGGGAGAGTCCCCGCCTTACGGTTCTTCGCATCCGCTCTCCCTCTCTTGGCAGTTGCTCACCCCATCCGGCCCAAGCCTCCCTCTGCCACCAGCATCCCAGCCATCCTGAAAGCCTTGCAGGATGAGTGGGTGAGTCCCTGGAAGGGAACCGGCAGCTCCCTACTTGAGGAGGGTGGACCACGGCACTAGGACTCGGGTGGGAAGGACGGAGCCTCGTGTTCTGTTTGGAGGAGCAGGACGATCATGGAGGGGGCGGCGGCCGGTTGTCGAAGTCGCACAGGTCCGGGGTCCAGGTTTAGCTCCCTTGCTCACTTGCCACGTGTCCTTGGGCACCTCGCTCAGATGTGAGTGCTGGGTTTCCTGACCGTGACAAGAACTTGGGCCGATCTCTCCGGGTTCGGGAAGAATTAGAATAAGTTTAGAGTGTCACCCTCGTGACGTCACAGACTTGTCTCATTTGTGGGTGTATCTGCAGCACCAGGAGCAGCACCTGGTACGTAGTAGGTGCTCTGCAAGATGAAGGAATGAATACGTCTTGAGTGACCGTCTCGCACGGCACCCGACACAATGAGGGCAGTCCTAAATGTCGGCAGTGGCATTATTACCCCGACACGGGGTGGGGGGCGGCCGCGTGGCACTGAGATTTGCCAGTAAATCAGTGGAGACGGGGGTGGGAGAGAGCCGGCTGCCACTCCTCTCGGCGCCCCGTGTTGGCATGGGGCAGGAGCTCCGGAGCGGCTGCCAGCGCGTGCACGGTCCCGGCCGTGGAAGGAGGAGGCCGTGTCCTCCTAACCTGGCCTCTCCTGCTGGGTGCTCCCTGACCCTCCCCACCCCTCACGGTGGCGTGTCCCTCCCCCCAGGATGCAGTCATGCTGCACAGCTTCACTCTGCGCCAGCAGCTGCAGACGACCCGCCAGGAGCTGTCCCACGCGCTCTACCAGCACGACGCCGCCTGCCGTGTCATTGCCCGTCTCACCAAGGAAGTTACTGCTGCCCGAGAAGGTGCAGCCTCCGCCCCGCCACTCCCCCCTCTGGGCCGGTCCTGCTTTGTAATCCCCCGTTTCTAACGTGTTCTTCTCTCCCAGCTCTGGCTACCCTGAAACCCCAGGCCGGTCTCATCGTGCCCCAGGCCGTGCCGAGCTCGCAGCCGAGTGTCGCGGTGAGTGTCCACCCCTCCCCGCCCGTCAGCAGCCCCTGGTGTGTGGGGTCTCACGTGGCTCTCCTGCAGGAGTCTTTGGCGTTCTGTGCCCTCCTCACCTCTACCTCTCGTCTTCAGGGTGCAGGCGAGCCGATGGATTTGGGTGAGCTGGTGGGAATGACCCCCGAGATTATCCAGAAGGTGAGTTGCTGGAGGTCACTTGGTGGGGATGCTGGTCAGCCCTCGGTCCCCTCCCGCCGTCCGCCTTGAGTGCGGTGTGACTAGAAACACCGCTCCGTGTGCGGTCACTCAGCAGAGTGGTGCTGAGCGCGGCCTCGGCCCGCACTGCCTGCGTTCGTGCTCTGAGGTCACCGCTGACAAGCCCAGGACCTTGGGCCGACTCAACCGACTCCATGTCCCGTTTCCCTTCCAGACCGAGAGTAAACGGTGTCTATTTTGTAGGCTTGTGGAATTTACAAGATTGTAGTTACTGGTAGTGCAGTTTGGAGCTCTTACTGTTATCGGGGTTCTTTGCAGGTCGTAGAATGCTTTGTTACACATTTTCGAGGGAGACAGGACAGATGGAGAACCTGAGGCTCGGATTCAAAGGCAGGCTCCCAAGAGGCCGAGCGGGCCCGATTCCAGGGCCAGCGCCTCTGTCGTACTCACGGCCTCTCCTTTTGTCGGAGCTGCTCGTTTGTGTCTTGTCCGAGCACTTTCCCTGCTCAGCTTGCAACCTCCTGGTGCACACGTGTGAACTCGGTCTGGGAGCCCTGCACTGCTGGCTCAGGTGCCCACTCAGCCATTTGTCCCCTCTGAGGCCTTGGGCAAGTGACCTCACTCCCCCGAGGCTCAGTGTCCTCCTGTGTGAAGTAAGGTCATTGCACCTCCTCATCAGGTTGGGGAAAGTAAGTGGAGGTAATGCACGTGAGCCTTTAGCACAGAACTCGGCAGATCGCAGGTGTGGGTGCCACTTGTGAAGGCCTAGATGTGACCAGCGTCTGGCGTGCCGCTGGCCTGGCAGAGTGCTTGGTCTCACGTTGCGCCTGTTCCCCTCTCTTCCCTAGCTCCAAGACAAGGCCACCGTGCTGACCACGGAGCGTAAGAAGGTGAGTCCTCCAGAGCCAGGAGAGGGCTGGCCGGTGGAGGCGGCTGACGCCTTAGGGGAAAGGGGGCTCGCCGAATCCTGCACTCACTACTGCTTTTGTGGGGGGCGCTTTTCCTTTTTCTCAGAGAGGGAAGACTGTGCCTGAGGAGCTGGTGAAGCCGGAGGAGCTGAGCAAATACCGGCAGGTGGCATCCCACGTGGTGAGTGGCCAGGTCCCCGCTAACTGGGAGGCGGGGTGTTGCAGCTGTTGCTGGGGTGGGCGGGCCAGCGTGGGGGGGCCGGGGGGCTGTAGAGCTGCCTGGGGGCCCCGGCCACTGCGTCCCAGGGCTTGTCTTCTTGCCCGGGGCTGGCTTTCCCAGTAGTGCGGCGAGGGACGTGCCGCCTCCAGGCAGAAGGCCAAGCACAGCGGATAAGGAACAGAAGTCACTCTTGTTCCCCTGGGCCCGGGGTGGAAGTGGGGGCGTTGCGTGGCTTCGTGGCTGGCCTCGGTTCGGCCGTGACTGGGTTTGGTGTCGCGCCCTCCGCTCAGGGCTTGCACAGTGCCAGCATTCCTGGGATCCTCGCCCTGGACCTCTGCCCTGCCGACACCAACAAGATCCTCACTGGTGAGAGCTGGTCTGGCCCCGCGGGCCGAGGCGGGGAGGGCGGCAGGGTAGGGGCACGCTCCTGTCCTCTGCATGGGCCTGGGGGCAAAAGTACCGTCTTCAGCCGAGGGGTGCGGGTGGGCATGACTCACTGTTGGATCTCGTTTGGGTCCTTTCCAGGAGGGGCGGATAAAAATGTTGTCGTCTTCGACAAGAGTTCTGAGCAAATCCTGGCCACCCTCAAAGGCCATACCAAGAAAGTCACCAGTGTGGTGTTCCACCCTTCCCAGGTAAAGGGTCCTGCCAGTCACCCTGGGTCCCTCATTCCTGTGCTCTGGTTTCGGTGGTTTAGGGTTGCAGACCCAGTCACCCAGCGCCGTGCCGTGTCCTTGTGAAGTGAAGTGGGCCCGAGGAGGAGCACTGAGCCTCCAGAGTGGGCCCTTCAAGGCCTTTGTTTACAGCCGTGGGTCGCCCTGTCCTCCGTGCAGAAGCCCCTAAAGCAGTGGCCTTCAGCCCAGGGAAAGGGAGGAAATGAGAGCTGGAATAAGCAGACTCATAGGCACGTGGCGTGTTAGGAAAAGGAAGAAAGTCCTGTAGTGTTTATAGTACAGACTATGGAAAACAAAGCTGAGCAAAATCTTAACATATCTGGGAAGGACAGGTGCGTCCACATTCCCATGGTCCTGCGGGGTCGGGGGGAACTTGACATCAACCGTTGAACATGGTGCGGGCTAAAATTGATGGAGTTGCTGGCTTAGATGGTACAGGCAGCCTTCAGACCAGATTAGTGACATTGTGGGATTTGAGTCTTTAGGTCTGGGACGGTTTGGGTCTAAGACTGTAGGATTGTGGCTGGGTCTGTGCTTCCCAATTAGCCTCTTCCCTGTCCCTTAAGGAAATTAGAAATAGGTGAATACTGTGGATTTTTCATAAAACTAAATGTTTTTAAAATGGGAGGCACTCCTTTCCTGCGGCCAGGTGTGGAGAAGTTGTTTCTCTTATGAAATCGTGTCAATGAAAGATAGTAGTTGTTTTTACCTTATGGTGTTTAATGTCCTAACCCAAATAATTGGTGCGTGTACACGGTAGAAGTTCTCTCTCTGCCCCAAATCTTTCTGAGGATTAACTTGCTCCTGAAATCCTGGAGTCTGTGATGCAGCAAAATAGGCCCTTGCAGACCCTCACAGACCCTCTGCTGTTCTGTTCAGAAGTACGCTGTTCCTGACAGTAGCCATTAGCTAGCTACATGTGTCTATTTGAACAGAGTGAAATAAACTAAAATTAAAAAAACTCAGTTCCTCAGTTGTACCGGTCAGCTTTCCCTCTTTGGTACTAGAAACAGGGCATGGGAGATTGCTCTCTGCTACAGTTAACCCTTCTTACCACTAGACAGTGAAGCCTTCTCTTCTAGGCCAATGCTGTTTGAGTTACCATTTTAAATGGCGTTTACCATTGGCTCTCACACATCACCAGTTGGATGGATGGTTCTGGGCAGGACAGGTCTGAAAGAGAAGCAGTTGTTGGGCTCATGGCCATCCCCACCCCCCTTTTGTAAGACTGTTGGGGTCGATCTCTTCTGCCTCTGATATTTTGCCTCTTGTTTTTCCTTTTAGGAGCTGGTGTTTTCTGCCTCCCCAGATGCTACTATCAGGATTTGGTCGGTCCCGAATGCCTCTTGTGTGCAGGTTGTTCGGGCCCATGAGAGCGCAGTGACGGGCCTCAGCCTCCATGCCACTGGGGACTATCTCCTGAGCTCCTCCGATGACCAGGTGCGGTCCCAGCCCAGACCCTGCAGAGCCCTGCTGGTCTCCAAGCTTGAAGATCCGGGGAGGAGGGAACACCTTCCTGTTGGGCACCCACTTTCTTACTGGCTCGCTGTCTCTATTTTTTCAGTACTGGGCCTTCTCTGACATCCAGACAGGGCGTGTGCTCACCAAGGTGACAGATGAGACCTCTGGCTGCTGTAAGTTGTCATAGAGGCACTGGGCTCTGTCTGTTCTTTTGCTGCTTATCATTTATTTATATGTTTTACTTAATCATTTGCTCCTTTGTTCTTAAGATTTATTTACCACCAGTGCCGGCCGGGTGCCAGGCGTTTTACCGGGCACGGTGAACAATGTGAAGAGAGGCCCCTTTTGCTGTGCTGGCCTCTCCCGTGGGCTCTGACCACAGCTTCCTGTCCCTCCTCCACAGCTCTCACCTGTGCACAGTTCCACCCTGATGGACTCATCTTCGGAACAGGCACCATGGACTCGCAGATTAAGATCTGGGACTTGAAGGTGGGACATGGCAGCCTCCATCTGAGGCCCAGGGTGTGAGCTCGTGACCTATGCGGTGTGATAAGTGCCAGTGGCACCCTGCCCTTGGGTGTCCCAAGGGCAGAGACACGGTGGCTGTGCGTGCATGTGTGTGTGTGTGTGTGTGTGTGCGTGCGCATGTGCACGCCTGTGTGTGATGTGATGGATGTGGCCCGGGGTCTTGGGCTGGGCCATCTACCTCTGCGATTCCTGTTAGTTGTCCTTCCCTAAAGGATGGTGGAGGATGGCTCAGAGGTAGGCATCTGGCGAACTCCCCATTTTCTCTGGGTCGTGACCAGTGGGTGACGTTGTACCACTCGTCCTCCGCCTGTAGGAGCGCACCAACGTGGCCAACTTCCCTGGCCACTCGGGCCCCATCACCAGCATTGCCTTCTCAGAGAATGGCTATTATCTGGCTACGGCGGCCGATGACTCCTCTGTCAAGCTCTGGGATCTGCGCAAACTTAAGAACTTTAAGACACTGCAGCTGGATAACAATTTTGAGGTGCGCCCCCTCCCTTCCCCAGCTCTGTCGGTTGCCTCTCCTCACTTGTTGATTCTTCAGTGAATCAGTCTAAACTGCTTCTGTGCATCCCTAATTGTCCCATAATTTCTGTTCTCGTGTGACGTCTCTCCTGGTTCTGGCAGGTGAAGTCACTGATCTTCGATCAGAGTGGTACCTACCTGGCCCTTGGGGGCACAGACGTCCAGATCTACATCTGCAAGCAGTGGACAGAGATCCTTCATTTCACAGGTAGGGTCTGACTCTGGGATCCTGAGGTCTCCGAGTGTCCTGGCCCAGAAGGAAGAGGGTAAATACCACGAGGTTAGGAATTTCCAGGGAGTAGGCCTGAGTTTGCCTAGGCAGCTTTTAATCCCTTCCTGAGGCGATAGAGTTTAGTGGCTAAGAAACTGCACTCAGGAGTCAGGATGCTGGGCTTTAAAGGCTAGCTCTACCCCTGCAAGCTGTGTGTCGTTGGACAAGTTACTTAGTCTCTCTGGGGAACGATAATAGGGCATACTCAGTGCGGTGTGTGAGGTTTAGCTGACACACATAGATATATATGTATGAAGTCATGTTTATGCACATAAACGTATAAACAGATGAAATAGCTGTGTACTTACACACGTATACATGTGCATAAATAATTAGAACCGTGTTTGGCACGGTTGTTTTGGATTTGCCATTGTTCAGCATTGTGTCTTTGTCTTCTGTGCGATTGGAGCAGTGACTAAGATCCAGGCTTTGCACTAATGGAATTTCCAGTCAGTCGAGGAGGGTAGATGTGGGATGAGTTCACAAATAATTACTTGATTGCAATTTGTTTCTGAAGTTCATTTATTTTGGAGGAGAGAGCGCTTGTGCGGGTGCGAGCGGGGGAGGGGCAGAGCGCGAGGAGAGGGGATCCTTAGCAGGCTCCACGCTTAGCACGGAGTCCGACACGGGGCTCGATCCCACCACTGTGAGATCATGACCTGATCCGAAGTCAGGAGTGGACACTTCAACCAACTGAGGCCACCCAGGCGCCCCTACTTACTTGCGATTGTAAATGTCAGAGAAGAAAAGCATAAAATGCTGAGACTGCGGATAGTAGGGCTACTAACCTCCTGATAGTTGCGTGGCCCTGGGTACGTGACGTCCTCTTTGAGAGCCGTAGCTTTTTCATTTTTTAAACTGGTCACGTTGGCACTGCTTTGCAGATGGTGCCAGCTGGTGACACAGAAATGGCTTGCGTGGTGACAGAGTGCCTGCTGCACACTTGGGTGCTGAGTGAATGGCAGCTGTTAGCTGTCTTTGTTGATGAAATTCTCATCCTCGTTAGCACGTTGTGGGCAAGACCCAAGATGCTTCTCCCACCCCTGTGTTCTCCTGAGCCCGGCTCGGTGTGTGTTCCAGGGGTCCAGGCCTAACTGGAACCCTTCGTTGGGCTCCGGTGTTTCGGAGTTGAGCGGGGTGCAGCAGTGGGCCAGAACCACAGCCTGAGCTGTAGTGGGGGCTCCAGGCGTTGTCCTAAGCCTTCAAGGAATTTGCTCTGATGCTCCTGAGCTACCCCAATCCAGCAAGGCACGTCACCCAGCCCATCCTGCCCTTGCTACAGCCCTGCCCTGTGCCGGGGGCCCAGGTTCCCTAAGTCGGAACCCCCTGAGCTAGAACAAGCCAACGGACGGTTCCGATTATAATATAAGCAAGGAGTTGGAACTAAATATATACTATAAATATATACGAGTCAGCTGAGCACTGAGGTTTTAAACCGAACTGAAAACTCAGCCCAATTTTTAAAAATAAGGTGGTGAGAAGTGGGAGAACAAGACCATGTCTGCTTGGTCTGTCCCGCCCTCTGCCGGCTCCCAGTCAGTTCTAGGACTTGAACTGCGCAGAATTGCAGTTGCCCCAAAAGCTCAGGCAAGGAGGAGTGACGTTCCTCTGTTCACTCACCCCACAACAAAAACCTGAGTTGTCGCTGTGTGCCAGGCGCCGAGTAAGGCCCTGGGGATGGATGTTATGCAGGCTGGACTAGCGCCCTGCTCTCGGCAGCGTGAGTCCACTGGGAAGTAGTGAGCACTGACCCAGGGAGGGCTGGACAGACTGGGAGTAGATCATCAGGATCCGCACTCAGACCCGAGGGGGAGAAGCCTTCTCACCTTTGCCTCTCGTCTCTCTCCTCAGAGCATAGCGGCCTGACCACAGGGGTGGCCTTTGGGCACCACGCCAAGTTCATCGCTTCAACGGGCATGGACAGGAGCCTCAAGTTCTACAGCCTGTAGGCCCTGGCCCTTCTGATCTGGGAGCTGGGCCTCATCTCAGTAGAGGGGTAGAATTAGGGTGGGGGGGTGGGGGGAGGCAGGGGAGAGACTAGCGGGGGAGGGGGGGGGTCTCTGGGGCGGGACATTCACATCATTTCACTCTGGTCCGGGTGGTGACCTGAGAGTCACGGCGGCGGGGACCACCCTCATCCATGCAACCTCCAGGCCTGACAGGAAGGATCATGGGAGGTAGAACTGTCACTCTCTGAAGGCTCGGGTCGGAGCCCAGGGCCTCTCCCCTCGTGGCGTTCATGGAGTGTTCCAGTTCCTGGGAGATGGGGAGAGGCTGAGCCAAGGGACGTGTGAAGGGATGGGCATGAGGGCTCTTGAAGGTTTTTGTAAGCAGTGATTTAGTTTCATTAAAAAAAGAAAACAATAAACCTAGCACCTTCCTGTGTGTGTGTCTGTAAAAGGAGCCTTAAGCAGGGACAGTCAGGGGGAGGAAGCACGTTTGCCAGAAGGATTCTTTCATGCCCCTGCAGGCCTTGACCTTGGGTTTCAGAGGATCTCCTGTCACTGGCACCGCCACATCTTTTCTTTGTGGGACTGGCTTCCACAGCAGCCCAGAAGGGAGGGAGAAACAGCCTTTTCTTGCTGGTGAGGAACTGTGAGCATCCAGGAAGGACTCCCTCCGCTGTGGGGGCTGCGAAACCTGTCCCAGGCTGGCTTAAATCAGACATTCCAAGCTCTGGCTTTTGAATGTTTGAAGTAGAGCTGATTCCAGGGGAGATCTCCAGAGCATAAATAAACATGGAAGATCAGATAGTGAAGGTTAAGGCTGCTGTAGGGGGTGAGAGTAGGATTCTTGCTACTGAAGGTTGGGTGGCCTCTCTCGCATGATAAAGAAGCTTACAGTCTTCTTGCTTAGGACCTAAAAGCGGGGGAAGGGTGCTGCTGGGAGGCCAGGTTTCCCAGGGGGAGTGAACAAGGCCCGGGGAGGGGCAGGAGGGAGGCCAGGGTGTGTGACCTGGGGTGGCCCAGAGAGGTCTTCTGGACCCTGGATGAGAGCCGTCCCGTGACCTGATGGGAGCCAGTAAGGGAATAGGAGGTGAGAAAGAGGGGGTCCGTGGCTGTAGATGAGGGTATGTTCTGGGGCCGGGGGCCTGGGTCGAAACACGGGGTCCATGTCGATGCCACCCAAGAACTCCATGTGTGTTTTGCCGGGCCCCTGTTCCCTGTTCGAGAAAGTTGGGGCATGCTGTTTTCTCCTTTGGAGGGTCCCGATGCTTCTTGGCCAGTAAAACCTTTGAAAACTGCAAGAAAAGAAACCCTTTAACTTTTTAACCCACCTTGCTCATCTGACTTGGACAGCGTGTGTGTGTGTGTGTGTGTGTGTGTGTGTGTGTGTGTGTGTGTGAGAGAGAGAGAGATTGTCCACGGAACCCCCCCCCCCCCTTTGGAGAATGCACCACAGCTGTAGTTTGCACATAGTGCAGCTGTGGGAATCTTCGAGCGCACAGCCTCTTGGGTTAGTTCTTACAGGAGACTCCCAGGAGGGGAGAGAGGAGGCGGCGCTCAGAACACCTAGAGGTTTTGCAATGTTAGCCAAAGTAACTCCAATCTTGGGTTTGAAGAGGGTGGGATTCTATCCCTTGTTAAGAAGCATCGAGCCCTTCTCCTGAGGCGGGACAGACCTCGAAAGGAGGAAGTGTAGAGCTGTGGTTTGCAGGTGTTAGAGCAGCGGTGTTGAAGGCGGGGACGGGTGGAAGGCAGGGGGCATCCTGGGCCTGAGCTTGACCATGGTGCTAGCCCAGCACTGCGCCATCTGTTGGTTTCTAGTCAGATATTAATATGTGGGGTTAGGTCGGCTTTGTTTCCAGGAAAACTTTCAGAGATGAAGACACAGCTTCTTGGAGGATCCCTGGGTTAGGAGGGGACACTGGCCGTGCTCCGATGGTATGAAGCATGTGTTATGTCCGTGCTCGGGGGGCAGTTCTCAGCAGGGTGGGGCTGGGAATACATCTCGAAGGATCTCTGAGGGACTGCAGTCCCCGCCCCCCCAGTCAGTTCCAGACCACTGCCCTAAAACCCGGCCTTAACCCCTGCTGTCCTGGCCTCGGGGAGCCTCGCGTTTGGGTTTTAAGTCCTGGGATGTTATTTCCTTCCTGCCAGCTTGTCTACTCGTATCAAGTGAGTGCTGGACGCCGTACTTACTTTGTCTCATTTTATTCTTTGAAGCAGCCTTGCCCTTAGCCGCCCGCCATCTGAGTAGCTGCCCTGCATCCCCCTGCGGCTTCAGGCCTCTTCCTTTGGGGTCCAGGGGACGAGGTGAGAGCGCCGAATCCCAGCCCTGCCCTCACTAGGGTGCGACCCTTGGGCATATTGCTAACTTCTCTCTGATCCGGTTTCTTCATAAGCTGGGGATATTGTACTTATTAGGATGTTGTAAGGCTTAAGTGAGTTAGGACGGATGAAAGATCGTCAGATGGGGGTGCACGGGATACATACTGCGTATGTGGTGTCTGGTGCTGCCGCTTCAACTGTGACCACTCCTGCTGCTGTCCCTCCTCCTGCTGCTGTCCCACCTCCTGCTGCTGTCCCTCCTCCTGCTGCTGTCCCTCCTGCTGCTCTCCCTCCTCCTGCTGCTCTCCCTCCTCCTGCTGCTGTCCCTCCTCCTGCTGCTCTCCCTCCTCCTGCTGCTGTCCCTCCTCCTGCTGCTCTCCCTCCTCCTGCTGCTCTCCCTCCTGCTGCTGTCCCTCCTCCTGCTGCTGTCCCTCCTCCTGCTGCTCTCCCTCCTCCTGCTGCTCTCCCTCCTCCTGCTGCTGTCCCTCCTCCTGCTGCTCTCCCTCCTGCTGCTCTCCCTCCTCCTGCTGCTCTCCCTCCTCCTGCTGCTCTCCCTCCTCCTGCTGCTGTCCCTCCTCCTGCTGCTCTCCCTCCTGCTCCTCTCCCTCCTCCTGCTGCTGTCCCTCCTGCTGCTGCTCTCCCTCCTCCTGCTGCTCTCCCTCCTCCTGCTGCTCTCCCTCCTCCTGCTCCTCTCCCTCCTCCTGCTGCTGTCCCTCCTGCTGCTGCTCTCCCTCCTCCTGCTGCTCTCCCTCCTCCTGCTGCTGTCCCTCCTCCTGCTGCTCTCCCTCCTGCTGCTGTCCCTCCTCCTGCTGCTGTCCCTCCTCCTGCTGCTCTCCCTCCTCCTGCTCCTCTCCCTCCTCCTGCTCCTCTCCCTCCTCCTGCTGCTGTCCCTCCTCCTGCTGCTGTCCCTCCTGCTGCTCTCCCTCCTCCTGCTGCTGTCCCTCCTCCTGCTGCTCTCCGTCCTGCTGCTGTCCCTCCTCTGGCTCTCTCCTCCTCCTGCTCCCCTCCTCCTCCTGCTCCCCTCCTCCTACAGCTTCTCCCCTCCTCCTCCTGCTCCCCTCCTCCTCCTACTCCCCTCCTCCTACAGCTTCTCCCCTCCCCCTCCTCCTGCTCCCCTCCCCCTCCTCCCCTCTCCCTCCTGCTCCGCTCCTCCTCCTCCCCTCCTCCTCCTCCGGCTACCTGTAGTGCTCCTACCCTCCTAGCCCTTCTACCACCCCCACTGCTCCTACCACCTGCGGCTACCATTTCTGCCTCCGCCGCCACTTTTGCTCCTGTCAGCACTCCTACCATTCCAGCTCCTGCCGCTGATACTCGTCCCACTTCTGCCGCCGCCAGTTCTATTGCCGTTGCTTCTCCTGCCTTTGCCTCTGCCACCCCTGCCCCCGCTCGTCGTCGTCCTCCTCCTAGTTTACTACTAGCTTCACGACCTCAGTGGTGCAGGTGCATTCACACGCAGACTTCTTTTCGGTAAACACAGTGCGGTGCCCTACGCGTATTTTCCCTTACAATCTTCCGAGTACCGTTTTCCATGGCTGACTTCATTGTCAGAGGAAGGTATTCAATACGTGGACGTGTGCATTTGCGATACGCTATGATGAAGACGCGTCTGCGTCAGCTTCGGTGTCACCATGAGGCTTCCGCTCGATAGGCTGTGAGTAGTTAAATCCCGGAAGTCAGACTTACACACGGATGTACAACTCTCCGGGGGCTGGTACCCTAACCTCTGCGTTGCTCAAGGGTCCCCCGTAACGCTTGTATTCCCATGTGGGGGCGCTGTCCCCACTGCCTGACCGCTTGCCCGGCACTGCGACTCCCACGCCACGGCTGGTACTGCCCCCGTTACTCCTCCGCCCTCCCGCCCTGCGTGCTCTTCTCCGGGGTCCCTCCCCAAAGATGGGCTCGCTCCAGGAAGCCCCGCAGGGGAGCGACCTCACCGGGCCACGGTGCCCGGCTCTAGCACAGCTCTGTGATCTCGCGGGTGTCCGTGCGTTTGTCTTTCTCAGCTAGATTTTCATTCCGAGGGCGGGGCCGTGTGCTCACCGCTGTCACGCCCCCTTTCCTGTATGTCACGTTGCTGCTCTGACAGGCGGACTCAACTCGGGGGGCTCAGTCCAGAGCCCAGGCTCTGACACTCCCAGGACACAGAAGCAGGGGGATGACAGACTTGGTTATTTCGGCCAAAATGGAATGGAGAGTTGTCCCCCACCCCCACCCCCCGCCCTCCTGCCGTTCTCTCTCCATTGTGGGCTCAGCCGCCTTGTAGGTGAACCTTCTGGCAATAGTTCTCAGCCGGGTGGGTTGGGTTCTGATGGATTCTAAGAGGGCTCACCTCTTCTGGACTCGTGTTGTCAGGCTCCTGAGTTTTGTGTTCAGGATCGAGTTGTTAGTCCAGGTGTCTGAAGGGAAATGGTTTGTGGTGTAATCGGCGCTCACTGCAGCCAGCATGAACTGGCCCCTCGGCAATCCACGCCTGGGCTCCTGCCTGGGGACCAAGTGTGTCCAAACCCCATGTTCCTCCGCCCTTGGAGGTTGCTTGGCCTTGGGGCGCTGGCCAGGGCGGCCACCTGGGGGCGCTGTGGTTACGTTAGTCTCTCCGGCAACACGGGCACCGGGACGGCTAGGCACCAGAGGACAACTGTGCCAGGCAGGTGCCATTACCCCCATTGTACAGACGGAAACAAGCTCTCGGGGTGCCTGGGCCTCAGGCCGCCCAGCGAGTCATGGAGCTGGGACTTGAAGCCATCCGGCTGCAGAGACCGAGCTGACTACCCCGTCATCTGTGAAGACAGGCACGGGGAGCTGACAGCCCGCTCCGGTTTTCTAGGAGTGCAGAGTCGTGGTTAAGTGTGGGCTCTGGGGTCCAGCCCGGTTTGGATCCCGGCTCATCAGGTTTCTGTGCCCGCGTCCGTGTCTCAGTTTCCGCATCTGAAAACCTGGCCAACGGGTGCCCGCTTCAGAGGGTGGCCGAGGGTTAATGGTGCGAACGCACGTGGAGAGCACACGTTGTTGGCTGCTGTTTTCCCTGCTTCTGTCTGCACTGGCATCCAGTGACACTCTCGGGGTCGCGGTGGCCCCTGACGTTTGACGGCTGTGTCACAAAGATTAAGGCTCTGGAGACACAGAGTGACTGGGGACATAGGCCAGTCGGGGAGGTGGTAGTGTGCGGATGACCACGGCCACGGGACAAGTTCTGAGAGGTGCAGACGTGGAGGAGGGGTTGTGGCCGTTCTGCAAGTCAGGTAGGTCTGAAGAGAGGTGACAGGCAGGTTTGGGACACAAAGCAGAGGAGCAGAGTGGGGGTGGCCGACAAAGGAGAGGACGCGGCTGCCCACCGCCTGGCTGAAGCGAGGAGGGGCGGGGGAGCGGGCCCACAGACGAGCCGGGAGGGGAGAGCAGTGTGGACAGCCAGGCGATGAGAATCCTGGAGAAATGCCCAGCAGACTGGAGTCTCAACCAGCAGCCTGAAGTCGAAGATCTCACCGGGAGGTTTGCAGCCGTGGGAACAGGCCTTTGACATTTTTGAAATTGCTTATGGTGAAACATTGGCTCAAAAGGGCCTCAAACATACCTTTTCAGTTTAAAGAATACTAAACACCCTTGTATCCAGAGCCCAGCTTAAGGACAGTAGTAGGGGCCCTCTGTTCTTCTGTGACTGCAGAAGAAACCACTCCCCTGAAACGGGTGGATCCTTCTTCCACTTTTCCCTTTAATTTTACCACGATATTGTGAGTATGGGGGGGGGGGGGGGGATGCTTAATTTTGAACTTCTTGGACCTGAAATCGTTCAGCTTGCTCTGACTTCATTTGCTTCACGTTGTTCTCGAGATTTACCCGCGTTGACGCGTGTGGTTATGGTTCATTCACTGTTGTGCAAACAAAGGCAGTGGCCAGACAGAACTCCCACCAGGCTTCTGGAACCACGCTCCTTGGAGAGGGGAGCAGCCCCGCAGGGCGGGTCCCACGTGGCCCGTCCCTCGCAGGGCAGTGCGCTGTGCGCGGGAGGTGCCCACGTGGGGCTGTGGTGCATTTGTGCTGCATGGTCACGAGGCTCAGCTCTGTCATGGTCACCAGGGGAGGGGACACGGGAGCCGTGATGCAGCAGAACCTTTGTTCCAGCCCTAACCTGCCAGCTCACCGTCTGGGGGGCTGCACCGACCCTGCCCCGATACAGTCGCGGATCTAGGGTCCACACTGTTCTTGCAGCTGCCCGTGGTGGCCAGCCCGCGTGGCGGGAGTTACCTGATGAGTGCCGCCTCCATCCTCAGGAAAGTGTCTCATCAGGGGGCTGGGGTCCAAGCTTTGTAATTGATCGGTGCCTTAGGCACTTGGCAATGGCCGGACTCCACGGAGCCTTGTAAGAGGACAGTTCCCTTTTCGGGGAGGCCAGCCTGTGAGTGATAAACCCGAACAGATAAACCCTCTCGTTCGCTGTGGGACTCAGTCATAGGTTCACACCCACAATGCATTGCTACGGCCTCCCGTTGACACCTGACATGTGTTGTTTCCAATTTGCCTATCACAAACAATGTTTCTGTGAACATTCTGTCGCAAGGGTCTTTCCTAGGCTATTAGTTAACCTAGGAGGGGACATGTATAGATGGCACCATAGGTAACGACGAGCCCTTTAGCCACACAGCGTTATCAGTCTGCACTCTCGTTAACCATGTGGAGGAGTGTTCGAGCCTTCATACCCTTCACCACCCCTTCGTGTTTTCCGATTTTAAAATTTTGCTAGTCTCGTGGGTATGTGATAGTACCTTGAAGTTTAATTTTCACATCCGTGATTACTGATGGGGTGGAGCCTCTTTTCATCCACGTCCAGGCCCACACACACACACACATACATTTCTGTGTTTGATCATTTTGTCAAGGTGTTACCTATCTTCCCAGTGTGTGCCTTATCTTTTCACTCTATAGTATCTCATGAGTTTGGAAGTTATTATGAGAATTCTTTGAGACTGGCTGAAACCACATTCTGCGCCCCCCCCCCCCCTGACAGGATTCGCATTTATTTGCTCTTGCCTGAAGCCCGGGGATCACTTCAAATTAAATTTAGCCATTGAGCTTTTTTTCAACTGAAACTTTGAGCATTCCCTAGACCCCTACCCTCGTCTAAGAACTTGGCCTGCACACCCTAGAGAAGACGGAATTGTCACTCTCGGGGGAGTGCTTTTTGTTGTCTGTGTCTGTCTATCCAGCACGGAGTTGAAAATAGGCAAGGCCCCTTGCTGCCCCTGTCTGTGCAAGGGGTTCATTTCTCCTTCAGTCTTGCATCGAGGATGAAGCCCTCTCCAGTCCCAGCTTCCATAGGAGGCCCAGCTCGAGATGCCCCACATTTGGCAGGCTCTGGGCTTGACCTGTGCTCCCCTGGACTTGTTAAAACAGAACATCAAGGTCTCCAGGGTTCTGCAGAAACCCCAGAATAGAAATTGGTTTTACTTCTTAGAGTTTTTGCTTTTATTTTTGGCCTATCTGCATGTTTTCCCCCGTCTCCTGTTTGCGATGATGTAAACAGGTTTTTAACAGATGTGCATATCATCTGACAGTTTAGTGGTTTCCTTCTGAAGGTTGATCGGGCATCTAGTCTTCCTGCTGCTGGGACAGAATGGCACTCTTCTAGGAAAAGCTCTTACAGAAATGCCTGGGCACGTGGCCACTCTTCAGGGAGTCAGAGGTTGAAGTCGAGGCGACAGGCTGTGAGGTGTCGTCCCCCTTTAAGGCAGAGCACGTGGCTTTGCTCTCTGCCAACGTGGAAGCATGAGGGAGCCCGGGGGCAGGCGAAGTAGGGGAGTCCGTGGGATCTTCACCCAGCTCCAACCTTAGCCCTTACCCCCTCCCTAAAAGGGCAGGAAGAGAGAACCCGAGAGGCCCCTGAGCCACTCTGCTTCCTGCCACAGGTCAGCACAAGTGGTTTGTTATCAACCCCATCAGGTCTGACCCAACTGTTGTCAAGGCTCGAGTTCCGGCTCCGGCTCAGAGGTGGTTTAGGGGAGGGAAGAAGTTCTACGTTGGGCAGAATTTGGACGGGGTTTTGAGATCCGGGAAAGCCAAAGCCGAGATTGCCCCTCTCCGGGGAAAGCAAGGGAACCTCGTGCCGCAGTGACCCTCACTGCTCACGTACATCCGCTCCTGTCAACGGAGCCCTTGGACACAGGAGTGTTGACAAACTCCGCGGACAAGTACTGATTGCCAAAGTTGTCAAAATCCCCACACCTGCATACACTTGACAGTGGGCGAGAAACACCTCAAGCGCCACGTTGGGACATCCAGAGAGCAAATGGATCCTTTCGTGATTACATAGGGTAATAAGGTTCTGGCCACATTCGAAGATACAAATAGGAGGGAAAAACGACAGCTGCATAATCCTCTCGAACAGCAAGATAGAAGGACTGCACCGAGGAAGGGAGCAGGGGCGGACTTGGTGGGAAAGAAGATGGAGACCCTGCCTGCCCCCTAACTTGGGGAAGCTCTCTGCAGACAGGGAGAGAAGTTCAGGAGGGCAGAGACACAAAGAGAAAGTTCATAAGACCCCGAGGCTATAAAGATGCTTGTCCTCTAATCAAAGAGGTACATTTTATTTAAAAAATTTAATATGTATTTGAGAGAGAGAGAGAGAGAGAGAGAGAGAGAGAGAGAGAGAGAGAGAGAAGGGGCAGAAGAGGAAGAGAATCTCAAGCAGGCTCCACGCCTAGTATGGACTTGATCTCATGCCCAGGAGATCATGACCCGAGCTGAAATCGAGAGTGGAACTCTTAACCGACTGAGCCACCCGGGTGCCCCCAAAGAGTTACATTTTAGGCCAGCAACGCTATCTGCCTTAGGCAGCGCGGGTGGCAAAGCTTTAGAACGATACTGATCTGGGGTAGCAAGGTGGAGTGGGGTGCGGGTGGGGGGGCAGACTACTGGCACCCCGTGTTCCCCCAGAGCCTGACAGAAGGCGCACAGCTTTTGATCCAGCGGTTCTGAGAACTTCTGAGAGAACTGTATACAAAGAATCACATGCTTAGATAACAAGGGTTCACATTCATAGATTTGAATTCTACCCAAAGGAGATCAAATGTATCAGTTTAACGGGGATATGGAAGAGACGGCGGCTATTAAAATAGGGAATAATTCAAGAGGTCTACCTTTGTGGTAAGAAAACACACACAACACCCTTAAAGTTACATAATGTGATTCCATGTGGTATCTACAGAATCGTGTTTAAGCACAGCATCGATGCAATTCATAGAACCCTTCTGTGCCATTTGAAATGCCTACATGAGCCTGGATGATGAAGGCCGTGGTAAGAAAGAAGAGTCAGTCCTGGATGGAAGAACCAGAACCTTGACCCCTTCAGACCAAGTCAGTCTGGCTCCTTCACCCAACACCAAAGCTACGAATCCTCATAATTTCACCCTGGCCCCCGAGTACAGGCCAGGAGGTTGGACAGCACTGGCCATCCCTGGTCACAGCGGGAACGCAGCCCCAGACAAGGGAAGTTCCGTGGCTAACTCCCACGGCAAGTGTCTAGAACACTCGGGCCTGAAGATCCATGCTGCCACCCCCAGCTAACCTTTTCCCCAGCCCCTCCTCCTCTGGGCTATGAACTGGTCTTCAGAGTTTAAGCAAAGCATGAAGCTTGGGGCAGAGAAGAAAAATTCTAGTAGTTTACGGCGTTCAGTAAATGTTGTCATGTGCTCCTTGAGGGATTCTTCTGTTAATTTACCTAACACCCCTGTGGGGATGGGGACCACCCCCATTTTCCAGAGGAGGAAACAGGCTCCCAAAAGTTCAGTAACTCAGTATTACAGCTAGTAAGAGACAGAACTGGGGTTGTAACAAAGCAGCTTGATTTTGGAGCCCCTCTATTTGACCAGTATCCCCAGACCGAGAAGGTGGAGTGGGCCAGAAAGGAGGAGCCCCTGCCTAGTGTCAAGGCCCCCGGCCTGACTTGTGTGGTTCCCTGTCACAGCTCATGCCCCACCAAGGCCTTTAGAAAAAAGATCGAAAGTCAAGTTTGGACCCACCTACCAGCTATTCTCTCCTGGCACCAGAGGCTGAACCCTACCCCACCCCCCCAACCCCTCCCAACTGCTACCCCTTCCCAGCCTAGATCTACAGGTCAGTCTGGAAAGGTGTTTGTGGCCAAGTCAGAAATGAAGGCCTAGGTCCTACAGGGGCACACGAAAGTCAGCAACACAACCAGCGCTCGTACGGAGCTGTGGGGGGGCCAGGCTCGCTGTGGCAGCCAGCATCAGGGCCAAGAGGCTGCTGTGGCAGCCCGGGAGTGGACTAGTCTGGCGGGGAAGGGCGGGGGGGCATGTGCTGAAGGAAGGGAGAGGGAGGCTGGCGGGCCCCAGCATCCTTTAGCGGGAAGCTGAGGCTCAGAGCAAGACTGAAGAGTTCCTTCAAGGCCCCAGGAGCTCTGGGTGCCCCTTCCCCACAGGGAGCTGAGCAGCGTGCTGTGAGAAAGAACTCCCACGTCTGGGCGACGGGGTCAGGCTTTCATGGGCCATTTCACCCTGGGGGCTCCCCATTCCTACCTACTGGGGCTCGGACTCTACTGTGATTGTACCCTCCTCTACCCTCGCTTATCTGGTTCTCTCTGGAATGCCGGCTCTCCTTGCTGAAAGACAAAGTCTCCCGAGTCAGCCTTGGGAGACGCCAGACTCTGCCCAGGGTGCGGCCCGTATTAAGTATTTGTCGAAGAGGCCATGGTTCTGACAGGACAGAACTGACACGAAGGAACAACGCTTCTGAGACCAAATCTTTCTAGTCGCCACGAATAGCTTTCCACACCCGCTGGGCAGGCTGGACACTGCTTTATTGAGCCCAGTCACCCTGTGTCACCCTCCTGGAGCTTCTAGGCTTGGCTTGGCTCAGGCCCGCGAAAACCCCGACCCCAAGGACCAGGGCCACAGCCACCAGCAGAAGGACCACCCAGAGGAGAGGCCTCTGGTTAGCATTCCTGGGGGAGCCTGCGTGAGAGAAGGGGTTTGAAGGCTTGCAGGGCTGAGCAAGGCGCCTCCGACCGTCTCCACCCACCAGACCTTTGTGATGACGCCCGGCAGAGCTGAGGCTGCCCTCCCCCCACCCCGGGTCAGGTGGACTGTCTTTGCGCAGTTCCCTGCCCCCAGTGCTGTCACACCCTTTCCCACCTGCACTGTGGCCGAGCATCCCCCGGCAGCAACATGCCTGCCGGTACCTGTGGGCCCCAGTGGAGGCTCCTGCCCGGAGGAATCCTCAAAGTCCACCGGCCCTGGAGAGCTCACGAGGTTCTGCGGCCTGGTGGCCTCGCCGTGCGGAGTGTAGGATCGCCGCTGTCCTGAGTGGGGGAGGGGTGGCATCACGGGCTGGTCTCTGGCCCAGAGGCCAGGAACAGGCCTGTGGCCAGAAGAACGAAGACCGCCCTTCCGCCCCACCCCGGACTCACTAGGGGGCCTAGAGCTGCACTCGGCCGAGCACGTCTCCAGCCCCGAGGGGGAGCAGGCAGAGGAGTGGCAGAAGAAGTAAACCTGGTGGGAAGAGAATACGGTCAAGAGCACGGGGCCAGCTTGGAGCCACGGGCAGGAAGCACCAGACCTAGGAAGCACCCAGAATCCAGGACCTAGGCGGAGTCCACACTGCCGCCAGCTGTCCGGCCGCCAGGCGGGCTGAGGTCTGGCTATGTAGACCAAAACCACAGCCTCGCCTGCTGAGGGTCAGCGCCAGAACCGTTGTTTCCTAATTTGGAAGCTGTGCCTCCCCTCCTTCCCGGTGGCCCAAGTCTGCAGCCGGGTTCCTTGCGGGCAGGGAGCTCGGCCTGGGAGTTGGCCCCAGCCCTCAGCTTCTCCAGTGTGGCCCCGACTGCTGAGTCCCCCGGCAGTGCTGGCCTCCGAGGAGGTGGGGCTCCGCCAGGCAGCCGGGGGACGGGCTATCCCCGCTTCCAGAAACAAAGCCAGGGGCAGCTCCCAGGAGGAGGAGAAGAAGCCGGAGGAGCAGAGCGGAGCTGAGCCAGCCCCCGGGGGCCCAGCCAGCAGATACGCCTTCATCCAGCAGGCGAGAGGCTCTTGGCTCCCGAGAGGCAGGTGGTAAAGAGGAGAATGAAGCCACCCTCACAGTGCTAACCGGCGACGTCTGTCTGCACCTGGGCTAATAACGTGCGGCTACTTCGAGATACAGAGTTGGCTGTATGTAGTCTTGCGAGGGCATCTTTCAGTAGAACAAGTTCCATGGAAGCCTAGGGCCTACGGGGTCACTTGTGCATTCTGCAGAAAACTTAAGTATGCCCTAAGTGGACCCATTTACCTCCCGGAGAAGTTGAGAGATTATAAACATTCCAAGCAGAATTGAAACGCATGCTTTCTAGAGTCAGAAGCAAAGTCACTCTAGAACACTGTGAACAGGGTGCAGATTTAGGGTTGGTGGCATCCATACTCCGGGTTTCCCTTCCTCCCTTTTGAGTGGTCTGGAGGTGGCCAGGACCTGGCTCACCACCCTCCACGAAGCCCCGTCTGGGGACCTCCGGGGACCCATAGCTTGCAGGGTGGAGGACTTCGGGGACCAGCTTATCCCACGGAACATTCGGGGAGCAGGAATTCCAAGGCACTTCTCACCTGTCCCCTGAGGGCCCTCTGGGAGCCAGGGTCCAGGAGGGCGAAGGTGGTGACAGTGAAGCGCTGATGGTGTGATGGGAAGGACAGCCCCGCCCCATCTGAGGCTACCATTCGGGTCCTGTAGCTGTCACCGTCGAAAGGACACCTGAGAAGGAAAGAGGCCAAGGAAGCCGCAGAGGGACCAGGGAGGGGGATGGAGGGAGCCCCCAGGGCAGCCCCAGCCCCCACTGCCGCTCACCCCTCTGACAGGATGGGCCACTGAGGCTGCTGGAAGGGGCTGGCACTGGGAGTGGCCCAGCACCGGTGCAGCAGCAGGACCAGACCGGGGTCTGTCCTGTCCAGGAGCCGGACCTCCACGGACACAGGCTCGCGGAGCAGCCTCACGATGGGGTAGTCCCCCTCCTCGTAGAAGGAGCGGAAAGTCTCATCTGCAGGGCGAGGGACTCGTGAGCCTTGGAGGGCTGTGCGTGGGGACGCGGGGCAGGAAGAGGAGGGCTCTGGGGACTGTACCCGTGGCGATCCGCAGCTGGAACCGCAGGGGGCCGGACTGGATCACGGGGGCCGGCGAGGGGGGTGGGAAGATAGATGCCCGGAGCGGCAGGAAGTCACTGGCGTTGACCGTACAGCGCACGTGAAGCCTGAAGTCCAAGTGCAAGAGCACGGGGTGGAGAGAAGACCCAGCGTCAGCATGGCCTGCTACTTAGTAAACCAGCCTCCAGCCACGTGGATGCAACAACCAGGGCGCGCGGCCCAGCAGGGTGGCCGGACCCCACCGAGCAAGCCGCTAGGGGGCCCTGCGCCCCCCGCCCCACTCACCTGCCCAGGACAGCACAAGCTGGTCACAGGTAGCGCCCCAGTGTCACCACTGTGCTTGCAGTGGTAGATGGTGGGCCCTGGGGACTCCCTCTGGCCTAAGTGACACCACACGCTCCCAGTGGGGGGCCCACGTCCGGCCCCCTGGTGTTCCGCTAGGGAAGCGGACCCCACCCCACCCCACCCCACCCTGCTTCACCTCCAGCTCCTAGGCTCTCTCCCTTTACTTCTGAGAGGGAGGCCCGCGCCCCGAGCTGCAGACCCTGTCTGACCACCTGCCTGTTCCCACCGGCTACAGCTGTTCCCCCTTACAGCCCCCTTCCTCTGGGAATCCCTGGAGCCCTGCTGGGTTCCGACTAGCTCCCACCACTTGTGAACCCAAGGGTCTACAGCACAGCCGATCTATCCCCACCCCCAACTACCCCCTGGCCTGTAGAGGCACTTAGAGTTTTAAAGCAAAAGACACTTGGACCCTCACACCAGCACCCTTCCCTGGCCCTCAGGGCGGGTGGGGTGGGGAGAAAGACACCTGGGCTTCCGCTCTGTGCCAAGCACAGGATTTTATGCACAGATGTATTGGCCCCATAAGTTCAAGGGCAGGTGTGACAAGCCCAGCTCCCTCGGGGTGCCCACCCTGGCCTCCCGGGCTCGTTCTGCCACGGGAGCCTGCAGGTCCCAGGGGCCCATTTCAACAAGAGGTAACCCTCGGCTCCTCCCTCCACCCCAGCACACCCTCCAAGAGGTCCCCCCCCCCACCCTGCCGCCCAGGTATCTTCTGCCTCATCTGTGGCTTTGTGACCTCGGAAATGGGGAGGTAGCAACAGCCACACTCATGGCCTCCCTTTTTTCCAGGGGCCTCGATGAGGATGCTTGCAGCTTAGCTCCTGAGCTTAGTTCTTGGAGGAAAAAAGGCAAGTGCTGCTGAGGACCCTGGGGCTGGTGGGGGAGGCTGGGATGAGCCCAGGGGCTCTCCTGAGATCACACAGCAGGGAACAGCATGGACAGGAGCCCAGGTGGCTCCGCAGCTCGTCCTAAGCTCACCCGTGCTCCCCTCACACCCAAGCCCACAGCCCAGCCTGTGCAAGAAAGGCTGCCCTCACCGGAAGGCGCCATCCCGTGTGATGGAGCCCTGTGGCCCCATTTGGACGTCGATGTCTGACACCAGCTGGTTCTCATAGAGGAGCTGGTTGCCAACCACCTGTGGGAGAGGAAGGACAGCTGGGTGAGGCCCTCCCAGGGGGGCGGTCCTGGGCACCAGGCCATGGCCCCACTCCTACCTGGACGGTGGTCCCACAGTGGGTCAGAGGGAATTGGAAGACCACGAAGGACCCCGTGTCCTGAGTCGGGGAGCACCTGGTGGGGGCATAGGCCACGTGGATATTGGCCAGCGTGATCCCATGTGCCAAGGCTGTTTCTTGGGACACCACCAGGACGAAATGGCCATTTCTGAAGCACTGGACAGTTGCTAGGACGAAGGCAGATCAAAGAGGCCAACCAGGACCTTGGAGTTAGTGTCTGTGCCGCAGACATGGGGGGTGGACTGGGAGACAGTACTTAGGTGTTGCCCTGAGAGTCGGGAGACCTGGCTTCTCTTACTCTCTGTACCTGTGTTGGCTTGAGCAAACCCTTTACAGACCCAGATTTTCTCGTGCATGGAAATAAACTACGAAAGTAGGGGCACTGTTGAATTTGTCATCTAAACTGGGATGCCCTAGGGGTGTCTGGCTCAGCTGGACGAACACGGGACTCTATCTTGGAGTCATGAGTTCGAGGCCCACGTTGGGTTGTGGCGATTACTTAAATAAACTTAAAAAAATAAATTGGAATGTTCTAGATCTAAGAGGTAGGGGTACATGAAAAGACAGATCTATTAGGGGGGCGCCTGGGTGGCTCAGTCGGTTAAGTGTGACTTTGGCTCAGGTCGTGATCTCATGGTTCGTGGGTTCGAGGCCCGCGTTGGGCTCTGTGCTGACAGCTCCGAGCCTGGAGCCTGCTTTGGATTCTGTGTCTCCCTCTCGCTCTGCCCCTCCCCTCCTTGCACTGTCTCTCAATAAATAAATGTTTAAAAAAAAAAAAAAAAAAAAAAAAAAAAAAAAAAAAGATCTGCTACTAGTTCCTTGGGACAACGGTTATCAGGCAAGCTGGGACCTGTGGTCCCCCCATCTAAAGGTCCCTTCTGTGGCCCATTCTCCATTCGGGAGCTCGGGCTCGGGCTCTCCTAGGGACTAGGTGTGAAGCAGTTGCAGTGTTGGGGGAGGGGCAGGGGAGGAAGCCCTCCCGTCCTCATGGCTTCTGGTTTCAGGTGTAGAAAGGCCTACCTGTGTTGCCATAGTAACAGGGAACCGCTCTGCTGTTGTCATAGCAGCAGCCAGCCTTCTGACAGGCTTCCTTCGAACCTCTTCTCACCACACAGGGGATGTGCCCAGAGGGCACCTGGCACTGCTCCCAGGTCAGAGGTGCACCTGGGGAGGGGACAGAGCGGTGAGGACACAAGAAAGGGCCACACTGGGCAGGAGACTTCCAAGGGAAACAGAGGCAGCTGGCTTCCTGGGCCCAGTCAAGGGCGATCAGGCAGTTCGCTGCTCCAGAAGGCCCAGACACAGTACACGCATGGAGAAGTCCTACGTACCTGGGTGAAGGGGCTCGTCAACCCCCCAGTGTTCCAAGATGTCCCACGGGGGCGGAGTCAGGGTGGGACGGGTGGCTCCAGGTCTAAGGGGCAGCAGGGCAGGGGTCGGATGGGTGAAGCTGTGCTCCCGGGTGGGGCGGAGGGGCCGGGTATGAGGGGTAGGCAGGGAGAAGCCTGTGCGTGAGGCCAGGTGGGACTCCGGAGTCCAGGTGTGGCCAGGTTTAGGACAGATCAGGGTGACCTCTCCTGCTGCGTCAACTCGACCGTCGTGCAGCACGGCTTCTACGAACACCCTCAGGTGGAAGCGCCCGTCCTGCCAGTGAGAAGGTGACCAGAGAGCAGCTAGGTGAGGCCACCGGGCCTCCCAGGCAGAGGAGGGCGTCAGCAGGGAGCTGGATTTGTGGGCTAGCTCCGGTCACCAGACCACAGGCAGGCGTGACCAGCACAGTGATCCCGAGCTCCCTCTCGGGCTTGTGTGAGGTCAAGCTGGCTCCCAGCCGTGGGGCCTGCCCCGGGCTCAGCAGCGATCCCTACCTTCTCCAGCACGTGGCAACCTCTGTAGTCAGCAGAGAAGACGGCGGGTCCCAGGGGCCTGGCGGTGACCCAGTGGTAGCAGACAGAGCAGTTGTGGACCTCAAATTGGTTCCCAAATTCATCTGAGGCAAGGGAGACAGGGATGGAAGTTTGGGAGGGCCAGCAGTGCTGAAGGGTGAAGCCAGGGGCTGCTGGTGACCGCTGAGAAAACCCCACTCGGGAGCGGGAGACCCCAGCTTTCAGCCTTAGCTTGGCGACTCGCTGCCGGTGTGTTCTTGGCCAGGCCCCTCCCCTCTGGTCTCAGTTTGCCCATCTGTAAGGGAATAGCTTCAGCTGGTCTTAGGATCCTTCCCGCTGTGGTTCCCCGTTAACAGTACTGGACGGCAAGCAGGAATGAAAACTTGGAGGAGAAAAGGTTAGTACAGTCCCAGGCAGCAGGCTGGGTATTTGTTTTATTTAAAAAAGTTTTTTTTAATGTTTCTTTATTCTTGAGAGAGATAGAATGTGAGTGGGGGCACAGAGAGAGAGAGAGAGAGAGGGAGACACAGAATCGGAAGCAGGCTCCAGGCTCTGAGCTGTCAGCACAGAGCCCGATGCCGGGCTCAAACCCACGAACCGTGAGATCATGACCTGAGCCGAAGTCAGTCGCTTTACCGACTGAGCCACCGGGGTGGCCCTGGGCTGGAGATTTTAGACCTGTTCTTGTAAAGTCGGGGATCCCTGTTCTGTGGCTGAGGCGCTGAGTGTGAGTCTTCTCAGCTGCACACAATGAGGGACAAAAGGATTTGGAACTGGGATCTTGTGACCCGTCTGCCAGGTTCACTGGCCGTTGCAGTCATGGTGGGGGGGGGGGGAAACACCTGCTGGGTGTCCACCCACCTTGCCCGCCCAGAGCACCAGGGCACCCCTCGGGGGCAGGCATGACCCCTGAACTCCTGTTCAGGGCACATGGCAAGGCTGGGGTCACCGTTCCCATCTTACAGTTAAGGAAACAGGGGTTCAGAGAGGTCAGGTCACTTGTTCAAGAACACAAAGTTGAGAAGCTGCGGATTCAAATCCCACCTCAAAACCCACTCCCGTTTTCTCCGTACCAGGCCACAACCACCGGGGCCCTGCCTCTCGGAGGGGCTTGGGGGCCAGCAGCCTGGGCATCAGCTGCCCGTGGTCACCGACGCAGAGCCTGGGCCCTAGTGAAACCAACACCCGCCTCTCAGCAAGATGGTCGTGAACACTCGCTGTGGGAAAAGAGGCCCTGGGTGACCAGGGAAACTGAGGCTGGCAACTCACCTTCCTCCCTCCTCCTCCCCCTCCCCAGTGTGGTGACAGAGTCGGGGCCGAGGGGCCTCTCCTCGTCCTGCTGCACGGGAGGTGGGGACCCGCGTTCAGCCACGCTCACCTACGACCTTGAAGCGGACAGTCTGGCCCGGCCGGGGGAACACCAGCAGCTGCATGCCCTTGATCCCACAGTCAGAGCTGTGCCGCAGGCCCCGGAGACCAGGCTCAGGGTGCGGCCGCTGCCCCAGCCCCAGAGCGGCCACCAGCAGCAGCAGCAGCAACGCCACGCAGCCATCCCAGACCATGGCCGAGGCTCTTGTCGTCAAATACACCACGACCACCATAACACTCCCCACTCACTCATGGCCCGGTGACGCCCAGGCCTTATATGGGGGAGGTGGTGACTGGAAACTTCTAGGGGCAAAGGGGGCCCACCTGGAGGAGCCTGGCCACCAGGGGCTCTGGTGAAATTCCCTCCCTGAAGGCCAAAGAAGGCACCCTCCCAGGCCTGGGCCCTGAAGGTGCTCTGAAAATTGCCCCTCACCCTGACTTCCGGCCTTCCACCTGGGGGTTGATGCTGTCTCCGCTGAGTGATCCTGGCTGGGAGGTGGGGAGGAGGGAATCTTCTGGTACGGTTGAGGCTGCAGGCAGGCGGAGGGGGTGGTTCCAAGTCCCTCATCATCCCTTCCCTGCCCAGTCTGGCTCTCCAGGGCCTCCTGTCTGCACTGGGGCCTCCGGGCCACCGAGAGCTGCGGGGGCCGTGGGGGCGGGCAGCAGGCTGGGTTAATTTACTAACCGGGCCCTCGGACGGCTGTGCAGGCCCCAGAGGCCGAGACACTGCCCCTGCCCTAAGAGTGCGCAGATGGATGGTGGGCGGACAGGTTGGCAAACAGACTAGCGGCCCCTCACGGGGCTGTCCTGAGGGTCAGGACATCAATGGGACCGTGGCTGTTACTAATGGAAAATAACAAGGACGGACAATAAATGTAACGGGGCCTCCTGGATGGGATCCTGGCGCAGAACAAGGACATTAGGTAGAGGCCAAGGAAACGGACTCAGGTTCGTATCAGTGGATCAACAGTGGTTCATCAACCAATAAACGTACTGCCCCAGTGTGAGACGGTAACTGTACGGGGCCCTGGGTGCTGGGAACCTGGGACCTCTGTGCTAAATCCTGGGCAGTTCAGAGAAGTCTGCTAACCACAAGCAGACTGGCTCACAGGTGGCAGGGCTCCCCACGTGCCAGGCTGTCCCAAAGCCTCATCACCAGCATCCTCATGTCGGGGGCGCGCCTCGCCCCGGCCCCACCAGCCTTAGCCAATGCCGCTGAGCGTGGGCCACGGCAGCTGGCCTGTGGTGGCTCGGTCCTTAAGAGTCAGGCTCCAACCCAGCCCCTGCTTCTTTCTAGCCGGGCCACGTCACTTTTCTCTGCTTCCTTTTCCGGCTTGTGAATTGGGGATGATAATCCAACCTCGCAGCGTGGACAGAAAGACGGACAGCGACGAAGAACGGGCGGGACAAGTTCTCTGTGCTTGGCGGTGACGAGAGCTTACGTGGGGGAAGCTTGGTGGGTCACCCGGGGTACAGAGCGGGTTAAGGGATGGGCCAGGCCGGGGTGGGGGTGGTCAGAAGTGTGGGGGGGGCACAGGGGATGGTGGCGGGGGTACTGTGTTGAGGCAGAGGGAATTGGGGGAGATAAAGGCATAGGGCTGCAAACGTGGACTTCAGGCTGGTCTGGGCCCCTGGAGGGGGCGGGGCTGGTGAGGGGGGTTTTTCCTGAAGGACCAGGGAAGGCTTTAAAGTTAGTTTGAAAGAATTTCAGACTTACTGAAAAGAATCTCCCTATACCCTTCACACAGATTCCTTGAATGTTAGCTGTTGTTAAAAACAAGACAAAAGGGGGTGCCTGGGTGGCTCAGTCAGTTAAGCATCTGACTTCGGTATAGGGCATGATCTCATGGTTTGTGAGTTCGAGTCCCACATCAGGTGAGCTCAAGCCCCGCTTCCGGTGAACACGAGCCCTCGCTCCCTTCTGCCTAGAAAAGTCTTTTTGGAGGGCTCCTCAGGGCGCCTTCCTGTTAGACTGGATTTGCCTGATTCATCAACGGTCGCAGAAAGCCAAGGGGACGTTTAAAACGTACTCAGTTGCACTTTATTTTTTAACGCTGTGTCTCTTCACGTTTGTTTTAGCTCTTCCTTTTAGCTCTTTCTGTTATGTACACAGACACCCACATCCACACTTTCTCCCTTCTCATCTGAGAGCTAGTTGCAGATGGTCCTCCTTTACCCCCAAACACTGCAGACGGTACTTCCTGAAACACAAGGAAAATGATCCAAACCAGATCAACACTGGCATAACACCAGTGTCTCACGTACAAACCTTATGCAGCTCCCCAACTGTCCTAATCGTGACTTTTATAGCAAAGGGCAAAGTTTGTTTTTCCTCGACTAGGATCCAATACAAGGCCAAGATGGTGCTTCTTTAGGCTTTTCCAACCTGGCACAGTCCGTGATTCTTTGTTCTTCATACCCTTGATGTTTTGAGGAGTACAGGCCAATTTCTTTACAGAATGGCCCTCCCTCGGCTTTGTCTGGCGTTTCCTCCTGCTTAGATTCAGGCTACGCATTTTTGGCGGTGTATTAGTTTGCTGGGTCTGCTGTAACAAAATACAGCCACGTAGGCGGCTTCAACAATAGAAATTTATTCTCTCACAGTTCTGGAGGTTGCAAGTCCAAGGCCAAGGTGTTGGCAGGTCTGGTTTCTCCTGCAGCCGTTCTCCTTGGCTTGCCGATGGCTGCCTCCTCGCCGTGTCCTCATGTGGTCTTCTCTTGGCTCTCTGTGGGTCCAGATTTCCTCTTCTTATAAGGACACCAGTCAGACTGGATTAGAGCCCACCCTCACAGGCTTATTTTAACCTAATCACCCCCTAAAGGCCCTGTCTCCAAATACAGCCACATTCCAAGGTGCTGGGGGGTTGGGCTTCCACATACGAACGGGGGGGGGGGGGGGAACAATTCAGCCCGTAACGGGCAGGAATAGCCTAGAAGTGACATTGTGTCCTTCTCAGGGCATTCTGTTAGGAGGCTCATCATGCTGGTTTGTCCTATTGCTGCTGATATAAATCCGAACACTTGGGTGGGATGTGGTCTGCCAGGTGCCTCTGTGGTCAAGTTACTATTTCTCTTTGAACATAGGAGACACCTTGAGACTGGGTATGTGATCACCTTGCTCCTTAGCCAACAGTCACCCACGGGTGCAGTGGTTTCCTGCCTCCATCATTCCTTCCACGTGTATCTGCTTTTCTGCCATAACAGAGCGGTATCCCTGCGAGGAAACAGGGCTCAAGTGGTGGAGAAACCCCACCCCCCCCAACCCCCGCCAGAGGAGCGGAGAACCTGGATTCTGTCCTGTGCTCACTGCTCAGGGGCAAAGGGACCTGCTCCCACCAGTAAAGTAGAAATGGGAATGATTGGGGCGCCTGGGTGGCTCAGTCGGTTGAGTGCCGACTTTGGCTCAGGTCACGATCTCGCGGTCCGTGAGTTCGAGCCCCGCATCGGGCCCCTGTGCTGACAGCTCAGAGCCCGGAGCCTGTTTTGGATTCTGTGTCTCCCTCTCTCTGACCCTCCCCCATTCATGCTCTGTCTCTCTCTGTCTCAAAAATGAATAAAAACGTTAAAAAAAAAATTAAAAAAAAAAAAAAAAAGAAATGGGAATGATTACGGTAGGGATGGAATCTGATATACAGAAAGGTCCCTGCACACGAAGGCAATGTGTCTCCCGAGGCCCTGGAAAGGCAGGAAAAGAGCAAGGGAACTTCCTCACGGCAAGGGCGGAAGGATGCCTTTGAGAAAAGTTGTGCCAAGCTGTCCTGGAGAGGGGGAGCCCTGAACCCTTGGTTAGGATTCCAATTCTTTTTTTTTTTTTTTTTTTTTTTTTTTTTTAATTTTTTTTTTTTCAACGTTTTTTTTATTTATTTTTGGGACAGAGAGAGACAGAGCATGAACGGGGGAGGGGCAGAGAGAGAGGGAGACACAGACTCGGAAACAGGCTCCAGGCTCCGAGCCATCAGCCCAGAGCCTGACGCGGGGCTCGAACTCACGGACCGCGAGATCGTGACCTGGCTGAAGTCGGACGCTTAACCGACTGCACCACCCAGGCGCCCCAAGCCACCACTGTTCTTACTGAGGAGGAAAGAGGGTCAGATCAGAGTGACCAGACTTGAGATTTTGGCTTCCCACTTGGCCTCTTTCTAAACCTCAGTTTGCTAATCTCTTCTTACCATTCTATTTTCTTCTTACCGTTTTACATTTCATTTTTTAAAACGGGGCTTCACTTACTTAATCTGTAAAATGGAATTAAGAATAAGATCCACCTAGGGGCGCCTGGGTGGCCCAGTCGGCTAAGCGTCCAACTCTCGGTTTCGGCTCAGGTCATGGTCTCACGGTTTGTGAGATCGAGCCCCGCGTTGGGTTCTGCACTGACCACTCAGAGCCTGGAGCCGGCTTGGGATTCTTTCTCCTTCTCTCTCTGCCCCTTCCCTGCTTGTGCTCTCTTTCTCTCTCTCAAAATAAAGAAATAAAAAAAAAGAAAAAGATAAAGATCAACCTCGCTGGGGTGCCGTGAGCCAGACGGGCTCACTGAGTTCTCCGTCCTGTCTCTCCTGCTCATGAAAGCCAGGGACAGAAGGAGGGTGCCACGGGAGGACGGGGCCTCTCCAGGCTGGCGGGACGATACATGTGAAGTGCCGAGCGGGGTGCCTGACACGTAGTGGGTACCCCATAAATGTTAGCTAGTGCTATCGGTAGTGGGTTGGGTGGTGACCCCTCAAAAAATAGGTCTGCGACGAAAGCCCTGGAAATGGGGAACACAGCCACAGCAGGTAATAACAATACCGACTTTGACGGTCTCTGGAGCACAGGGCTTGACTTTTCTTTCACAGAGACCTTGTGGTTCACCGCTTACGGTGCGGCCTTCAATTGCTTCCAGAATGAGGTTCTCAGCCACTATGTGAGTGGGAAAGGCAAATGCAATCTGCCTGGAGTCAGGAAGAGACTGAGATCAAAGCACACGGCACTGAAAATAACTAAATGGCAGCTGGTTTGTGCATCCCCGCCCCGTGGGGGCCGTGAGCTGAGCAGTTGGCTCGTTATTTCCTCTGATCCTCGAAGCAGGAGGGAGGGAGGTCACGGAAGGCCCTCGGCTAATACCAGACCCCAAGGGCCGTGATTCTCCTTTCCAGTGGGTCAGCAATCTCTGTGGTCCCCCTGAACCAGCAGCCCCGGCATCTCTTGGGGCACCTGATGGAAATGCAACCTGCTGGACCGGACGCTCTGGGGTAAGGCCCAGCGTCCTGGGTTCAACAAGCCCTCTGGGAGATGTACACTCAGCTGCACATTACTGGTCTCTGCTATTTATTTCAGGCCCTCGCCAAAGGCCTGGGTCACCCTCCTCCAGACCCTGCTCTCCGTGAGGGCCCTTGGCACTCTTTCTTTTTTAAAATTTTTTCTTTAATGTTTATTTTTGAGAGAGACAGAGAGAGAAAGAGAGAGAGAATGGGGGAGAGGCAGAGACAGAATCTGAAGCAGGTTCCGGGCTCTGAGCCATCAGCACAGAGCTGGACTCGGGGCTCGAACTTATGAATCGCAAGATCATGACCTGAGCTGAAGTTGGACGCTTAACTGACTGAGGCCCCCAGCCTGTGCTCTTGACACTTGGTCGCTGGAGGCTCCTGTCCTCTGCTTCCAGCCAGCGAGGCCCCGCCCCAGGCCCCCTCTGCTCCCGAGGCTTTCTCTCAGAGGGGCAGACACAGGCTGTTGGTTCCTGCAACCAGCCGGGAGGAGGCTCGTCGCACCCTAGCATCGTACACGTAGAGACTGCGGGTGGCACACGGGCTCTGGGAATATGTTCCCAGAGGTCTGTCTCCACCGTGGGAGTGCAGCCAAGGGGCCCCACGGGGACAAACGTCACTGCCTCCTTCTTTAGAAAATGCCTTAGGGCCCTGTTCATCTGGAGTACTTTTTTGTTTGTTTTAGCAGCTTTTAAGTTGTCCTCAGGGAGGAGGGTTGGGAGATGAGCCACTTGGAAACAAGGGTTGGGGGAAAGGTCTGAGGAATGCAGATTTCAGGTACGAAGCCCCTTAGCGGGGCTGCCCTGAGAGATTGTGCAAGATGTTCACTGCACAAGGGGGCAAGGGAGGGCAGAGATCCAGTGGGGAGGGAGGGGGATGAGGGGGGGGATTCTTTTTTAGCCCCCAAAGCAATTTGTGCACCGACTTTTGCACTTTGGGGAAGGGGCTGGGCAGGAGTCCTTTGTAAAAATTCTACTGCCGTGAAGTTACTTGCCCAAGTCACACAGCCAGGGAGTGGCAGTGTCGGATCCAAACACAAGCGGTCGGGCCCCAGAGTCCCTGAGCTTACCCACCACCCTCCACTGCATGACCTTAGAGGATGTTCATGGGTCAGCAGGGCAGGGGTGGGGTGGGTGCTCCTTTCCCCAAAGCAGAATGGAGGCACCTGCCTATTTTCTTGGGAGGGCTGTAGGCACTTGCCTCCATGACCAAGCCCCCTGTGACCTACAGGAAGGGACGCCTCCCAGCGCTCATATTTTGGATAATCAAGGCTCTTACCGATCTGCCACCTTGGGCTGCAGCGAGAAATATTATCCCCATCACACGGTCCTGGTATTTTATACATTCTTCACTCAGGATCACAGGCTCTCAGCAAGCTCGTGAAGCTCCGGGCCCTGAAATTAAGCCTGTGTCTAAGTAGAAGATTCCTGTACACTCAACCCCGTGGGAGGGGGTGCCTTGCCCTGATACGGGGGACACTGGGGTTTTAAACATGTTTTACTGAGTCCCTCCGACGTGCTGGGACGCTGGGTTTGAAGGAACGGTTCCTGACCCCGGGAAGCTTGGTCAGCAAGGACCTGGAGAGCAATTAAATGCAAATTTATAAAGCTCTGTCAGCTCACAGCCCACTTTAAATAAAAGCTGTATTGCCCTCGCCCTATAGCCTCTACCCATTTCCTCCCCGGAGGGGACAAGGACTGACTTCTAAGAGCACCTCCCGTGTGCGGGGCGCTCTGTGAACGGAGGCACCTCGCTGCCAAGCCTTCGAGGTAGACGCTGTCGCTCTGCTCACGGATGGCAAAACCCGGCCTGGCAAGCGGAAGTGGCTCACCTCCCAGCTGCGGCTGCAGGGCTGGCCCGGCCCCGCTCTGCCCACTGCCGCGCCCTGCCTTCCTGAGAATTCTGGGGTGAGGAGAGGGCAGCCAGGACGGTGGACATGTGCCCAAGATGTCCTCTTCCTCATGCCTCTCTCCCACACAGCGGTCGCTCGAAAATGCAGCCCCTGATGCACACTCCCATTCCCCCACGGGCACACGTACCGACCTGGGGTTTCTGCCAAATCTCCTGTGTAAAGGGAGGGGGTTGAGCACGGGCTGCCGGCAGTTACGTCCCTTTCCCATTGATGGAGATAAATGTTATTGGAATACCAGTGTGACAAGTCAGCCTCCGCTGTCCCCGCCTCCCCAGACCCCACCCCTAAACACACACACACACACACACACACACGCACACGCACACGCACACACATGCACGCACGCACACACACACTCCGGAGCTGATAGCTATTTCCTCCCTCAGCCCCACTCCCCTGCCTCTGCCTGCCGGTGACTCGGTGACTCGGTGACTCGTCTGGCTGCCACCAGAAGCTGTCTCTGGGGCTGGAATCCTGTGCTCCTTCTGTGCCCAGGTAAGGAAGCAATAATAGCCCAGGGGCTCGGCAGCCTTAGTGCCCTCTCTGGATCCACAAAGGCACAGTTTTAACAGTCAGGATGGCAGAGGGCTGGATTTCCCGAAGACTGGAGGGGACACACTGCTCAGAGAAGCAAAGGGCACAGGGGTAAGCACAAAAGCCTCTTTTTCCAGACTCACAGCAGTCTGGGTGGGAGGATGACAGGGGCAGTTTTAGGGTAACTGACTCTAAAAGCTCGCATTCCCTGCCCCTAACCCCCGCCCAAAGCAGGACCCTGGCTGCTGGGCTCCACAAGACTCCCGGGAGGCTGGGGGCCGACTCCATGCAGCCAGAAAGACTGATCCCGATGGGTCCCCAGGGTGTAGCAGGACTGTGCTCTCTGAGCATCCCCATGAGACCTGGCAAGAGGCTGCTGTGCTGAAGGGAATGTTCCAGTGCGGAGAGGGGATGGCATTCATCTGTCTGCAGGGTGGAGTCCCAGCTGTACCACTGCAGCTGAGGAATGGTGGGCAAGTTGCTATGCTTCTCTGGACCTCAGTGTTCTCTTCTGAAAAATGGGGTCTCACAGGGTCACCGCGAGTGTAATTGTTCTGCAAACTGTAAAGCTGGAGAAGCGTAAGCATTCTTGGGGAGCACGGGCCCAACTGCTGCCCCCCACCCCGACCTGCCTGTGATCCTGGGGCTCATCTGCTTGGAAAAGTCTAGTCTGATCTCTTGGGGCCTCGCCTTCCAGAGGCCCGTGCTACCTGGAGAAGACTGTGGGTTTTCTCATCCCGGCCAACAGTGTTACCCCTGGAAATGTGAGTAGTGAAGACCACCCCCCGCTTCCTTCTCTTCTTGCTTACGGCAGAGGTAGAGGAAAGGGAACACACTGAGCCTTAAACTGTTGCTTCCCCGCTTGTCTGTTATTTGGGTGGCTTGAGCCTCGGCTTCCACGCCTGTAAAATGGGATGGAGTGAAGGTCTAGTGCCTTTTTTCTAGCGTCCTGAGCAAGACAGTGCTTATGTAAAGGACCTACTGGAATCTCTGGCGCATAGTGGGGCCTCAGGACAATCTGAATTCCCAATCCCTGCCAGCCATCCTATGCCTCCTGCCGGCAGCCTCCCCCACGCCCCCCCCCACCCCCCTGCCCTCGTGGATCTCAACCAGCCTCACATCAGGAAGTCTTGGGGTTTTGATGAAGCTGTGGGTGTGCACATCTGGGGTGTCCGCACATCTGCCAGAGGCTGGCTTCCCCAGCGCTTACCTGAGTAGCTTCTCAATCACTACCTGCTGAATGAATGCGTGAGTCAGTAAAGGAATGGGTTTCCTGGGGCAGGAGGGTGGCCCGGCGCCCTTGGGCAGATGGCAGTCTTTCAGCCCCATTGGGCCTCCAGAGCCCCAGTCTGGTAGTTCTCATGCCTAGCTCTCTCCCTCCTCTTATCTTATTTCCTCTCCAACTATGAGAGGAGGGGCTGGCTCCACCGGTCAAAGTCAACATACCCCACACGCCACGGTTGTGGGAGCAAAGGGCTGCACAGAGGAGCTGCAGAGAGGCAAGATCTGGGGGTGCTGTGGATAGGGAGGGCGCATGTCTTAAAGGCACAGCCTCTTCCTTCCACTCCCATCCCCCAGGCCAGCTGACCCACCCCTGTCCTTCAGGTGGGGCCTTGTTTGTGCCCCAGTGGCCCCCGGGGGATTGGGAGTCCTGCATGGCCTGGCCTCGCGTGTGACCTTAGGGGACCTGCTAACAACAGTCACAATACTGACGCAGTGCTTCCTGTGTGCCAGGCTCCGCTCTAAACGTTTATGTATATTAGCTCATTGAACACTCCCAACAGCCCTATGAGCTAGGTCTTGTTATGACAGATGCCCGTGTCCCAGAGGAGAAAGCAGGCCCAGGAATGTTAAATGGCTCGCCCAAGGGCGTGCAGCTGGGATGTTATTCCCCCACCTGACTGCCTTGGCTCAATGTCACTGGTCCCCGGTGGCCTCATCTATACCATTCACGGGTCAGGTTCCAATCCCCTGGGGAGGGGGGTCCCCTGCTGCCCTCGCACTGCCTACCTCAGCACCCCCTCCTCTCCACCGCAGAGCCGGCCATGTCTGCCAACGTCACGCTGAAGCCGCTCTGCCCCATCCTGGAGCAGATGAGCCGCATCCAAAGCCACAGCAACTCCAGCATCCGCTACATGGACCACGTGTCGGTGCTGCTGCACGGGCTGGCCTCGCTGCTGGGCCTGGCGGAGAACGGACTCATCCTCTTCGTGGTGGGCTGCCGCATGCGCCAGACCGTGGTCACCACCTGGGTGCTGCACCTGGCGCTGTCCGACCTGCTGGCCACCGCCTCCCTGCCCTTCTTCACTTACTTCCTGGCCGTGGGCCACTCGTGGGAGCTGGGCACCACCTTCTGCAAGCTGCACTCCTCCGTCTTCTTCCTCAACATGTTCGCCAGCGGCTTCCTGCTCAGCGCCATCAGCCTGGACCGCTGCCTGCAGGTGGTGCGGCCCGTGTGGGCGCAGAACCACCGCACGGTGGCCGCGGCCCACAGGGTCTGCCTGGTGCTCTGGGCCCTGGCCGTCCTCAACACGGTGCCCTACTTCGTGTTCCGGGACACCATCCCGCGGCTGGACGGCCGTATCATGTGCTACTACAACGTGCTGCTCCTGAACCCGGGGCCCGACCGCGACGCCACGTGCAACTCGCGCCAGGCGGCCCTGGCCGTCAGCAAGTTCCTGCTGGCCTTCGTCGTGCCGCTGGCCATCATCACCTCCAGCCACGCGGTCGTGAGCGTGCAGCTGCGCCACCGCGGCCGCCGGCGGCCCAGCCGCTTCGTGCGCCTGGTGGCGGCCGTGGTGGCGGCCTTCGCGCTCTGCTGGGGGCCCTACCACGTGTTCAGCCTGCTGGAGGCGCGCGCGCACGCCGACGCGGAGCTGCGGCCGCTCGTGTGGCGCGGCCTGCCCTTCGTCACCAGCCTGGCCTTCATCAACAGCGTGGTCAACCCGCTGCTCTACGTGCTCACGTGCCCCGACGTGCTGCGCAAGCTGCGGCGCTCGCTGCGGAGCGTGCTGGAGAGCGTGCTGCTGGACGACAGCGAGCTGGGCGGCTTGGGGAGCAGCCGCCGCCGCCGCCGCGCCTCCGGCCCCCGCCCCGCCCCCGGGCCCCCGCGCCGGCTCGCCTGGCTGTGCGGCGGCCGCCTGGCGTCCGCGCAGAGGGCCCGGGCCCAGGACGAGAGCGGCCCCCTGAACCGGGCGCTGAGCACCACCTCGGGGTAGGAGGGCGGCCGGGGCTCGCCGGCCCGGGAGGCAAAGGAGGGCGGCGATGCCGAGCGAGAGCGTCCCGAGGGCGACGTCAGGCAGCGACCCAGGGATCTGCATTTTGCAGCGCCCGGCCTCCTCGGCCTTTCTCAGAATCCTAGGCAGGCGGCAGGCCGGGCGGGACGCCCAGGTTCTGCATTTCTAGCAAGCTCCCTGGAGACGAGGTCGGCGCAGGGGCAACACACAGCGAAAACCACAAGATTTCTCAGACTGGGCAGTGGACTCCCGAGGCACGCAGGACACACTCCCCCTGAAGCTCAACTTTGTCAGATGGTGGGAGGGGGAGGGAGGGGAGTGTTTTCACATGAAACCAGTGATGGGTTTTGGGGTAGAAAACAGAGGGGAAAGGTTTGGGAAGCACTGGCCTGGTCTAACCTCTTCATTTAGTCCCTCAGCCACCGTGTACTGAGCTAGACGCTTTATCTCACAATCCGGAGGGTAGGTTCCATGGTCAGACTGAGGCACGTGGAGGTTCATCCACGTGCCCCAAGTACAGGGTCTGCACACTGACCATGAACCATTACATGTTCCACTGCCCCAGGTAGAAAAGCAAGGCCTTTTCTATAAGGCTTTTCTTATGAAGTAGCAAAAGCGAGGGCTGTCGTGGTCAACCGGGGCTAACCCAAATGCAACGGGCATCTTTGCTGAAGGTCTTCTCATTGTTTAGTATTTCAACGTGTACGGCAGCCTCGGAGACCCCAGCACGGGGCATTTCCTTGCGAATCTGACACCTGTATAGGCCTGGTAGTCCATGGGATGCCCTGTGGGCAATGCTGGTAATCCCCAAATCTTTGCAACCCACCTCCCGACTAGCAGCCACTGGGCAGCTGTGCCTTCCAATTTGCAGATGTAAGGGGTAGCTCGTCCCTCCCTTGCAGCACACCCACTGTGCCATGTGCTTCCTCTGCCACCATGGACTGGAGGACAACGATCGCTGCGCTTAGGTCTGTCCCGAGGCCAGGCACAGAGTTGCTGCCAGTAACTGGTGGATGAAACGTCTGTGGGAGAGCAGAGAGAGAAACCCTCTTGGGCTCTCGGTCCAGTGCTGCCTGTGCCGCTCCTGGCTGGGGTCCTGGAGACTGGGCTGGCCAGCTTACCGTTTGCCACGGTGCTGGGCCTTGCCCGCAGTAAGTGCTCAGCAAACGGATAGTAGATGCACAGCTGGCTGAACAGACACCCCTCTTAACACCTCGCCACGCGCCCTGCCAGCCTCCCCTCACTTGTCGCCGCCTGACGCACAATGCCGTTTTCTTGTTTATTAGATTTTCTCCGTCAGAATGAAAGCTCCTTGTGAGCAGGGGCCTTTATATTCCCCGATACCTAGAATTGAGCCTGTATACAGCAGTGTTTCAATAAATATCTTTGATGCAGACTGCGTGGCGTGAATCCAATCTCTGGGGCTTCTGCAGCGTCCGGTACAGGCGAGAGGGAGCTGGGGGAACCTGGCTCCCTGCAACCTCCCTTAATCTTTCAGTGTGGAAAAGGAAGGGGAGCTGGGTTCAGGCTGCCGGGCGACAGGGTCAGTGGGCTGCAGAGGGACCCAGAGCAGCCACTGGGATGGTGTGAGAGGAACCGGTTCCCGACTGCAGCCTCCTGGCCTGGGTTGGACCCATGACCTTAAGACAGAAACACACATTTGGGGAATCGCCCTCCAGATGTTAGCTCCCCGAGGAACCAGAGAATTTACTCTTCTTGGTGGCAAGGCACTTGAAGGAGGGGGAAGGAGGCGGGGGGTGCTGAACCTCTTCCCTCCTCTAGTCTCTGCCGGGCCCCAGAGTCCTCAAAGGCTCAGAGCCTCTCTGGGGTGGGGTGGGGTGGAGTGGGGCTAGAGTTGCAGGGCCGAGACCCTGCAGAGGCACGTGACCAGCGGCCGGAGAAGTGCGGTGTCTGACACAGTGGTGGGCCACAGACGGCCTCTAAGTGTCCCGGACTCAGACCTTGGCTGCTGTCCGCTGGGGGGGCTGCTTCTGCAGCAGCGCCAGCGTGTCCCGCTTCTCGATGGAGCGAAGCTGCTTCTTCTTTGCCCGCTTGAGTTTGGCAGGGTTTCGGATCTGGGGGTGGGGTGAGGAGAAGGCGTCAGTGCGGTTGTAGTCTCTGCCCTGCGCCCCGGGAAGAGAGGCCTCCCCACAGGGGCCTGGGTCATACGCAGCAGGAGTGGAGGCTGCGAGGCAGGGCTGCCGAGGTCTCTCGAACACAGTGCCCAGCCTGGCCGTGGTTCAGGTCCCCCGAGCCAGACAACACTCACCACTTGGACGACCTCTGCCCTCCGCTCATTCTCTAGGCGGCGTTTCAGGTTCTCGGCCCGGCGCTGTTTCTTCTCCTGGAACACACAGAGGACGGGGATTTGGGTCTAGGAGCTGAGGCAGCCCCGGTCTCTTAGGCCCCAGAGTGAGAGCTGGCTGAGTTCCCAGGGAGGAGGAAAGGCCCTCTCACCCCGGCCCGACTGTCGCTGGTGGTGTGGCGGGGGGAGGGCCAGCGAAGAGGTATGCCCGTGGGACGAGAGGCCCACGACGGCGGGAAGTTCCTGACTGCAGCGGACAAGACAGGTGCCTGGTTATGCGGCTTAGATAGGAGGATGGTCGGGGGAGGGAAGACACCGGTGGTTCCCTACCTGGAAACTCGGGCATGTGCACCACGGCCCCTGGCACCAGCCCCTCATCAAATGCCAGGGAAGAGGGGTGGCCTGGCCCTCTCCCTCACTCCCACCTCCTCAGGGTCTCCCCTAAGGTTCGTCCAGGCGTGGGGCTGGGAAGGGTGGAGGCTATGGAGAAGAGGCTCCTGAGCTATCTGGCCCCGGCTCAAATCTCGACTCTGCTACTTCCAGATGGGTGACCTTGGCCAACTTGTTTAACCTCTCTGTGCCTCAACGCACCATCTTCAAAGTGAGGAGGGTTACATAGGATTGTCCTGAGGAATAAATGAATGAGTACATGCACCGGCCCTGGAATGGTACCCGGCCTCCTGGGAGCACTTCAAAGATGAAGCTAGTTGGAGTCTGTCTTGGGAATGGGGAGTCCAGTGCCTTCTGGCTGTGGTGACTGCTGTCCCTGGTGGGGCCCGAGGGGATGTCGGCCCCGAGGCCACTGTATGGTCAGGAGCCTCGCCTGGCCTCTCAGCAGAACAGGGGTGGCCTGGGCCCCCGGGGAGAAAGGAGAAGTGAGACTTGGGCTCCCATCAGGGGACCGGCTGGGCTGAGGGCTGGGCAGGGGCGTTCCTGAGGGGCGGTGACAAGAAGGCCTGTGTTGCTCAAGAGGGAGTCAGGGCCACACAGGAAGTGAGACAAGGACTTGGCACACGGCAGCCGCTTCAGTATCTGCAGGGCCTCGGCCACGGGATTAGCTGGGGCAGCTCGAAGCAGGCGACGGATGACGGAATGACTGGCTCAGCCCTTTCCCTCAGTGAGCAGACTTGGGGTGAGGTGCTTCACTCCTCCCGTGACCCTGGGATCACTAGGCAAGTGACATTCCTCCAGTAATGCCAGTCCTGGTGTGATGGTCCCTGACCCATATTCTCTGTGTGCCACCCTGGGGCTTCCCAGAGATCGGGAACCTCTGAGAGGGCATTTCTGGCCTGGGGAAGAACGTCCAGGAGACAGCCGGAGGAACGTGTGGGGTATCCACTTTGCTGACGCATGGTGGCTGCTTCTTGGAGAACGATGGGAACGATTCCGGGGATGAAGCTTTTCCACCTGAGCAAGGAACCTAAGCCCATCTCACCAAATGCTTCTCTCATCAGTGAGGGCCACTGGGGGGGCCTTGTCCCGGGCTCCTCCCCATCATCGAGTGTCGTATGGAGCGCTGGGCAAAGCTGGACGTTCCACTGGGCTTCCCCACCTGGGGTCCCAGACCCCACTTCTGCTTCTAAACTCGTGGCCTGCCTCCCTCTGGGCACAGGTGGGAGTCCCCCTCTCCCCCACCCAGGCCTATCACAGCAGTCACCGGACCAGGCCCCTGAGCTCCAGCCTCAGCCCGGCTGGCTGGCCCCTCACCTGCCGGCGTCTCTCCTTCTCCTCCTCCAGGTGCCGAGCAAAGTCCTTGGCCAGCTTCCTCTCTTGCCGGTCCTTCATCTTCCGCTGCCAGGATGTGCGCAGGGGCTTGTCCTGAACCATCTGAGAGAACCTGTGTGGGAGATGACGGGCACTCTTGTAGTCCGTGGGGGGCACCGATGCCCACTCTCTTCTCGGCTCTGGACCTTCTACCCCAGAACCCAGGGAGAATGACATCCCTACCTGCCTGCTTGCCAGGCAGTCACAGAAGCTTGGGGCAGGAATGGGCCCCACTCATGCCGGCTGCCATTTCTTAAGCCCTAGTTATGGGTCTCTGGGACAGGCACTTTGTCCTCTCCATTCAACAGAGGAGCAAACCAAGGCTCAAAGAGGTTGAATCATCGCCCAAGGTCACCTTGTACCTGAACGGCAGTCAAGACTGAAGGCTATCTGTGACCATAGTCCAGGCCACACAGCCTTTCTGCAAAGTTCTGCTGCTTCCACCAAGCAAAGTCAGCTTGGGTGCCAATGCTTCTGGAGATAGGGCTCCCTCCCTCCGGGGCCGGCCTGTTCTGTTTCAGAACAGCGCGGGTGGTGAGGGGCCTCTGTAACGAACTCTTCAGAATCTCTCTCCCCAGTAGGGGGAATGTAAAAGGGGCAGTAGCATTAGAAGGTATCGGGGACGTCCTGGTGTTCCTGAGTGTGAGAGTGACATTACAGTCACAGGACAAACGGGATGGTCTCTGTTAGACTGCATACTGCAAGGATGTACACATGGAATGATCCATCTAGGATGTGCTGGAAAATACTGCAGGAAGAAAAAGAAAGTTGAGCAGGTGATGAGACCATGGGGGTTCACTTAGCTATGCTCTCCCCTTTTCCATAGGTCTTTCTCCTAGAACTATCTAAAGTTTTCCTGGGTGTCCCGTGGGCCTTTTCTCCTTAGCAGATCCTCTCCTAGTGGCCTTTTTGCCTCCCCTACCCCTTTCTTGACTTCTGAAAGAGCTCTTTTTCATCCACTTCCATTATATGGGACCCCAAGTGGTCACAGGAGGTCGGCGGGCCCGCCCCAGCCTCTGAAGGCTGTGGTGCACACAGGGCAGAGCCCACTCCCCACCGTGGGGAAGGGTCAATCAATTCTGCTCTCCTGGGTCATCTCCCCGCCTTCTTGCTCCACAGGAGTCTGGTACGCACAGCCTGGACCTTGACCCCAGGCCTGTCCGCCTTCGGCCGAGTTCTGACTCGAGAACACCCCCCGCCCCTCCACACAGATACACACACACACAGACTGCTCCTTCGCCCTCTCCCCAAGGACCCGGTGCTGAAGACCTGGCTTCCTAAGCCCAAAAGGACGGGGCTGAGCACAAACTTCCTCCCTACCCCAGTTGCGAGAAACCCAAAGGGACAAGGAAGTGGGGACTTGGACGCACACAGAGCCCCGGGACACAATGCTGCATGTTTCTAGAGCAGCACAGCCCGGCAGAACTGTCTGTAATGCTGCAAATGCTCTGTATTGACGTTGTCCTGTAAGGTGGCCTCCAGTTACTCTGTCAGCTGAGCACGTGAAATGTGGTTGGTGTGACGGAGGAATCGGAATTTGGGGGTTCTTAAATTTTAATCCACTTAAATTTAAATCGCCACATGTGCCCGGCGGCGTAGCTACTGGGGCGGTGTGGTTCCAGAGCACTGGCTTTACCTGGAGGTTGAAGGCAGGCAGGCAGGCCGGCCTGGGTTTCAGGGCCTGAATCCACTGCCTACTACTTGAGTGACCTTGGGCGAGGTAGCCTGGGTTTCGGCGACTTCCCACGTTATACGGAGACGAGAATGGCTCCTGTTCCGAAGGGTGTGGGATGATCAATGGAGACAAGGCTGGAGAAGCATTGAGCGCATGGTATGTACCCAATAAACGCCACCCTTCAGAGAAGGAAGACGGCACACCCAAGGAGCCCTGTGCAGGTGCCATTTGACATCAGCCTGGAAGGTGGGGCTGCCGCCAGGCCTTCCCAGCTGACTGCCTCCCTCCGCAGGCCTCATTTCGGATACCTCCTGCTGCAGATACTACCTCGCCGGTCTCTGGGCCCACTCACCACCCGCCGAAGCTGCTTCCTCAAAAGACCCCAGACATCTATTCAACGGCCCTCTGGCTCTTATCCACAAGCCCGGCCTGCAGCTTCTGAACCTGTTTTATTTCTGCTACAACCGCCTCCTTACTGGTCTCTCGGCTTTCACTCCTAACCCATCGTCTGATATCCCCTCCCCCCCCCCCCCCCATTTCTCCCCACAGCCTTGATTTCCTCATATGTAAAACGAGCAGAATCTTAACACCAGCTGCTTCACGGTACTGATGTGCAGACTAAATGGCACGACGCGTGCCGGTCCCTCTCTTTGCAAGGACTTTGCCCTGGCCAACCCTCACCAAGATGCTTAGCAGTATTCTATACGCTCAGGACTTGGTAATACTTCTTATCACAGAGACAAATAACTGCTAACAGATACAAGGGGGTGAAGGCCTCCCGGCTTTTTATCAAGTTATGGCTGCTTTACTCGCTTCTGCTTCCCTCGCTAGGCAGAGGGCAAAGATAATGCTTGCTGAAGGAAAACACAAATAAGGTGTTACAGGAGAGGTCCACAGGTACTCTGAGGAGGAAAGCCTCACATAACCTTCCAGGGCACGGTCTCACCCTCCCTGGGTTTTACCACATTCTGATTATAATTAGCTGTTTGTGTGAGACCCCCAAACTGTGAGCTCTCTCCAACCCAGGGCCCGTCTCCAGGCGGCACTGGCACCCCAACACCACAGAGAACGACACCCCTGCCCCGCGGTCTCCAACTTCACCTTTTCTTGGAGCGGTCCTTCCACACCCGCCCCGATTTGGGCTTTCCCTTAGGTATTACGGGAACCTCCTCCACCTCCTTCAACTTCTTGGACGCTGGGGCCTGGGCTGAAGAGCTCGTCCGCTTCTTTGCCCCGAGGCCGCTTCTCACCGTCTCGCCAGCCGGAGGTGGCTTGCTCGGCTCAGGCTGACCCCGGGGGGAGCCGGGTGGCTGCGCTGTCAGCTCCTGTAGTGGCCGCGAGGGCTCCGGACCCGGCGCTTGCTGACCCTGGTAAGGCTCTGGTGATGCTGGGCCCGGCTGCAGCTGATGTCGGGGAGACCCGGGGGCCAGCTCCTTCTTATTCAGGGCCAACTCCGAGTCCAGTTCTTCTTGGGCCTGGGAGGACTCTGCGGACTCCCCACTTAGCTTTGGCTGAAATCCGGGGGATACTGGACCCGACTCCGGAAGTATTGGGGGCGTCTCCGGGCCTGGATCTTGCTGGCGCTGGAGGGACTCTGGGCCCGGCTCCGGGCCTGGATCTTGCTGGCGCTGGAGGGACTCTGGGCCCGGGTCTGGCTCCCTTCGGGGGGACCCCAAGCCTGCACCCTGCGGTAGAATAGGCGATCCCGGGCTTGTCTCCGGCTGACGTCGGGGGGACTCCAGGCCGGGTTGCCGCGCACTCCGAGGTGACCCGGGCTCCCTCGTTTCTTCTGGGCCCGACCTGAACTCCACAAGGGCCCGTCTCGCCTGTAAAACTGAGCTGGGGGTGTCGGGGGACTCAGGGTTTAGGCCTTCCAGCCGCCGGCTGCGCCTGAGCGGTGTATCCATGGTGGGGCCTGTAAGTTTCCAAATTTCACCCACGTGCAACCGCGACCGTCTCTGCGGCTACCGGCGCCGTCCTATGACGTCAGGGGCCGCCCTATCAGCGTGGGGCAGGAGGGGCTGTTGCCGGGGAGACCGGGTCGGTGTTGGGCGGAGAGGCGGGATCGACGGCCCGAGGGGGCTGGGCTTACAAGGCGCGTGCGCAAAGCGCTTTGGCGCATTTACCCCCGGGGGATGGCTCGTTCGTGGGCTGCGTTTGCCTTCCTTGCAATCTTACTCCCCCGGGGTGGAGGAAAAGAGTGTGCAGGCAGAGAAGGGAAGGGGGTGGGTGACCCATTCCCGGGGGAGACGAGGATTGGGAAGAGGTCCAGGGCGCCTGTAGGCAAGGCTAGGTGGAAACTTAGCGGCGAACTCACTCCTGTGCCATTAATTGGACAGGGGTCCCACTCCCGGGGCCTCAATTTTCTCGTTTGTAATATGGGTGATTTTGCACGAGCTTAGTGTATCGAGAATCATCCTGACGGAGTACTCATAACCACCAGAGTTAATGCTCTGTAATGAATCCCACAAGCGGGAAATGTAAGTCTTGAGTTGCACGTTAAACCCTTCCCTTCTCCCATCCCGTGCTTAAGTATCTATGGCTCTCCCTTTTCAACATTTTCAACATTCATGCGTGAAGTTGAGGTGCTGGTAAGATGCACCACCTTTTGTCCTGTGGCCCAATTGCACCTTCAGCCCCAGTTCTGGAAACCGTGCTCAGATCATCACTGAGCTGCTTTTTAGCCAAGGCAGAGGTCCTTGCTGCAGGGTGTGAGCCTGCCTTCTCCCTTCTGCTGCATGAGACCCAAGAGGAAGTTTTGATTCACTCACAGCGTGAGTCTGATGACGAACATCTTGGAAGCTGCCCAGCTGTATCCCAGATCTTCTTCAGTGTTTCCTTAGAACTGCCTGGGGATGGCCCGCAGGGATCCCAGGACCCCTGTCCGGCTGTCCCACTGGCTTCTTTTACAGACCACTCTTTCTCCAGCTGAGGGGTTATGAGAGGGCCTGAGAAGCTGTCCAAGGGTGCTCAGGGGACACAGAGAGAAGGCAGAGCAGAAGTCCAGGCCCTGAGCACTGCCCCCACCCGCTGAGTCACTCCGCTGACACTGGAGCGGGAGTGAGTGTCAGACTGGGCCCAGGGTGTCTTGAGTGCTGATGAAGGAGGAGGTGAGGAGGAGGAAAACCCAGACAAAGGTTTCTGGAGGATGGAAAAGTGGACTGAGAATCCCTTAATACCCGTTGCCCCTTGGCTGGTGCTCCACGGCATCCAAGATGCATCCTGGTGAGTTCGGCCTGTTGAAACCCCCTCCCTAAGGGTTAGGGAGGCTTCTCCACCATCCCTTCATGTCATCAGAAATAGTTGCACTCTTGTGCGGTAATCACGTGTCAGCCTCTTACCTTCCTGGCCCTTCCATCTGTAGGCTCAGCACCCTCCTGTTCCCGGGCCAGGAAGGCCCAGCTCAGCTCCTCACTGCAGAAGCAGCTAGGACCCCTCCTCACCCAGCTCTCCTAGCCCCCGGCTCTTGGTTCCTTAAATTCTTTGCTCCAGCCTGGAGGCCAGATGGCCCGCCATTCAGAATTGAGCCCAGTGTGCATGACCAGGGTGGCTGGTGGAGACTGGACCAGGCCTGCTCCAGGCCAGCTTCTGCTCCCTGCGTCCTGAACTCCTGTCCTCAGCTGGAGGGGTCACTCACAAATGCCATTTGGATTGTATCCCCATAGGCCCTGCTTGAAATACTTCAGAGGGTGGCGTCAGATCCCTACTAGGGTGGTGTGAGAAAGGGAGATGTTTTACAGACATGTTTTGAATCCGCGTGGAGACCCTTCATCAACGTAGGCATCGAGCGAATTCTGGCCCAGAACCCTCCACTCCCTCCTGAGCTCGGTTTGTCAGTGTCATTATAAATGGTGCTCAGGGGCCCAGGGGAGAGGCCTGAAGTTTTCAGAGAAGCCTGATGCGGTGGTCACCGCTGGGACTCCCTTGCTTCCTACTGCAACCATCCCAGCCTCCTTGCCCTTGGGGGTGGGGAAAGGATGCTGAGGGGTTCTCTCCCCTCCGCAGAGGCCCCCCGGCAGGACTGAGCCCCAGTGGTTTGCAGAGACACCCTCTTTTGGCTTTTTCCTGGTCCCTGCTTTCCCACTCCCTTATAGGTGTTGCTGGGGTCATTTTCTGTTCTTGTTTAAGGTTATTTATTTATTTGGGGGGGGGAGGGGCAGAGAGAGAGAGAGAGAGAGAGAGAGAGAGAGAGAGAGAGAGAGGGAATCCCAAGCAGGCTCTGCACTGTCAGCGCAGAGCCCGACGTGGGGCTCAAACCCACGAACCGTGAGACCATGCGTGAGCTGAAGCCCACAGTCAGCTGCTTAACCGACTGAGCCACCCAGGTGCCCCTGCTGGGCTCATTTTCTGAATAGACTATTTGCATGTAAGTCCTTGTCTCCAAGTCAGCTGTGGAGGAACGCAGCCTAAAACACTGGGGTGAGCGATTATTGGGCCCGGCGTTCTTTCAAGGGCTTGCTCTCTACAAACCTACTTAATCCTCACCCCTGCGAAGCAGGTGCTGTTGATATTACTCCATTTCCCAGAGATAAAGAAACTGAGGCACAGAGAGGGTGGGACACTTATAAAGGTCACACAGCAAATAAGTGGTGGAGGCAGGATCCACACCAGCTGTCTGACCACAGAGCCACAACTCTTAAGAGTAAATCTCCATGGGGGGTGGGGTGCCTGGGTGGCTCAGTTGGTTAAGTGTCTGACTTCAGCTCAGGTCATGATCTTGCGGTTTGTGGGTTCAAGCCCCGAGTTAGGCTGTGTGCCGACAGCTCAGAGCCTGGAACCTGCTTCGGATGCTGTGCCTCCCTCTCTCCCTCTGCCCTTCCCCTGCTCGTGCTCTCTCTCAAAGAATGAATAAACCATTAAAAATTTTTTTTTTTAAAAAGGAGTAAATCTCCCCATTATCTGGCTAAGGAAATCGAGGCACAGGAAGGCTAAGGTGCTTGCCTGAAGTCACACAGCTACACACTGAGGTGCTAGGATTACAGTTCCAGAGCTGGGATGCTTAGCTGCCTTGCTCGCCTCTTCTTCACGCTGATCCTGGTCCGTGCACCGTGGTGCTGGGTGCCTGGTTGCCCCGCGGGCCAGTTGTGGCTCTGTGCACCGCGCGCAGCGGGCAGAGCGTGCTGTATCGGCACTATTCGCCTTACTTATGTAACCCGAGATCTGCTGACTGCAGAAAACCGTGCGCCCACGGAGATATGGATCGGGTGTTCTCCTCTGAGCCATCGGTCCCCAGCCAGCCACAGGTGCTGCAGTGAGAGGGCTCGGCCGTCTCCAGATGTCAGGGGCCCGTATCTGTACGGTCCTCTGCTCGGCATCGAGATCAGAGGTGGCCAGGGAACGGGTCCTGTGGTCACCAGCAGCACTAACCGGGCAGTCCCCAAGTGCCAGGCCTCTCCTGGGTGCTTGCTCGGTCCCGTGGGATGTCGGTGCAAGCGGGTGACTGCTAGGACCAGACGAGCACTTGCCAAATGAGGGAACAAAGGGAGAAGCTCACTGCCGCCCTGTGGGGGGTGGGCTGGGACCGGACACCTGAGTCAGGTGGGAGGTGAACGCCCCGGGTTTCCTGACAGGGAAATCCAAGGCTGGAAGGGGTTGTGATTTGGCAGAGGGTGACACTTGGGGAGAGTGACACGGAGGGAAGGACAGGACTGGAGCTTGGGGCTTCCTGATGCCACACCCACACTCTTACTGTCCCATCGCTGAGCCAGGAGTGGAGGCAGGGGGAGCTGAGGACGTGGAAGGGGTTCCTTAGTCGGGGGAGGTGGGTGGGCGGCTGGCCGTGGGACGTGGCCCACTGTGGCTGGAGTGAGGACAGGTGGCGGTGTTGTGGGGCTGGGCCGCCCTTCCACTCAGAGGTCTGTCATGCATTTGAAGGCAGCTTTCCTGTAGTTTCCCCGGGGTTGTCTTCTTCCAGGCCAAATGTCTCCCTCTCCTCCAGCTGTCCTTCTCAGACAACACAGTAAACCTCCGGGAAAGACAGCAGTGCTCTACAACCTTCCAGAATGTGGTGTCCAGTGCTCCCACAGGCCCCCGGGGTTGACTGCCCCATGGAGAGCTGAGTGCATTTGTCACCTCCCTGCTCCACGACTCCCATCAGGGTGGCCGGGTCCCCATCCTCTTCCTGATGGCCAGCCATCAACGGAGACCCTCAGTCTGGTTCCAGCTGCCGTCCCCTGGATCCTGGACGTGAGCCGTTGGCTCTCCTGGACAGGTGCGGGCTTTGTCACTTGGCCTGGCTGCATTTGGCTTTGACCTGCTGGAGATCCAGCTCTCCCCCTCCTTCAGTGTCTGCTCCCCTCCCCCTTTGCGTGTGTGAACTGCTGCTTCTAGAAACCTTGAATCAGACCCTACTGAGAACGTGCAACAGGACAAAGGTTATGGTGTCAGTTCTTATCAGGGGTGCTTATCTCATGCTTATCTCCTGTGTGTTCCCAGAAGCTTGCACTGACTCTCAGGGCCTCAGGAGGAGCGGGGCAGAGACCTCAGCAGAGGGGCTGGGGAAGAGGGTGTTGGTGGGGGTTGGGGGGAGTAGCACCTGGGACCCTTGGTGTGAGGCCTCCCAGCTGTCCCACGGGGCATTGCCGGGGGACAGAGAAGCTGACTGGATGGGGAGGGGGCCGCTCTGCAAAGTTCTTGGGTACCTTCAAAGCTTATCTCCTCATCCCCCACGGCAGCTTAGGTTCTGCTAAAACAGGAAGGGGCAGACCTACCTCCCCCCGCCCCCCCAGAAGACAAGACCTCCTCCCTGCGCCAGCCGCCACAGCGTGTCCCCCTGTCTCCAGGCAGGTCCAGGAAGGGGTGGGGGTGGGCTGGGGGAATGAACACCTGTGCCAGGTGGGAGGGAGAGTCCCCAGGGAGGGGGGCCACGGCAGCTCGTACCCCACCTTGAGCTCTCCCCGGCAAGCATTGCAAACAGCAATGTTTATCAAATGTCGGGGAGCATCGGAACCCTAGGGAGGTGTTGAAACCCAGTCTGGGCTCTGGTCCCAGAAATTGTTACTCGGTTGGTCTGGAGTAGGCCTGAGAGGCCGCGTTTCTCTAAGCTCAGTGGTGCAGGAAGAGCTTTCCTGCTTCACTTTCCCAGACGGGGTGGGGCCAGGCTCACCACCACCCTGTCATTTAGTGATCCACCAAATATTTACTGAGTGTTTGCTCTGTGGCCGGAGCTCTGCGTATAGCAGCGAGCAGGGCAGTTGTGGCCTCTCCCGGGAGGGCGCCTGCATTGTCTTGGGAGCGCAGATATTCAACCCTCGAATCTTGAAACTTTCCTCGGAGGAAGGCGGAGCGGGAATCATTTTCCCTAGTGTCCAGGTGAGGAAATAGCATCGCGGAGAGGCCACGTGACCTGCCGGCCCGCGCGCCATTGGAAGGTGGCAGAACCTGAACTCAGGACGCTAAGTCGAAATCTGGCTGCCCGGCCCTGGCCAGGAGCCATCTCTGCTCCAGAAGGTTGTGTCTAGGAGGCAGGGCTACAGGCCTTGGACACGCATCAGCGGGTGACAGCTGGGGGCTTCATCCTTGTGTGGGGATGGAGAACTTGGCGGAGAGATGTTCCCATGTCCCCACCCACTACTCTCAGTTCCGAGATCTGCCTGACTGCAGAGTTTCACAGTGAGTCACCTCCCCTCCCTTCCTCCCCGATGGCTAATTCTTCTCCTTTCATTTCCCCTAAAGTTTTATTTGTCTTTCTAGGCTCTGGCCTTTCCTTGGCGGGATATCTGCTCCAGGGAGGGATGCCTCCCCCAACCAAGATGGCAGCCCTCATCTCCATGGCAACCCCTGGACACCTGGCCTTGGTGACCAAGGAGCAAAGTATGAGGCTCCCTTCCTGAAGCACAGACCAGCGAGGTGGTCCCTGTTTGAAGATGGGGTCTGCAGGCCCCGTGGCCAGGAAATCTCAGTTCTCCCCACCTCTGCACCCTCCAGCTGTGCGCTGTGACCAGCCCCGAATCAGACTGAACTGACTCACTCAGTGTCAGATGAGTGAGATGAGGTGTCCCCCGAGCCAACGGTCTTGCTTCTTTGTTCTTCTCACGCGCCTTCCAGAACCTCAAACTCCCCAGGTGCAAGATGGAGTCGCTGCCCCTGACGCCCCCGCTGGATCCGCCAGCCTTGTTTTTCTGGATCTCCCACCCCAAGGCTTGTTCTGTGGAACAGCCGTTGTAGAAACAAACAAGTCTGTTTGTTTACAGACGTTTACAGCTTTTAAAAGCGTATTGTTTACGGTGAATTTTCAGGACATAAAGATTGTAGCAATTTACGAGAAGGTATTTTATTGCAGTGGATGGAAAATACACAAAACAAAATACACAATGTCCCTGGAAGTTTATTTTTTTTTTTTTAAACGTTTTATGTTTTTATTTGAGAGAGAGAGGAAGCATGGGTGGGGGAGGGGTAGAGAGAGAGGGAGAGAATTCCAAGCAGGCTCTGTGCCGACAGATGTAGGGCTCGACCCCACCGACTGAGACGGTGATGTGAGCCGAAATCAAGAGTTGGGTGCTTAACCGACTGAGCCACCCAGGCGCGCCTGGAAATTCAGATGACCGAGATTCTGCCAGAGTGGTTACCAAGCATGGAGGCTGTGGCAACAGCCCCCTCGGGAAGTTGCTCCCACCACCCGGGTTTTTAGAGAAGGAACTTGTCCAGGAACAGGCAGCTGGCAAAAGGCACAGAGAGGATTTGAACGCAGTGCTCCGCCCCCAAAGCATGTGCGCCTTCACCCGCACCTCCCTGCCCTTGTGTTTTAGCCATTGGACCTACATCAAGAATAAGCCCGGAGGCAGGCATTCTTGGTCATTAAGAAATTGCACACCTTGCATAGAGAGCAGGCTCTGTTACTTTCAGTTCAAAATAAAATATCACACAATGCTCAGATAGTATCACTCTCTGCCCGAGTGGTTTTAGGCCTCTACCTGCGAGATGGCTCTGGACAGATTCGGATACCCCGCTTTTTTTTTTTTTTTTCTTCCTTTTGAGATTAGAGACAGAAGGGGTGGGAGACCACATTCTCTAAAGTTGGCAGCAACGGTATCTGCCGTCCACGTCCTCTTCTTCCAGTGAGACCTCGACACCCCTTCCCTTGAGTAGCGGGGTCTTTGTCTCTCCTACATCCAAACCTAGAAGGACCTTTGCGATGGCTTTGGCCAAAAGAGTATGGTGTGTGACTTTTTTTTTTTTTTTTTTTTGAGACAGAGAGAGACAGAGCTTGAATGGGGGAGGGGCAGAGAGAGAGGGAGACACAGAATCGGAAGCAGGCTCCAGGCTCTGAGCCATCAGCACAGAGCCCGATGCGGGGCTCGAACTCACAGACTGTGAGATCATGAGCTGAGCCGAAGTCGGACGCTCAACCGACTGAGCCACCCAGGCGCCCCTGGTGTGTGACTTCTGAGGCCGGATCGTAAGAATGTCATGCACGTCTGCCTGGCTCTCGTGGCACGCTCACTCTGGGAACTCAGCTGCCATGTTGTGAGGAAGCCCCCATCGTCCTATGCACCAACCGCATGGAGAGGCCAGTGAAGGTGTTCCAGCTGACAACCGCATCGTCTGCCAGGCATGAGCCAAGATGTTTCCAGATCATCCTAGCCCCCACCTGTCAGGTGACTCCTGAGTTTGCATCTTTCCAGCAGAGGTCCCCGAAATCATGGAGCAGAGGCCACTCTCCCCGCTATGCCAGGTTCTGCACCACAGGACCTATGAGCGTAATAAAATGGATGTTTTACATCACTGGGTTTTGGGGTTGTTTGTTACGAAGCAATGGTAACTGCAACAGAAGGTATTTGCTTACAATCAGGTGTCTACCTCAAGGGGCAACGTCTTGCGCCCTCTCTTGGAGCAGATGTGATTGGCAGGGGTGGTGCCTAATCAGCCTCATGACTTTATTGGAAGCAGATTGGGTGGGCAAGCTTTCCTTGTTCTTTAGTTACAATAAATTAATATGTATTACATGCTTACTTGTTTATTATTTCCCACCAGCTAGCATGTTGGTGCCCTATGGATGGGATTTTTTTCCTATCATGTTTGTTACCATATTCCCAGAGTCCAGACTAATACCTGGTACTTAGTAGTTGCCCAATAAATAATTATTGAATGAATGAGTCAATAAAGATGACACATCAAGCCGGCACAATTTTGGATGATGGTTTCTCAAGAGAGATTTAACTTTACCTGGGATACTTGTTATGAAAATGCACCACTATTTTCTGGACAAAGGCCAGCTCACACCGCGGTGGGGATTTCTTGAGAATCATAGTGGAGAATAGAATAGAGAATGATGAGAATCGAGAACATTAAAAATAATTAAGGGTTGGAGCGCCCGGGTGGCTCAGTCAGTCTAGCGCCAGACTTTGGCTTAGGTCATGATCTCCCAGTTCGTGGGTTCGAGTCCCGTGTCGGGCTCTGTGCTGACAGCTCAGAGCCTGGAGCCTGCTGCAGATTCTGTCTTGCTCTCTCTCTGTCTTTCAAAAATAAATAAACGTTTAAAAAAACTAAAAATAAATAAATAAATAAATAAATAAATAAATAAAAGAATTAAGAATGAATAGTTAAGAGTCCCAACCTTTTCTCAAAATTAAAAAAAAAAAAATTGTTAAATGTATGATGAGTGGTAGGGAGTCTTTAGGTGCATACGAAAGGGGTTTGTTCAAGGACTTTGTTCCTGGACACTCTCTAGAGGGATTTAGAATCAGTCAACACATAAGAGATCGATTCCAGCAAACTGTCTTTGCTGCCTGGCATGTTCTGGATGTCACGGGTGCACAAACCAGCGTAAGACGGGGACGCTGTCCTCTAGCTGAGACCGGCTGAAGCCTGTGAGGTAGCCAACCCAAGTAGGCAAGTGAGGCCCAGGGGCAAAACCGATCAGATTTCACCAGCTGAGGTTCCTGAGGATGAGGGGCTATCAGGGAGGACTTCTTGGAGGAGGCAGGTCCAGGCGGGCAGCTTCCCCTGGATAATACCCTTAAATAGAAAGCTTTCTCCTCCCTAGCACTGGCACATGTCAGTGGGGGTAGGGGGATATTTTTTGATGTGCATCGCAAATTACTGTGTCCACTGGCCTGTCCAGCCATGAGACCAGCCCGCTGGCAGCCCCCGGGGGTTGGGGTGGGCATTGCACAGGCAGCCCAGATTCCGAAACCAATTAATACACAGCAAAGAGGCGTTTACCAAGATGGCATCCGCGAGACTTTAAATGTCTCCACAGAAGTTTTTGGTTGCAAAGAAACTACAGACAGAATAACTATAGAGAGTAAACCATGAACACTTGCAGACAAGTGGAGACTATTTTTGCATTTGAAAAACAATTCTTAATGTTTATTTATTTTTGAGAGAGAGATGGGGAGAGAGAGAGAGAGAGAGAGAGAGAGCGCACGCAGGCAGGGGAGGGGCAGAGAGGGAAGGAGACACAGAATCTGCAGCAGGCTCCAAGCTGTCAGCACAGAGCCCAACGCGGGGCTTGAACCCACAAACTGTGAGATCATGACCTGAGCCGAAGCTGGACGCTTAACCCACTGAACCACCCAGGCGCCCCCTGGAGACTCTATGTAGAAAGAGACGTGTTTGCTGCCCCGGAAAGTCACTCTGCCATTGGCAACCGAGTGAGTGATGCGCTTCATCCAGCTTTGTGTCACATGCGGGAGAGGAGAACCAGGAAAGACAATTCCAAATAAACCGGAGTTCTGGTCGGTGCATACAACTCCATTTCGACCATGAAGAAAGAGCGTTACAATTTTTATCTATGGGAAAATGATTTTTTCCCACCCCAAGTTAACGTCGCACAAATATTGGAAGAGTATTAATTTGAAGGGTACCAAGTATTTCTGATCTGCACGGCAGGCAGGACTATTGAGAGAGAGCAGGGGAGGGGCAGAGGGAGAGGGAGAGAGAGGGAGAGAGAGAATCCCAAGCAGGCTCTGCCCAGTGTGGAGCCTGATGTGGGGCTCGAACCCACAAACTGTGAGATCATGACCTGAGCCGAAATCAAGAGTTGGATGCTCGACCGACCGAGCCACCCAGGCACCGCAAATAAATATCTTTCTGGGTGCAGCCTTGAGCAGAGCTGATCCACTGGGACAGCAGCCTCAGTGGCTGCCCGCGTTCGGTACCCGATTCCACACCACCTCCTGGCGGCCTGTCATCATATGTCTCTGGGGCTGAGGGTTGAGAGCAACGTTCTCAGGGGCTCCTGTGCCCTGATTAATTTATCACCCAGATGGGAGCCTTGGTCTGGGTGGCACATCACGAAGACAGGTGTAACTAGACCTGAACTAAGGACACGTGGGCACCCTGCCTTGGCACGTCCCAGGTACCAGCATGTGCGTTCTGCAACCTGCTGTCACCTCTGACGGAGGCGGGCACCAGGAAGCGGCGCGCATCTGGATGTCTATCAGCAGGTCGTCAGTACCTTCTCTGCCAGGGTGAGGCCTCTGGTTCACGCCGGTTCACCACCGGTCTCGGGTCCTCTGGAATCAGCGACACACGGAGCGTTAGCGCAGCTGGCTGCTGAGTCCGACCGTCTCAGCCGTGGGCGACCAGGCTGTGTGAGGGGGGGGGAGCAGTTACTTGACCTTTCCCAGCCTCCGTGTCCTCTGGTGTGAAATGCGGTGCAGGTTGGCACCCACGTCCCATAGTGGGAGGAGGGACTGAGGTACGCGTGTAGAGACCGGGGGTAGGGCCCTGGCGCCCGGTCGTTGCTGGTGAGTGACGCCCGCTAACCTTACGGAAGACATCTTCGGCATCACTGGACCTGTCAGAGTCCCTGACATCAGACACACGCTCTTTCCCTCGCGCTGTTTTCAGACGTAAACCAGGTGAGCCGAACAAACCTGGGTCTGTTTTCTGGAAGGATCGGGGGTGTGAATATTTGGGGCAAGGGCTAGCCTCCACCTCTCCCACGTTACCCTCTGATTTGACTGTGCGATCTTCTGTGGGTCCTCAGCACGTGTTCCTCCCTTCTGAAGGACCCCCGTTTCGCTTTGCCCGGCCAGTTTCCCTTCCTTCCCCAGATGCCAGCTTTAGGATAGTTTCCTCTGCACTCCTGTTCCACTCTGGAGTCCCCCGAGGGCCGGGAATGGCTTTCCTGGCGGTCTCAGCTAGATGTCGAGATGTGTGGTGGGGAGACCACTCTGCCTGGCCCTTTCCTGCCTCCCTAGCACCTGCATTGGGGTCTGGCACAGAGCGGGTGCACATGCATTTTGTCCACGAGAATTTGCCCCACGAGGATTCTTCCCCAGCAAATCTGTCAGAGAGCACAGAGTATACCTCCTGAGACTTCTATCGGCTTCTTCTGTGGAGACTGGGGTTTCACCATAGAAGGTGGGTTGCCTTGGCCTGGGGTAAGTGGGGGTTGTGATGATTAATTTTGTGTGTCAGTTGGGCTGGGCCACAGTGCCCAGATATTTGGTCAAACACTTTTCTGGATGTTTCTTTGGAGGTGCTTTTTTTGGGAGGGGGAGAGATTAACATTTAATCAGTGGACTTTGAGTAAAGCAAATTGCCCTCCATGATGTGGTGGGCCTTGTCCAATCGGTTGCAGGCCTGAACAGAACAAAGACTGATTTGCCTCTGGCTAGAAGGCGCGGATGGGAGCTGCAACTCTTTCTGAATCTCCAGCCTGCTGGTCTACCCCATCAGAGTTTTAGACTCACCAAACTTCCATAATCAAATGAAATTGGTAAAGATGTTGAAGAAGAAATCTCGGGAGGGACTTTCTCCTCCTCCACCCGCCATCTATCTACGACGCTTTCCTTCCTTGCGGTGGGGGGTGGGGATAATGAAACAATTATACTTTTTTTTTTTTATAAGTGTGTTTACATTCAGGGCTTGCTACCTGTACGCTTGTCTTTACTGAGCATTTTTCTGAGAGTTGCCTGATTTCCTTGGGTGGGAATGGATGGAAGTATCGTAACTTCTCCACTCATGTTCACGAAAATATTTTCCTTTCATGGCTTCTCATTTAGCATCGGGGTCTTGGGAAACAAAATCGGGTCGCCACATGAGGAATGGACAGATAATCCTGCCTGCTTATCTATCTACCCGTGTGGACATGAGATGCCCGGGGTCCCCAGACTTGCACACCCAGGTAAGCTATGCAACTTTAGGCACTGCGTCCAGACAGACGTGATCCCAGCTGAGTGCCAACCTTTTATTGATGACAAAGAAGCCACATGGGGGAATGTTTCCAAGACACCACGAGCAAGTCTGTCTCCATGCCGGTGTGTGTGTGTGCAACTGGGGGACTGATCTATGAAGCTGGGAGTTCCAAACCCCCAGAGACAGGAATGGAGAGACCACAGAGCCTCGGAGAGGCCAGGTGCCAGAGAAGAGTCCTCACAGGCCATATTGAGCTCAGCCCCCGGGAACAGCAGGTGCTTTGTGCTCACGCAGTGGCTGGGGGCCCCTGCACCTGGTGAGGTGGGCTTTCAGGAGGCGCTGCTATAGCCATGGGCATGGCCTGGGTCCAGGTGCTAGAGTCGGGAGAGGAAGGAAGAGCCAAGCTAGTTGCCTTTAGCTCGCCCTGAAGCCCCCACAATCCCATGATCCCTTAAGACCCTTTTGTGTCTGCTCCCCTGCGACCCAGGCCTCCCCCCTTGCCGGCCAGGCAGCACTTGCCTGACCCCCAGACCACGGGCTCGGGGCCGAGTTCCTCTTATAGCCCTGGTATCCCCTGGAAAGAAGGTTGCCCACGAGTTATATCTGGGTTCCGGAGCTGGCTGTGACCTCAGCCAGCTTATGTCAACTCCCCGAGCCTCACTTTCTTCTGTGACATGGTACAGAATCCCTTTCCTGCGCCCTGGAAGGCCGGTCGTGAGGGGCCAGGGCAACGAGCTTATCACCAACCTCTACAGGGCAGGCTCAGCTTCAGGCACCAGCCAGGACCCGGAGGTGTCACCCCTCTGCCCTTTCTCCCCGTCGCATCTGCTGCCCCAATCTGTCTGGCCTTGCCACACGCTGTCGCCCCTCTACCTACCCCTGTCAGTTTTACAGTGGCCCTGGCCTTTAAGCTCCTGTAGACATCTTCTTCCCCAGCCCTCTTCTCCATTCTCAGGGGCTCCCCAGAGCAGCATCCCCGAGCATGGACCCAGAGGGGCTCACCCTGGCTGCTGCACAGGAGCCCCCCAGTGTAGACCAGTGGGGCTCACCCTGGCCACTGCACGTTGAGTGTAGGGAAGAGGCTTCTGTCCCCTCCCCCACCCCAATGTTCTTGTTGTCCCTCCTCCCTTCTGCACCCCTGCTCGGATCCTGGGAGTCAGTCCAGCAGATCTGACTGGGAGGGCACGCACTGGGTACTGGGCTGAAGATTGGTACAGGGACGGGGAAAGGAAGACAAGCTTCCAAGGAGGTGGCAGTCATCAGCCATCCATTGAGCACCTGCTAATCCCTTTATCAGGTCGGTAATATTATTAGCCCCATTTCACAGAGGATGAAACTGAGGTTCAGAAAAACATAGCCACACAGTGGGGGAGCTAAAGCCATCCAGTTCCAAATTCCACAAGATCAGCCACTCAGACAGACTTCCCACAGCAAAAAGTATAGAGAGGTCAAGTAAGAAAATACACAGGAGAGGGTCTAGGATTATTTGGCGTTGGAGCATAGGAGAGCTGGGGGGCAGGTGGGAGGTGAGGAGGTAGAGACGGGAAGAGATGCCTGGCCGTGAAAGGGGAGAGAGGGAGGACCATGGTCTCAGCACTCAGGAAGACGGAAGGCGGGAGCAGTGAACAAGGGTCGGGGTGGGAGGTAGGAGGAACAATTTGGGCTCTACTGGTAAGGACAGCTCGGAGGGGGGCCATGTGAAGATTCAGGTGCACGTGAGGTCACGGGCAGGAAGTGGAGTCTTGGGGGTTTGGGGGAAGGTCTGGAGTCATGGGCAGTAGGGCTGCTGAGGTGGTCAGGACAGAGCGGCAGTGGACGGGATGGGGTGTGTCCGCCCTCCCGTGCCCACGTGGGGTGTTGGACCCCATTGGGAAGAGTGGCACCGGCCCCTCCTGGCCTTCCCCTGGGACATAAGCAGAAAGGACTCCGACCAGTGTCCTCGCTCCCTATTCTTGTCACATCGGGGGCCACGGTAGTGACCGCACGATGTGTTTGTGCATCATCCTGCAGATCGGACCTGGACCCCAGTCAGGAGAGGGTGACGCTCACTGGTGAAGCCCAGTTACCTTCAGCCTCACCGTCTTCCCAGCTCTGTATGCTCTCTGGAGGGCGCCCTGTGTAGGAGGTGACGGGCTGGAGCCTCTCGCTCCGTGCAAGCATTCTTTATACCACTCGAAGCAAAAGAGCAGGTCTAGCGGTAAGTCTGGAGGAGGCAGATCTGGGGTCGGGTTCCGCCGCAGTCCCTCTGTAGGTACGTGACTTCGAGCTCATTGAGAAAGCAATTCAGTCGCATCCCCTGGCTCCCACTTCGGTAAGTGCGGAATAAGAAGACAGCTCCGGGGAGTCGTTTCCGGGGTTCGAAGGTGTGCCAAAGGGCAGGTGCTGGTTCCCTGGCCCCTCCACTTGCTCTACCTTTTGGGCGCGGGGCACTCACCCGGGGGAACCTGCTCCTGGCAGCCAGCTGCACCACCAAGGCGCACATCCCGAGGCTGGCGCACGGCAAGCTGACCAGGTTCAGCCCTGTGCTGACCTTCACCTGCCCAGGAGATCAGAGAGCATCTGTCACGGCCCAGCCAGCCAGGGAGTGTGCTGGCCTCACACACTTCGGGAGTCACAGGCTTCCTCCATGGGCTCTTGATCAGGGGAGAATTGTTGACCTTCCCCGGGGGACTAGGAGCTGATTACTGGAGGTAGGAAAGACATTTCTGCTTTGACCGTGGACCCCACGGGCCACAGACCCCAAGAGCTGCTGCTGGTCCTGACTGCTCTGGTGCCAATGGCACAGGTGACACACATATGGTCCCTCCTTCCTGTGCCACGGCAGACAGCACGCATCAATCCTGGTAATCCACCAGAGCAGGCATCAGTATAAGAGCCGCCCACCGTCTGCTGTGGGTTTGTGTCCTCCAAAAAGATAGGTTGAATTCCTATGGACGTGAATGGGACCTATTTGGAAATAGGGCCTTTGCAGCCATAATCAGGTTAAAATGAGGTCTTCCTAGATTAGGGTGGACCCTTAGTCCAATATGACTAATGTCCTTATCAGAAAGGAAGAGACGTATGTCATGTGATGAAGGGGGCAGGGGGCGAAGGGTTGCAGCCATAAGCGGGGGAAGGGCAGGGACTGCCAACAACCCCCAGAAGCTCAGGAGAAGCAAGGAAGGATTCTCCCCCAGAGCCTTCAGAGAGAACGTGATCCTGCCGCCATCTTGATTTGGGGGTTCTGGCCTCCAGAATTGTGAGGCTATGAATTTCTGTTGTTTGAAGCACCCCTGGTCTGTGCTAATACATTCTGGCAGCCTGAGATGAACATATCATCTCGCTTTCCTAGATTCGAAATCATCCGTTGTGGTGTCCTCTGAAGTTCTGGCCCAGCAGGGGCAACATGGCGGCCGCGGGAAGGGCTCTGCTGTACGGAAGGCGTGGAGGACTAGGGCATTTACTGACAGGCACAGATGCGGGAGGCCCCCACAGGGGAGGAGGGTAATCAGGTGTCCCACGGCAGGCAGGCAGCTTTGAGAACCAAGCCCCCTCTGCACCCTCCCCGCCATCCTGTGGAAAGGTTCCCACAAGGGTCCTGTGAGCTTTCCCAGGATGCCTTGTACCCGGAGGTAGAGACGGTGGCTGAGAAACTCACCCTAGGAGTCGTGCAATTTGCCGTGGCCATCAGGGTGGCCGCTCCTGTGATAAAGACCTGCAGAGAGGGGCGGGAAGATTCACGGTCCCAGGGAGTCCCGGTGGCTCTGCCTCCTGGTAAAACCCCTGCTCTGGAAAGTTCGCTGGAAACTTTGCCATCTGTGAAGGATTTAGCCTGGGGGTGGAGGTCTATGGCTCATCACAATGTGGCCAATTAAAAGGGAGGAACAGGGCTATGGCTACAGAGAAGGGCAGGAGGTCTCCCACCGGGCTCTGCAGAACTTGGTAGGACAGAATTCTAGAAGGTGACCACTAAAGACTCCTAGGTGCCTCGCCCACTACTTCTCCAACTATATGAGCATACAAGTAGCCTAGGCACTCGTTAAAATGCAGACTGATTCAGTTGGTCGTGGGTGGGGGTGGGGGTGGGGGCTGAAATTCTGCATCTCTAACACCCTCCCAAGGGGATGGCCAGCGCTGCTGGTCTGTAGATCACACTTTCAGGAAGGACCAGTCTCTTAATAGGAAGATGAAGAGACTAGGGCGGATTGTTCCCTTGTCTCCGCCTAAGTCACAGGGCTGGCAAGTGATAGATCTGGGTCTAGAAATCAGGTGTCTGACTCTACGTCCTGGGGAGGGGGAGGGTTTCCACCGCAGAGGCTGTTATTTCTTGACTTGTGTGCCAAATGTGGGACCCCCACCCCACCCCACCTCAGGAACCTCACCTTCCTTCTTCCTTGGGCCGAACCTACTGGGCCAGGAGACCCTTGTCCCCTGCTCCCTCCCCCGCCACCCCACGTGCAAGGGAACGGCAGCCTCTGGCTGACCACCCAGAAGCCCAGCTCCCAACCTGGGAGCACCCAGCCCTGCAGGGGGGGTGTGAGGTGGGGTGAATGAGATCTTCCTCTGGAGCTCAGGACAGCTCCGCATCCTGAATCCTTACCCCCATTTCAGACTCAAACTCTCTCCCCCGAGGGCCCAGGGAGGGAGGAGGATTCCCAGGTCCCTGTAACCCTCCCTGACTCTGCAGAAAGCCTGCCTCTGACCACCACCGGGCAGCATCTCCAGGGTATTTACCACCAGTCTGCCGGCCAGCAGGTACTAGTAAGTGGTGGGAGGCGCCACGAGGTTTGGGGCTGCAGCCAGGATAACCCGACTGCTGACATGAAGAAAGCCAATAAGGATCTGCAGGGCCTGTGGGGTGGGGGTGGGGGTGAGCTAAACCCCGGTGGTCTCTGGGGGGGGCTTCGTCTTTCAAGCACTTAAGTGGCTGGAGCTGAGCAGACGTCTGTCCGGATGTCACTTGCCAAAAGGGATCTTAGGCAAACCTCTTCATCCACCTCCTGACTTGGCATTGAGGGAAACAGAGGCCTGGAATGCCTGGCCAAGGGTCACACAGCCAGTTAGAGGCAGACCCAGGGCCCCCCACCCCCAGCTGGGCACCACTGGTCTGTAGAACTCTTGGAAGCCTTGGGGTAGGTCCATTTTGGGCATTCAGCCCGGTCCTCCTTCGCGGGAGATTAGCAGTTAGTAAGTGGGTTGCCTCCAAGGGACCAGGCTCTGAGCGTGCTAAGCACTTTGTGTGCGTCAACTTACTGAGCTGTCAGAACCCGGGGAGACAGGCACCCTTGTCTGTGCCCAAGCACAAAGCCCGTGTTCCTTGCGCGCTGTGTCCCGCATTCCGTGTAAGCATCCTGATGGTTTCGACCTTGCCTTCCAGAATGCTGGGTTGCCTCGGCTGATTGCCCCAAATTTGTGGTCATTTGTTCCAAGGTGTGACCTTGTTCTCGGCTTCTTTGACCCCGGGAGCAGCACCGTGACCTTGCCCTTGACATGCTGCATCCCTGAGTGTCACCCAAGAGACGTAGCTTCTCCTAGGCTCTCTCCGCTCTTTCTATCCTTCTCTGCCCACGGACAAGGTGAGGGAGCCTCCATTCTGGAAAGAGGCTCAGAGCTCCCGGCTGGTGACCGGATGATGTAGGATTCAAACGTGCGGTTCAACTGCTACTGTGACCTCAGTGCCGGACAAACATCCTCAGCCCTCACTTGCTGACCACGGGCCAAGACCCACTCAGGCCTGGTGGGGAGAACGGCCTGCAGGTGTGGGACATCAGCAAAGGACAGTCAAGGGGAACCAGAGGGAAGCTGACTGCTTACCCCAGAGTGGCCCCAGGAGCAGGTCACCCTGCTGGCTCTGGGTTCAAGCAGCCACCCTCCGGGATGCGGTGGCAGCCCCAGGCTTCCTGTTATTTTCCCAAGCTGGAGGCCACGCAGGGAAAGCCTTGCAGCTTTGGCTTGTTCTCCGGCTGCTCTAACTTTCCTGCTGAACATGCCCTTGGCCCTGCAACTCCTGCCCGCTCCGTAGCTGCTGGGACCGGCAGTGGCTGTTTCGTGTCTACTTTGGAGGGAGGAGGGTCTGTGGGGACTGAGTGGTCCACTTACCCCTGAGGTGGCTGGCCGTCCCCGGAAGAAGAGGTCCTTCCTGTCGGGGCGGTGGGTGGGGGGGGGTCTCCTGGGTCTGAGGCTGCAGGGGAGGCTCCTCCGGGCTCTGCCTTGACACCCTTGGGGTTTCGGGAGGAGGGGGCATCACTGGCTGTTGCCCCTGGCTTGTCACCCCTGATGCACTGACTTCCAAGGGCAGCTGGGCCGGGGGGGCCGGGCTGCCTCAAGCTCGTGGGAGGGAGCTAGAGCTGGGGTCTCGGAGCCTGCCGCCTCAGACATCCTCTCCGTGGAGCTCCTGGGCACACCCCTATGTCATCCAAGATGCGGCAAAACATTCCCAAGCGGATCCCCATGTCCCGGGTCCCAGTTTCCCCATCTGCATTGCCAGGAGAGGACATTGGTAAGACGTGGGTGTTTACGGGTGTGCGACTTGCAGCCGTTAAAAGCAGAGGTCTGGCTGTCTGCAGAGAGCGATACGTATGCATCTTAAACAGGGCTGAGTAGGAAATTAAAGCCAGAAACGGAGCGAGACGTCACAATGCCGTTTGTGTAAATTAAATCCTTGCACACCGGACGATTCCCCGAACAAACACACGCGCGCGCGTGCCAAAACATACCGAGGGCGCTGCCTGGGGCTGGAGGATGAGAGCCGGGAGGGCGGGTACAGGGACCAGTTGAAGCAGGTGGGGGCCGGGTTGGGACCACCTGCCTTAGGCTCAGGCTTACCGACAAGCATTTACAATTCCATAACCCCCATCTCCGTCGCACTCACGGGAAACAGTACTAGCTTGCCTGGGTCACACCGTTCATAGAGACCGGAGCTGGCCTCCGAGGCAGGACAGCTGGCCACGGAACCCGAGTTGTTCCTGCTTTGGGGCTTCCCTCCCACCCCCCCCTCCCTCTCCCCCTCGCCCTCCTGCTCTGCCAGGCTGGTTAATAACCCCACCGACTCCGCCGCTCACACCTGTCTCTGCGGCTCGTTAACCACGTCTCTAGTTCCCTCAGGTGGGTGCCCCTGCTTAATTACTACCCATCCCCCCCCCCCCCCCCCCCCGCCAAGTTGTGAAGGGCTGGGAGTATCACAGGTCAGACGGACAGAAATGGGTGGGCCCACGCTAGCACCCATGCCTTCTGACCCCCACATCCTGTGTTCAGTCCACTGGCTCACGCTGCCTCCCTTTGCAAAAATGGGGGACCTTAAAAATAAACAACAGAAACCCCAAACACCTCAAATTATGAGTGAGCTCAGGAACGGAGAGCTGGGAGGCCCCCAGAGTCGGAGGCCTGAGACTTTGAGCCTTCCTCTGACCGTGGGGGCCTCCGTCGGCAGCCTGGGTGCCTCCTCCCCTCCCGCCGCATGGCTCCTTCTCTTACCGAGCCTGCAGCCTCTCCCTGCTCCAAAAAGGGCCCCGCTCAGTCCCGCTGCCCGGCCCCTGCTCCAACCGCATCCACAACCTGCCACCTTCTCCCTTCTCCCATCCCCTGTGGCCCAGTCTTGCTTGATCGCCACCCTCGGCTGGGTGCCTGCTAAAAATAACGAACACTTGGGCCTCAGCATCTCCAGGTGAGGCGCCTGGGAATCCCGGCTTTGAGCACCCCCTCGGATGATCCTTCCACTCAGGCCAGCTTGCGGGTCGCATCCACGCATCCACCCCTCGGGCCCTCGGCCCCTGCCGTGTCTCTGCGGCACCAATGAGGTCTGGCTGCATACGTGTTAGCTGCTTTTTTTCTGCTAGACGCAAACCATGTGCAGGAAGCATGGACCAGGGGGGCCTTCCTGAGGCTTGAAAGTGTGGTCCCCACTTGGGTCCAGTAGACCTGCCTCAGGGGGCCTCCTTTTATAAATGGGTGCCTGCCGATCGCTCGCCAGTCTCACATCAGCTCAGGGCCATGTCTGGACCTAGGCAGGTGCTGGTCAGGCCGGCATCCCCATCCCTCCTTCTGCTGGAAGCATCCAGAGCCCCACGTTCACTGCCTCCCCAAGCTTACTGTGGGCGCTGCTGTTGCCCCTCAAAGGTCAGGCCTGGGTTCTCCTTCCTCCAAGCTCATGGCCACCTTCACTCTTTTATTTTCGCAAGGATTATTTTCCTAGGCTTCCTTCGCCACTTCTGGGGGCCATGACCGTGGAGGAGTTGTGGGCGGTGCCAGCGTGGGGTGGAAGGCAGGCGTTGGAGCTGGCGGAAGGGAATGTCTCCTGAGTTCAGTGGGAGTTGGCTGGTGACGGTAGAAGGAACAGTTTGGAGGGCGGGGGGTGGGGGGAAACGTAGCTTTTTCCTGTAAAGGTACTGACTTGCTGTGTGACTTTGGCAAGACCCTTCCCCTCATGGGCCTCAGTTTTCTCATCTGTAAAATGGAGATGTTGGACCAGCTCACGAGCCCCAAGGCCACTTCCAACTCTAACTGACATTCTTAGTCTCAGGTTGAGATCAAGTAGACATTCCTAGCATAATTGTTAGTGACGCAGGGAAAAAAAATGCATCCATCGTCCAGGTGGGTGTGACTTCCATGCCTGACATTTGTGGGGTCCTGCCTGGACTCTGCCTGTATTTCCGCAGAATTTACCTTCCATCGACTGTATCCCAAAATTCGTATGTTGAACCCTGACCCCCAACGTGATGGTATTTGGGAGTGGGGTCTTTGAGAGGTGGTCTGCCCTCACGAATGGGTTTAGTGTCCTTACGAAAGAGGCCCCAGAAAACTCCCTTACTCCTTCTGCCATTGGGAGGACACAGTGAGAAGACAGTCTGTGAACCTGGGAGGGGGCTCTCACAGGACACCAAATTTGCCAGCGCCTTGATCTCGGACTTCCAGCCTCCAGAACTGTGAGAAATGTCTGTAGTTTAAGCCACCCAGTCTACAGTGTTTTTGACGCAGCAGCTGAATTAAGACGGAAGCTTTTAGCCAGGCTCCGGGGCTCACCTGAGTTAAGCAGTGATTGTTGTAAGGGCTGCACTGGGGTTCCATTAAATATGCTGCTTTGTGACCGGGAATGTCACCCCTCTGATGCTCGGCCTCCTCATCCATGTACGGGGCAGTGGCGGGGGGGGGGGGGGGTGTATCCTCATGCCCGGGGCCCCGTGGGTGCCAAATCAATTCCTTCTGTCTCCCCTCTGCCCGTCCAAGCTGGGGAGGGGTCTGAGCCGAACCCCAGCCACGTAGTTCTGCCCTCCTTCAGCCTTCCCCAGACATATCCGGAGAGGAGGACAAAGTCAGCACATGCCCGGGGATACAAAGCCGGAAAAATCCCAGCAGCCTCCCCCATCTGGCCGGGCTAACACCTACAGAAGAGCAGCTGACCAGATTCAGTTTAAAAGGGAGAGATTGGCCAAGCACGGACATCTTAGGAAAGGATTAGCCCCCGAAGGTAGTTCATAAATGGGGTAGAGGATGTGGGAGGGTCGCAGGGCAGGAGAAGCCACCGTTTGAGGGCCACGCATCCCCCATGAGGAAATGGACAAAGACAGAGTGTTTGGAACCTGAGGGAGGGGGACAAAGGCTCACAAAGAATACGAATTTGTTGGGAATTCCTTCCTGGGTCATCTCAGGAAGAAACACGGACGCATAAGCCCCAGTGTCTGGGCCCCAAGAGCTTGTTGGAGGAACAATAATGGGTTCAAGTCTAATCACAAAGTTCAAGTCAGCTGTGCCACTAATGTTCTGTGGGGTGACGACGGGTCAGTTAATCCCTTCCCCGGGACTCAGTTTCCCCATTTGTAAGATAATGGGGATGAGCTGGAGTGATTAGTATCGTCAGAGTTCTGAGTGAGGCTGTCAACCCCATGCATGTTTCTTGCGGGGGTGGGGGGGGGGGAAGCGAGCACCTCTCTGGCTCCTGTTGCCATGGAAACAGAGGAGAATAAAGTCCTCCTGCCCGTGCGGTTTGAGATGTGGCTGGGGACACCCAGGGAGCAGGGAGCCCGGCCAGGTTGCTGCAGGGCACGGGACCCTGGTGCCCAGGAAGGCCGCGGAGCAGAGACTCCCGGGAGAGCTGAGACGCCAGTTTGGAAATTCAGTAACCCTGCCGACCATGCTCTGTCACCCTCCAGGGCTTCTAATTTGTACCCAGAGCACGGTGGAGACCCACTGTGGGTTGCCCACTGTTGTTATCATCTGCGTTGTTATACAGATGATGAAAGACACCGTGCGAGGCAGGAGCTCGTGGGCGGGCGGGGAAGACGTGCACGGACCGAGGGCAAGTATTTGGGGCCCTGGACGGAACTCCCTGATTCCTGGGCCTTGTGTCACCGACAGGGTATGAAGTGCTTGGAAATAAGTGGCTTTAGGAGGGAAGCCTTCTTGCTGGCGGCCAGTTCCTCTTGACTTAACACTCACTTTCTTTATTCATTTATGCGGCTTACTTGGCTCCTGGAGGGCTGGGACTTTGAGACCCTTAAACATGAAGGGCCCACTGTGAGAGCCAGCGTGTGGTGGCGGGCAAGGAGTGTGTTGGTGGGGAGGAGGGGGGGTTGGCTCCATGGAGGAGTAGGTGAGCCCGGGAAATTTCCAGGCAAAAGAGCCAGATGGGGGAGTGGAGACGCAACCTGATGGGGCTGGAGAAAGACGGTTCTGGAGAAAGACGGTTCTGGAAAGGAGAGGAGGCTGGAGGGATTCTCTAACGGCCACGGCCACGGCCACGGCCACAAAGACAACCAGTGAGGGTAGGGTGGGTGAGACATGCTCCTCCAGGCTTTCCCCCTCCAGAAAGCAGTCCCTGGGGCTGTTCACCTATCCTCTGGAATCACAGGTGAGAGGGTCCCAGATAAGGGTGGCTGTTGGGGAGCCCTCTGCTCCCACCCTCCTCCCTTCCCTCTCCTCAGAGCCCCCTCAGCCACGTTCTGCCAGATGAGACAAAGGGTCCGGCCCTGGGAACTCCTCAGAAAGAGTCTTTTCCAGGATTTGGAGTGGAAGCAGGAGGCCGGGACAGAAAGGGAGCAGCGGTGGCCACAGGACACAGAGCAGGGACAGCAAGGGGGAGGAGTGTGGGGTTGGGGCCGGATGGTGTCGCTCTGCCCTACGCCCGCCAGACGGGGACCTGGTGCAGGCCCCTCACACTCGTGGGCCTCGGTTTCTGCTCTGTAGCAGTGGAACAATGGCTAAATGCAGGGCTGTCCACCCTGACCCTGCAGGGCTGTCTGTCCACCCTGACCCTGCACCTCTGCTGGTTAAAGGCCAGGAGCTGGAGCCTGGACTTCCCCCCGGCCAGCAAGGGGACTGCTTCTCATGCTGGGTGGAGGGGGGCAGAAGGACCTGCTGGAGAAATGAACCGTGCCTTTCCCCTCCTCTCCTCCAGTCTGTAGCCTCATTTGTTCTGCCTCCTGGGAAGGGTAGACACGTCTTCTGAGATCTGTCTGAGGTCCAGAGAGAATAGGGGACAGTAAGAGCATCTTTGTTTGCGTTAATTTATATATTTATTTATTAGGAATTAATTTATTTATTTTGAGAGAGAGCAAGACAGCGTGAGCAGGGGAGGGGCAGAGAAAGAGGGAAATGCAGAATCCGAAGCAGGCTCCGGGCTCCAAGCTGTCGGCACAGAGCCGGACGCGGGGCTCGAACACGAGAACCGCGAGATCATGACCTGAGCCAAAGTCAGACGCTTCACCCACTGAGCCACCAGGTGCCCCAGTGCTTTCAACATCACATCACATCTGGAGGCTGTGTCCCTGGAGCAGCCTCTGGGAGTGGGAAAGTCAGAGGGAAGCCACATTCCAAGGATGTGGGGGGGGGGGGGCGGTGAGTGCCCGGGTCTAGCTCGCAGGGCAATTGGTGGTCATGTCTTTTTTGATCATGGTCCCCCAGCGCTTGTCCACGTTTCCCTGAAATCCTTCTCCGAGAAAGTCACTGTGTCTGAGCGGGCGCTGCACCCACATCACTGGGATACGGAGGGGAGGTAGTGAGGCCAGACGCCCACACCCGCACCCATGCGTGCATGCGTGCACACACACACACACACACACACACACACACACACACACACATTCTTGGGCCACTTTCACCTTCCCGATGTTGGAATCTTTGCCCCATGGCTGCTTTTGCTTCCCTCGGGTGCACCTTCCCCCTCTGTGCACTTCGTAAGCCCCGCCCCCCCCCCCCCCCCCCGCGTTGCTGCTCTTTTCTCAGCCCTCCCTTCACCATGTCTGTCACCTTCCTGTGTCCTCACGAAGCCCCAGGCTCCCACCTGTTGAGGTGGGCTGGCCCAGCTTTGCTGGCCAATGGAGCTCTGGGGCAGAGAGGGGTCCTGTGCTGTGTCTGAGGTCTCACCCTCCTCAGGGCCACACGCGGCCCTGACCCCACCCTGCCTCACACCTGCTGTGTCACCTCAGACAAGTCACTTAACCTCTCTGAGGGCTTGAGGTACCAGCCAGAGCACGGCGGGAGACTGACTGTGAAGAGGGTCTTTACTTACCTTTCTGCAGGATTAAATAGGCAAGAAACTCCTGATTACCAAGCCTCGAGTGCCTCGGGCACAGGGGCTTGCCCCTGAGCCGATGAGCCAGAGATGTAAGTGCTGGCCCCCAATGAGGTGAGAAATTCTCCCGACTTTGCACACCACGGTCTCAGAGAGATCTCTCCAGAACATAAATCGATGGCTCCCTATGGCCGACAGCACACTCTCGAAGTGGTGGCCTCATTCTAACACGGTTTCCCAGCTTTGGCAATATGGGCCTGGGGGGCTGGTCCTTGCTGGGGGAGGTGGGGCTGTCCCCGGGCATTACCCCCGCCTCCGCTCACTAGAGCTGGTAGCATCCTCCACAACCAAAAATGTCTCCAGACATTGCCCATGAGAACCACTGCTCTGGCCCAGTTAAGCGTAAGTCGCTGGAGGTAGGGCGTGGCAGGGTGGGGGGGAGAGGTCTGCACAATTTAAAGGCTCCCAGGTGGTTCTGATCCAGGTGGTTCTGGGGAGGGCCCTCTTCCTGGCCTGCCGGTGGCCACTTCTCACCGAATCTTCTCGTGGCAGAGAGCAGAGACGGGAGCGAGCTCTCCCCTGCCTCCTCCGAGGGCACTAATCCCAGTCATGAGGACCCCACCCTCGTGACCTAACTTCCTCCCGAAGGCCCCACCTCCTAACACCGCCACATGGGAGACTGGGGTTTCCACATAGGAGTCTGGGGCGGGGGTGGGGGGGGGGCGCAGACCTTCAGCCCACTGCAACGCTTTTTATCTTACCTGCTGTCTGTGGATGCTTAACTCCCATGTGGAGAGGTTCTTTTCTGTATTTGGAAATTCCATTTGTAACTTCTTTTTCTTTTTTTCAAGTTTATTTATTTATTTTGAGAGAGACAGAGGCAGCATGAGTAGGGGAGAACAGAGAGAGAGGGAAAGAGAGAGAGAACCCCAGGCAGGCTCCGTGTTGCCAGCGCAGAGCCTGACTTGGGGCTTGAACTCACGAAACCTAGAGATCATGACCTGAGTGGAAAACGCTTGACTGGCTGAGCCACCCAGGTGCCCCCTCCATTTGTAAAAAAAAAATTTTTAATGTTTATTTATTTTTGAGACAGAGAGAGACAGAGCATGAACGGGGGAGGGGCAGAGAGAGAGGGAGACACGGAATCCGAAGCAGGATCTGGGCTCTGAGCTGTCAGCCCAGAGCCCGACACGGGGCTCGAACTCACGGACCGTGAGATCATGACCTGAACCGAAGTCAGACGCTCAACCGACTGAGCCCCCCAGGCGCCCCAACCCCCCTCCATTTGTAATTTTATAACTGTTTCCTGCTTCCCTCATCCCGTGCCTTTGCCCATGCTGTTCCCCATATTAGGGCACTGTTCCTGCCTTGGAGGCCCAGCTCAGGCACCCAACCCTCCTGCAGGGATTCCCTGAGCGCCCTGTCCCCACGTTCCCCTGACACCCTGTCCTGCTGGTCCTGTGTTTACTTCCGTTCCCGGGAGCCACCCGGCAGAGGGGCCTTTTTGCCTCTCTTTTAAGTTCCCACGTATTCAAACACCAGTCTAGGGGTTTCTGTGAAAGTATTTTGTAGATGTGATTGGATCTATAATCAATCAATCGGCTTTATGTGAGGGAGAGTTTCCTAGGTAACCTGGGTGGGCCTGATTCAATCAGTGGAAGGCTCAGAGAATAGAAGTGGAGCTTCCCTTAGGAAGGAGAGACTCTCGTGGTGGAGGGTGGCTTCGGGCGGGCCCCCCCCCCCCCCCCCGAGATCCAGCACGGCCCTCTCCCCACCCCGCCGTGTCGGCTGCACCCAGGGTACACCTGCCTGCCCGGCGCCCACAACCACGGCAGCCGATGCCTTGCAGCAAATCTCAGTGTGTGACTCCCCCTGGTTCTGACTCTGGCGGAGCGCTGACAGGTCCGGGTGGGCAGGGGCCTGGCGCACAGTAGGCCGTTTGCTACCGAATGCATGCAAGGCAGCAGGAGGGCTGGAAGCCGTGGGGAGGCAGGGGGGGAGGTGGTCTGGTCGCAGCCCTGGGGGCGGGGCGGGGGGTGGAGCCCAGCGGGCAAGCTCCAGGCTGTGGCCTGGAAGAAAGGCAGGTCCGCTCATGCCTTCTCTGCCTCACCCCGGAGGTGTTCCGGATCGGGTCCCTAGCACAGTCCTCACCACACCTGTTTCCCTTACAGCAGCTGCACATTTCTTTGTGCGATCGTTCGTGCCTGTCTCCACCCCAGAGAGGCCGGGGGCTGTCGTCGCTGGACTCATTCCCCAGACTCCCAGGGAAGGTGGGGCTGGGGGTGGGGGTGGGGGGGCACGTCATGGGTAGACACCCGGGCCTCAGTTTCTCCACGCGAGGGGTTAGTGAGATCACCCATGAAGATTCATCCAGTGCAAAAGTTCCACGAGACCGGGAGGTCGAATCAGGTTCGAGGGTCCGAGTAAGCTTAGCTCCGCCGCAGGGTGCAAACCAGCTTCCTTCTTGTGAACGGGGTGGGGAGGGCAGATCCGCTTTCCTTGCTTCTCAGACGTCGGTCATTCAAGCTCTACCTTCGCGATTTTTATGGATCTCTCTGTGCCTTGTACCATTATTTAACGGGCCTCTTCGGGTGGACTTCCTTTTTATAATTTTTTTTCCAATGCGATCATGCTCGCTGCCCGAGGTCTGCTGTCTCCCCGTGAAGGGACATTAGCTGGTGTTAGTTAATGACACAGCAGTCCCAAACGGAGACTTTCTCCCAAAAGAAACCCAAGAGATTGAAGGAGATTGAAAAGGGGACTCCTCCCTCCACACGCGCACTGATGTCCTTTATCACCATGGTCTTGTCTCCCACACCGTTGCCCACCGTGTCTCACGCTTCGGGGAACACTGAGTTGGTACTTTCACATCCACAGTCTTCTCTGACCCTCACTGCCACTCGGTGGGGGGGAGGAAGCGCCATTCCCCTTCTACAGATGAGAAAATGGAGGCTCAGTTCCATGAGGAGTCAGTGGTACAGGAGGTTCTTACTGCAGTGACTTTCTATCCCCCCTGAGCGCCGTGATCTCCCCTGCCCTGACCAGGACGTGCGCGACTCTGTGTGTGCTCATTTCTCAGGAACCCACCGCTCACAAAGCTGGTCCCTCCCCAGGCACAGGGGTGGTCGGCGGTGTCCTCACTGGGGAGGGGAAGGCCTCACTCCCCATGGGGACCCAGGGGACAGAGCACTCTGGTTTATTTGCCCCAAGACCACTGAACTGACATCTCTAAGCAGCGGCATCTTGAGGCCAGCTGTGGGCCGTGACACCTTTTCTGCTGGCTCACTGTCGCAGAAATCTAAAGTTCTAGAGCTCGCTGAGGCCCTGAGGGTCATCGAGGCCACTGTCCCCCCCCCCCCCCCCCCCCCCGGCCGCTAGGCTCATGAATCCCTTTCAGGGTTTGGTAATCGTATGAGCCCTGGGAGCATTTCCAATTTCTCTTCATTTACACATGGTATATATGATAATGAAGAAATTTTAAGAAGAAAGAATGAGTTTACATCACTGTACTCGATATAAGGCTGTCGAGTTAGTGTTTACGACATTTGAGAGTTTTGTATATTAGACATTCAGCTCTTACAGAAAGACCAACTTCGACATTTTCCTCTCTGATAAGGGATGCGAGCTGTTTTGCTTTCTTAAAAACAACAACAACAACTCTGTAGGAAAAGCAGGTATAGAAAATGACAGTGGTTGGGGCGCCTGGGTGGCTTAGTTGGTTAAGCGTCTGACTTCGGCTCAGGTCATGATCTCACGGTTCGTGGGTTCGAGCCCCGCCTCGGGCTCTGGGCTGGCAGCTCGGAGCCTGAAGCCTGCTTCGGATTCTGTGTCTCCCTCTCTCTCTCTGCTCCTGCCCTGCTCATACTCTCTCTCTGTCTCTCAAAAAGTGAATAAACGTTAAAAAAAATGTTAAAAAAATGACAGTGGCAGTGGCGAGCTATGACAGTGACCCCCATGCCCGGGATTACTAACCGAGGGACAAGCAGGTTCCCGGGTTCGGGACATGACACAGCGAGAAGGCCCCGCACCACCCCTGGGGAGTTCTCCCCAATGTTCAACGTTCACCCTGCATCGACTCAGGCCTCCGGGTCGCTGCCAGGTGACAAGAAAAGGGAGGATGGGGGGCAAGGGAAGGACACCGTGAGGAAAAAAACAGACGCTCCACAGACAGCTGTTCTTTTCAAAAAGCCCGTCATGAGAAAAACGTGGGAGGATTGTTCTAGATGAAAAAAAAAAAAAGTGATGTGACAAATATAATGCATGAAACTTGACTGGGTCCAGGTTTAACCTGAAGTACAGTAAAGTACATTTTTGGCACCATGGGGGGAATTCAAATATGGACAGGGTCTCTGTAAAAAAAAATTAAAAAAATTTTTTTTTAACATTTATTTATTATTGAGAGACAGAGAACGACAGAACACGAGCAGGGGAGGGGCAGAGAGAGAGGGAGCCACAGAATCCGAAATAGGCTCCAGGCTCCGAGCTGTCAGCACAGAGCCCTACGCGGGGCTTGAATCCATGAACCGCGAGATCATGACCTGAGCCGAAGTCAGACGCTTAACCGACTGAGCCACCCAGGCGCCCCCCCAATTTTTTTTAATGTTTATTTATTTTTGAGAAGGGGGAGGGGCAAGGGAGGGGGGGCACAGAGGATCTGAAGCAGGCTCTGAGCTGACAGCAGAGAGCCTGATGCGGGGTTTGAACCCACAAACCGTGAGATCACGACCTGGCCCGAAGTCAGACGCTCAACTGACTGAGCCACGTAGGCGCCCTGGAATTAAAAAAAAAAAAAATTATGTTTATTTATTCATTTTGAGAAAGGGAGTGAGAGAGAGAGAGAGGGAGGGAGAGAGAGAGAGAACAAGAGGGGGAAGGACAGAGAGAAGGAGAGACAGATTTCCAAGCAGGCTCCTGGCCACCAGTGCAGAGCCCGACGTGGTGTCTAAAGTCACGAGCTGTGAGGCCGCGACGTGGGCCAAGGTCAAGAGTCGGATGCTTAACTGACTGAGCCAGCCAGGCGTCCCACCCTGGAATCATCTTTCATGTTCTTACTGTGATAATACTATTGTGATTATGCAGAATGCTCACATTCTCAGGAAGAAATGCAGGCAGAAGAATCTGGGGACGGAGGGTCCTGGTGTCTGCCACTTCCGGATGGTTCCACACAAAAGCTTACACGGAGATGCAAGGGTGCCTGGGTGTGGACGTGCATGCCCGAGACGGATACACATGGAGAAAGAAGAAGCAGGCGTGCTAACCTGACACCCCAGTTGAGTCGCTCTACTCTCCTTTTCATAGATTGGTTGAAACGAAACCACTGGTCCAGTACAACATCCCATTTTACAGGTGAGGAAACTGAGGCCCTGTAAGGGGATGGGACCGAGTCAAGGTCACAGAGGAAGTGACCGCCCGAGCGGAAATTTGCACCCGGGATCTCCAGACAGCCAGGCTTTGAGGTTCTTTTCTTCGGATTCTTTGTCCTAACCGTTTGTCCCACACATCGGCATGGCTTTGGGCCCTCTGATGCTCCGTCCAAGGCCAGGGACTTACGCTTGACATTCTGCTCCAAAGCCAGCTGTGACCTGCAGAAGTAGCAGAACAGAAGCAGAGACCAGAGGTTACCGGCAAGTCACTAACTGAGACCAGAGGTGACAGCCAGGAGTGGCAACAAGGGAAGTGACGACAGAATTCAGACAACCTTGAACCCCGGGAATATTCAGTGCAGTGACGACAGAATTCAGACAACCTTGAAACCCGGGAATATTCAGTGCGAGGCTCGGGGACCCTGAGGGCATCGCTGCACCCTGGGGTTTTGTAGGACTGCGATCCCGGACAGCTGCAAACCTGGGCTACCACACGGCAAACGACCCATCTGGGAAGACGGGGTTCCCGTGAACTTTGAGGGCTGACTTTGCCTTGTGGACTGTGGTGGCTGTCGTACGGGCACGTCTCATCTGACCAGTGAGAGTAGCGCTCCTGGAGAGCAGGGGCCATCCTGTCGCCACATCTGGGCGCTGTCAGCGTGGAGTCAGGGTGCTCGGGTCCGAATCTGGGCTCTACTGCTTACCAGCTGGGTGCTTTCGGGAAGCCTGCTTAACATCTCTGAGCCTGCGTGTCACGGGGATAGTGACAGAACCTACATCACAGATTGATGGGAGGGACAAATGACACGGGCTGTGGCCCCGAGTCAGAAGCCCCGTCTCTACTGGCCTGATTCTCCAGGGAAGAGAGTCCAGGCAGAGGAAGGGCAAGGGGGTGGCTCAGTGTCTGTGGAGCCTCAGGGACGCCGGGGTGGCAAGAGGCAGAGAAGCAGGTGCTGAGATCACCGTGTGGGGTGGCAAGCGAGTTTCGTCGTATGTTTGCAGCGTTTCCATCATTTTTGTGCTTTGCTTCTTTTTGTGGAAAGGTATCGGCTTCCTGTGTGTTGCTGACACGATAATGCGCGGCGAGAAGAAAAATCACTTTATGGAAACATGAGGGGAATAGAATACAGTCCGGAAATCGCAGGAATCACAGACTGTCCCGGGAAGGCTATATTCAGGAACGGAGAAGGCGGTTCTCCCTCGCTTGGCTTACTCCGCGGCGCCAGCCAGTGTGGACCTGGGACCTGAAGCCTCACTCACAGCCTTGGATATCACAGCTGGAATCCCGAACCTGACTCCTATCTCTGAGCTTTCCAGCTTCGAGGCCCAGGTCCCATCATCTACCTCTCCCTCGGAGTACAGGTGGAGACACTGAGGCCCAGGGAGGCAGGGAGATGCGTTAACTGTTTGTGGGGGAGAACTGGGCCCCGTTTCCATCCGACTCGAGGCCCCGGCTGCGCCCACCCCTGATCCAGGGATTCAGACCCACGCTCCCCCAGAGACCTCACGGTGGGTTGAGTCTGGAGGCCAGGCCTCCCTGGGCTCTGAGGCTCCCTTGTGACTCGCCCCATGGCTCCCCCCATGGACGAGCTCCCCATGTGTCCGCCAGTGACTGGAGGGCAGCGGACAGGGAGGGTAGAGGGGTGGAGTGGGGGCTGGGGTCTGTTCCTGGGTGGGTAGGACCTGGCCGTGCTCTGGTCCAGCTGAGGAACTGACATGTTACAGGGGGTGGGGCCCGGGGGTCCCTTCTGGGCCTGCGGGCATGGGGGCCGCCTCTACCTCGGCCACCGGCACGGGGCAGACATTTCTAGCAATAGCACCGTTTGCCCCTTTCTGGCAACCGCCTCTTCGGAACTGTGCAGGGAGAAGGGACCCGGTGAATTCTGACAGTTTGGGGAGCCCAGGGCCTCCTCACCTCTGCTCTGGCTCGTCTTACATGTCACGCCAAGTCACATCCTCATAGGTTGGTGGAGGACTCATCGGTGGCCCCCTGAGCCCCCACGATGATGTGTCTGGAGCAAAGGATAAGTCACCTTCCTGCAAAAGAGAAGCCACCGTCCCTGCTGCCACAGTTGGGGAGTGAGTGGCCATTCACAAAGCACTTATCGACGGGCTTATGTGCTCAAGGTTCCCCCAAAGATGGGGAAACCGAGGCTTGAGAGACGACGGAGGGACTTCCAGAAGGCCAGTGTGTGCCTCTCTCCGCCTTCCTGTGGTCGAGGAGGGAGCAGGGAGAGGGGGACTGGCCCCTGGTTCTGAGCCTGTTACTAGTGTGCAGGTGACCTTGGGCAAATCACTTGCCCCGTCAGCTTCCCTGATGGGACTGAACCAGCTGATTTGCCAGGGTCCCTCCTCACCAGAACACGTTCCAGGGGCCACGCTGGCAATGTCCCCGGTGACTGCTGTCCTGTCCTCACCACTCGTTTGTGATGAGGGTGCTGCAAAGCCTGTGCCCGGAGCCATTCTCTCAGACAGAGGAGGGCACGGAGGCGTGTGGGGGAGGGCCAGCTTGGCCACTCACCGCGTGTGACAGTGGGGAGTCACTTAACCCTTCTGAGCCTCCTGCTTCCTCTTCCATATGCGTAAGCAGAATTAGTGATAATTTGTGGCCACGGCAATGGGCAACCAAGAGAGTCGCCTGCAGTGTTTAGCACAGTGCCCAGCACATGGCAGATGCTGATATCCGGGAGCGGTGACTGTGAATTCCCCCTGCTGGGGAGGGGGCCTCAGTGTCCCCATCCTGTAGGGCGGGGTTGGCCTCAGTGACTCAAGGCCCCTTCCAGCTCTCTGATGTCTTAACGAGAAGACTTCCTGCCAGCCAGCCAGCCAGGCAGTAACTGGGACAACCGGAGGGGGTTTGGTAAAGCTCAGGGCCACACGATCCTATCTGTGCCAGGTGAAAACCCCAAAAACGGATGGCACTAACGAGAAAACGCTCCGAGTGTCGAACTCAAAGGATCGCCGGGATCACATGTTTTTAGTGTTCGGAAAGTTCAGATTATAATGGGAACTTTTTTCCTTTAAAGAAATGAGCCTAGGAAAATCACCTCTGGTCAGGGTCAGGGTCACCGGCGTGGGGCGAAGCTAATCTATTCCAGAATGTACCTGGCCCCAGCCTGCCGTTCTGCCGTCCGCCCCCCCCACCCCGCCCAGGCAGATCAGCACTTGGCCATGGGGTGGACACACCTCGGACTGATTCCTGGATTTCCTTACGGGCTGACTGACCTTAGGAAGTGAAGGAAACTCTCTAAGCCTCAGTTTATTGATCTTAAGAATGGGGAAGTAACTACCTACCTCCAAGGGCTGTTGAGAAGATTAAGCTAAATCACGGTATGGGTTTTTGGTTGTGTGTGTGTGTGTGTGTGTGTGTGTGTGTGTGTGTTTAATCTTCAAGTCATGTTTTTCTAAAGTGCTTATAACGGGATTGCCTGTAGCTTGAAATGCTCAGTCTCCTAGGACCCCCCCACCCCCCATCCCACCTCAGTTACTCCCTCCACAGCCAAACCCCACAACATGCTATAGCTCTCCTGGCCTTCCCCTTCCTGGCCCCAAACCAGTGTCCATGACATTCTCTCTGCTGGAGGCCCCTGCTCCCACCCTGCCTGCAAGTCGGGATCCCGCTCAGCCTCCAGCCATCTCCCTGTGACAGCTCCCTGGCCCGCAGATGTTTTCTCTTCAGTGACTCTGCAATTTTCACCTTCAATCAGCCTTTGCTCCCCCCTGACTTGTCTCCCCGGCTGGACTGTGGTCCCGCCTCTGTCTGTGGCCCCCACTGAGTAAATGCTCAGCAACACCCCTGCCTGCCCCCTCCCCTTCCTGAACCTCGTGTCCCCACCCGTCTCTGGAGGGCCTCACCTCTGCAGGCCGGCGGCCAGCCCTGCACACTGTGACGGCCGTGTAGCTCAGCAGGAAGAACTCCAGGAAGGAGAAGCAGAGCAGAGCCAGCTCCAGCCTCTGGATGTAGACCTGGAGGGGAGGGGGGGAGAGGGAGACGGAGAGAGGCCTCCTGGGTATCTGCACCCCTCAGGCTGGCGCAGGCGGGGTCAGACCCAGCCAACAGGGGGCAGCAAGGGCTTCCGCCGCCAGGTGTGCCTGGGGGAGGGCGGGTGGGGCTCCGCGGGGCCGGGACAGGGTCCTTCTTAGGCGCTGCTCTACGCCCACCTCCCGGCACCCGTGGGTCCTCAGCGAGCATTTATTTGTCTGATGTTGGAGGGCTGGAGAATCTTGTGGGCCTCTGGTGGCACCGCAGGTGGCCTTAAGTGCCATCTCATCCAGCCCCACTTAGATGGGGACACTGAGGCTCAGAGAGAAGGAGAGCCTTTTATTGTTGCGGGGGAGCTGGGCTTAGGACCACCAAGCAGCTGGGACATCTCACAGGGCACGAGCGTGTGGATGGGGAGTGTGTGTGTGTGTGTGTGTGTGTGTGTGTGTGTGAGTAGGCCTGCCTGTGTGCCTGCACATGCGTGTGCATGGGGGAGCTCGATAAGGAACAGCCCCCCACCACCGTGGTCAGGGACCTGGCCCAGAGGCCAGCAGCCACCACGTGCAGTGTCGGGCCCACCTTCTGCTCCAGGGGCCCCACGCTGTGCTGAAAGGGCCCTGGGCTCCGAGTTGTAGGCCCAGCTTTGAGGCCTCGCTGCACCCCTGACACTTGCTGTGTGGCCTCGGTCTACAAATTTAACCTCTCTGGACCTCAGTGTTCACTCCCTTAAAACGGGGGTAATGAAGTAGACTCAGCCTGCTCTGCAGGGCTGCTGAGAGGCTCACCCATAGTGGGGTCACTGGGGCTATGTCGTTTACAGAGCCTTGACCAGGGAATTGGCCGTTCTAGAAGGGGTCCTGAATTTGCTGCTCAGCCTCACATGGGCCCCTCTCCCTTCTGGGCCTCAGGTCCCCTACCTGCAACAGTGGGCTCAGACTCAGTGACCCGAGGCCTCCCGCAGCTCCCTGACGCTGACCAGTGAGAAGCCAGCATCCCCCTTTGCCCCGTGCCTCAGGAGGGACGGGGTGGGAACAGATTGGCTGAGGGCTTCAGCTCCGGTGCCTGGGCTCTGGAAGGTTTCCTGAGAGCCAGAAGAATCCTCCTGGCCAAGCCCAAGGCCGCACCTTCCTGGGAGTCAGGGGACCCTCGGGGCCGGGGCACTCACTGTGCTGTTGGGGTACGGGGTCCAGATCGGGAAATCAAACGTCCTCTCCAGAAAGAGATCTTTGGCAATGACAAAGAGGCCCGCTAGCACGCAGAAGAAGCTGATGCCGTGTGCTGTCAGGCAAAGTATCTTCTACAAGCAAAAGTCACAACCGTCGCCCGAAAGTTAGAGACCCAGATCTAGGCCCTGTGTCTAGGCCTGCCAGGTGCTTGCTCCGTGGCCTCAGGAAAGACTCTGCCTGTCTCTGGACCCGAGGTTCCTCATTTAAATGTGACTTTCTGAGATAGCTGACCACCGGGGAGGCCCCAGGTGGCTTTCACCTTCTATGGGACAGGATTGGGGGAACCCAAGGGCTGCTTCCCGACCCACAGACTTTGTACCGAAGAGGGATGTTCCCACCACTGTCTCCCTCTCCAAGCTGGTTTTGACCATCCTGGCATCAAATATGTTGCCTGGTCAGGGCACTGGACGTCCAAATGGCCCCTTACCCATCCTCCCCGCTCCATAGGCTAGAGCAGGAGGAGCCCCAACGGTGCCCCACACTCACACACTCTGGGTCTGCCTCCTTCCCCACCTGGCACAGTCCCTGAAATGTCCCCATTCCTCACCATCTTGGGTTGAACACGATTCCAAGAGCCTCTTATCAAGAGCAAACCCTTGTAATGGACAGAGTGTGAACATATGGAAACTCCAACTTGTACCAGGACGGACGTCCCTGCAGTAAAGCCTCCCTCTGCCCAGGTGTAGGAAGGGGGAGCCTTCTGGTTCCGAAAGGGGCCCAGCCCAGGAGGAATGACAGGTTTTTGCCATGCATCCCCTGCCTCTGTGGGTAAATGGCACCACACTGCCCTGTTATCTATGCCTCTTGAGAAGGCAGGGGGATAGCCCCAGCCCAGCCCAGCCGGAAGGGCACAAATGTGGGCCAGGCCAGGGCTTGTGGGGCAGAAGGTAGGCTGTGGCCATGAAGTAGGAGGGGGTAGGAAGGGTCCTTCTGTCACCGATGTCCATCCATCTGGCCAGTCTTGTGTCGGTGTTTACTCTGGGCCCACTCGGGCCACCCCGGGCCGCTCCAGCCCACCTGTGCTAGAAAGGTGCTCAGACACCCCACGGCTTAGTGTACCGCAGAGAGATGAGAAGACAGGTAAGTCCAACAAGCTGTGGGGATACAGAAGCCAGCCATAGCAGGTGGGAAAAGACTACCAGGAGGACGGGGCATGGAGGCTGAGTTTTGAAGAATGATCAGGAGTGAGCCAAAGCGGGGCGAGAATGTGCCACCCGGAGCGGGCAAAGCTCTCAGGCCGCGGACAGGGTGGCACAGAGGAGGACAGAGTCCTGTCTGGCCGGTGGTGTCTCTGAGAGATGAGAAGCAGATAGAAAGCGGGCCAGGGCCTGCAGGCCTCGTGGAGTTGCTGCTATTGGAGGCAAGCAGGGGCTCCTGGGCACCAAGGAGGTGGACAGCCACGGAGGGGTGGGGTCAGACTTGCACTGCGGAACAACGGGTCGGGCCGCGGTGTGCAGACATGAGGCCAGACGGGCCGGAGATGAGGACAGAACTGGGGCCCAGGAAGGGCAGTGGGGGAGGGGCAGACCTCGGGGCCCCGGGGACCCTTCTGCTGTCGGGAAGACTCGTGCCTGCTCCCAGCGAATCCCAGAGAACGGTTTCCTGAATCTGCACTCCACACGGACGCCCTTCACAGAGCTGACCCGGGGAGGACTGGGGACTGGGACGGGAGGGAGTGACCTCACTGTTTCCACTCACCAGATAAGTCTTCAAGACCATGCCCGTCGTTATCACCAAGATCCCTGAAATGAGAAACTGCAGGCCAGATTGGCAACAGTCATGAGGGAGGTCGGGGTCCCCTGAAACCCACAAATTCGCTCTCTTCTGGCTACTCTCTGAGAAAGCCGAGCTCTGGTGGCAAGGAGCTCCCCCTGCCCACCACGTGGCCCATCCTGGACTTGCCCTGGCCATGCTGGTCTCCCCTGTGCACCCGAGCCCCCACACCGGGGATGCAGCTGTGCCCGGCACCTCCCGACCCCTCCCAAGTGCCCAGCTCGTGCTCGCCCTCCTGCCGATGCACGTGTCGGGTTAGGGGAGTGTGCAGACAGCCCGGGAGTGCTCCCCTGGGATGCAGGCCTGAAGGGGCCTCCTGGGAGGGGCCAAGAGGACAGAAGCAGAGGCAGGGAGGCTGGAGAAAGGGGTGGGCACACGCTCCCCCCCCCCCAGTAGCTCATTCTGACCCACCTACGTCCAGCCCCCAATGCCGGGGTCCCCCAGGCCTGCCCACGGACCCCCACATCCGGCCCGTGTTTTGGTACCTACTCACAGAGGCAGCCCCCCAGAATGGATACCAAGACTTCAGCACCACCAGGTGAAGATCTGTGACAGTAGAGACCAGGTAAGCCCCAAAGAACAAGTGCAGCAGAGCGATGACAACATGGAAGGCCTGGGGGCGGGAGGGAACAGGCAGCCACTGCTGGGGGGACCACTGGTGCCCTGTGCCAGCTGGCTGATCCCAGCCCACTGCCCACCTTCTAAGGGATCCTGGTGGGTCTACGGGGAAGGACTGGCCCCGTGGAGAGGCGGCTGGGAATCCAGTAATTCTCCCTCCACCTGTGGTGCTGCTGGGGCCTCCCAGGGCAGGGGGGGGGGGGCAGGGGGGCGGGGGGAGGGGACGGAAGAGAAGGGAAGGGGAGAGACTTCTGTTGAGGACTTGCTGTGAGTGACACGGAGCCAGTGCTGGTGCAGGTGTAGACAGTCTCTCCCACCCCTCGGTGGCGTTTTCAGTTTTCAATCCAAGCAGGAGTGTGAAGGAGGGCAGCTGGAGGCTCTCCTCTCTCCCTCCCTCCTCGGGGCTCCCCGGGTGTCCCCCTCCCCGACTTCCAGGGCCCCAGGAAGTGGGCACTCACGCCCAGCTCCTTGAGAAGGCTGCTCCTCTTCCTGGGTTTCTGCTGGTGCCAGGCTGGAGGCAGGAAGCCTGGTGGGCTCAGCTCCCGGGGCAGGTATCTCTGGCCGGGCCAGGTTGGGCTGGGGGCCTGCTGTGGCGGGAGCCCCCTCACTTCCATTCTGGGAATAATTGTGGCCACTCCATAGCCTTCTGCTGCCAGGACTTGGGCCAAGGACCTTAGCTGCGGATGAGGGAGAGAGGCTGGGGCAGAACGCATCTCATTTCTGGGGCTTATGTCTGGTCAGACTCAGTGTCACCTCTGTTCTCCGGGTCAGGGCCTTCCAGAACAGTCTGCCCTGCGCAGTAACCCCTGAACTTGGTTTGACCTGGAATAACCTGGGTTCTGGGGATGGGGAGGACCGGCCGCTTATAGCCTCTGTGGCACTGCAGGGACACCCCCTCCTTCTGGGGCAGAAGAAAGGGTCAAACTTCCCAGCCATTGCAAGACAGAATACATCCAAACTGGCGGTGGTGGTTCCTTTTGATGGGAAAGAGGATGGAAGGAAACTTCTGTTGAGCCAGGAAGTCAATATTTAACAGTGAGTCAACATTTACAAACATTTTCTCCATTTTTGGCAGTGGGATAAGCACTTTACATGCATTATCCGATGTCATCCTTGTCCCAAACCTCTGGGGAAGTCCTGTGGCTTGTTTCCATGTTGCAGATGAGGCCCAGAGAGGTTAAGCCACTTGCCCAAGGTCACACAGTCAGGAAATGACTGGACTGGGACTCAAAGCCTGGCAGACTGGCTCCCGAGTGCGTGCGCTTAAATGCTTTACACACTGTTGCCTCAGTGAATGAAAGGAAACGTTCTGGATGTTTTAAGAGGCGTGAGAGAGAGGTTGAGGGAAAACCTTGCGGGGACTGAAATCACCACTTGCTGAGGATCCTGGTCACGATGTTGTATACTGATGGATGCTGGGGCACGTGGGGCTTGGGGGCTGCCTGGGGACTTAGTGAGAAAAGTTGGTCTTTCCCAGGAGAATGGGAGTGAGGTGGGGTGCGGAGGGGAGGGGAGCCAGTTTATGGAAATCGAGGTAGGAGACGGTTGTCCACGGGGAGGGGACTCACGAGTAATGGAAGTGGACCGTTCTTACTCTTTTTTGGTAAAAAGAAAGGGGGGGCGCCTTCCCCTTGATTTTAATTCTCAATTTTAATCCCAACTGAATGAGTTCAGGAGGTGCTGCTTGAGCACCCCCAGTTTTGCAGGTTTCCTGCCGTGGGGGTGCAGAAAGCAGGAGGGGGGAAAGAGCTTTGGGGAGGCTGGGACGGACAAGGGGCCCGGATAGCTAAATTCCAGACGGGGAGGAAAGGAAGGGACCGTGTCCAAGGGCCAAAGGGCCAGACAGGGGGCACGGGCTCCATGCTACGTGACGTGCCTCAGTCCCCGGGAAGTTGGCTCCATTCTGTAAACGAAGACACGAAGCCTCGGGGAAGTCCGAGGCCTTGGCCAAAGTCACACAGCAAGAAAGCGCCTGAGGTTTGGGTCTCTGTGTGGTTGGATGCCACTGCTCTGCCCAAGCTGCTGGGCCCTCTGACAAATGTCTCCGTTGGTCTGGTTCCCGATTCAGTGGAGAGGCTGGGGGTCCCAGCAGCTGAGCCCAGATTCACCATGATGCACGACATCATGATGTGACTCTTCAGTGACCTGACCCAGCTACGCCTGGGGATTTGTTCTCTCGATTCCCAGCATTTCAGGCAGAGCCCCTCCGACAGAGCCAGCTGGACCGGTGGGGGCGCGGGGTGGGGGGCGTAGCAGGTGGCAGAGGCCTATCCAGTCAGCCACCCACTGCGACTAGACTTCTCTGGTGTACCAGGGGAAGGCGGGACTTAGAGCTGAGCCTGGACGCCACTGGGGAGCAAGAAAGAAGGAAGATGCCCCGGCCGGACTGGGTTGTCCGGGGAGATCGTGAGACCTTGGTCCCCGGAGGTGCGCCTCGTACCTGGGCTTTCGCTTTCCAGAATGTGGCAGTGGGAAGGGTTCAAATATCCACTTGGGGGTTGTGTTCAGGGAAGCAGAGTAACCCTTCTCAAGATGTATTCCATGGAACACAGACAAGGACAGAAAAGGAGCAGAAGGGAAATTCTGGGAAATCCTGGTTATCGACTTCGCCCTCTTTAGCAGAGCGGAGGGCCTGAGAATTCTTGTAGGGGAGCACCGATTTTAACACTAAGGACATTTCCCACACCGAATTGGCCGTGGAACCTTTTTTCTCGTAGTCCATGGACCCTACAGTTGTTCTGTGTGGAACGCTTTTGGGCCGAGAGGCCTTAAACTGGCAAACATTTGGTTCTAGGGGATTTTGGCCTTCTTTGCCCCCGCTTTGGTTTTCTCCTGCGCATATCGTGTGTGGTGGTCGGGGTGGGGATTGGACTGCGATCCCTAGGTGCCACTTCCAATTTCAAACAACTCTCTCTCAGGACAGGGGTCTGCTGCGGGGATGTCCTGCTACCGGGAGGGAGGGGTGCTGAGGGCGGGACTTGGGGGAACCAGAGGGACAGTCTGTCTGCTGTCAGGTTCCCACTTTCTGAGGAGGGCGTGGGCTACGAGCCCTTAGAAGGCTTACACACTATTGCCCCCCCCCACTCCGCGCCCCCCCCCCCCCGCCCCCGCCCCGTGTCCCATTCCTCCAGAACCTGGTACAGAGCTGCTTGGGTGGAGATGGGCTGATTGGGGTGGGGGTGGGGGGCAGCCAGAGACCCAGGGGGGCGATGGCCTTGGTCCCTCCCCTGTCCCGCAGCCAGCTGAGGCCCCGAAGGCCCAGCCAACCTGGCGGTTCCAGGAAAGCCAGCCAGAGCCCAGGTACCCTTTGTTCCTTCAGCTCCTGGAAGCCGGCTTCCCCTAGTGTTTCAGGACAGCATGCTGGTATAAGGGGACAGTCCCCAGCAAGGAGCCCAGGGACCAGCAGGAAATGGAGGCCTCCACTCTAGGGTGGAGTCAGGAGGCCTGGATTCTAGTACTGGCCCTGTGTGGTCTTGGGTAAATCCATTCCCCTCTTTGGGGCTCTGTTTTCTCATAATTTGTGTGTGTGAGAGAGAGAGAGAGAGAGAGAGAGAGAGAGAAAGAGAGTTTCTGGGATTGGAATGGAAACAGCTACAGCCCTTCCCACCTCTAATGGTCAATGACTGGTGGCAGATGGGTTCTAGGCAGTGGGTTCCTCCTTGGGGCAGATGCTGTTGGTGCCCCCCGCTCCCCATTTACCGGGGGGTGGGGCACCCATTGCCAGCGGCTCTAATCGCTGGTGCTAAGTGCTCCTAACTGCTCCCTTCTGGGAGTTTAGTTACACCCCTCCCCCAATCTGCAGTCAATGACTGGCTGGCACGGGGTATAAGAGGACAGTCCCTTTGCCTCAGGGCAGGACCAAGCCTGTGCTCCCAAGCACCCCCGGCGTGGGATCAGGCTGAAGCCAGTGGTCAGCTGAAACCGCATCTGTCCTTGGATTGTTTCACCTGCCCGTCCTGCTTTTTGCTCTTCTCCCCAGAGCACTCCCTCATAAACCAGTTGCACAAAATCCTTGTCTCAGGCTCTGCCTCTATAGAATCTGACTGAAGACACTCCCCTTCTTATTCCTGCTGTAGGGGACCACTCACCTGGCCCTGGGACCTCCACTGGGAGCTTCCGGCCATGCTCTGCCCTCTGGATCCGACTCAGCCCCACAGAGACAATGACAGAAGATCAGAACATCTTTATGACATTAGACTTTGGATCTTTCCCTCCTGGCCCCGCCTTCTGCTTCATGCCCAGCAGCCTGTGAGCTGTCAGCATCTTCCCCACCCCCCCAACCCAGGCAGGTAGAAATCCTTGCACCCTCTTTACAGCTGCAAATTTCCTTCGGCAAATCAACCTGTTTACAATGCGGGACAGATGGGGTGAAGAAGATTGTAAATCTTCATAGAGTCACGGTTGAGCCTTTTAAAATATCTTTCTGGGGGCCTGGGTGGCTCAGTCGGTTAGGTGCCTGACTCTTGATTTCGGCTCAGGTCATGATCTCACGGCTGGTGCATTCGAGTCCCTCATTCGGCTGTGCACTGACCGTGCAGAACCTGCTTGGGATTCTTTTCTCTCCCTCTCTCTCTGCCCCCCCCCCCCAAATAAATAAATAAAGTTAAAAAAAAAAAACCTTTCCAGCTTTGGAAAATTTCAGACATTTCCAAAAGTAGAGAAAATGGTCCAGTGAACGCCCACATACCATAGCCTGGGTTGCAGTGGTCATGGGCTTGTAGCTGACCTTGTCCATCTGCCCCCACTCCTCCCCACGGGGAAGCAGTGCTCTGGGGTCCCACAGCTGGATGTGTAAACATGGCAGGATTTATCTCTGAAAGATAAGCACTCTTTAAAAAGATTATGATCCCGGGCTGCCAGGCTCCGAGCTGTCAGCACAGAGCCCAATGTGGGGCTCGAACTCACAAAATGTGAGATCATGACCTGAGCCGAAGTCGGACGCCCAACTGACTGAGCCACCCAGGCGCCCCCCCCCCGTTTTTTAAAAACAATATATATATATTTTTAACATTTATTCACTTTTTGAGAGACAGAGACAGAATGCGAGCAGGGCAGGAGCAGAGAGAGAGGGAGACACAGAATCCGCAACATTAAAAAATATTTAAAAAGACGACGATCCTGTGTCACAACGAAACAATCAAGGCATGTGAGGTTTTGGTGCCCAGCGGGCTGCACTGAAGCTCAGCGCGGTGACCCTGCGGAGCCCTGGGCCGTACGGTTTTGCGACGACTCCCGTGCGGCACAGAGAGAGCTCCTCTGGCCCAGCCCTTGCTACCTACTGAACGTCAAACGTCTGGTCAGTGTTCTGGTTTCTCCGATCGTGTCAGGAGCGTCTTGTTACCTCTGATTCTATCACTCCGTAGCCGTGAGAGCTCGGGTGAATTATCTGACCTCTCTGGGCTTCAGTTTTTCCCTCTGCAAAGTGGGGATCACAACACCTCTGGAAGGCGTTGCTGGAGGGTTCAACGAGTTAGAATATTAAAATGCTTCCAGCGGTGCCTGCCCCGTGTCAGGGGCTGTGTATGAGTATTAGAGTCACCGTGGGCTCCCAGGGGTCCCTCACACCCAGCCGTCACGCCCGCTGCAAGGTCACTCGCCTGTCAGACCTGCCGGACTGGACAGCCTTTCTGCGAGAGGTGAGGCCGGGCCATCAGCGGCTCGGGAGGGTCCATTTCTCCTGTCAGGACACCCACCCACCACCGTCTGCAGGCTGGTTGGTGCCCCGTGACCTCCTGTGTTGTGCGTCCCCGCTTTGCACCGATTCGTCACCCACACCTTTAGTTCCTTGATTGTGGGATGAATGTTTTTCTGGAAGCTGTGGTTTTTCACCGGTTTAGAGGTTTCTGCTTCGCCACATAGTCACAAACAACACGCGACGCACACGCACACAGGGACACCCGTCCCCCCACTTCCCGCACCCTCGTGCGTTAACCGACTCACTCTCAGAAGCGTTAAGGAGCGCTTAGGATGGGACGGCCACGCTGCTCTGGGCTGGAGGTCCCGCAGGGGCGGGGAGTCTGCCCTGCCCTTGAGGAGCTTGGGGGCCGTGACAGGCAGGATAGGGATCCCCCCCCCCCCCCCCCCGCCCCGCCTGGCAATGTACACATCCTAATCCTGGAACCTATGACTTGGTTACCTGCTGCAGTAGAAAGACTTTGCAGATGCCATTGAGTTAAGGGTCCTGAGAAGGGGGCATCATCCTGGCCTAGCGGGTGGACCCCATATAATCACAGGGGCCCTCCATGAGGGAGGCAGGAGGAGCTGAGTCGGTGAGAGCGACCGGAAGGGCTGCTGGCTTTGAAGGTGGAGGCCAGGGTCACCCGCTAAGGGTTGCCGCAGGGTCCTGAAAGCTGGAAAAAGGAAGCAAAACGGATTCTCCCCTAGAGCTTCCAGAAGGCACTTGGCCTTGCCAGTTACCTTGACCTCAGGACTCCTGACCTCCAGAGGATGAATGTGTTGTTGAAAACACGGAGTTTGTAGAAATTAGTTACAGCAGCTGCAGGAAACCGATACAGCCCAGTGGGGAAGAGGGTCAGGGAGGCAGGCAGCTGCCTGGCGGGGACGAGATGTGACCCTGGATGTGTGGCTGTGTGAACAGCCCAGCAGAGGCTACCTCACCTAGACGGGGGAGAGAAGGATGGGGATAGGGAAGGCTTCCTGGAGGAAGTGGCGCCTACACGGAGGTCTGAAGGAGGGTGGGAGCTCAGTGGGACAGATGGGAGAACGGGGGCCAGCAGGGACTGCTCTCCAGGCAGAAGGGTCTCCCAGGTTCAGTATGGCTGCGGGTCACGCGCCGGAGGAGAATGGGGAGAGACAAGAGAGGGGAGCAGGCTCTGTCTTCAGGGCTTTGTAAACCTCCCTGGGACTCTTGGACTTTCGCCTCAGGGCAAAGGAGAGCCCAAGTGGCAGGGCAGTAACCCCATGGCTTTTGTGCCTTAGAAAATTCCCTCTGGCTGTTATCTAGCCTAGAGATGGGCAGAGCCAGCTGAGAGCTGGGGACACAGGCTATAAGGTCAGCTGACGGATGTCACAACGTGGGTGAGAGATGACAGTGGTCCAAAGGTGCTGGGAGGAGGCTGGAGGGAGGGGTCCGAGTTGGAAAGAGCCAGGAGAATCGTATGGGTGATCATACGTGGGGATGAGTGTGCGGGGACCAAGATGGCTCTCAGATTCTGCCTTGGGCACTGACTGACACAGGGGACCCAGGAGGGAAAATGGTTTGAGCTGGAACAGAGGCTGCAAATTCCTTGTCAGTGGGAGGAAAGCCAATGCTGGAGCTGGCTCACAGGAGAGGTCTGGGTGGGAGGCAGATTTGGAAGCCAACGTAAGCGCCACGAGGGCAGAGACGTCAGCCAACTCCCGGTGTCCCCAGAGCCCGGACACACAGCAGGTGCTCAAGAAGCTCTTGCCGAAGAGCGTGCAGCGCCCAGAGGAGTCCAGGGGAGGTGAATTTTAAGGGATGGATGGAGCGGTCGTTATTAAAACAAGGCTTTTTAAAAGCCCATTGATCTTGGTGACAAGGAGGTCACCAAGCATGGCAGCAGCCTTGGAGAGAACTATTTCAGCAGAGCGAGTGGGAAGGGAGGAAGCAGACTCCATCAAAAAGAGAGAAAGGAAGCCCGTAGTTGAAGGCTTTTGGGGCGGGTGGCTTTCAAGCTGGGAGAGAAGGGACACGCTGCAATTTTCACACTGGGAAAATTAAACCGCACAAAACTCCCCGCTGTGAGTCCTCCGATCTGGTCTAGGGATTTTGAAAGCCAGAGCTGGTTGTAACCCCACCCCAACTCTGCACTCGCAGGACCTGGGGACCAGGGCTTCCTGAAAGGGCTGAACGGCACCAGCCAACTGCCTGCCTTTGGGAAGACCTCACCGAAGGGGCAACAGTCAAATAGGGTCTTGAGGCAGGAGCAGGAGCTTGTTAGATGAAGAAGTGTGGGTGCCGAAAAACGCAGCCAACCCGTCTTTGGGATGAAAAAGCAGGAGGCAGGAGGGGAAGGGGTTGGTGGAAAGCACTTGGTTTTGGACCTGGAGAGCCGTGTGGTGACACACGGACTCCGACGTTAGCGGGAGCTAGGTTCAAATCCCAGCATTGCCTCTCGCTAGCCCAGTGGCCTTGGGCACTTGATTCGATCTCTTCAAGCTCAGTTGTAGAATGGGGATATGGATGTCTGCTCGTCTGGGCTCAGATGGGGCCAGACCAAGTGCCGGGATCATACCACCCAGACCCCAGCTCCCACAGATGCCCCCTTTCTGTGCCAAGGGGACCCAGATCTTCTGATAAATATGGGACAAGCCTTCGAAGCCCCTGTGGTTAAAAAGAAAAAGTCACTGCAGTGAGACCAGTTCAAAGTGTAAGTAAGCCACACTGTTTATTTCCCTCTGTGGTATGGATGAGACGAGCCACCCACCAGGACCTCTGACATCTGGTAGGGGTGTGTCCTTTGCCTCAGACCCCAGCTCAGCTCACAGTGACCTTCAGGGGAAGCTCTGGTCCCCGGGGGGGGGGGGGGGGAGGGGCTGCCATGGCTGTGCACCTGTGGATGCTGACTGGGGTGCAGTGGGCTGGCCTCAGCCCTCCCCTGCACCCTCCCCAAACCTGACTCCATTTAATACATAAGGAAAATGAGCTTCTCCAGGGGGCGTGGGGGGACATCGCCTGACTTAGACCAGGACTTCAGGGAGCCCTGGGAAGGGACTTGAATGCCATGTAGTTAATGCATTAGTTTCCAGGTGGGAAAACTGAGGCTCATGACATTGCCATGATTGCAAAGCAGAGAGCTGGTCCTGGGGCCTGGAGGCCTGAGGTCAGGCCACGGCCAGCTGTGTGGCCTCAGCACTTGGACTCTTTTCTGGAGGATTCTGGGCTCCTGAGCTTAACGGTCTTCCCAAGACCCGAGGGCAGCCTTGAACCTGTCTGCCAGTGAGGCCAGGGATTCCCCCAAGGAAACCGAGAGAAATGCAGAGCAGCACATGGGGACAGTTCCAGAAGGGTGACAGGGCCCAGGGAGCTGAGTGAGGGACACTCACCCTTGACATCAACTAGCTCTTTTAGGAAAGAAGCCACTGAGGGAGATGTGTGGGACAGACGTCCCCGGGGAACACTTCCCTGGGTGCCGCGATGTGTGAGGATGGGGTGGGGGGATGGGCTGCCCCCAGATTAACGCGGTGGGGGTGGGGGAAAGGCTGGGCCCACGGGGGACAGGCTGGACTCCAACCGGCGGAGTGACCTCTACTCGGATGACTCCTTGGGCACATATGCCACATTGTCGTAGGCGGGGGGCGGAGAGGCTGCGGGGCTGGGGATGTTGAAGTCAGCGCTGAAGGCGTTGGGCAGGAAAATCACAGGCTGCAAAGAAAGAACCCCCGACGGTCCTGGAGGGCTCTGGTGCCTCCGGGCGGTGTTGCAACAGTGCCCCCCTGTGGTCATTCTGAGAACAGCGCCCTAGTAATGAATTCCGTAAGGGAATAATAGGCTGACTCACCGGCTCCACTAATATTTCAAAAATATTTACGGGGGCCGATGAGGCGTTGGGAGTGCAGCAGTGAACAAAAGAGACAAGAGTCGCCTTTCTCTAGGAGCTAAAGTTCGGGCGTTCTTTCTCCCTGGGCGGCCCCTGCCCCGGTTCCCTCCCTTGGGTGTTCAAGGTTCAAGGCCGACCCTCCGGATTAGTTTCCCTCCCTGTGAGCGCGCACTCCTCCGCGCAAAGCCTTTCAGTGGCCTCACCTCCCAGTTTGCACAAAGCCACCTCCCAAGCAGGACCCCCGACCCTACGGCCTGCCTTTCCCGCCTGAGGCTGCCTTTACTCCACCAACGCCCTACCCGCCCCCCCCCCTTCCTGTCTTCACTGTCCTCCAGATTTGGGGAAGCTAAGCTAATTTCCCCCTGAAGCGCTCTGCCCTCTGTGATGCCCCTGTCTGTGCCTCACGGCCTGCGAACGCCTCTGTGCACAGTACTGCCCTCCAGGACCTCCCCGGGCTCTGCAACCAGGCTCCCGGAGCCGCTGGTCCCTTGGTCCTGGCGCCCCCTTGCGGTCTCGAGGAGAATAGCTCCATCCTGCCCAAAGACTTCGCTGGGTCCCCAGATGTGCAAGAGTGGGGTGGCGGGGAGGCGCAGAGGGGAGGAAAAGGGACTCGTTGCCGCTCCCAAGTGCTTTCCCGAAGGAAGAAGGAAGAGGCTGGAAGCAGAGCCTTCCCAGCCAGCAGCCCTCCTCAGAGGCCCCGGGTGGGGTGGGCGGCTGGGGGTGGGGTACTCACCGTGTTGGCTTGAGCGCGGGTGGCTTGACACCCGAAGTGGGTGGCAATGACCGCAATGAAGAACTCCAGGATGGTGAAGATGGTAAGCACGGCCAGATAGCCCCTGCCCACATCCTGGGGACCACACCCACAGTCAAGGCAAGCCCGGGGCTCTATGGGAGGAAGGGCCCCAGGGCGACGGTAACTCGCCCGAGGTCCCACAGCCAGGCTGGCAGAGCTGGAGCTGTTGCCAGGCCTCCTGCCGTGCGTCCTGTGCCCTCCCCTTCCCTCCGCGGGGCTGCCCCTCCGTGTCCCCAGGCCTGGGAATGGGGTCACGGGGTCTATGCCCCCATGGGGTCTGTGGGGACTGACAAACTCCGCCCAGGCCCAGGGCTCACTCTCGCCTCCCCCCACCTCCTGGATGTGGCTCTCCCACGCTCTCCACTCCGGGGGGGGGGGAGGGGGGGCGTCTGACAACACACCCAGTTAGTGACACCGAAATCCATGAGCAGAATGGCTGTCCCCGCAAAGGCCGCCACGGCGCTGAGAATGTTTGTCCCCAGGCTGCTTCTCACCTGCAGGAGGGAGAGGAGCAGAGGGAAGAGGCCAGGAGGAGAAGGGACAGAGGAAGGGGCAACAGCCCTCCCGCCCCCGCCTCCCTGGGCCAGGGCTCAGTGGCCACCCTGCCACGCATGCGTTTCTGACCCCTCTCCCTTCTCCGGTGCTCCTCCCACGCCTCAGGGTCGCCCTGCCGCTTTCACTGTGGGCGGGGTCTCCAGCAGGGTCCCTGCCTACCCGCGCGGTGCCCGCCCCCCAGGCCTGTGCCCTGCGGGTGCAGCTGCCCCAGGAGCAAGAGTCAGGGAGGCCCTCTGCTGTGGACACCGAAGCCCAGCTGGGAGGGTGATGGGGTCGCTTCCACGAGATTCCACACTGCAGACCCCAGGGCGCAGGGGGCAGGGGAGAGTCTAGGGGCAGGTGCTGAGGTGAGGGTAGGCCAACCGCTCACGGGGAGGCCCCGGGCTTCGGGTCAAGGGGATGTCTGGGTGGTCCAGACGGTCACTCAGGTCTCACCCTCCCTCCGCAGCCGAAACCTGATGCTCTTTTGACCCAGCAGCTGGAACCTTCTGGCTGCATTGCCCTGGCCTTACATCGGGGGATTGGAACTGTGGGACCCACTCAGGTTCAAAGATCCCTGACTCTTCTTTTGCTTTGCTTTTCTATTTTTATGCCATCGAGGAGGTCGTGGGGCCCTGAGTGGCCTCACGGGAAATCAACGAATTGGTCAATTAATCCAACCAAGTGCTGTTGAGTATGTGTTGCAGCCAGATGCTGTCAGAGGCGCTGTGAGCGCGGAGACAAGTCAGGTCCCTGAGCTCCTGGACTTCACAGCCTGAGGGTCCCCGAGTCCAGTCCTGCCTGGTTGTGACCTATTCTCCACCTGGCCCAGCACCGGACGGCTCCCGAGAGTCCAAATAGGACAATGGTCCCTGCTTCTGCTCGCAGTGGCCTCCCTTAAATAAAGGCCCTTATAATAAATCCCACAGTCTCCTTTAGGCCCTGATTCGTCTCCCTCCCTCTCCCTCTCTGTTGTGTCCTCCCTCTCTGCCTCTTTCATCTCTTATAATCTGCCCTGGCTTCTGTCCCCACGGCCAGCCTCTTCCCCATGGGATACTGGTCCCCGGGCTCTTCTGTGGCTGTCTCCCTCTGAACGCGAGCTCGGTGGCACCTGCCCCAGGACCCTAGACTGTCCGGGCTGAGCGGAATGACACCCGTTATTCCTCCCCCTTCTCCCCCCGCCCCCCCTGCCCGGCTTCTTTGTGTCACTTTTCACGATCTGTAACTACTTACAGATCTGTAACTGTTACCAGACTGTCTGTAACTGTTACCAGACACTGGAGTGTAAGTCCCAGGAGGGCAGGGCCTTGGCCTTCCCTGCTGTGCTGAGCCTGGAGCCTGCTGGCTGGATGCGCTCCCCTGCAAAGCCCACATCGCCTCCCATTGCCCGCAGAGGGGTCCCAGCCACTACCCATGACGACCAAGCGCGTCTCTCCGTCTGATTTCTTTCCACGTGTCTCTCTGTCCGATTTCTTTCCACGTGTCTCTCTGTCTGATTTCTTTCCACTTGTCTCCCCAGACCTCTGCCCCCGTCTCGTGGAGCCACACATGGTTTCCATAGCAACCCTGCCCAGGCCTTCTCCTTGTCTTCTCATGCTTTTCCCACCGCCGGATTTCTAAGTCCTCCCAGCCCACCAAGGCCTCGCTTAGCCTCCTCCTCTTCCAAGAGACCTTTTCTCTGAAGGGCCATGAGCACTCCGTCTGTGGACCCTCACTTGCTGCCCTGTATTGTATGTCGAAAGCGTATCTTGCTTGGTTCCTCCTGTCCTGTGTCTGTGCTGTCTGGCTGTCCTCGGGCACCGGGCACTCAGCAGGCCCCCAGGGAATGTTTGTTGAGTGACTGAATGGACGGGAGGGGCAGAGTGGAGAGGACTCAGCCGTGGCCCCGGGTCCCCCATTCAGACTTACGAGGCAGCTGGTGTGGTTCTTCTCGGCTGCCACGGAGAGGGACCCTGAGATGACGAACTGTGTGGAGACGAGGGGACCCCGGTGAGGCTTCGGCCGGGACACGGGGCAGGTCACACCATGCCTGGGCTCTGTCAAGGCCGTGGGCACCAGGGCGAGGGCAGCGGCCCCTTGGCTGTCACCTTCCCTGCCTCCCGGCCAACAACCTTGGGATCTCTCTGTAAGGGTGTCCCCTGGTTACTAGGGGCCTGTCCCGGGAAATAGGGCGGTAGCTGGCAAGGTGAATGTTTTCGAGGGACATCATTCACATCTCATGCAAATCTGGCTCTCTCTAAAGGGGGAATTGTTGCAAAGTGATGGTCACCATTTGCTGGTAATTAGCTCCTACTCGCGTTAGTTTTTGATTTCCTCAAACTAGAGGACAGGCAGGGCCAGGACTATGCTTTTCAGACGAGGACGCCAGGCCTGGAGACTGAGTGACTGACTCCATGATGACCCACAGTGGTGCTAGGATTCAGACCCCACTGGCCTCACTCCCAAGTCTGCACGCCCCCCCCCCCCCCCCTCCCTGGGGCAGCTGGGAGACTCCCGTCTCAGATGGGGCTATGTAAACCCTGAAGTGCTCTCTTGACGTTGGAGATTGCCCACTGGCCATGTGCTCCCCGATTCTGCTGCAGGAGTGGACGGCCAGGCGGGCCTGGCGGCCTGTGAGCACAGGAATGGGCTGGGGTGGGGGGTGGGGTTCGGAGCTGGTCAGACTCCCAGGGGACGGAGCTCTTGCAGGGCTGGGACCCATGAGGGGGAGTAGAAGGGTTTCTGGGGGTGAGGCTTGGCATTCAGGTAATACCCAGGTGGTTAGTGCCCTTTAGCCCTGCGTCCCATCCTCTTGGCTCTTGGCTGGGAGCTTTTCCTAGGCAGGAGCGGCGCCTGGAGTAGGGTTTGCAGTTAGGAGCTGGATTTAGATTCAGGCCCCTTCCTCCCGGGGCGGCCGTGCCCCAGGGAATGTGGGAGGGGGCGGGTGCGGAGGTGAAAGGCGAGCCCCAGATGGCCCCCCGGAACTCACGCAGGCTCCTCCCCAGAAGGGGACACCGCCTTCGATGAAGAGCATCCCCACGTGGCCGCGGCGGACCATGAGCAGCACGCTGCCGAAGCCCAGGTGGATGAGGCCGATGAGGATCTGGACGGTCTGCGGGAGCAGGCGCGGCTCAGCCGGGCGGGCTCCACACCGCCCCCTGCCGGCCGCGGGGAGAACCTGCACTCCCCCCCTCCCCGCCCCCCCCCCCCCTTTTGCTTGGAACTAAACTCCGATTCTGCTCTTTTGAGGAGACATCCTTATAGCAACCATCAAGGACTGTCTTAAGGAGGAAAGCCAGCTCCCACATCTGAGCCCCCCCCCGCCCCCCCCCGCCCCCCCCCCCCCCCCCCCCCCCCCGCCTGTTGCCGCGTTTCTACGGATCTGCATCTGCTTTGTGCTCTGACCAGTGGATGTCCGGCATCCGGACAGCAACTGGATTGCCCAGCAACCGCCGGGTTGCTACCCGGTTTTCTGAGCTCTCGTTTCAATGGCACAACATTCCCTGCACCGGATGCCTCACCCTTTCCCTCCTCGTCGCCCTGCAGCCTGCAGAGAATATCTCCTTGAGCATCTCTCTCATTTCAGTGCCTGTCACCGATCCATTCCAGCTGTGTGCGGGGAGCTGACATCTGGACTCGGATTTGGGTTTTTCGAAGCTGATCCATTCCCAGAAGTAGGACGGTTTTCCCAAGGAAGGGGACATGTGGGCTTCTGGTAAGTTCTGCCACATTTTTTTTCCCCCATACGTTTTCAGTAACGATTGAGTTCTAGAACGGAGCAGGGACGTTGAAGGCCACCCCCCCCCCCCATTCAACCTCTGCCTAACTCAGGAGCCCTTTCCATCTCCTGGCTTCTTAATAGCACCCCCCAACCCTCAGTGGGGAGGTGCCCACCACCACGCAAACCACTGTGGTCCGTTTACGGGCAGTTCTGACTGGGAGCAGATGACTGGGGAACGTTTTCTTGGGATCACGTGGAATAGGCATGTCGTTCCGTGTGTCAAGGATTTGGATATTTATAGGCACACCCCCCCCACCCCCCTTGGATATTCTCTCCTGTTCTCTCTTCAGCTGCACATCTTTCGTCTTTGAAGTTTCCTTATGTGGCACGGGGTCCCCGCCGCCAGCCCGGCTGTCCTCTGCGGGCTCTTCTCCTGCTCCTGGACACTCCCACCCCTGCCATTACTGCTCACGGAACACCAGCTACCTCCGGCCCTGTGCCCGTCCTCACTAAGCAACGTGCTGCATGTTTTATAGACATGGCCTCCTCGAATCCCAACACGGTGAGGTCGGTGTTATTATCCTAATTTGGAGATGAGGACACTGAGGCTCAGAGATGTCCAGCGACTTGCCTGGGGTCTCCCAGCGCTGAAGTGGCTGGCCAGCCACCTCGAAAGCTGGTGTTCGTCTACTGGTGACACTCCCAAACACCCATGCGTAGTTTCCACTCTCTGGGTTCTCCGGCAATGTGGATTTGTCTTGTTGGATTCCTTTGGAGGTCATGGGTTCCCAGGTCTCTCTGAGGCTTCGGGATTCCAGGGGCTGATGACCCCGTCTCCGTGCACGGTGTCTGGTCCCTTTGCACACCAGTGGACGTGGTGCAGCCTTTAGCGTAGAATCTCGAATTCCAGCTTGTTCAAGCCAGAGCTCCTGCGTGCTACAGAGCGGTGGGGTTGAAAACAGAACTGTACGGTCAGGCCATCCTGGGGTACAGGATGTCACTTAGCAGCTGGGTGGCCTCAGGCCAGTGACTTAGCCTTGATAAGCCTCTGTTTCCTAATCTGTCCGATGGGAGCCATGGACACCGTCTCACAAGGTGGTGATGGGAATCTAAGGAGCCAGGGCCTGCAAATTCCATGCTCAGTGCGTGCCTGGGAGACGAGAGCTGTCATCACCGCCATCATCACCACCGCCATTGCCTCAGCTATGTTTACATCTTCCATTTGGGGAAACTGAGGCCAAGGGACAAACTGAAAACACTATATATGTATGTATGAGGATGAATATGTCTGCCTCTCTGCCTGTCCGTCTATCTACCTATTTGATATTTTCTTCCCGCCCGGAGACCAACAACTCAAGGCCATCTGAGATTGGCAAAGACCTCATGGGACATCTCTCATGGACCCGCAGGAGCGGTCCCCTGCCCACCTCTCCAGCTTCCACCTCCTCTCCCTTCTTCCTCTCCCCCTTCTCATTCCAGCATGTTAACCTTCTATTTTATCTTGAACGAGCCGCACGCGTTTCCACCTCAGGGCCTTTGCACCTGCTGCCCCCTCCACCCGATGAGCCCTTCCCCTTGCTCCCCGTGTTCCCGTGGCTTCGGCATCCAGGTTGTAGCCTCCTTGCCATCTCCCCACGGAGACCTGGCTGTCCCCCATCACTAGCGTCGTCCCTCCCACATCCGTCATTTTTTACCGAATTACCCTATTTGGAGTCATGTTCGCCATTTCTTGGCTGGTGTGGTCTCTGTGAGCTCCAGGGGGGATGGGTCTGTCTGTCTGGTGCACAGGGGAATCTTCAAGTCCTCACTAAGTATATAGATGGACCGCCTGCCCCTTTCCGAGGTGTCCGTGAGTGCTCCGGTGCTGGGACGCTCCCTCCCGGCACCTGTGCGCACAGGCCTCAGGTGGCCTGGGAGGGGGGTGGGGGGCGGGGGGTGTGTCTCCTTACCCCTAAAGCTTTGGGCTCTCCCGTCAGGAACGTCTCCGTCTCCGTGGGCCACAGGTCGGACGGCTGGGTGGCCCTTGGGGTCTGTGCCCCCAGCGGCGGCTCCTCAAACTGCATCACCCCGGGAGGCTGGCACAAGGGGGTGGGCAGGATGGCTGGAGGTGGGCGGAGGCCGCCGGCGTCGCTGGGCGGGATGACTACGAACACGCCGTTGCTGGCGGGAGCTGCGGACATGGTGCTGGACGGCCTGGGCGACGAGGGCTCGGGAGAGAATGATGGTGTTGCTGGTTACACGTTTGCGGAGAGCCTTTTCGTGTATAAACAACGTGCCTGCTCACCGCGGTCCCTGACGATGGCACCCGAGTCACCGGCTGTCCTTGGCGAAGCTTCGCCCCCCAAGAAGTGAAGGGATGTCCTAGATCAAGGCCTCTAGGAGAGGCAGGGCCAAGACTTGAATTCCCGTCTCTGACCCCAGAGGCCCTGCTCTCAGTCTCTGTGCTGTGTTACAGGGAAAGGACCTTTAGGAGGACCGTGTACTTAAACCGCCTCTCTTCTCCAGAGAGGGCAAGTGACTTGCCCAAGGACACACAGCTAGTATGAGGCAGAGCTGATCTACCCACCTGCCATTTCCCGTCCCTCAGCTCGGCTCATGAGCTTGTGTAAATAATGCCCCTGGGTCATTTCTGGCCATGGACGCTTTCTCTCTGGCCACCCAAACAACTGCTATTTATGTAGCTGAGAAATGCATGCCTTATGGAAGCGCTGTGTGTGGTTGATCCGAGTGAACACTTTGGGGAGAAGCACCCAGCTGTCAGAAGGTGATCTTACTCGGGCACAGAAGAGCGACCAGCGAATCTGCCAGATCACACAGTGACATTAAAAAGTCAGCCTTCTCATTGGATCAGTTGGTTCAGTGCAGGCTGAGGAGACAGAAGTCAGCGTTTGAACCCTGGCTGCTCTTGTTACTTGAGAACTGGGACAAGACGGCCACCTCCCCTTGCCTCGTTTCCTTATCTATAAAGTGGGGATAATACCACTATGACCAATCTCATAGGATTTGGCATGAATTGGATGAGATAATGCACACCAACTTAATTAAAGCCGTCTTTTAGACTGATGTGTTATAATGCTGTTTGCATAAAATGTTGTTTTTTTAATATTATGTATGGGGGCACCTGGGTGGCTTCATTAGTTAAGCATCTGACCTTGGGTCAGGTCATGATCTCACAGTTCAGGGGTTCGAGCCCCATGTCAGGCTCTGTGTTGACAGCTCAGAGCCTGCTTGGGATCCTCTGTCTCCCTCTCTCTCTGTTTCTTGCCCCTCCAACCCCTCAAAAAAAAAAAAAACATTTAAAAAAATAGATGTAAACAGGTCACGATGAGCAGTTAATTTTTTTTACCTCTTAAAAAATGTTTTAAAAATGTTTATTCATTTATTTTTGAGAGAGAGAGAGAGAGAGAGAGAGCGAGTAGGGGAGGGGCAGAGAGAGAAGGAGAGAGAGAGAATCCCAAGCAGGATGCATGCTGTCAGCATAGAGCCCGGTGCAGGGCTCGATCCCACGAAGCGTGAGATCATGACCTGAGCCGATATCAAGAGTTGGATGCTTAATTGACTGAGCCACCCAGACGCCCCGAAAAGTTACTTGTAGTGCCTTATTTTCCTGTGCTCTGAGTGCTGTCACACCCGTTTCTCTGGGGGAGAGCCAGCACACAGACCAAGCAGCAAATTCTCTGTGGTTCTGCAAAGGCTCAGCTGACGAGGGCTCAAGCCTCCCTGTCCTGGGGTGACCGTGCTCGAAACACGTGTGTGTCTCCTGGGGAGCCTCTGAGCCACTTATTTGCGATGCGTCCGACCTACATCGGTGGACGGCGTAGGGCCTGCTGCACAGAAAACAGAGTGACGAGCACCCACAGGCTGTTACGCAAAGTTTTCCACGGCTGGAGGCACCCCGCCAAGGACTCAGATGCGGGAACACAGGGCAAACGTCTGCCGATGTTTAGGGGGTGACGGAAGTCATCTGTCATTTCAAAAGGGCTTCCGAACTTGGCTCCCTGCACCCTGGGAGGAGTGACAATGTGCGGTGGCAAGGACCGAGCTGCACACCGGTTATGCTGTGACTTCCCCATAAAGCGCCCACTCTCCTGGGGCTCTCGTTCCTAGAAACTCACACTGAAATGATCATTACTAGATAAGAAAACTGCTTAGAACAGGGCTGGCAAATGTCTGTAAGGAGTCAGACTGTAAATATCTTGGGCTCCGTGGGGCCCCAGGGCCTCTGTTGCAATCTCGAGGCTTCCACAGCAGCTCCAAGCGGACACAGGCCACACATGCCCGGACTGCATTTACCAAGACAAACGGGGCCGGATCTCGTCTGTGGGTTCCAGGTTGCCAACCCTTTCTCAGAACACTGCCTGGCATGGTGCCGGGCATAAGAAATGCTCAGTAAATTTTGGCTACTGCTTCAACTATTGTTGATACTGATCATTTGCTGTGCGTCGGGGCAAGATGTTGAACTGCTCTGAGCCAGTCTACGAGCCTATGAAACAGGCATAATGATGGGTGTGCACCTGCCTGAGAGTTTCATGGTGAAGCTGAAATGTGAACACGGATGGATAAGAGAGTCTTGGAAATTGGCAAAGTGCTGTGGGGGTGTCAGGCGCCCCTTCCGGGTTCCCGTTTCAAAGCAATGTTGGTACGATCCCATCTCATTGTGAATGTCTCTGGAACTTTCTAAACCAATTCACAGTGATGGAGCTCTATCCTGCTTCATGCTGCTGGCTACAAGGTTAACAAGAGCTTATAATAGATATATTTTTTAATAAAGTTTTTTTTATGTTTATTTGAGAGAGAGAGAGAGAGAGAGAGCGAGAGAGAGCGAGCATGAGCAGGGAGGGGCAGAGAGAGAGGGAGGGAGAGAATCCCAAGCAGGCTCCATGCTGTCAGCACAGAGCCCAGTGTGGGACTCGATCTCATGAACTGTGAGATCATAATCTGAGCAGAAATCACAAGTCGGATGCTTAAGCAACTGAACCACTCAGGTGCCCTTAGATATTTTTTTTTTGAGGGCTTACTCTTTTCTAGGCACTTCATAAGTGGTATTTCTTATCCTCAGAAGGATGCTTTGATAATTGTTGGAAGCTTATTCTACAGATGAGACAACAGGGGCTCTGAGCAGTAGAGGGATTACCCCCAGGTGACAAGGTTGCTAAATGGCAAAGCCAGCGTTCAAGTCCAAGTTAGCCCGTCTCCAAAGCCTGCCCGTGTCCCCCTGTTGCTGCCCCAGTGGCAGTCATGGTTACCGTTTGCTCGTTGTTCTAGCTTTTCCGATCTGGGCACCATATATTTGGTGTGGCCACATGACTTGTTTTTGCTAAATAAATGTGGTTGGAAGGACATTCACACACACACAGCTTCTGGGTGGAGGCATTTAGGTATCAGGGAAAGACACCACAGGGCTCTTCTTCTCTTTGTCACAGTGACTAACAATATCCCAGACAGAGGCTGCTCTCTGTCTGCCTGGGTCCCTGAGTGAGGACAACGGAGAGAAGAGCTCCCAGGGGACAGGAACACGAGGCAGAGATAAACCTTTATGGAGCTGTTTGTTACAGCAGCATCACCTAGCTTCTCCTGACTGTTACACTCTCGAGAAATGAATGTAACTGGGGGTCAGACGCAGAGCCCACGTCCTCCAAGGAGCCTAGCGTCTAAGAGGAGAAGCAAGAGAAGTTTGCCATTCAGTCCCACAGATGGCTAATGAGCATTTATCATGGGCACCAAATATAGGGGCTGAGAATACAGAGGTGAGTCAAGACTGATGTCCTGCCCTCACAGCACCTCGCAGTGGGGAGCAGGGCCAGTGCCGGGAGAGGTTGGTGGAGGGAGGTCGAAGGGATCTGGCCCCGGAAGGATGGGAGTCTGGGGCGAGGGGGACCGCCGGCCCCACAGGTCCTTGCCGTGTGGTGTGTGAACATGGAACAGTGAACCCTCTTCTTCCTCTAAGGGAGAGACAGTCCTGGGCTATTAGCTGTTTTAGAGATGAGGAAACGGAGGTTCAGAGAGGGTGAGGGTGTCTCCCAAGGTCACACAGCACCTCAGTGGAAGAACTGGTCTGGGCCCTGGACTCCTGCCTCCCTGGAGGAGGAGCTCTGACTTTGAGGAACTCGCTCACTCCTGGGTTTGGCCCCTGCCTTTGTCAGAGGGAGGGGGCCAGCGCTGGAGCCCCACTCCCTGGAGTGACGCTTCTAAAATGCTTAGAGTCTGCAGAGCAGCAAGCGCGTTCAAAACAACCGAGCGAGCGAGCCTCCAACCTTCTGCCTCCCCAAGGCAGTTCACTGGAAACCACCCGTGTTCTCGCCAGCATCTAGAAAGGATCAGAACACCCGAGAGCAGAGAAGGACAGGATTTTAGGGTAGAAGGACACAAGGTTTCAATGGAACAAACCTCACCACTTTGTGGAACTGTCGCTTCACGGGGGACGGAGACGGTGAACACCCGTCCGGACACCCAGGGCAGGTTGTGGCTCGTGTAGGAGCCTTCCCTGGGGCTCCTCCTGGGTGCTGAGCAGCCCCCGGAAGGGAGCGAGTCGGAATTAACAACACGTCTCCGGGGCGGGAAGTGAGACCTCGCCCTCCTCCGGAGAAGAGAAAACACCTACAGAAATAGGGTCTCGGGTGCTAAGGCGGGCGGGGTGGGGCTGCCCGAGCACGGACACATCACATAGCTCCCGAGACTTGCAATCTCCCCTCTCTACCCACCCCTGCAGCCTTGGCCAGCACCTCGGCACCCTCAGGATGTGTCACATAGCTCCTGAGACTTGCAATCTCTCCTCTCTACCTACCCTTGCAGCCTCGACCAGCACCTCGGCACCCTCAGGCTGGGGGCCACCCCTCTGCTGCACCTGGGCCGTGCTGCCAGCTCTGTGACACCCAGAAAGAGAATTCTTCTTTCTTTGCCAACCAATCAGCCAGCTCGCCTAAACACTGTGCATGTGTGCCAAGGTCAGGCAGGTGGAAAAGAGGGAGAGTCATGGTCCCCTGCCTCCAGGAGTTTACAGGGTGCCCACCAGGGGACATGACTGCCTGTGACAGACGCAGAAGACACCTAGACATCACCAATAGGCAAGTTACGAGTGGCTGAATGAGCAGGGGTAGTGCTGGCCCCTCGTAGGCACTGCCCTTTACAGTTTGTAAAGAACTGTCATCTGTACGGGAGCCATGGACCTTTACAATAGCCCTGCGAGGTAATTGTTACTCAGCCCATTTTGCAGACCGGTACACGGAGGGTCAGAAATAGCGGTATGGTCGAGAGGGACAGGCTGTGGACCTCGCCCTTGGGCATATTTGTCAGGGACGTTAAAACAGAGGTCTCCGCTGGGACCATGCTAGGGGTGAGCTATGCCACGGATGGCCCGGGGTGGCGGACTTGAAAAGCAGGGGGCCGAGGACCTGCTAGATGATGTCATATCTGCATCTGCAGGGTGGGGAGTGGAGACTGGGAGAGGATTTGGGAGGGAACATTTAGAGTGATCTGGGCACTGTGTGTTCACCTGGAGACAAGAATGACTGCCTGTTTTAGGGAGGCTTGGAGAAACTGATAGGCATCCCCTGCAATTTGGACCGGAGGGAGGAGCTGGGGGGGGGGTTCCCAGGAGACGGGGGTGTCTCCATAGATCCCATAAGACCCCTCTGCAGAGAATCGGTCTCAGGGAGGGTGAAGCCAGCTGACTAGAGCAGCGGTCAGGTACCCGTCTCCCTGCCCCCACCTCTCCTTCCCATTACCCAGACCCTGCCGTCCCCCAGCTGGGGGGAGGGGGAAGGAGGGGAAGCCGGTGGAAAAGCAAGATGCACCAAGTCCCCTTGTTACATGCGGTGTGCCGGGCTGAGGACCACGCGCCCTAAATCTAGCCATGACGTGACACAAGACCGGCGCCCCCAGGTGGGCAAATTGGGGCTGATCGTCTCTTCTGAGAGCATCCAGAAAAGCCACGGGGCTGCCCTGATTCCGCTCGACACAGTCACTGTTTTTATAAGACAGGGTGCCCCACCTGGCGCCCAGCACAGGGCCGGTCCAGCTTCTCCTGTTGTTAACGACCTATTGAGTTAGATACTGTCCTCCTTCCCATCTTGCTGGTAAGGAAACTGAGCTCAGAGACATCAAGTGAGGTGTCTGATCGGGAGCAAGTCACTTTTTCTTCATGAGTCTCAGCTTCCCCATCTGTAAAATGGGGCCAGGGGATGGTGGGTCCCTAAATCCCCTGCCAGCACTCGGATTCTGTGGCTCTGGAGCTTGGGGTGAGGTGAACGGTGCCCTGGCTGGGGACTGTTCTCCAGGACCCTCCGGGACAGGCAGGGGCCCAGCAGCCCAGCACATTCCACCCAGGAGGCGGGGCTCATTACCTGTCTCTTTGAAGATGAGCAGGTGGCTTGCCTGGGGTCATCTGGTCTGGAAGGGGAACTGAGTGGGGGCACAGACCTAGGCCCTCTGACTCTACCCTCTGCTCTTCCCCAACTCCCTGCAGCCCCCACCTCGATCTAGGGGTCATACCGTTGGGGCAAGGGGTTGCCCCAGATGGCCTCAGCGAGCCCCAGGGCACTGACTGCACCAGCTTCCCTGCATTGATCCAATGTCCTTGGTCTTCGACCGCACTAACTCATGGACCTCACTGCCTTTGGCTGCAACCAGAGTCATAGACTGACCCTCCCCGCCCCCCTGCAGCCGGGACTTGTCTCGTGAGCATCTCAGGACATCATCTTTATTCACGAGGAGCCAGAAGCAGCTTTGCTCATTCACAGTTGGAACAGCATGGAGTGGTGTTACCAGCTGGAGGAGAGAGGCTCGAGAGGAAGAAGACTTGGGTAAAAATGTGCAGGAGCACATCTGGTGGTGGGGGGGGGGTGCTGCACAACTAGGAGGAGGCCTCTCTGCCTAGTGGTGAAGGTCATAGTGCCCAGGGTTAACCCGGGAAGAATCCACCCGACCAGTCTACGAGCTCAGTCAGCTGCATGACCTGGGGCAAGTTGCTTAACCTCCCCGGGTCTCAGATTCCCCATCCGTCGAATGCGTGGCTACGATGTTGGTGGCAACGGAGGTGCTCTAGGCTTCCAAGGATGTCCCGTCCGCTTCCCCTGTCTAGATCCCTGCTTCCAGACCCTGCCACTGTCGACCAGGCAGGAATGTGCGCCTTCTAAGTCTGACCCTGTGGCATCGGGCTGCCGGGGTCGGGGTGGGGCTGGGGGGGGTGGGGGTGGGGGGAAGGGGGGCCCCCTGACCAGGCTCTTCCAATCCCAGCCCTCCGGGATCTGCCCCACTGGCCTGCAAAGGACGCCAACAGATGCATAACACGTGATGGAGGAGGGCGGGCCTCGCTGCTCCCCACACCCTCCACCCTCCAGACTGGCCCACGCCCACCCCTTGGCCCCTCAGCAGGGTCCCGCTCTGCTCTGCTGCTCACACTCCCTGAAGACCTGTGGGCGGGGACAGCCCCTTCCCTTGGGTAGGCCTCCCTTCCCCCATGTATGAATGGGGTCCGGACAATATTTGCCCTAAGCCCCTTTCCAGCTCAGTTTCCCTGCACGTCCTTCTCTTTCCCTTGGAGAAGCAAAAGGGCAGGGTGCCTATGTCTGCGTCAGAATCATCTTTCTGCCCCACTTGGGGTGGAGAGGAAGACTCCATATCCCCAGAAGGATGATTAAGGTCCTAGGGTCTCTAGGGGATACCTGAGTCATCTCAGACTGGCTTTGAGGAGAGCAGACAGATGTCCCTCCTTCACCCGCCACTGGGGGTCCTGAGCCGGCAGGTGCCGGTCAGCGGGAGGCCAGTAGTTCAGATGGGGCCCGGGGAGGGAGCTGTCCTGCCCCCTCTTACTGCCAGGTGGGGTAAGAACCCCGGTCACAGCATTCTTGGCCCAGTGGTCTCTTCCTCAATCCCTGCGGGATCCGATGCCCCTGCCCCACTTCCCAGTATACGCCCCCTCCCCCCGGGACCAGGCAGCTGGCCGCTGTGCCTCGGGTACTCACCGAGCTGCCTCCTCCGCTCTGCCCGCGCCGCTCGCTCCCTGCTGCCTCTGCTCGCCTCTTCTGAGTTCACACATATTCCTGTGAAAGGCTTCCTATTCGTGTGGGGCTTGGAAACCTGCTCTGCTGGGGGAGTTGCTGCCTCTGGGAGGTTCTCAAGCCCCTCCTGGCTCTGAGCCCTCCACCCACCTGGCAGGGGCTGAGGAAGCTGAGGAATCGCCCAGAAGAGCGCTTAGTTCCTTCCTTCCGTGTACAGAAGGGGAAACCGAGGCCCAGAGAAGCAAGTGGCCTGCTGGGGTCCCACTGTTAGCACCAGAGCCGTGAGCGGGATCCACACTGGCCTTCACCCTCCTGCAGCGAGGAGGGACGCTCTGAGAGTCACCAGGAGGCTGCCGGACTTCCTTCCCCTGAACTTGCCCCAGGTCAGATCAGAGAGGCCAGGTGCACAGCTTTCCAGCGGCAGAGGGCAGCGTGTGTGAGTGGAGGGGCGAGTATGTGAGCCGGTGGGGGCATGGGGATGGATGTGTGAGTATGTTTGCAACCTGTGTGTGTGAATGTGTACGTGTGAGCATGTATAGTATGCATGAGTGTATGTGAGTGTGAGCACATGTGATGTGTGTAAGTGAATCGGCATAAGTGACGGTGCATTTGAACGTGGGTACACGTGAGTGTGGGAATGTATGGGTGTGTGAAAATGTTATGAGTGTATAAGGATGTGTGTGAGGTTGTGTGAGCGTGTTTGCGTGTGTGTGTGTGTGTGTGTGTGCGGACAGGGTGGTCTTCAAGTAGCACAGGCACGGAGAATTTGTGCATCGGTTTCTGGATTCAGGTTCATGTCACTATCACCCTAGAGGCCTCTGCAAAGTCAGGAGGACCACACGGGACCTATGGCATCAAGATGGCACGGGAGATGGTCGAAGGGCATAGCCTGGGCCAGCTCTCACTCAAACCAGGGACAGAAGTGACAAGTTGACTGAAAAAATGGCCCCAGTTCTCTACTGCTTCATGTATCCACACCTCTTGCAGCTAGAACTGGAGTCCGTTCTCCCGGAACCTTGAATCTGGGCCGCCTTGAGGCATCCTTTGCCAACAGAAAGAGGCAGACACGGCCATGTGCCAGTTCTGCCCTGAGGCCTCAGGAGGCCTTGGCTCCTTCTGTTCTGTCCTGGAAATTTACATTTGCCACAGAACATGTCCAGGCTGGCCTGCTGGAGGATGAGACCCGGGCTGCAAAGCCAGTCTGCCCAGTTGTCCACACCGAGGCCCCATGCGTGTGAGAGAGTGCTGCCAAGGTCAGCAGGGCCATGTAGCTGACCCTCAGGTGAATGCAAACGCACTTGGGAATCCTGCCAAGCCCGGATCAGATCAGGAGAACTGACGCGCTGACCTATAGACCCGTGAGCAAAAATAGATGCTGCTTGTGGTACGCCCATGAGGTTTCATAGTTGTTTGTTACACAGCCCTGTTGTGGTGATAGCTAACTGAAGCCATTACTGTCTTTATGGTGGTCCTTTCATCTCCCACATCAGTGACCATAGACCAGGGATCAGACAAGCTATATTGGCCCTCTAAGAACTAGAAATGGCAAGAGAAATGGAAGCTCCAGACTGAGCCCAGTGTGAAGCCCGACCCCATCCTCGCCCACCACTTGGAGCTGTTGTCCCACTGATGACCTGTGGACAGCCCTGCTCTCTAGCAGAGTGATTCCTGCCCTTGCTTCTCCTTTTAGGAATGCTCCATTCTCTCCTGTTATTTGCCAGTTTTTAGAATAGAGGGTGTGGCCTTTGGAAACCTCTAAAGGTGCCCTTTTTAAAAAAATTTAAATCCAAGTTAGTTAGCATGTGGTGTAATAATGATTTCAGGAATAGAATTAAGTGATTCATCACTTACATATAACACCCAGTGCTCATCCCAACAAGTGTCCTCCTTAACGTCCATCACTCCTTTAGCCCATCCACCCTCCCAACACCCCACCAGCAACCCTCAATTTATTCTCTGTCTTTAAGAGTCTCTTATGGTTTGTCTCCCTCTCCGTTTTTATGTTATTTTTCCTTTCCTTCCTTATGTTCATTTGTTTTGTATCTTAAATTCCACATATGAGTGAAATCATATATTTGTTTTTCTCTGACTTATTTCACTTAGCATAATAACTCTAGTTCCATCCCCATTGTTGCAAATGGTGAGCTTTCATTCTCTTTGCTGAGTAGTATTCCATTGTGTGTGTGTGTGTGTACACCACATCTTCTTTACCCATTCATTGGTTCATGGACATTTGGGTTTTTTCCATAATTTGGCTATTGTTGATAGTGCTGCTCTACCACACATTTATAAATTTTTTTTTCAACGTTTTTTATTTATTTTTGGGACAGAGAGAGACAAAGCATGAACGGGGGAGGGGCAGAGAGAGAGGGAGACACAGAATCGGAAACAGGCTCCAGGCTCCGAGCCGTCAGCCCAGAGCCTGACGCGGGGCTCGAACTCACGGACCGCGAGATCGTGACCTGGCTGAAGTCGGACGCTTAACCGACTGCGCCACCTAGGCGCCCCTCTACCACACATTTAAAGAAGAGTTAACACCTATTCTTTTGAATCTGTTCCAAAAAATAGAAATGGAAAGAAAACTTTCAAACTCATTCTACGAGGCCAGCATTACCTTGATTCTAAAACCAGACAGACCCCACCAAAAAAGAGAACTATAGACCAATTTCCTTGATGAACATGGATGCAAAAGTTCTCAACAAGATACTAGCAAACTGGATCCAAAAATATTTAAAAGAATTATTCACCACGATCAAGTGGGATATATTCCTGGGCTACAGGGATGGTTCAATATCCACAAATCAATCAACATGATACATCACATTAATAAAAGAAATGATAAGAACCACATGATCCTCTCAACAGATGCAGAGAAAGCATTTGAGAAAATATAGCATCCTTTCTTGATGAAAACCCCCAAGAAAGTAGGGATAGAAGGATAATACTCATGATCATAAAAGCCATATACGAAAGACCCACTGCCAATATCATCCTCGATAGGGAAAAAACTGAGATCTTTCCTCCTAAGGTCAGAAACATGACAGGGATGTCCACTCTCCCCACAGTTACCCAACATAATGGTGGATGTGCTAGCCTCAGCAATCAGACAACACAAAGAAATAAAAGGCATCCAAATCAGCAAGGAGGAAGTCAAACTTCCACTCTTCACAGATGACATGGTATTCTATGTGGAAAACCCAAAAGCCTCCTCTCAAAAACCTGCTAGAACTGATCCACGAACTTGGCAAAGTCGCAGGATATAAAATTAATGTGCAGAAATCAGTTGCATTTCTATACACCACTAATGAGACAGCAGAAAGAGAAATCAAGGAATCGATCCCATTTACAATTGCACCAAACCCCGTAAAAATACCTAGGAATAAAGGTGACCAGTTTTAAAAATACCACCACTAGGAGGCCATGTATTTCAGTTCATCACAGGCATTGTTTTGTGATTCTTATTGCTGTTGTCATTATTCTTGATTTTCAGATTATTCCTTTTTTGGCCAGTGGGAGCCCCTTCTAACTGGCTCTGGCATCCTTCTGAAATGATCGCTGTGGCCACTGGCTGTTTCCTCTTTCTGGTCCAACATATTCCTATACTTTAGTCCATTCTTCAAGGAGACCTGCTTCTTTTTATTTTATCTTATTAATTTTATTATTTTTAAAAAGTTTATTTATTTTGAGAGAGAGAGAGAGAGAGAGAGAGAGAGCACGTACACGCATGAGTGGGGGAGGGGCAGAGAGAGAGGGAGGGGTCAGAGAGGGAGAGAGAATCCCAAGCAGGTGTCTCGCTGTCAGCACAGAGCCCAATGTGAGGCTTGATCTCATGAACCGTGAGATCAAGACCTGAGCTGAAATCAAGAGTCAGATGCTTAACCGACTGAGCCACCCAGGAACCCCAGCCCTGCTTCATTTTGGCAGGAAATGATATTTAGAGGCTACAATCTGAGCATCAGGGGTATTTATCAAGCTGAGTTGTTATTGTTTCTAGTGGGCTTTCAGTGAGGAGAGCTATTTTTTTCATGGTGAGAAATAAAATATGCTTTTGTATTGCTTTCTTTAAAAAATTTTTTTAAATGTTTATTTTTGAGAGAGAGAGAGACAGACTGAAGTGGGGTAGGGCAGAGAGAGAGAGAGACACACACAATCTGAAGCAGGCTCCAGGCTCTGAGCCCGATGTGGGGCTCAAACCCACGAGCAGTGAGATCATGACCTGAGCTGAAGTCAGATGGTTAACCAACTGAGCCACCCAGGTGTCCCTACTTTTGTATTTATAATTCAAAATTTGTTTAATATTAGAAGAAAAGTGCCTGACTTTTGAATATTTAGGTTTTCCCAGTGTTTAACTTCACTTTTTGGGTGTATAGTTCTATGTAATTTGGTCACATGTGTGGATTCATGTCCCTGTCACCACAATCAGGACACAGAACTGTCCCATTGCCACCAAGATGCTCCCTCTTTTGGGCCATTATTACAACCTCCTTCTACAATTTTTTAAATGTTTTAATTTTATTTATTTTTGAGAGAGAGAGAGAGAGAGAGACAGAGAGAGAGAGAGAATGCGTGTATGAGTGGGGGAGGAGCAGAGAGAGAGGGAGACAGAATGGGAGCAGGCTCCAGGCCCTGAGCTGTCAGCACAGAGCTTGACACAGGCCTTGAACCCACAAACCATGAGATCGTGACCTGAGCTGAAGTCGGACGCTTAACTGACTGAGCCACCCAGGCACCCCACTCAGCCTCCTTCTAACCATAACCCCTGCAACCACTGATCTGTTCTCCATCTGTAATTTCACCACTTTGAGAGTGTCATATACATGGGCTCATACAAGATGCAATCCTTTGGGATGGGCTTTTTCAAAACTCATGATATGCCTTTGAGATCCAAGCTGTGTGTATCAACAGCTTGCTCCTTTTCGTTGCTGAGAGGTATTCCACTGGATAGATAAGGTAGCTCCAGCATTGATCCAGTGAAGCACATTTGCGTCACTTGCAGTTTTTGGTTATTTGAATAGAGCTTCTATGAGCATGTGTGTCCAGGATTTTGTGTGAAAATAAATCTCACGTTCTCTAGGATAAATACCCAGGACAGAGACTGCTGAGTCACAGAGGAAGCATGACATGGAACTTCGTAATAGTCCAACAAACTGTTTTCCAGAGTGGAAATGCCACTTATAGTCCCACCAGCAACACATGAGATTTCTAGTTGCTCCTCACTCTCATCAGCACTGGGCATTATCAGTATATTTTATTCCGTCCATTCTAGTAGGCTTGTGGTGGTGTCTCATCATGGCGTGGTGACTGTGTTGAACATCTCTTCAACTGCTTATTTGCAATTCTAGATTCTTTAAGTGCCTGTTCAAGTGTTTTGCCCATTTTGTAAGTGGATGATTTGTTTTCTTACCATTTTTTTTTTTACCATTTGTTTTCTTTACCATTGAGTATTTGTTTTCTTACCATTGAGTGTGGAGAATCCTTTATATATTCTGAAACATTGCTATATTGATAGGAAACTACACAGCATCAGGAGCTCTTTGTACTTCGTTCCACTGACTTTGTCATGGTGGGACTCTGGATGAGTTATTCTCTGCGCCTCTGTTTCCTCATCTGTAAGTTATGTTTTGGGGATTCCACAAGACAGCAGGGGTAGAGAGTTCCTTTATTGTAAGATTTCCTGCTGGATGGTGAGCTCTAAGAGGATGGGGGCCATGTTGGTTCTGTTCCATTTTGTACCCGGGATGATGCCACACCAAGGGAGACTGATGCACAGCATACTGGTTACTGTAATAAGGAAATGCTTTCATTCTTGTCACCCTGGGCCCCTGAAACCTCCAGACTCATCTGTCCAGTGGTTAGGCCCTCTCACTTCCTCTTGATCCAACAACTAAAGGACTAATGCCTGGCCAGAGCCGTGCACCTCCAGAACCCTGTTCCAGCACCGGGGCCTTTGCTTATCCAAATTTGTTGGTGCCATTGATGTATCAGTTGTTAAATATTTGGATTTTCACCTGGGTGTACCCTTGGCATATAGCAAGTACTGAACCCCTATCTATACAAGATGACAGTATCTACATGGTGCCCAGCACATGGTTGTGTGTTCCTCCCCTCCTCTTTCACTGTCCTGGCAGTGGTCTGAATCAGGGATGCAGCCCAGGGGCTGCTTGTGGTGCAGGTCTTGAGTAAGGATGACGAAGAAGGTGTAGCCTTGAGCTGGCATTTTGGATCCCCGCCTCCAAGTTTTCCTCCCTGGTGGAGTGAGAATAGATTCCCCCAGGGGTTCCTCCCCCCACCCTCCCTAGCACCATGTCCGGGCACTGCTCTCAGGCCAGCAGTGCTGCTTTCCTACCTGTGGGGTATACATGGGAACTGAAACCCTTTAGAGAAGAAAGGAAGCAGAAGGAACTGGAAAACAGGGGTGGTCAAAAGAGCTCTGGGGTGTGGGCCTGTTTTGTGTCCACTGCTCTGTGGCTGAGGCTCAGAGAAGGATTTTTCCCTGAGTCTCTGTTTCCTCACCTGTGAAATGGGCTGAGAATACCTACCTGGATTATTGTCGGGGACTAAATACCCAAGCTCTGTGAAACATAGGTGCTGCACACATATTAGGTGCCCATCCCCCTTGCCCTCCTAGCCCTCTAGCTCTTGGATTAGAATGGTGTCTGGAAACACATTCGAAGGGGTCCATGGCGGTCACAGGGTCCTCTGGTGATTGGTGACAACAGTGTGTCACCCAGAAGTCCTGGCCTGGGGGGCTCCAGGCTCTCAGGTGTGATAGGATGGGGTTTAGACTCTCCATGCATTGTGCTGCCCACTCTTCTTTACTCCTGGTAGAAAAGAAATGCTTGAGCATCATTATTGATTGAAGTCCTTTGAGGAGAAGATACCACGTTAGCAAGAGAAAGGTTGTGGGTCCTCTCCTCGATGCGTCAGTTGCAAATCATCCTGGAGTCTGTAAGAACCCTGCCGCCCTCTTGCGTGGCACCAGGAATATAGTTTCCAGCATCTTGACCTTGTCCCTGCTCGTAGACTAGAGCCAGGGCTCTGGAGGAGGGTAGAGATGAAGGGGCGCCTCCCACAGCTGACTGTCGATGGGGTGAAAGGCACATGCGGGGGCCCTGTTAGTCCATAGGGCTTCTTTGTGCCAATGGGGAAAGATACCTCTTGTCAAGGAAGAGTCGTGCTTTAAATTAGCATGTATGTCTTGCACATCGGATAGCTCGCCCTTTGGGGTGGGGGTGGGGCATGATTCCAGAGCTCTAGCAGGCGGCGTGTGTGTCCATTTCCCTCTTCCACTCATCCCCCCACGAGTGCTGGCTGCAGTGTGCACACCCCCTGCTGCTCCCTCTGCTTCTTGGGGGTGACAGCGTGCCTGGGGAAGGGGCCGGAGCTGGACCTCCAAGCGCTCCGTGGCTGAGGCACCACTTTAGCAGTGATCTCTATGGTGCGTACACACCAGGAGCTCGGGGGCAAATGCACCCTGCAGTTCGCCAAGGTCAAAAGATGCCTAGAGCCCAGGAGACATTATTTATGAATTAAAAAAAAACCCCAAAGACATCAATAACAAACAGAAATGAAGCTGAGGAATAAAGAAGGGAGAAAATGGTTGTTCGTCTGGGCCCAGCAATGGTGTTAAGGCCATGGGCACGGAGGTTTCAGGGAGAAGGGGAGATTTCTGCCGCAATGGCTCCTCCTTGGTGCTGAAATGGGCATCCTGTGTCATCTATTGCTGGACAAAATGAGCTACACCTTTGGGGTGTTTTACCACTGGAGCGTCATTGGGGAAGGAAGGGCTGGCAGGGCCTGTAATGTTGGCCAGGCCAGTGGTAGGGTTGTTGGCTGGGTTGGCACTGAATATGGTTGGAATTGTCTGAAAGGCAAGGATCTGAGGCCATCACCTTCCTCTGGTGTAAATTGTAAAAATGGCCACAAATTCTTCCCTTCCCTGTTTCCGTGTCTTTGGGTGGACCTTCCCTCCTGGATGCTGGGCTTGGACATGTAACCTTCTTTGGCCAACGGAACAGTGGTAAAAGTGTGATGCAAGCAGAGACCTGGAAAGCGTTTGCGTGTTGGGGCTCATTCTGTCTTGTTGCTCCTTGGACTACTGAGGCTGCCTTGTAAAGAAACCCGGGCTCGCCTGCTGGACAAGGAGAGACAAGCAGACCAGTTGTCCCTGTTGACAGACAAGCTTTCCAACCGCCAGACCTGCAAGTAAGACCATCTGAGATCCTCTAGCCACCGGCTAGTCATGGAGCTCACAGTAGGGATCAGCTGGGCTGGCCCAGGCCAGAGATCGGCCCAACAGACCCAGAGAATCATGAGCCACATAAGTTTTGGGGTTGTTTGACAGGTAGCAAGGGCCAACTGACAGAGAAGTTGGTAGCTGGAAGTGGGGTAACAAAAATTGAATGCACGCATTGTCTTTGGGACTAGGTGGCAAGAGGGGTCTGGAGAAGCAGCGAGAGCCCTGCCGTGGAAGGCTGGATCCACGGTTACCCACGATAGGCAGTGGTGGAACACTGTCCCGTTTTGGAAGACAGGAAATACACGTGATAGCATTTGGATTTGGCTGAGGAGACCATCAGGCAGAACATTGGGAACGTCAGCCAGTTGCTCCCGGAGGCGTATGACCAAGTACTGCAAGAAAGGGATCAGACGGAGAATTATTCAGTTTGCAAGTGGCAGTTACAGGGATATAGAGGGCCTGGAATTTGGTGGGTCAGGAAATCACATCATCTCTTGTTTCCTGGGTCCCCAATGTAGAAATGATACGCTAAGTAAAACTAGGCCTGAGAACAAGGATCACATCAAGGAGGGGTCCATACAGCTGTTGTTAGGGTCTTTGGAAGACTTGCACAGTGGTAGTGGGCCCCTTCAGCTAGACTCAGAAGCTTCTTTTTTAAAAAATTTTTTTTTCAACGTTTTTTATTTATTTTTGGGACAGAGAGAGACAGAGCATGAACGGGGGAGGGGCAGAGAGAGAGGGAGACACACAATCGGAAGCAGGCTCCAGGCTCTGAGCCATCAGCCCAGAGCCCGACGCGGGGCTCGAACTCACGGACCGCGAGATCGTGACCTGGCTGAAGTCAGACGCTTAACCGACTGCGCCACCCAGGCGCCCCTAGACTCAGAAGCTTCTAAGAATCTTGGGTGCACGGACTGACAAAACCAAGTCCCCAAACAGATGTGGGTAGATCTTTAAAAGAGAATGTTTTTTTTTTTTTTAATGTATTTATTTTTGAGAGACAGAGAGCAGGCAGGGGAGGGGCAGAGAGAGAGGGAGACGCAGAATCCCAAGCAGGCTTCAGGCTCCGAGCTGTCACCACAGAGCCGGACGCGGGGCTCGAACCCACAAGCTGTGAAATCACGACTTGAGCCACAGTCGGGTGCGAAACTGACTGAGCCACCCAGGTGCCCTGATGTGGGTAGATCGTAAAGAGAGGCATGTCTAGGGGCGCCCGGGTGGCTTACTCAGTTAAGCGTCTGACTTTGGCTCAGGTCATGATCTCGCAGTTCATGAGTTCGAGCCCCCCGTCGGGCTCCGTGCTGACAGCTCCGAGCCTGGAGCCTGCTTTGGGTTCTGTGTCTCCCTCTGTCTCTGCCCCTCCCCTGCTCATGCTCTCTCTCTCTCTCTCTCAAAAATAAACATTAAAACAATTAGAAACAGGAAAAGAAAAGGATTCTAATAAAGAGCATATGGCCACGTGGGAAAAACCCAGAAGACTTGGCGAGTGTGGTGTCCTGAACGCCAAGGGAAGAGAGGCTCGAGAAAGGAGGGCGTGGCTGAGGGAATGAAATGCTGCTAATAAGTCAGGGAGGCTGAGGGCTGAGAACCTGCTTCAGATTTAGCCATGTGGGCATCACGAGGATTTTGACAAGAGAGGCTTTTGGTGAAGAGACGGAAAACCCCGACTAGAGTCAGTTCGTGAGGGACGGGAAGGGCATGCAGACATGTTGTTCTGCAGACAACAGAGTTGCAGAAATTGTTCTGAAATCTTCCCCGTAAGGGGAAATGGAGAAACAGGGCAGCGTCTTTAGCTGGCTCTGGCATCAGGAGAGGGTTTCATCTTGCAGAGGGGAGAAATGACGTGTCTGGGGGTTGTTGGGGGTGGTAATCGAGTAGCTTGTGAAAAGTGATGATGTGGATAAAAGTGAAAGGGAAGGTGTAAGCAGGTGCCAGGGTGGGGGGGGGCTGGGACATTTTCTCTGTAATAAATGGAGGGAAGGCAGGCCATGGTTTCAGCGAGGGCTTTGGTCAGGGCTTGTAATTCTCTTCCGAAGGCATTCATTACTTGGTGGAAACGGGAAGCAAGCTCTTTAGGAGAGAAGTGGGGAGGAGGTCTTGGGGTTTGCAGAGAGAAGGTAAGATACAAGGTTGTCGTCTAGAGGTCGGGAGAGTACAGACCAGGGAAGGAAACAGAATTGCTAGACGCGTTTTCAGGCACCAGGGAGGCAGCCGGTTGGGCTGAACCAGGGTTGGGGTTTTGCAGAGCAAACTGGGGTGGGAGGGGCAAGGGACTTGGGAGCTGTTGTAATGGTTGAGCCATGGGGGGAGTCTGAGCTGAGCCACGGGGAGCACGGAGTGGAGATGGTGAGAGGGTGGGAGCCTGATGGGCTGCAGGCCCCGTGGGAGCAGGAACTACAGGGCTTGGCGGTGAGCTGGAAAGCTAGGAGGTGGAGGTCGGCAGTGACCGGGTTCAGGTGTGACCCTGAGAGTGAGTGACTGAGGCAGGGTGGAAGAAGCCATTATCAAGGGGAAGGAGGACTAGTTTCCATTTCTTTTCTGAGTAGGCTTCGCACCCAGTGCGGAGCCCAACGTGGGGCTTGAACTCATGACCCCCAGATCAAGACCCGAGCTGAGATCAAGAGTCGGATGCGTAATGGACTGGGCCTCCCAGACACCCCATAGTTTCCTCGTACTCAGTGGAAAGGGAGGTTGCAGAGAGGCGAGTCTTGCAGACATATTTCTCTTCTCCTCCTCTGCCTTATTGGGTTTGCCCTCATTTGTGTGGGGCTGATGGTTGGTGGAGGAAATCCTCTTTATGGCCATCTGGCTTATTTCCTGCCTGGATGTATTTTGCTGACTAATATTCGCTGAAACCAATCACGCAGTCCCATTACAGATTGGCGGATGCACCCTACTGACATTTATTTACTCCACTCTTTTTATTGTCTCCCATCCCCGGGGGGGAATCTCTGATTATCAAGGGCACAAGAGGATGGGTGGGTCAGAACTAATTCATTCCCACCGTGAGCAGGTAGCTGGGGACATCATGATTCTAGTACACCAAGGACAGTGACTGTTGTCATCACCATCACCACATGCTTCTCTTCTGTTCCGGGGCCAGCACTGCGGACATGGCAGGATGAGGTGGCCAAAGAGCAACATCTTTGTAGGCAGGGGACATAGATTCAAATCCATCTCCCCCAGTTACTAGTGGTGTGGGCGTGGGCAAAAGACCCTTCCTGAGGTCCAGATTTTCAGATTTCTTGTTCTTAAAACATAGTGCCCCTCTGTATCGTTTGTGAAATGAGATAATGCAGGTGAAAGGGCATGGAGCAGAACAGTTCAGTAGATAGTAAGGACTCGACATCAATTCCTTCTTTTTCAGAAGACTGAGTCTATCCGTAGATATTGTTGGGCACCTACATCCCTGTGCCGTGTTCAGTAGTAGTGGGTGAGGGATACTCTTTGATGGTAAAAGACTTCTGGCAGCCTTTGGACTGGCCCCACGGGGAGTCCTTTATGGAGTTTTATTGGTGTCTTACCTGGGCAAAGTCTAAACTTGTTGTTCCTGCCTTCGTTGCCCTTCCATCTGTCTAGGCTCTCCCTGTTGACCCCTGGTCGCTGATTTAGCTTTATGAGACATAAAAAAAGCGTACTTGGCAGTGGCCTCACCTGGGCAGGAAGTGGGGAGAAGAGGAGGCCAGAGGGAAGGTGAGGGACTTAGGTGTTCTGGAAGCTTTGGTGGGAAATAGATGGGCTGGGACTGAGTCTTATCCAGCACTCTGGTTTCTCAACTCCAAAGGGGGGAGTTATCCTTCTATCTTCCAGGTGATATCTCGGGGAGTGTCTTACTTGATTTTAGACATAGTTTATTCTTTGGCAAAGCTTCTCAGTGGAGTTGTCTAAGCATGGTATGGGCTGCCTTTGGAGGCACCAGCATGATATATGCCACCATATAAGGGGCTCAAAATCAGAAGGAGCAGTCATTTGAGAAGATGCTGTTGGGCAAAGGGTCTCAAACCTGAGTGAGCGTTGGAATCATCTGGCAGGCTTGCAGAAGCACAGACTGCCGGGCCCTACCCTCAGAATTCCTAAGTAAGCATGTCTGGGGTAGGGCCAACAGGCTCCTAGGTGATGCTGATATTATACATATGGGGACAATGACAGAGGATATTCAAGCATCAAATGGAGATTATCTTTAAGTTCTTGGTCACCTCTGGAATGCTATGTGCCTATGAGCTTTTGAGGGGAATATTACTGAAATTTGGGTTTTTTCCTGAAACTTTTTCCAGCCTTCCCCATTTCAGTAAATGGCTCTTCATCCAGTTACCTAGGACAGAAAGCTTGGCATTGCTCCCAATTTCCCCCTCTGATTCCACTCACCACCCCCCCACCCCCCCAGTCCATGAGCCCTAGAGATCTCCCCTCCAAGCCATGTCCCAAATCTACCTCTTTGTCTCCACTGTCACTACCTAGCTCAGGCATTCAGCGGATTGTTAATGGGCACCTGTGTCCCCAGGCACTTCCCGGAACTGTGGTTGCATGCCTACAGCTTCTGTCTGAATTGATTTCACCAGAACAGTCTGATTACCAAGGGTAACAGAAGGTGAGTGGGTCACAGCTAATCCTTTCTCACCATGAGAATAGCTTGGAACATAATGATTCTGGCACACAAAGGATGATCCTCCTCCTCCTCCTCCTCCTCATCATCATCATTATCTATCTCCAGGGTGGGCACATGTTTCTGCAAAGGGTCCAATAGTAAATATTTTAGGCTTTGCAGGTTGTATGGTCTCTGTTGTAGCACGGAAGCAGCCAGTCAACCAATGGGCCTGGCTGGTGTCCCAATAAAACTTTATTTACAAAAACATTTGGTGGGCCAGATCTGGCCTTCCCACAGGCCTTACTTTGCCAGCCCCTGTACTGGACTATCACTAAATCTCCTCTCAGGTCCACCTGCCTCCTTCCTTCACCCTCCTCCTATCCTTTCCCTACAAATCAGGCAGGGTGGTCTTTCAAACTGTAAACCAAATTATATCACTCTCTTGCATAAAGCCACCCCATGGCTTTTAGCCCTAGAATAAAATCCAAAGCCCTCTGTGGCCCCTGCCAGCATTTCCAGCCACTTCTCGAGACATTCTCCATCTTCTTCACTAGGTTCCAGCTGCACTGGCTTTCTTTCCAGTTCCCTGGATACTCCAAGCTCTTTTCCGCAGGAGCGGCTTCACACAGCTTCCTCTTCCTGCCTGGAATGGTCTTTACTGCCTTCTCTGTGTGGCTAGTTATTCTTAGCCTTCACATCTCCTCTTTGGAGGGGCCTTCCATGCAGAAATTCTGCCCTCTTCTCCATTTCCAATAATGCTTATACAAGCACTCTGTTTCCCCATGACTGTCTGCACTCAACTGATCACGTGACTTGCCAGTCCAGCGCTGGGGGCGGGGGGTGTGCTCTCCAGGAGGGCGGGAAATATCTCTGCTCCATCCAGCACTCGGCATACAATAGGTACTTCGTGTCACTGAATGACTGAGGGAGTGGGTTCGTAAGGGATTCTTTCCTGGAAGCAAGAGGATACTCTTCATTCTAGGGAGTGTCTGGTGATAGCTGCTGTGTCCCTTGTCTTATCCTGAGCCTGGCAAGACAGCAGGGAGCTGTCGAAGATGTTGGGTCTGCACCCAGGAAGACATCCACGTGAATGCTATAAACTGTGGGCAGTACGAGTCCTGGGAGGGAAATGTCAGGGAAGTATGGGCTGTCTCACGACACAGGGGCTGGGGTCTTGGGAAACAGGTGCCTTTCCTAGACATCCACACAGATACTGACACTGTAATGCATCTTCCAAAGAGCGAGCCCGCTTTCCCAATGGAAGGTCGCAAAGTTCTTAGGGAGGTCGAGAGGGGCTACAAATGTCGCAAGTGTCAATTAGCTACTGTGACACATAGCCACAGTCATATTTTTTCAACCGCAACACAAAAATCAGGCTTTTTTTTTCCAGTTAAGATAAAAAACAAAACAAAACAAAACAAACCAACAGCCCTCAAAGTTAAGCCCTGGACGTCATCACTGACAGGTCACATCGCGCACCTCTCCGCTGTTCCCACTCTAGATGCCTGCTTCTCCTTTGGAGGCTTCAGGCTTTAGGAACCTAAGACAGCTTCCCTGGGGAAGTAGCACTTGAACTTACCAGTGGAGGAGATGGGGGCAGGCATAGCAACTAGGAAACAGATGATCTCTTCCATAAGAAATCCCACTTTGGGGATGATGAGCCCTCAATTCAAGACCTGGCTAGAAAGCAGTGTAAGCTCTTTATAGAGCTTTTGTGCAGGGATGAGCACATTTGAATCCCAGTCTCACTCGAGAGCTGGATCTCAAGTTCCCAGAAGACAGGCTTGAGTACCTGGGCTGGGAAAAGGGGCCAAGGGCAGTGCCTTATTGGAGAGCAATGCCGGAGGCCCAAGAGGAGAGAGGGGAGCTCATGCAGGAGAATGAGGAGGGCATTTGGAGAAGCTGGAGTGGAACTAGCCTAGTGTTTTAAGGAGAGGGTGGTTTGCTGGGTCAAATCCTACAGAGGTCAAGTAAGATAAGGACAGGAACAAAGCCACTGGAGGGCATTGGTGACTTTGGTGATAGCAAAATTGTCACTGGATGGGGAGTTGGGGGAGAAAACCAGTGGGGGGAGGTGCCAGCTGAGGAGGCAGAGACGGTGTCTCTGACTGTCATCACCTTGTTTTCCTATGACGTGTCCCTGTTTCTGCAGGGAGCCCTGGACCGGCCATCTGGAGTCTGGGTTCCAGTCCTGTCTGGGCTCCTGGCTGCTCTGATGATGCTAGATGGCCAAGGTCTCTTCCATTTTCTATGCTCCGTTGTTCTAGGGAGGCTGGGAGTGAATGGCATTGTGCAGACGGACCGCTTGTGACATGGTGCAGAGCAAGGATAAACATTTGTTGCCCACAGGAAGCTGTGAGCTGTCACTTCAGGTGGAAGGCCATCTGGGATGAGGGGTCTAGCTCCCAGCACATTATCAGGGCAGGTGGTGGGATGGGAAAAAGGCTCTGCTCCAACAAGCTCCATAATGATTTCAGCACGTGGCAGGTGCTACGTATCCTGAGATGCACCAGGTGCTCGAGAAGATTCGATCTCCAAGATGACCCACACTGTAGGAGGTGAGGCTTGTCAGGAGTGTCTAAGTTAACTTACAGGTCGGACAAGTCAGGAAAGAGACTCTGAGGACCAAGTGGGAGATCAAGGTTGAGGGTTTGAGGTCTGTGGAGGGAGCAGGTGTGGGATGAGATAGGGCAGTGAGAGGCAGCAGTAAGGAAGAGGGCAGAAAGAAGGCCAGACTTGCTCTGCTCACCCAGACCTCGAAGAGTAGTCTCACTGGGCCAGTCCCTTTTGGGGAGCCCAATGTACTAACATCTCAGCTTACAGAACAGATGAGTGAAGGGCTGGTCTAGAAGCAGGATATTACATGCCCCGTATTACATTTTGATTGTCCATGATTTCCTGAGACCTGGTCAGTTCTAGCAAATGACAACCCACCGTGGCCTTGGAACCTGATTAGCCGATGGGCATCCCAAGGATCCCTGTCAGAGAAGATGCAGAAGAATTCTGAACAAGCCACTGAGAAGAAACTTTTTAGATAAAGCCAGAGGCTAAATATATTTACAAGAGTAAAATCATGTTCTAACCTTTTCGAAGCCAACTGCCATCATGTATATTTAAATAAATATTTAAATTAATGTGTGTAAACCTAGAAGTTCTAGACATAGCCAGTTCTCTTTGGATTATTCTCTTTGCCTTTATAAATAAAGGTGTGTGAGCCTCATAATTTTGGAAGATACCTTAACATTGCCTGAAGACAATGTTTATTCATGAGTACTGTTGCATCCGGGGTAATAGCATATAAAAGGAGTGATCATTTTGTGAGCTTTCTTTCCAAGCTTTTGTGAGCTTTTTTTTTCCATGGCTCACTTTCTTCCAAGGTCTTCCCAATGGTGTGGCTCCTTATTGCACTGAAAACCCCTGCTCTCTCCTTTAATGCCCCCCTCAAATTTGCTTCCTCGACCAGGCTTGTTCTTTGCTTTCCCCATCACTGCCAGAATAAATCATATCCCTCTCAGGGTGCCTGGGTGACTCAGTTGGTCTAGTGTCTGACTCTTGGTTTCAGCTCAGGTCATGATCTCATGGTATGTGAGTTCGAACCCCACTATCAGTGTGGAGCCTGCCTGGGATTCTCTCTCTCTCTCCCCCCTCTCTCTGCCCCTCCCCCACTCAGTCTCTCTGTCTCTCTCTCAAAATAAATAAATAAACTTAAAAAAAAGACGCTCCCTCCTTCTCCCTCTGCCCCTCTCCCCCTGTTCATGTGTGCTCTCTCTAAAATAAAATAAAATAAAATAAAATAAAATAAAATAAAATAAATCATATCCCTCCGTTGTATCTCTGTGTGTCCCCACGTTCTGTCCCGTGTTAGGGAAAATTGCTTGCACGTTGTCCTCTCCGTGAGGCCAGAAGTTCCCTGAGGTCACGGACTTTGCTGTGTTCACCAATGTTAAACTTCCTTGAACCTACCAAATGCTCAGGACATATTTAATCACCAAATGAATGATTGAAAGAATGAATATTGGGTTGTCTAGACATTTGCTTTTCCAACCATGAGCTCACACAGGTAAGCACACAAGGCCCCAGGTGTAGACACCCCGGGGAAGGATCTCTTTGTTAAAATCCACTTTCAATTTCTGTCTCCTTTTTAATAGAGTCACTGCACGATTTACCAGGCCGAATGGAACGAAGTCACGATGCGCGCCCGTTAGAGAGACATTTCCCTAACATTGTCAGGGAAGGAGGATCCTGGGTTTCAGAAGCCCAGAACGGGGAGGTCTTCTTTTGGTCTCAGCGCAAGATGCTTCTAGAAGCTGTGGCTTTGCTTATCTGGAGCCCCGGGCCTCGTTGGAATAAGTCGGTGGCAAGTTCACCGGTTCTGGGACGACCACTGGGTTTGCCATATAGACATTTGGGAGGACCACGCCCACCTGGAAAACACAGGCGCACAGGAGGGGCACTGGGAGGGGTGCAAGAGGGACCAGGCAGGCGCGGAGGCCTTGAGGCCCTGGGAGACTTCTCTACTCCTGGGCCAGAAGGGGAAGCATGGTGACCCTGTGGTCTCCGCCCCCTTCTGGGCGTCTTCCCTCCCACCCAGGAACCTCGGGACTCACGTTGTGCTGACAGCAGACCAGTTGGCAGCCCAGGTGGGAAGATGCGCAGGCAACGCCGAACTCGAGGAGACAGAAAATGAGCAGCACGCCCGAAATCGCCACTCCGGGGGTCTGGAACCAGAGCGGGTGGAGGTCAGGAGTGCTGGCCGGGGCGTTCCAAATGTGGCTCTGCCGTGGACTGTCCCTGTGGCTTGGAGGAAGGCCCCTAACCTCGTCTCAGCCTTGTGGGGACAACGTCTCACCAGGCTCGTGTGAGGGTCAAGGGTGTGTGGACGAGACCTGGTCCTCTGACACTCACTGCCAGGGGTCCTCTAGAGGGAAGGGTGGTCAGCCTTCAGGAAAACACCTGGACCACGTGAGCGGGGAGGGAGAGGAGGGGCCGCTGCGCAGACGCAGAGACAGCGTCTACGCGGACCCCTCTGTAGCTGCACTCACTCACCAATCCGGCAGCCACGAGCCCTGTAGCCACAAGTCCCGTGTGGCTGCTGAGCATTTGGGATGCTGCTGGTCCCAAAGTGACAGGTGCTCTAAGTGCAGAATACACCCAGGATTTCAAAGACTGAGTAGCCCACATGCAAAATAGCAAATTAATATATATATATTCACTTTGCACGGATTACATGTTGAAATGACATTTGGGATATATTGGGTTAAATAAAACATATTATTAAGATATTTTCATTTCTTTCGTTTTCTTCTTTTTTCTTTTTTGTTTTAAAAATTTTTTTTTAATGTTTATTTATTTTTGAGACAGAGAGAGACAGAGCATGAACAGGGGAGGAGCAGAGAGAGAGGGAGACACAGAATCTGAAACAGGCTCCAGGCTCCGAGCTGTCAGCACAGAGCCCAACGTGGGGCTCGAACTCACGGACCGTGAGATCATGACCTGAGCCGAAGTCGGACGATTAACCGACCAAGCCACCCAGATGCCACCTTCTTCTTTTTTCTTAAGGCGGCAACTAAAAAATTTAAAATCACACACACAGCTCACATTATATTTCTACCGGGCAGCCCTGTTCCATAGCACAGGTTGGTCCATGGGCCAAATTACGATCCATGGGCCAACTCCTGGAAGCTGCCTACTTTTGTAAGTAAAGTTTTACCGGAACACAGCCATGCTCATTGCTTATGGATTTTCTGTGGCTGCTTTCCCACTACAGGGCAGGGCTGAGTACCTGCCATGGAAACCAAATGGCTGGGACGCCTGGGTGGCTCAGTCGGTTTTAAGCATCTGACTCTCGATTTTGGCTCAGGTCATGATCTCAGGGTCGTGAGATCGAGCCCCACGTTGGGCCCTGTGCCGACAGCTGGAGCCTGCTTGGGTCTCCCTCTCTCAACAAGCAAACAAACATTAAAAAAAAAAAAAAAAGAAAAAAAAAAAGAAACCAGATGGCTTGCAAAGCCTTAAGTATTTATTCTCTGGCCTTTCACAGAAAACCTTTGCTGACCCCTTGTCCATAGTCATGGGCAGCAAGGTGAGAACATGACCAAGGATTCAGGTAGAGGCACGTGTGTGTTCTTGTCACATTTAATTCTCCTCACAATGTCATAAGGTAGATTACTCTGTTGTAAAGGCAGAAACTAAGACTGAGAAAAGTCACGTGCTTAAAGTAACACAACAGTAAAGCGACATGTCGGGGACTTTAAACATTCTTCTGATTCTTGATGGTACTTCCTTCTGCTGTAGTGCTGTGTGAAGAAGCTTGGTGTTCGGGCCTTCTAACAATTTTCTAAATGTAGCCGATTCTGAGCCTGTGGGGGGATGTTGGCTCAGAAAGGTACTCACCACACCCCAGGTGTCATAGTAGGGATAAGAGTCAGGGCGGGCATAGATGGGAGAGAGACTCATATCCATGATGAAGAGTGTGATTCCAACCACAGAACAGATTGCGCTGACAATGTTCAAGACCAAACTGCCATTCAGCTGAAGAAGACACAGAGGGTCAGGGTGGGAGAGGAAAATCATTGTAGCTGGGATGAACAGAGACTCGAGCTTCTTAATGTGAATCCCTGGAACCTCAGTTCTGTAGCAAGTAAAGTGATGTTCTGTGCAAAAAAGTGTGGGCGTAAGTTAGCTTTGAGAAAAGCTGGGCTGAACAAAGTGAAACAGGCCTTTGCTGTAGGACTTCTCAGAGCCTTTAACGAGGATCACGGATCTTGCGGGGAGGGGACTACTCAATCGCGGTTTCCCTGAGTTTACCTACCCATCTTCGGCTTGCTTATCCCACTGGGGATAGGTAGGAAGCTCCACCCGGTGTCTTGGGATGTGACAGGCTCTGATGTCCCATGATTCTGGGCCATGTGCAGAAAGACATGCCCAGATCTCATGAGGCACAGGGACCTGGCCATCCTGAGGCCCCTCACCCTAGACAACCTGCCGCGAGGGGAACGAAGGCGCTTTCTCGGCCCATTGTTAGGGGACCTCAGAGTCTTGTTCATGGGATTGGCAGAGACCGCTTGGCGGGATTCCTGAGGGAAGCAGGTAGTTGGGCCTCCCCTGGCTTCCCTGCAGAAATGGTCAGAGGCCCGCTCTGTGTGCCACAGCCACTGGCAGTGCCCGTTCTGTTGCAGGGGAGCGTGGGCCCCCGGGACTTTTGTGCCCCCCCTTCAGCACGAGCCTCTGAGGGACGGATGCTGTTCTGTCTCTGCCTCCACACCCTGATGCCTTCACTCAGGGCTGTGTTGTCCTTCCTTCCCTTGAACCCTCTGGACTCCTTCCTGCCATGACTCTGGCCAGGTTCACGTGGTCCTGCCTGTGAGTATGAGTGAGCACATGTGACAGCGTCTGTGTCTAGTTAGAAGTAAGCACAAAGAGGGGTGTCTGGGTGGCTCAGGTGGTTGAGTGTCTGACGTTTGGTTTCGGCTCAGGTCATGACCTCACAGATAGAGCCCCACATCGGGCTCTGTGCTGGCAGTGTGGAGCCTGCTTGGGATCCTCTCTCTCTCTCCCTCTCTCTCTGCCCCTCCTCCCCCCCCCACTCTCTCTCTCAAACTATGTAAATAAACTTAAAAATAAAAAGCCTTATAAAAGGAAGTAAGTGCAAGGATGAGGGGGGATTGTGCGCTAACCTTTCCCCACCGTGTGTGTCTCCCATAGGTCCCGCTGGGAGAGCCCGGGTCAGGAGGTGACTTACCAGATAAGAGGATTTTGGCTGATTTTCGGCTGACACTGAGAGGGATCCTGAAATGATGAACTGGCACAGAAGAGTGGGGGTTTAGAAAGAGGTCAGAGGTTAGGGCCCCATCTCCAGGTTTCCATGATTCTGGTCACACGTATTCTCTCATGCACACTAGGTTCCTCTGCTGGGACCTCCAACTCAACATGGGGGAAAGGAAGGAAGGATGTGAAGGAAGGGCGGAAGGAAGGAAGGAAGGGAAGAAGGAGGGAAGGAAGGAAAGGAAGTAGAAGGAAGGGAAGAAAGAGGGAGGGAGGGAGGGAGGAAGGTAGGGAAGAAAGAGGGAAGGAGGGAGGAAGAGGAAGAAAGAAAGAAAGAAAGAAAGAAAGAAAGAAAGAAAGAGAAAGAGAAAGAAAGAAAAAAAAGGAAACAGGAAAGGAAAGGAAAGGAAAGGAAAGGAAAGGAAAGGAAAGGAAGGGAAGGGAAAGGAAAGAAGAGAAAGAGGGGAGGGCGGGAGAGAGACAGGGAGGGTAAAAGGAAGGAAGAGCAAGCTCTCTTGTACCATATGACAAGGCAGCAAAGTGAGATAAATACAGATTCTAGGACTGAGCTGACCTGGTTTTTCAGTTCTGGCTTGAAACTCATGTGATGTGGGTAAGTGATTAATTTCTTGAGGTCTTTGTTTCCTCACACGAACAGCGGGAAAAACTACCCGTCCCCCTAAGGGTGACCGCCAGGAGCTGATCCATGCCTTGCGTGGGTCATCTGGCGTTCATTATCTTCCACGCAGTCGAGCTTGCACGTAGGAGATGTGTAGCAAGTACTATTCCTTTCCTTGTCTTTTATTTGCCCACAGGCACACCTCGTTGGTTTGCCATCCTTCCCTTGGGATTCGTTAGGCACGGGGGCTTTGGAGGGAAGGAGGAAGGTCACCAGCATCTTCACTGCTTTGAGCTAGAAGCCCAACGTCACCTGGGTGAGGACTCGAAAGGTAGCGTCGCACCTCCAAGATGCTCCACCTCAAATATGAAGACAGGGAGCTGGGTTGTGTGCCTTTATTTCGACGCTGGTATTCTGCAGGCGCGGTAGACGGTGGGCTTACTCACTGTCATGAGCCCAGTGTGGTGGCAACGGTGGTCTGAGAGGGCATCGGCTGTGGTTGAACAACAGCTTCGCCGAGCACTCACTGCGTGGGGTGCTCTTCAAACCTTGCCTTATTTAACTGCATGGTGGCCCATCCAAAACTATTATTATTCTCCTGTTACAGATGGGCAGGCTGAGGCTTGTGGAGTTTAAATAACTGACCCGAGACCATCCAGCAGATGGCTGCTCCAAATAGTTGAATCCAGACCCCATGTCCTTCGCCTTTACCACACAGACCCTCCCACCACTCAGGGCAGATGCGTGTACCTTGGGGTGGAAATGGTTTTACAATGAAAAGTTACTCTAGCTTCCTATGCCTTTTAAACGGAGTGTGATCTTTCCTATACGTGGAAAAATAAATCTCAGTCTTACAACCTTCTGTTATGGAGACTTGATGGGAAGGGAAGAGAACAAGAGGCTGGCCTTCTGCGGGCCTTGCTGGTCCTCTTAAGGTGCCAGAGGAAATGGGCCTTTGTTATGGGAGAGGACATTAGTGATCTTTAGGAAATACATAGTCCTGGACAAGGTAACCAAGAACAAAACTGCTTTGCAGATAAAAGGAGGGGGGCAGTCAAGAGAGTTTAGCAACCTGGCAGAAGGGGAGATGCCAGGGCAATTGCCAGGCACTTAAGATTATTCAATAGCTTTTTTTTTTTCTCCTCCCCTCCCCCATGGTCTTCTGTTAAGTTTCTCAAGATCCACATGAGAGTGAAAACATATGGTATCTGTCTTTCTCTGTATGACTTCACTTAGCATAACACTCCAGTTCCATCCACGTTGCTACAAAGGGCCAGATTTCATTCTTTCTCATTGCCAAGTAGTATTCCCTTGTGTATATAAACCACAATTTCTTTATCCGTTCATCAGTTGATGGACATTGAGGCTCTTTCCACAATTTGGCTACTGTTGAAAGTGCTGCTATAAACATTGGGGTACAAGTGCCCCTATGCATCAGCACTCCTGTATCCCTTGGCTAAAGTTAGAGAGGGAGAGAGCCAAACCATAAGAGAGTCTTAAAAACTGAGAATAAACTGGGGGTTGATGGGGGGTGGGAGGGAGGGGAGGGTGGGTGATGGGCATTGAGGAGGGCACCTGTTGGGATGAGCCCTGGGTGTTGTATGGAAACCAGTTTGACAATAAATTTCATATATAAAAAAAAGATTATTCAATAACATCCAATGCTTAAGAGCAAGCCATTCTTTGGCTGTGATGTCAGCCTCTCCATTGCCCCAAACTCCATTAAAATTGGTTGTACAGACACAGGGCTTGAGGGGGAGGAACAGGGGCTGAGTTCCAAGTCTGGGTCCATGCAAAGCAGAGAGAGGACTTCAGCCTCAAGAAATGAGACCCAGATGGAAACAAAAGAGAGCAGGTGCTCACAGAAAGATGCTCCCGAGAACATAAGCCCTACCATGTTGCAGGCGTTGTAGGGGGATTATGGTGGATGATAACACTAGGCTATTTTATTTAAATCTCATGGGATAAGAAGGACTTTGGTTAATTATCTAAGGTTACTTGGGAATCCTGCTATTTATGAGAAAAGTTGCATCTGAATCATAGATAGGTGTGTGAGTCCAGAGACGGCAGGCTGTGTAACAGCAGAGAGAAAAAGGAGGTGGGAGGGAGGATGGGGAGAAGGGAGGTGTGTGTGTGTGTGTGTGTGTGTGTGTAGCTAAGAGGACACTAGAGAGAATGCAAAAGAATCAAAAAGGCAGTAAAGTGGAGAAGATAAAGGGCTTGTAGTTCTTAACTTTTATGGAGTCATAGATCACCCTGAGAATCTGATGAAAGCTATAGACCTTTCCAGGAAAAAAAAGTACACACTCGCATATCAAATATTTTGCCACAACGGGGACTCTGAAGCCCATCCGTGCACCTAGGTTGCGTCCCCATTGCTTAATGACCGTTCTGTGGCTGGGTAGCCACTCTCAAACATGGGTGGAAATGTCTTTTCTCCTGGAGCTCAGGGCTGGGGGCCTAAGTTGAGCAACACTCAAGGGCTATTACCAATACATTTTTTACACGTGGGCATTGTTGTGTGAATTGGAAAAAGGTGCCAGCCCTGGGTTGATGAATAAGAAGAAAATTCGCTGACCCATGGCATGAGCCAATTAGAAAAGGTGCCCACTCCAGGTGAACGGCGTCCTGTAGGGCTGTCACTTGGTGTTATGGCTGAATCGTGTCCCCTCAAAATTCACCTATTGAAGTCCTAACCCCCCCAGTACCGCAGAATGTGACTATCTTTGGAGAGGGGACCTTTAAAGAAGTGACTAAGTTTCAGTGAGATCACTAGGGTGGCCCTAATCCAATGTGACTGGTGTTCTTATGTGAGGAGGGGATTAGGGCACAGACACACTGAGGCCGTGTGAAGACACGGGGAGAAGGCGGCCATCTGCACGCCAGGGAGAGAGGCCTCAGAACAACCCTGCAGACGTCTCGATCTTGGCCTTCCAGCCTCCAGAACTGTGAGGTAACGCATTTCTGTTGTGGAAGCCACCTGGTCTGTGCCCATTGGTCACAGCAACCCGACCAACCGACATGCTTGGTAGGCGAGGCCTGAGCCAGATTTGCGCCCTGCTGGCTCCCTTGGCTGGGAAGCTGCTGCACAGTGTAAGCCACACAGCTTGACAAGGTGGCCCCGGGTGTGCTGGCACTTTCCGGGAGCTCATTTGCAGGGTGACCTCATGTTACTTACCCAGGCGCCTCCCCAGAAGGGAAAGCCTCCGTAGAACGAGATCGCTGTGTAGTGCCCTGAGAGGACGGTGGCCATGATGGAGCCAAGGCCCACGTGGATCAGGCCAATCAGGATCTGGATGGCCTGTCAGGAGAGCCACAAGCTGGTGCCCTCGTTTCTGAGGCTGGATCCTGCCTTCCCTTTGTGCCTCCTTTTTATTTTCATAAATCGTTTGTTTTCCTGGTCTAACAAGTAATATAAACAATATAAAAATGAAATGAAAACTTCCCACAATTACCCTCCGCTCAGGGGAAACACCCCACTTACGTTTTGGTATCTAGCCTCCCGTGATTCTTTTCAAATATATATTCCGAGAACACAAAATGGCTCTGTACATTTAACATCTTATCGTGGACACATCCCCATGGCAGTAAGCGTTCTTCAAACATATTTTTTTAAAAGGCTGCCTGATTCCATCTTGGGATGTTTTGGGGAGTAGTTGGAACAGAGATACTGAATAGGTAAGATTGTCCCCCCTTTTTCCCTGTTATAAATAATACTATCATGAACATCCTTGTAGATAAGTCTTTGTGTTCATCTCTTATTTCTTTAGGATGTTTTTAGGGATTGAATTGTGTCCGTCTCTCCCTCACCAAATTAATATATTAGAATTCTAACCCCCAGGACCCGAGAATGTGACCTCATCTGGAATTAGGGTGGCTGTGGATGTAATTAGGTAATCCGATGTATACTGGAGTAGGGTGGGCGCCTGATCCTACGTGACTGGGGTCCTTTTCGAAAGACAGATACGAAGAGACACACAAGCACACAGGAGAATTCCATGTGTGCCAAGATCGGCACTGTGCTTCCACAAGCCAAGGAACTACCAGGAGCTGGGAGAGAGGCTGGGAGAGACCTTCCCCTGGTGCCTTCACAGGGAGCATGGCCCTGGGGACAACTTGATTGTGAACTTTTGGCTTCCGCAACCGTGAGACAACTTCTGTTGTTCAAAGCCACCCAGTTTGTGGTACTCTGTTATGGGAGCCCTAGGAAACTAATATAGATATATTCCTGCACAAGTGGTATTTGGACATATACATAGATATATTAGGTATGTATATGTCTCTGTGTATACACTACAAATATGGCGGCACACACAAATATATTATTTCCTCAAATTTGTACACATGGTAACAGACTATACACAGACTATTTTTTCTTTCCTTCAAGGATGTATCCTGGGCTAGGTCCATCTCATTACGCAAAAGCCTTCCTCGTTCTTTTTTATAGCTGTAGTACATTCCATTCTTTGAATAATACATCGATTTAACCGGTATATATTGATGGATATTTTGGCTCTTCCCATTCTGTTGTCCACACAAACCGTGCTGCAGTTAATAAGCTCATCCACATCACAATTCTTGTGTGCACGGGCGCATCTGCAGGACAGTCTCAGAAATGGAATTATCGGGTATTTGGTAAATTTGGAGGCTACAAATTGCCCTCCACACAGGCTGAATCGACTGACCCTCGCATTAGGCCCTGAGCTCAGGCTGCCTGGGTCGGAATCTGTGGTTGTCATCTTTCAGCTGTGCAATGAAATGTGCCCCTGCTGGTCCTGCCCAGGATGGCCTTGCAGGGGGAAAATCGTTGTGAAGTGCTATTTTGTTGGCTGTCTAACCTGATTTTTCCTCCCCTAATGGCCAAAGATTCCATTCGAGAAAGCTGGGTTTAGGCTCCACCTAGTGGCTTGATACACCCACTTTCTTCCAGAGGCCACGTGGATCGACATGTACTCTTGCAACAGGACCAACATTCCAGTTTACCACTTTTTTGATGCTTTGCTTCCTCTTTCTTAAAATGCCTAGAGCAGAAATTACAAGGCCCCACACTGAGACCCTTGGTGATGTCGCACAGCTGAGATTTCTAGTAGATCTGGGTTTGGCAAGGCCGGATCAGCTCCTACCCCTCCTCCTGGATTTGAAGTTTCCGTATTTCCAAGCCTCCCACTTTGTCCGACTCCAGCCAGGGACCCCCCGGCCTGCAGAGTGAAATGTCACTTACCCCTAAGACTTTGCCCTCTTTCCAGGCTCTCTGGGCAGGTTGCTCAGTTACGGATGACTTCAAACCAGGGGGGTTCACAGGAATGAGGTGGACTTGGGGCTGGTTGCTGGGATACGGGGGCACCTGACACATGCCTCCTTGGATCTCAGGATACCCGTTGGGGGGTGCCACCACAAACATGGAATTGGCCATGGGTCCTGCTGAAGCCATCAGGTTCCTGCTGCTAAAGAAATGTGATAAATATAAATGTGATAGGGGCGCCCGGGTGGCTCAGTCGGTTAAGCATCCGACTTCGGCTCAGGTCATGATCTCGTGGTCTGTGAATTTGAGCTCCACATCTACCCCTGCGTTGGGATTCTCTCTCTCTCCCCCCCCTCTCTGCTCCTCCCCCATTTGTGCATGCGTGTGCTCTCTCTCTCTCAAAATAATAAACTTAAAAAAAAAAAGAATACATGTGATAGACTTGCCTTTTTAAAAATTAAAAAAGATGTTTATTTTTGAGAGAGAGAGAGAGAGAGAGAGAGAGACAGAGTGCAAGTGGAGGAGAGGCAGAGAGAGAGGGAGACACACAGAAGCCGAAGCAGGCTCCAGGCTCTGAGCTGTCAGCACAGAGCCTGTTGCGGGGTGTGGGGGCTCAAACCCCCGAACCATGAGATCATGACCTGAGCCGAAGTCGGAGGCTTACCCGACTGGGCCACCCTGGCGCCCCTAGACTCATCTTTCACATAAGCACTAATGTTTGCATTAAAAAAGGACTTTTGCCTCCAGTAGCTCATTTGAGCATCTTAATCACTGATGAATGTATTCATCCTGCTTTGAAGATAATATCAGGTACCAGTTACGGGGCTCTTATATAAATGGCCAGGCAGTCAGCACTTTCCAAACATATTTCCTTTAATCCTTAAAACACCAGACCAGCTTTATAGGTGAGAAAACTAAGGCTCGAAGGAGCTAAATGCTGCCAGAAGGCGAGAGCTGTGTTTTTCTCGTTTTCGAATCTCTTATAAAGCTTAGCATGGAGTAATACCGTCTGATTACAAAACTTTAGAGGTGGAAAGTCTCTTGGAGAACACTGAGTCCAATTCTCTCAATTTCTGGAAAAGGATACTGAGGCTGGGAGAGTGGACATGAATCCCCCAAGGTCCCAGTCACATAAATATTGGTTAAATGGAGAGCATCCTCCTCAGAGGAAGCCCTGTTGTTAGTGCAGTGTCTATTCATTGCATGTCCCATGCTGCTCAGTTTTCTGGACCACTTACAAATTCTGGTCTGGTTTTTAAAATTCCTTTAATTTTTTTCGGAGCAGACACCCCCTCCCCAAATGTTTGTGCAATAAACCCTGCTGCATGCTCCACCCCACACCCAGATTCATCGTGTCTTGTTTGGCAGAAAGATCTTATCACCATCCCTCCATTAGCCATAAAAGCCATTGGACGACACATACTCACTTTGCTCTGCTGGCAGCTAAGTCTCTCTTGCTCCTGTTCCCAACTCTTTGCTGTAGGCAACCTGATTTCCCGAGAGAATGAACACACGAGGCTCGGTTGGGTGATAATGTTTAGAAAGAGCGAAAGTCCCTTTCAATTTTCTCCCAGGTGCAGGCCAGGTCACCAGCTGCTTGGAGCTCAGCCCCCCCGCCCCCGGTGTTTGCTTCCGGTTTTCGGTCAAGGAGCCAATTAAATGCAATTCAACTGGCCAAGTGTTTACATGGTATCTGTGCGGAGAAGAAAGGGTTGTTTTTGGTGCTGTGGGAAACACAGAGCGAGCTGGGCACTCAGGGATCATGTACATGGCTGTACCACAAGACAGAATGACATAGATGCTACAGTTAATTACAGTTGGAGAAACGAGAGTCCCCAAAGGAGAACAGAGGAGAAACTCATTTACTGGACTTGAAAACAGGGAAGACTCCAGACAGAAGGTGGAATTTTGAAATCGATAAATGGCATGAGAGAAGGGGAGTCACAGCATGTGAAATGAGGGTGGCAATGAACTTCAGTCTATTTTCATCTAAGCCAGAGCCTACAGGAAATCAGAAAACACCTGGGGTATATCCATGATGCACATCGTGTGACTTGCATGAAATGTAAATGTACAAGAATTGCTGTACTAGGCAATGAGTATCTTGATGGAATAGTTAGTTCATCATGTTCACCTTTGTCTTCCTACTGGCGTATAATAGGGACTCAGCAAATGCTTATTGAATGAACAAATGAACAAATGAGGTCGATGAGATGGCTGGAACTTTGTAAAACGGCCAACAGAAAGGCCGCTATTGCAGACAGGGAGCATGGAGGGCAAAGGCGTGGAAGAGAGGGGTGGAGGACAGATTCTGGGGGTGGCTGAGAGTGGCAGAAACATTTTGTGGGAGAAAGGACATTGAAAGTCGTGCGGATGAAAAGGTAGACGGAGCGAAACTTCATGTCTTTACCCATTTTTCTATCAAATTTCTGGACCCTTGTCCTTCTGTGTTTAAGAGTCCTTTATAGGGGCACCTGGGTGGCTCAGTCAGTTGAGCATCTGACTTCGGCGTGGGTTGTAATCTCACGGTTCGTGAGCTCGAGCCCCATATTGGGCCTGCTGCTGTCATTGCAAAGCCTGCTTCGGATCCTCTGTCTCCCTCTCACTGCCCCTCCCCTGCTTGAGCTTTGTTCAAAAATAAATAAAACATTAAAAAAAAGAGTCCTTTATATATTTCAGGATATTAACACTTCATCTGGGATATCTTTACTCCAAATTTGACTACTATCTTTTGATTTTTATGGTGGCTTTTAATTATGTACACTTAAAAAATTTCCGTAGCGGCACATGAAAAAATGCTCAACGTCACTCCTCATCAGGGAAATACAAATCAAAACCACACTGAAATATCACCTCACGCCAGTCAGAGTGGCTAAAATGAACAAATCAGGAGACTATAGATGCTGGAGAGGATGTGGAGGAACGGGAACCCTCTTGCACTGTTGGTGGGAATGCAAATTGGTGCAGCCGCTCTGGAAACAGTGTGGAGGTTCCTCAGAAAATTAAAAATAGACCTACCCTATGACCCAGCAATAGCACTGCTAGGAATTTATCCAAGGGATACAGGAGTACTGATGCATAGGGGCACTTGTACCCTAATGTTTATAGCAGCACTCTCAACAATAGCCAAATTATGGAAAGAGTCTAAATGTCCATCAACTGATGAATGGATAAAGAAATTGTGGTTTATATACACAATGGAATACTATGTGGCAATGAGAAAAAATGAAATATGGCCTTTTGTAGCAACGTGGATGGAACTGGAGAGTGTGATGCTAAGTGAAATAAGCCATACAGAGAAAGACAGATACCATATGTTTTCACTCTTATGTGGATCCTGAGAAACTTAACAGAAATCCATGGGGGAGGGGAAGGAAAAAAAAACTTAAGAGAGGGAGGGAGCTAAACCATAAGAGACTCTTAAAAACTGAAAATAAACTGAGGGTTGATGGGGAGTGGGAGGGAGGGGGTGTGGGTGATGGGTACTGAGGAGGGCACCTGTTGGGATGAGCACTGGGTGTTGTATGGAAATCAATTTGACAATACATTTCATATTAAATAAAAAAAAATTCTGTAGTGGCACACCTGGGTGGCTCAGTTGGTTAAGCATCCGACTTTGGCTCAGGTCATGATCTCATGGTTCTTGAGTTTGGGCCCCGCATCGGGCTGTGGGTTGAAAGGGCAGAGCCTGCTTCAGGTCCTCTGTCTCCCAGTCTCTGCCCCTCCCCAGCTGACACTCTCTCTCCCTCTCTCAAAATAAATAAACATTAAAAACAACTTAAAAAATTTCTGTAGTAAAATTTATCAATCTTTTGCTACTGCTATAGACTGTTTGTATCCCCACTCAGCCCTGCAGTTCGTATGTTGAAATATAATTCCTCATGCAATGGTGTTTGGGGATGGGGCCTTTGAGGATGATTGGGGAGGAGCCCTCATGAATGGGATTAGTACTTCCTGTCCTTGTCATGTATGGGATTAGTACCTTTATAATCTCAGAGAAATCACTAGCCCTTTCTGCCATGTGAAGACATAGTGAGATGACCATCTGTGAACCAGGAAGTGGGTTCTCCCAAACACTAAATCTACAGATGCCTTAATCTTGGACTTTCCAGGCTCCAGAGCCACGAGAAATAAATGTTTACTGTTTAAGCCACCCAGTCTATGGTATTTTTGTTACAGCATCCCAAACAGAACAAGACAACTACCTATGGAGTTTAAGTCTTTGTTAGAAAGCCTTACTTGGGGCTCCTGGGTGGCTCAGTTGGCTAGGCATCTGACTCTTGGTTTCGGTTCTTGTCATGATCTCACTTTTTGTGGGTTCGAGCCCCGTGTTGGGCTCTGTGTTAACAGTGAGGAGCCTGCTTGGGATTCTCTCTCTTTCTTTCTTTCTCTCTCTCTCTCTCTCTCTCTCTCCCTCTGCCCCTCCCTCGCTTGCACTCACACACTCTCTCTCTAAATGGATAAACTTAAAAAAAAAAAAAAGAAAGAAAGCCTTCCCAAGACTAAGATTAAATAGGAATCCACTTGTATTTTCTTCTAGAAATGGTATGGTTGAATTAAAAACAACAACAACAACAACAATTCATAAATAATCCAAATAGGCTTTATTTTCCCCTCAGACAGTTTAGTATTTGGTGTCAATGTGCCTTTTTCCTACCATAGTGCTTCCTTCCCCCAAACTATTTGTTTTTTTTGTGTGTGTGAATAATGCAGTATGTGATTTAGCTTTTTACATTTTCATTCCTAATACATGTAAAGTTTTGCTGCTGTGTGGTGTGAGGTATGGATGTGATTTTATATTTTCCCCAAAGGCTACCTTGTTGTCCCAATACCATTTATTAGACAGTCTATCTTTACTCTGGGGATGTGAAATGCCAACCTTGTCACATGTTAGATTTCTGTATGTATTTGGACCTAATTCTGGCCTTTCTCTTCTATTCCACTGGTCCGTTTATCTATATATGTGTTAGTTCAAGCATTGTTTTAATTATAAGCTTCATAGTAGGTTTTAATATCTGACCGGGCTAGTTTCCCCCCATAGTATTTTCTTTCTCATTATTTTTCTGGCTATTTTCTATGGTTTGTTTTTTCTTTTTTTTTCATGTGAACTTTAGTACTAATTTGTGTACTTCCATAAAATAGCTTGACAGCTTTTTGTAAAGAGGTATGACACGAACCAATCCATATTGAACGAAGTACTAAGAGGCATCTGAATAGGAACATGTCAGTGACTAAGCCTCAGTTTTTGGGGACCAGGCTTAACCAGGCACTGGAGAAGACAGAATTGCCCACCTTTTTATTGAGTTTGTAGAAATAGCACCAACTTCCTGGAAGGAACTGGAGACATACAGGAGAGAGGATTGTTGTTCAAATCTATGGCAGCAAATGCTACTGATGTCCCATCCACATCCCATTCTGGATATGGCCCATTCTGGAAGTCATCTTCAGACTGTTCCCATACCAACAGGTAATTCCTGCGTCTCTTCCTGAGGATGCTTGAGAGGAAAGGCTGAAGGTGCTGGGAAGTTAATAACCCAGGACTTTTTCTTAACAAAGGAAAGGTGGGTATTGATGGATAATTACTCTGGCTTTTTGACCCCCAGAGGGAAAATCCTGAAATGTATTTCATTTGTCTTTTAGAGAGTCCTCAGAAAGACTGACCCCTACTTCCCTGTACCAGTAACCCACTTCTGAATGCATACTTCCCTGACTTCTCTCTTCCTATATCATTTTTCCGTTGTCTCACAGTAAGTCCTGAGATCACCTCCTGAATAAACTGCTAGCATCCAAATCCTTATGTCAGAGTCTGCTTTGGGGGAAACCAAAATAAGACACCCCCTGCCTTGATTTTTGAAATAACTGCAAGAATAAGAGAATATGAGACTCTAAAGAGACTAACGTTGATTATGGAGGCTGTATGTCTAGTTTAATCCTCCCCATCCCCCAAATGATGCTCACCTGAAGGCAGTGGGTAAGGAAAGGTAGTGAATGAATTACCTTCCCCTATTGACCTAGAGAGAACAGCATATCCTTAAAAGATTGTCCCTTTAGGCCAGCGTTACCCTGACACCAAAACCAGATAAAGATACTACAGAAAATAAGTAAAAAACAAAAAAACAAAAAAACCCTGATAAACAAAAACAAAACAACAACAACAACAACAACAACAACAAACAAAACAAGAGAACTGCAGGCCAATATCTCTGATGAATGTAGATTCAAAAATCCTCAACAAAATATTAGCAAACTGAATCCAACAATACATTAAAAAAGTCATTCCCACCATCAAATGGGATTTATTCCTAGGATGCAAGGTAGTTCAACATGTGCAAATCAATCAGTGTGACACATCACATCAAAATAAAGGATAAGGTCCGTATGATTATTTCAATGGAGCAGAAAAAGCATTTTGCAAAGTATAATGTCCACTCATGATAAAAATCCTCAATGAAGTAGGTTCAGAGGGAATATACCTCAGCATAATAAGAGCCATATAGGAAAAACTCACAGCTAACATCACATTCGATGGTGAAAAACTGACAGCTTTCCCCCTAAGGCCAGGAACAAGACAAGGATGTCTATTCTCACCACTTTTATTCAACATAGTGCTGCAAGTCCTAGCCACAGCAATCAGAAAAAAAAAAAAAAGAATGAAAGACATCTAAATTGGTAGAGAAGAAGTAAAACTTCCACTATTTGCAGAAAACTATATATAGAAAACCCTAGAACTGATCGATGAATTCAGTAAATTCACAGGATACAAAATCAATATACAAAAATCTGTTGTATCTCTATATACTAATAATGATGTAACAGAAAGAGAAATTAAGAAAACAATTCCATTTACCATTGCACCAAAAATAATAAATCTAGGAATGAACTTAACCAAGGAGGTGAAAGACCTGTGCTCTGAAAACTATGACATACTTATGAAAGAAATGGAAGAAAACCCAAACAGATGGAAACATATCCCATGTTCATGGATTGGGAAAACAAATATTGTTAAAATGTCTACACTACCCAAAGCGATCTGCAGATTTAATTCAATCCCTGTCAAAAAATCAACAGTATTTTTCATTGAACTAGAACAAATAATCTGAAAACTGGAGGTATCACAATCCAAGATTTCTAGATATACTGCAAAGCTGTAGTAATCAACTCAGTATGGTACTGACACAAAAACAGACACATAGATCATTGGAAGAGAATAGACAGCCCAGAAATAAACCCAAGTTTATATAGTTAATAAATCTTCGACAAAGAAGGCAAGAACATGCAATGGGAAAAGGACAGTTTCTTCAACAAATAGTATTGGGAAAACTGGACAGCTACATGCAAAAGAATAAATCTAGACTATCTCTTAACACCATATACAAAAATAAATTTACAATGGATTAGAGACTTAAATGTGAGACCTGAAACCATAAAAATCCTAGGAGAGAACACAGTAACTTCTCTGACATCGTTTGTAGTGACATCTTTCTAAATATATATCTCTTAAGGCAAGGGAAATAAAAGCAAAGATAAACTATTGGGATGACAATAAAAACAAAAAGCTTCTGCACAACAAAGGAAACCATCAACAAAACTAAAAGACAACCTACTGAATGGGAGAAGATATTTGCAATGACATATCTAATAATGGGTTAGTATCCAAAATATATAAAGAACTTGCGCAACTCAACACCCAAACCACAAATAATCCGATTAAAAAATGGGCAGAAGAGGGGCGCCTGGGTGGCGCAGTCGGTTAAGCGTCCGACTTCAGCCAGGTCACGATCTCGCGGTCCGTGAGTTCGAGCCCCGCGTCAGGCTCTGGGCTGATGGCTCGGAGCCTGGAGCCTGTTTCCGATTCTGTGTCTCCCTCTCTCTCTGCCCCTCCCCCGCTCATGCTCTGTCTCTCTCTGTCCCAAAAATAAATAAAAAATGTTGAAAAAAAAATTTAAAAAAAAAAAAATAAAAAATGGGCAGAAGACATAGGCGTTTCTCCAAAGATGACATCCAGACAGCCACCAGACATAGGAAAATGTGCTCAACATCACTAATCATTAGGGAAAGACAAATCAAAATCACAATGAGATATCAGCTCACACCTGTCAAAATGACTAAAACAAAAAACACAAGAAACATTAAGTGTTGGTGAGGATGTGGACAAAAAGGACCCCTTGTGCACTGTTGGTGGACATGCAAACTGGTGCAGCCACTGGGGGGGGGGTTCCTCAAAAAATTAAAAATACGATTAGCATATCATGCCGTAATTCCTCTACTGGGTATTTACCTAAAGAATATGAGGGGCGCCTGGGTGGCTCAGTTGGTTAAGCATCCAACTTCGGCTCAGGTCATGATCTCATGGTTGGTGAGTTTGAGCCCTGTGTTGGGCTCTGTGCTGACAATCTGTGCTTCAGATTCTGTCTCTGTCTCTCTGCCTCTCCCCTGCTTGTGCTCTCTGTCTCAAAAAAAAAAAAAAAAAGAATATGCAAACACTGGGGAACCTGGCTGGCTCAGTTAGAAGAGTATACAATTCCTGGTCTCAGGAACGTGAGTTCAAGCCTCAGGTTGAGTGTAGAGATTACTTAAATAAATAAACTTTAAAAAAAAGAATATAAAAATGTTAATTCAAAAAGATATGTGCACCCTATGTATATCGTAGCATTATTAATAATAGCCAAAATATGGAAACAACCCAAGTATCCATCCATAGATGAATGGGTAAAGAAGATACACACACACACACACACACACACACACACACACACACACACACTGGAATATTATCCAGCCATAGAAAAGAATGGAATCTTGCCATTTGTAACAATATGGATGGAACTAGAGGGTATAATGCTAAGTGAAATCAGCCAGTCAGAGGAAGACAACTACCATATGATTTCACTTATATGTGGAATTTAAGAAACAAAACAAATGAACAAAGAAAAGAGACAAACAAACAAACAGACTCTTAAATATAGACAACAAACTTATGGTTGCCAGTAGGGAGGTGGCCTGAAGGTGGGGATGGGTGAAATAGGCGGAGGGTAAGTGGGTTAAGCGGCCCATTTCAGCTCAGGTCATGATCTCACGTTCCGTGGGTTCGAGCCCCGCGTCGGGCTCTGGGCTGACAGCTCAGAGCCTGGAGCCTGCTTGGGATTCTGTATCTCCCTTGCTCTCTGCCCCTCCCCCACTTGTGCTTGGTCTCTCTCGCTCTCAAAAATAATAAATAAACATAAAAAATTAAAAAAAAATAAGTTTTAGTCTTTTTACACTGATCCCATCCATTCCAGGTATGCTGATGGCTTTTGCATATCTTTGTGCATATTTCTGTGCATTGTTGTATTATATGGGGCCCCAAAAGAAAACAGAATACAGCTTTTTTTAAAGTTTATTTTATTTGAGAGAGACAGTGTGAGCAGAAGAGGGGCAGAGAAAAAAAGAGAGAGAGAGAGAGAGAGAGAGAATCCCCAGCAGTCTCCACACTGTCAGCTGGATGTGGGGCCCGAACTCATGAACCCGTGAGATCATGACCTGAGCCAAAATCAAGAGACGGACGCTCAATCGAATGAGCCACCCAAGGCACCCCAAGAATGCAGTCTTAAGTGTTTCATTGTAAGGGCACCTGGGTGGCTCAGCTGGTTGAGCGACCGACTCTTGATTTCGGCTCCGATCACGATCTCACAGTTTGTGAGTTTAAGCCCTGCATTGTCAGTGCAGAGCCTTCCTGGGATTCTCTCTCTCCCTCTCTCTCTCTGCCCCTCCTCTGCTCACATTCTGTCTCTGTCTCTCTCTCTCTCTCTCTCTCAAACAAATAAACATTTAAAAAAGTGTTTCATTGTAGATTAATGAAGGAACTATTTACAGAAGTGTGGGCGGGGTCATGAGAACCACCTTGGCACACACTGGGAAGCTGTTACAGGGAAGCTGTTACTTCTCCTAAGCCCTTAAGGGGCAAGAGGCAATAACTGTGTCACTGTAGTAACAAGAGTTGTAGCCAATTCAGCTGCCTGTTCCGCACAGCTACTGCCGAAACTGAGCAGAAAAGGGGAGAGTGAACTTGGACTTCTCCTTCCTCCTGACTTCCAATTTCATTGGCTGAACACCACCAGAAGGACAAGAATAGGGAGTACAGATGACGCAGTCCACACTGGTCACCTTCCCCGGGTACAGAGAAGGGCAGAGGTCCTGCTGGCTATGTCTCACCTGCCCCTCCAGATCTCCTCTCCACCCTTCTCTGTTCTCTTGTGTCCCTGGAGACTAGTCTTTTTATGGATTTCATCAACAGGGTCCCTAGCTCTCTGGCTTCTGATTGGTCTCCAACAACAGGACACCCTGTTAGGAAACTGGAGGGGGAAAAAAGGGCAAATGATTTATTGCCTCAGTTTCCTCCCTGTGCTTTCGCCAAGGGCTGGTGGGTCCCTTGACCATGGGTCACAACTGTCCAAGTGGCCCTCTCCATGCAACTCTCTTCTTCTGGGTCTGGGGCGCCACTCTTTTCACTTGCCTAGGCAGGCTTCCAGGGTTACGATTTAACAGCTTTGGGACATTATTCTGTTACTTGTGGTTTCTCTACACCCAGTCCACATTTTGTAGAAAACCGCTGTATTAAATGTCCCTCAAATCTTACCCCTTGTCTCCTCTTGGAGAAGGCCTGGGTCATGGAAAGCTCAGGGCAACTATGTGAATATGACTTTTTTTTTTTTTTAAAGACACATTTATTCAGCGTCATGATCAGACTATTACATTTAGCAATCAACAGCATGGGTGCAAAAAAAAAATCTACATTAAAACCCTTTGTTGGAATGCTTTACACTTTCCACAGAACAGAAACTAAAATAACCTGTTATACAATTAGTCACAAATACAGTCCTCGAGTTTTTTGCCCATACACATGAGTATTGTCTAAAACATGTCTTCTTTGTAGCAGCTAGGCCCTGCCACCACTGTGCTTGGCTGAGTTCACAAATCTGTTGCAACCTGTAGCTTCCCTGTCACTTCTCTGGCTCTCCTCTCCTGCTAAGCTTTGTTTCCTGGCAGTAATTAAAACCTTCTGCCACTGCCATAGCTACTGGAACCGCCACAGCCACCTTGGTTTCGTGGTTTGGCAAAGTATTGGCCTCCACCGCCATAGGGGCCAGAGCTTCTGCCTCCAAAATGTCCTCCTTTCGTGGGTCCAAAATTTGAAGATTGATTGTTGTAAGTGCCAAAATCATTATAGCTTCCACCACCTCCAAAGTTGCCTCCATCGTTACCAAATGCGTTATAGCCACCCCCACTGCCACCATATCCCCCACCACCTCGACTGCCGCCAAAGCCACCTCGCCCACTGAAGTTTCCTCCGCGGCTAAAGTTGTCATTCCCACCAAAACCACCTCCGCGACCACCACCGAAGTTCCCAGAACCACTTCGACCTCTTTGGCTGGAAGAAGCACTAGCCATCTCTTGCTTAGATAAAGCTTTCCTTACTTCACAGTTGTGGCCGTTCACAGTATGGTATTTTTGAATGACAATCTTGTCTACAGATGAATATGACTTTTAAAATAATTTAATGGACACATTTTTTCAACGTTCTCTTTGGATAAAAATTCATGCATATGGATTTCTCACTCATCCAAGAATTAAAAAGTGTTTTCTCGTCGTTTGAGCAAATTCTTTTCCCTCTAGTGAAAGCCCTTATGAATTGAGAGCTGGGAGTAGGGAAATCCAGGAAGATGCTAGAATACCAGTGGGGGCTTCAGTCTTTTTGGTTCAAAGGCATCGTATCTGCAGGACCTATGTATTTTCCAAGAAAAGAACATTGGAGAGAGTCAAAGTGTACAGAGGTGAATTGGTTTGTAGATTTCTAGAATTCTCAAATTTAAAGAAAGGCTTAGATTCTACTGCCCAATCCCCTCCCCCCCCCCCCCCAGTAAATGTAAGAGTTTCAAATGCTGAAGCCATATAGTTGTAAAAGCTCCCTGTTCTTCAAGATTAAGTTAGATTTATGAAGGATAATGAAGGAAACGTCTCCTTTAGGTTTCCTTTGAATTAGGTTGATGGACCATCCTTGGAGGGCATTATGGGATACAGGTTGTAAAGTCTCTCAAGACACTGGAGCTCCATTTCAATCGGTTTCAAGAAATTGGTTAGCCCTTCTATGCAAAAGAGGGTAAAGGATTTAAAAAAACACTCTAAGAAGTGCTTGCTTCGGCAGCACCTATACTAAAAAACCTTTAAGAAGTAAAAGAAAAAAATAGTTAAGAAAATCTCTCCAGGCTGCGACAAAATTAAAATATATACTTTGTAGTCATTGTATATAAAGAGAGCCAAATAGTGAATTACAATCCATAATTTGTACAAATACGCTAAATATTGTTGTCAGACAACGGAGTCTTATGATGATTTTCTAATTAGAAAAAAAAAACTTCCTAAGTGAAAAACTAAATAATAATAAAGCTGTGGTTTGAAAGTAAAGATTACACTTGGAAACTGTAAAACAAAATAATGTACAAATATCGCATGGAATAAAATTTAAATAGGATTCAGTTTTTTAAAGCATTAACCTTTCTTTGCCTAAAAATAACCCATTAATTTTTTTTAATGTTTATTTATTTTTGAGAGAGGGAGACGGGGTGCGAGTTGGGGAGGGACAGAGAGAGAGAGAGAGAGGGAGACATAGAATCTGAAGCAGGTGCCAGGCTCCGAGCTGTCAGCACAGAGCCTGACGTGGAGCTGGACCTCATGAACCAAGAGCTTATGACCTGAGCTGAAGTTGGACGCTTAACCGACTGAGCCACTGGGGCACCCCCCCCCCATTTTGTTTTTTAATGAGAAAAGAGACAATCTAGTACATGAAGGCCTCATGTTCTCTGCCTAATTGACAACAGGTGACACTGTACTCATAAAAATAATTATATTTAATTATACTTAATTTAATTATATATAACTATTCTTATACAGGTGACTGCAGCATATTCTTTTTTTTTTAGTTATTAAATATGGGTTTATTGCATGAATTCAATCTCAAATATTGAGATATAAAGCTAAGTCAATTTTTCATGTTCTAGAACACAAGGATGGGTTTTCTCTTGCCCTGTTAATTCCCAAAGATGTGCTTAATTTAGAGTGTTTCCCTTCCCGTAGGTCAATTCCTTCTTTGTATATATGTACAAGAAATGTCGACTATTAGATGCTCCATGGTCTCTGGGGAGTCCAGGTGTTCCTGTGGCTTCTAATACTCAATCTATATTGAATTCTTCATAAGCAAACATTTCTGGAATGATTCACCCACAGCCAGGAAACAGAGTATTTGTATTAAGGAGAGGGAAATTACGGCATAACCAATATGACAAACAACCCTTCTTTGAAGGTCAGGGACTGCTCACCAGTACTGTGTCTTAAGAACACGCTATTAAGACCATTGTATTAGCAAACAGACTTAGATGAGGCCACAGAAGAGGTGCCTGGGTGGCTGAGTCAGTTGGGTATCTGACTTTGGCTCAGGTCATGATCTCGTGGTTCATGGGTTCAAGGCCCACATCGGGCTCTGTGCTGACAGCCCAGAGCCTGAAGCCTGCTTGTTATTCTGTGTTCCCCTCTCTCTCTACCCTTTCCCCACTCGTTTCTCTCTCTCTCTCAAAAAAAAAAAAAAAAAAAAAGACAAGGCTATAGAAAAGCAAGTACTGTAGACAAAACTTATAAAAATAATTCCTAAAAAGGTCAAAAGAATAGCATGGGTTTAGAAGTAAAGTCCTTTATCCACCATGTTATCTTATATGAAATTTTGAGTGATACATTTGGGAGAAAACCTAGAAAGTCTCTGGTCTGGCTTTCTTATTTCACATGTGATGTAACTGACACGCAGAGAAAGGCAGTGACTTGCTTACCAGGATACAACCAGTTAGTGGCAAAACCAGGCTTGTCCTATCTTCCAGCCCAGTGTAAGACCTTCACTGTAATATAAGGTTCAAAAAAATTATAATAGGGGCGCTTGGGTGGCTCAGTCAGTTAAGCGTCCGACTTCGGCTCAGGTCATGATCTCGCGGTTCGTGAGTTCAAGCCCCGCATCGGGCTCTGTGCTGACAGCTCAGAGCCTGGAGCCTGTTTCAGATTCTGTGTCTCCCTCTCTCTCTGGCCCTCCCCCGTTCATGCTGTCTCTCTCTGTCTCAAAAATAAAAAATAAAAGTTAAAAAAATTTTTTTAAAATTATAATAAAATATCTATTTCATTGTATAAAATTTCAAGGCTGAATATATTAGAAGACGTAATAGATGCCTGAACATTTTTATAATCATAAGTTTATATTTAAGAGAGGTAAGAAAATCAGAAGCCATCTGTATAAGAAATGCAAAAAAAAAAAAAAAAAAACAAAACCCAAAAACGAAAAAAACAAAAGGAGCAGAGGTGGGAGCGAAATTATTGCAGTAAGCGATAAAGAACAGAATTAAAAAAAAAAAAAAAGAACAGATTCTTAGTAAGATAGCAGAAAGAAGGATAAATGTTAACCCACGTGGGCAGACCGGGCCGAGGCCAATTTCAGAGTGCTGAAGCTAGCATCCGAGTATGACTGAAAAACAACGGGGAAAAACCCAGATGCGTAACTTCGATATGGGATGTTGAGGAGAGAGTTTTTACCATGTGTTATAAAATATTAAAATATGCATGTAGAGTGACGTATTAGGGTTCTCCAGAAAAATAGAACATATGTATATCTTTCTTTATATTTCAGACATCTATATAAAGAGATTTATTATAAGGTATTGGCTCACATGACTGTGGAGGCCCAGAAGTCCTGTCACCTGCCCTCTGCCAGCTGGAGCCCCAGGGAAGCTGGCGGTGTGGTTTGAAAGCCTCAGAGTCAGAGGCAGATGGTGTAGGTGCCAGTCTGAAGGCCTGAGAAAGGCGAAGGTATGATGTCCCAGTTCAATCAGTCAGGCAGAGAGCAAATTCAATCTTCCTCTGCCTTCTCATTTTATGCAAGCCCTCAGTGGATCGGACGGTGCCCACCCACACTGGTCCGCTGACTCAGTACACCAACTCCAATGCCATTCTCTTCTGGAAACACCCAGCTGTTGCAGCCACACGACTCCTGAAACAGAACGCTACGGGCACCAGTGACAGTCACAACAAAGTTTGTTACCATGAGAGGCAAGGCCAACCGATCGGGACCAACACTCTTGGTCAGAGTGCGGCCCCGAACAGCCGGGGGACAGAGTTTTTATAACCGATCACATCGTTTTATCATCACCTGTGAACAGAACAAAGAAACAGGTTCCAGATGAGTTAGAAACAGTTGCCTAATGAGGTGTTTACTTTAGACTTTCTGCCTCTAAGTTGCAACCAGTGGATCTCCTTGACCCTGCCTCTGATGCTCTTTTCTTTGAACTTTTGTTTCCTTAATTGGTGAAGCCTAATTTACAAGGGTATGAGGTGTAGTTTACCAGAGCAAAGCAAGGCTGTTACCTCTTAACCTTCAGTGTCAACACAAAGCTGTTATTTTTCAAGCTGAGCATTAGCCCTACACTACAATTTAACCCTTACACAGCCATGATGCTTAACCAGGTAAACATCATTTGGCATCCTGCCGGCCCCTCGAGCTGACACACAAAATCAACCACCACAGATGGCAATAATATGCACCATGTTTAGAACAGCCACCTGGGTGGCTCAGTTGGTTAAGAGTCAGACTTTGGCTCAGGTCATGATCTCACAGTTTTATGAGTTCGAGCCTCCCGTTGAGCTCTCTGCTCTCAGCACAGAGCCTGCTTCAGATATCTGTCCTCCTGCCTCTTTCTGTGCCCTCCCCACTCCTCAAAAATAAGCATTAAAACGATAATAAAAATCAAATGAGCTCCCTGTATTTCTCGTTTGTTTTTTTTTTTTCCAATTTGGTAATTCATTTTACCTTAAAGCTGTCTTAGATCTCTTCTGTTACATGTTTGCATGAGACAGTTACAAATGCAGGCTGATACAGTGTGTTATACGGGTAACTTACATCCCACAGGTAGCATCACCTTTTCCCCTATTATTTTATGTGGTTAATCCCTCTTGGGGAAGTCCCAAGTGAAAAACAAAGTACACGGCGGCTACCTTCCTGGGAACTTGGATATAGGATAATTCCCGAAAGTTATTAAGTTCTGATCTTAGGTAATCATAAATAAGTTCATCTTCCTCATGAATGGCTGGTGGGACACTCAAAAGTCCCAAGAGACAATTCATCATCATCTGGGACTGTCCTGAGCATTGCAGAAAGTTCTAGCATTCCTGGCTCTCTTTCTCTAAAGGCTTCTATTGGCGTGTCACCTGCTTCGCTCACCGCGACAAACAAGAACGTGCTCATAATTTCCCCAGAAATCCCACGATGGGGTGGTCCTTCCTTTGCCCGAGAGTTGCTGCGGTGTGCTTTTTCAGGATGAGTGGAAGCACGCCCACGTGCAAGAACCGACATCATGACAGGCCGCAGAGTACTTCTGAAAGTCTGTCCTAGGTTTGCGCTAGGTTTGAATAGAGAGCGGGGCACACGTTTTATGGCAAGATGCTAAAGGAAGCTTGTAAAACCACAGACTCATGAATGCCTTTGACTGTGCACATCGTCTGAGATCAATGGGGGCGGTAAAGCATGCAAACGGAGTTAAAAAAAATTAACTAGGCAGAGTTTGAGCAGCATGTGAGCTAAACCGCCTAGAGGCTCTGCCCCCCACTCTCTTAAGAACTTGAGATCTGTGGTAAACACGACACTTGAACTCTGGCCACCTGAAATGTTCATGAGCCCTCCCGTGGGACTGCTGACGCCCCTCTGGCAGCTGCCACTGGCAGGAATTCGTGTGCTAGCAGATGTTGTGTTAGAGATCACAGAGTATTAGTTACGTGTGCCAGTGGATCCCACGTTTTAGGAATACGTCTTCATGGAAGAGAACTCCCAAAAGGGCTGACGGTCGTGACCGTGCGGGGTAGCGTGTCCGCCCTGGGGGCGCTCAGGTTCCTGCAATGAACTGACGCTGTTTTCTCCTAGTGAGTGCAGGTGAGTGGATGGTCCTTCCAGTCCTGATGATTGAAACATCCTCGTTTAAGCTCTCAAGGCTCAGAGTTGACGATCTTAAGCCTTCCATTTCACATCTGAGTCCAAGTTTTGCCCCCCGCCCCCTAACAAAGAAGGGTGGGCCGGTCTTTTGGCTCCAGTGGCTTGTAGGATGGTTCGTGGGAGGGCTGGGGACCGCTCCCACCCCCACCTGATTCCTTTACTTGCAATGCGGGCACCCAGGAGATACCTGAGCTGTGACTGCTCGTGGAGAGGTGACCGTCTTCCTCGCTCACTACATGCCTTATTCCCTGTGCATATAACCCCATGTCAGGATACGGTCCTCTTTCTGTAGATTCTACCTTCATTCTAGGTGGGTACGTGGAGGCTTCCACTGTCTACAGTATCAAGCAGACAGTTCTGAGCAGTGTTTTCAGGTGGCGGTGGCCTCTTTTGTAACCTGGCGTCATCTTCCCGCTGACATCAGCAGCAGCATTTTGCAGAGGTGCCTTGCTGCGTGTTCTATCAAATACGTATCCCCCATGCTGTGGGACGTGGGGGTGTGAGGATCACCCCCTCTATAAACCTAACACTCTCTAAGGAGGGGGGATGCAGTGCTCATTACAGTGAAAAGCCACCTGTGGTTGCTTTCTAGGCTACCGCAACAAAGTATCACAAACGGGGTGGTTTAGAATGATAGAAATTTATTGTCTCACTGTTCCGGAGGCCTGACGTCCAAAATCCAAGATCAGGGTGTAGACAGGGTCATGCCCCCTCTGAAACCTTTAGGAAAAGATCCTTCCTTGCTTCTCCCTCGTTTCTGGTGATTTCCCAGCAATCTGGTGTTTCTTGGCTGGTAGATGGATGTATCCCTCCCATCCTCTGTCTTCATGTTTTCTCTGAGTCTTTACATACTCTTTCGTGTGTGTGTGTGTGTGTGTGTGTGTGTGCCTCTGTGTTCACTTTCCCCTTTCCATGAGGGCACCGGTCATTAATATGGGGGCCCACCCTAATGGTCTCATCTTTATTGTAATTACCTCTATAAAGACCCTATTCCCAAAAAGGTCACATTCTGAGGTACTGGGGGACTAGGACCCCAACATATCTTTTTGGGGGGACACAATTTGACCACAACAGCACCCCCCCCCCCGCCCCAGCAAGCTCTCCAGTGGTTTTTATGGACTTAGAATGTTGAGCACATCTGTTTTCAGAGGGGGACTCTGGTCACTAATTCTTGGAAAATAACAATTCCACCTAGCCTCCTATATCCTCGTCCTACAGCTATAATGAGAAGAGCTCATAAATGATAATCAATAATCATTTACTGAGGGATTAGAATAAACCGGAAGCTCTTCTAAGTCCTTTAATGATGTATTATAATTTAATATTTGCATCTACTCCGTGGGCTAGGAACTATGATTTCTGTGTTACAGGTGACGAAATGAAAGCACAGTAACATCAAAAGTCTTGCCATCGCTACCTTGACATTATGCCTGCCTTCAAAGTCAGAGTAGTTCCCGTTCTCAGATGATGGCGTCCCTTCGCTCAGACCGATCTCCTCCAGCCTAAGGTAAAGTAGCCATTCACCTTTACTTTCCTATAGCCCCTGGACCGGCTGTATCTGTCTATGCTCACTCAGATCGTTTTTAAAAAGGGTAGAGTCGACTTGTGATCGGATTGCATCCTTTATTGAAGAAGTAGGGAGAAGGCACACTGGGAAGGACTTCAGTAGCCTGTATTTTCCATGAGGCCTCTTGAGAACAATTGCGGAGTTCTTCCCCAGTTCACAATTAATCTTTCGTTCTTGATGGGAGTCACACTGGTTCTTTGTGAGTTATGTAGAGACACTGCACTGAGACAGCTATGGACCTGGGGGAGTGGGTGATAGCAGATTGATCATTGTGACACCAGAAGATACGAGCTTAGTCCCGAGCCACTGAATCAAAACAAGACAAAAAACAACAAAACAAAAACAAAACAAAACAAAAACCCCAGCAATGACAAACAAACACATATGCAAACCTAAAATGTGACCAGCTGAAACCACACTGAGAAGATAACACCCACTCTGTCTGGGGGGAGAGGTAAAAATGCAACAGACCTGTGGCCCGTCAGAAACCAGAGGTTTCATTGAATTACAACCATCACATTCAACTAAATATGTCTTCAGAAAATGACTTTAACCTTCGGCTGGCCTGTGGTGGGTGCTAAGAATCCTCTGGGGTGCTCTACTTCATATTCTAGGTCAGAAGGAGAAATGACCAACGGAGGGGGGAGCTGTCTGGCTTAGACTATAGGATTTGGGGGGGCGGCATCACCGCAGAAGGCATTCTGATGGGGAGAGCCCACGAGATGGTGATGGGATGAGCGACGTGGGCTGGTGAGGTAGCCTTAGGCTTCTGACCATCTGTCAGGAGGATCGCCCACTTCTGGCAGTGGTGGACTGAGGGTAATTGAAACCTTGGAAAGTGAAACCACCGATAAGGAGGGACTACTGTACATAACCGCAAAGTTTGATCGAGAAACCCTCCCTGCTGCTAGAAAGGCTTCAATAGCATCCTGGTACTTACAGGCTAAATTCCAAATTCTTTTCTAGGGGTGGCTGGATTCTATTAGGATCTGGCCTCAATTTGCCTCTCCAGCTTCATTTTCTTTTTTTTTTTTCTTTTTTTCAACGTTTTTTTTTAAATTTTTTTAATTTTTTTTGGGACAGAGAGAGACAGAGCATGAACGGGGGAGGGGCAGAGAGAGAGGGAGACACAGAATCGGAAACAGGCTCCAGGCTCCGAGCCATCAGCCCGGAGCCCGACGCGGGGCTCGAACTCACGGACCGCGAGATCGTGACCTGGCTGAAGTCGGACGCTTAACCGACTGCGCCACCCAGGCGCCCCTCCAGCTTCATTTTCTATCACTTTCCTCTAAATACTAGCCTACAGGAATCCCTCGAATGTGCCATGCTGGCTCCAGGCAGAGTTTTAGGCTGATTTACCAATATGTAGGTTTTGGTGGGAGGGATTTAATGACCTATCTTGAAAGAATTTAGACAAACTCTGTAGGTAAGGAGATAAGATTATCAGCCATTACAACCTGTTTCCTTCTATCACAATTTAGTGATTGTTTCTATCCTTTATTCTATTAATGGCGTGTATTATATTGACTCTTTCCAAGTTAAAATAAGTTAAAAAAATAAGTTTATGTGTTAAAATACACATAACAGCTATTATCATAACCATTTTTTAAATGCACAGTTCAGTGGCATTAAATACATATATGATGCTGTTGCAAACATCACCACCATCCGTCTTCATAGTTCTTCACTTCCTGTAAAACTGAAACTCTACATCCATTAAACAGTAATTCCTCACTCCCAGCCCTTGGCAACCCTCATTCTCCTTTCTGTCTCTACAATTTTGACCAGTCTATCTCCTATGGAGTAGAATCACACAGCATCTGCCTTTTTGTGACTGCTTTATTTCACTCCGCATAATGTCCTCAAGGCTTATCCACGATGTAGCACACGTCAGAATTTTCTTCCTTTTGAAGGCTGAATAGTATTGTTACAGTTGTATACCACATTTTGCTTATCCATTCATCTGTTGATGGAAACTTGGGTTGCCACATTGTAGCCATTGTGAATAATGCTTCTCTAAACATGGGTGAACACATAAATACCTCTCTGAGACCCTGCTTTCAATTCTTCGGGGTATATATGCAGAAATATAATTGTTGGATCCTATGATAATCCTACTTTTAAATTTTCAAGGAACAATCATATTGTTTTACACAGCAGCTGTACCGTTTTATGTTCCCACCAAAAGTGCACAAGTGTTCTGTTTTTTTTTCACATTCTAGCCAACACTATTTTCTGTTTTTTCTGTTTTTTATTTTTTTGATAATAGCCATCTTTATGGGTATACCGTAATACCTCATTGTGGTTTTGATTTGTATTTCCCTAATGGTCAGTGATGTTGAGCATTTTTCCATGTGCTTATTGGCCATTTGTAGACTTTATCTGAAGAAATCTCGATTCGAGTCCTTTGCCCATTTTTGAATTGTTTATTTTTGTTGTTGAGTTTGAGGTGTTCTCTATATATTCTTGATATTAACCCCTCATTATATATGTGATTTGAAAATGTTTATCTTATTCATTGTGTTGCTTTTTTACTCTCTCTTTTTTTAAAATGTTTATTTATTTTTGAGAGAGAGAGTGCATGCGAACGATCAAGCAGGAGAGGAACAGAGAGAGAGGGAGACACAGAATCTGAAGCAGGCTCCAGGCCCTGAGCTGTCAGCACAGAGCCTGATGTGGGGCTCAAACTCATGAACTGCGAGACCATGACCTGAGCGGAAGTCGGTGCTTAACCCAGGCGCCACCCAGGCGCCCCTTTTACTCTGTCTTTTGAGGCACAGCATTTTTAATTTTCATGAAGTCCAATTTATCTGTTTTTTCTTTCATTGCCTATGCTTTTGGTGTCACATCCAAAAACATCACTGCCAAATCAAATGTCATGAAGCTTTGGACTCATGTTTTCTTCTAAGAGTTTTATTTTTGGTCTTACATTTAAGTCTTTGATCCATTTTGTGTTAATTTTTGTACATGGTGTTAGGTAAGTCCAAATTCATTCTTTTGCAGGTGGGTAACCAGTTTCCCCAGTACTGTTTGTTGAAAAGACTGTGCTTAACTCGGTTTTGATGATTGTATCTCTGTAGTAAGTTTTGAAATCAGGAAGTGTGAGTCTTTCAGCTTTGTTCTTCTTTTTCAAAGTTGTTTTTGCTATTTGGGATCCCTTGAGATTCCATATAAATTTCAGGATGGGTGTTTCTGTTTCTGCATAAATGGCATTTAGATTTTGATAGGGATTGCATTGAATCTGTAGACTGCTTCGAGCAGTATGGACATCTTAACAACATTGATTCTTCCTATCGTGAACTTGGGATGTGTTTCTGTTTACTTACATCTTCTTTAATTTTTTTCAGTAGTGTTTTGTAGTTTTCAGTGTGTAAGTCTTTCAGCTACTTGGTTAATTCCTAAGTATTTTATTATTTTTGATGCTATTATAAATGGAATTGTTTTTGTGATTTCCTTTTCAGATTTATTCAGGATTTATTTCTGGACTCTTGATTCTACTGCACTAATTTTTACGTGCAGTAAAAATTACGATTTATCCTTATGCCAGTAGCACAATGTCTTGGTTAACTATAGTTTTGTACTTCCTTTTGAAATTGGGAAGCGTGAGCCCTCCAACTTTGTTTTTCTTTCTTTTTTTTAAAAGACTTCATTTATTTATTATCATTAAATAAATATTATTATTAAAACAAATATTATTAAAGATATTATTTATTTATTAAATATAATTTTTAAATTTTTAAAAAGATAATTTATTGTCAAGTTGGCTAACATACAGTGTGTAAAGTGTGCTCTTGGTTTTTGGGATAGATTCCTGTGGTTCATTGTTTACATACAACACCCAGTGTTCATCCCAATAAGTGCCCTCCTCCGTGCCCATCACACATTTTCCCCTCTCCCCCACCTCCCTTTGTTTATTTATTTTTTAGAGCAGTTTTACTTTTGCAACAAAATTGAGAAACAGGCACAGAGAGTTCCCATATATCCCTTGTCCCCACACATACAGAGCCTCTTCATCATTGACATCACTCCCCAGAATGGTACATTTGTTACCAAGGATTAACCACCACTGACATACCATAATCACCCGAAGTCCATAGTTTTTTACCTTAGAGTTAACTCTTGGTGTTGTATATTCTGCAGGGCTTGGGAAAATGTATAATGACATCCATCATTATATATGTATACATCCATGTATAACATCCATTATTAGATAATATCATACAGAATATTTTCACTGCGCTAAAAATGTTTGTGCTGTGCCTATTTATGCCGCCCCCCCCCCCCCGCCTTGGCAACCACTGATTTTTTACTCCATAAAAAGTAAACGTACCCATAGTTTTGCCTTTTCCAGATGTCATATAGTTGGAATCATACAGTGCGTGTACTTTTCAGGTTGGCTTCTTTCAGTTAGTAATACGCATTTGAGGTTTCTCCATGTCTTTTTCCTGGCTTGATAGCTGATTTATTTTTAGCACTGAATGATATTTCATTGGATGGGTGGACCACAGTTTATTTGTTCATTCACTCACTGATGGGCATCTAGGCTGCTTCGAAGTTTTGGCAACTATGAATAAAGTTGCTATCAAAGCCCGTGTGCTGGTTTCTGTGAGAGCATAAGGTTGCAGCTCCTTTGGGTAAACACCAAGGGACTGATGGCTAGATTATATGGTAGTATGTTTAGTGTTGTAAGAAATCCTCAAAGCCACTGCTTTCCCAAGTGATTGTACCATTTTGCTTTCCCACCAATGCAATGTTGCTCTCTATTCTCACCAGCATTTGGTGAAATCAGTGTTCAGATTTTGGCCTTTGTAATATGTGTGTAATGGTTTGTTTTCTTTTTTAAAGATCGGTTTGGCTATTTTGGGTCCATTCCATTTTCATATGAATAGTAGGATAAGCTTGTATAAAAATCAGTGGAGATTTTGGTAGGGCTTGGGTTGAATTATAGATTAATTTGGCGACTATTACCATCTTAATATTAAATCTTCTGATCCACGGACATGAATTTTTTCCATTTATTTAAATCTTAATTTCTTTCAATAATGCTTTCTAATTTGTGGTAGACAAGTCTTACACTAATCTTGTTAATTTTTTTCCTGAATATAAATTACATAAACATTTTATTTTTTGATGTTATTGTAATTGTGTTCTCATGTATAGAAATAACAACTGATTTTTTGAAAAATATGTTGATCTTATACCCTTCCAACTTGTTGAACTTACTTGTACTAGATTTTTGTGTGTGGATTTCTTGGAATTTTATAGCCACAAGATCTTATCAGCTACAAAGAGAGTTCGTGTTACTTCTTCCTTGACCAACCAAACTGAATATTTTTATTTCTTTTTATTGTCTAATTTTCCTGGCTAGAATCCCCAGTACAATGTGGAAAATAAGTGGCAAAAGCAGACATCCTTGTCTTGTTCCAGATCTTAGAGCAAAAGGATTCAGTATCTCTCCATCAAGTATAATGTTAATTGCAGATTTTTTCCCCACACCTAACTGCCGCTTTTCAGGTTGAGGAAATTCCTTTCTATTCCTAGTTTGTTGAATGTTTTTTTTTTTTTTTAATCATGAAAGGGTGTTAGATTTTGTTAAATTGTTTTTTCTATGTCTATTCAGATGATCATGTATTTTTTGTTTTTATGGTTATTACACGGATTGGTTTTAATGTTAAAGCAGCTCTGAATTCCCATGATAAATCTTAATTGGTCATGATGTCTGATACTTTTGGTATGTTGCTGGATTGTATTTGAAACATTTTTTCCTTTGAGGTTTAAAAATTTATATTCATAATGGATAATGGCCCATAGTTTCCTTTTGTTTGATATATTTGTCTGGTTTTGGTATCAGGGTAATACTAACTTCATAGAATGAGTCAGGAAGTATTTTCTCCTCTTCATTTTTAGAACAATTTGTTAAAGACTCGTGTTAATTCTTTAAATGTTTAGGAGTATTTGCAGTGTAACCACCTGGGACTGGGGTTTCTTTACAAAAAATTTTCGATTATTTCAGTCTCTTAACATGATGGATCTATTTAGATTTTTATTACTCCTTGACACAGTTTCAATAGTTTGTATATTTCTAAGAATTTGTCCATTTTATGTAGGTGAACTAAATTGTTGGCATATCATTATTCATAGTATCCCCTTTTAGTCTCTCTCTCTCTCTCTTTTTATTTTAGTAGGCTTCATACCCACACGGAGCCCAAAGCAAGGCTCAAACCCTGAGGTCAGTACCTGAGTTGAGATTAAGAGTCAGATGCTTAACTGACTGAGCCACCCAGGTGTCCCCTACTCTTTTATGTCTGTTTTTCTATTCTCTATTTCATTTTTTCCACCGTAGTCTTGATTATCTACATTCTTCTTCTGACTTTGGGGTTTAGTTTTCTCTTCTAGTTTATGTTCTTAATATTTATTAAGTTTTTAACTTTAATTCCAGTAGAGTTAACCTACAGAACATACAGTGTTATAGCAGTTTCAGGTGTGCAATATCGTGATTCGACAATTCAGTACGTTACTCAGTGCTCATCATGATAGGTGTGCTCTTAATCCCCTTCACCTGTTTCTCCCAGCCCCCACTCCCATTCTAGTTTCTAAAGGTGGAAAGTTAGGTTTCTGATTTGAGACTTTTTTCTCTTTTTAAAAATATAGTATTTATAGCGCTGAATTTCCCTCTAAGCACTACTTTAGCTGCATCAAATAAACCGTGGTATGTGGTTTGTTTTATTCATCTCAAAATGTGTTCTATTCTTTTTGATTTCTTGACTTTTTGGTAATTTAGGAATGTATTGTTTCATTTGCACATATTGGTGATAGTTTAAAATGTCCTTCTTTTACCAGTTTCTTTTTTTTTTTAAATGTTTGTTTATTTTTGAGAGAGCGGGCGAGCGAGCACACAAGCACGCACGCAGAGGAGAGGAAGAGAGAGAGCGAGACACAGAATCTGAAGCAGGTTCCAGGCTCTGAGCTCTCAGCACAGAGCCTGACGTGGGACTCGAACTCATGAACTGTGAGATCATGACCTGAGCCAGAGTCAGACACTTAACTGACTGAGCCACCCAGGCACCCGCTTCTTTTACTGATTTCTAATTTAATTCCATTATAATCAGAGAAAATACTTTGTATGAATTCCATCTTTCTAACTTATTGAAACTTGTTTTATAGCCTAAAATATGGTCTGTCCCAGAGAATATTCTACACGCACCTGAAAAGAACGTGTACTTTGAGTTGTTGGATGGAGTGTCGTATAGATGTCTATTAGGTCTAGGCAGTTGGTTAATAGTGCTGTTCAATTCTCCTATTGCCTTTTCTCTTCTGCAGAGTTTTCCTATACATTGTTGAATATGGGGTATTGAAGTTTCCAACTGTTGTTTTTTCAACTTTGTGTTTTTCCTGCCCAATCTGCCAGTTTTTGCTTCATGTGTTTTCGGGACTCTGTGGTTGGTGCATATATGCTTACAGTTGCAATGAGTTCCTGACAGATTTAACTTAAAAAAATAATTATAAATATGTCCTTCTTCGTGTCTACTAACAATTTTTTGTCTTAATGTCTATTGTATCTGACATTATTTTTATAGCTGCTCTAGCTCTCTTTTGGTTTCTGTTTATATGGCATATATTTTCCATACTAATATTGGGCATACTTGTGTCTTTTCTTTTCTCCTTTGTAGAATTCTTGGCATCGTCCCATCTATTCTGACCATAGAGGTTTAGAAACTAGAGTTCAGTGAAATTGAGCGTCTTGCCCAATGCCAGTATCTCTTTAGGTCAAGGTCGGATAATTAATGTCTTTCTCAACCATATTTCCCAATATGTGTCTTTGAATCTAAGGTGTGTCTCTTGTATATAGCATTTAATTGGAGTTCATTTTAAAAATCCATTTTGCCAGTCTCTGCCTTGTGATTAGAGTGTTCAATACATTTACATTTAATGTAGTTACAGATAAGATAGGGTTTATGTCTGCTATTTCATGGTCAGTTTTCTATATTGTATGTCTTTGTTCTTCTGTCTGTCCTTCTATCTGACTGCTCTCTTTTACGTTAAATAAATGTTTTCTTTCATACCATTTTATTTATTCTTCTATACCACTTTATTACATTTTTATTTCTTTTATTATTTTTGAATTATTTTTAGTTTGTTATCAATATTATTTTGTATTAATAATGTTGTAATATTTATTACATCTAATTCTTGATTGACAGTATTTTTCTTTCAGGGTTCTGAAGATGTCATACCACTCACTGTCTTTTGGCTTCCATATTTTCTGATGAGGAATTTTATTAAAGATCCCCTTTACAGGATGAATTCTTGTCTTCTGCTGATTTCAAGATTTTCTCTTGGTCTTTGTCTATTAGCATCTTGGTTGTGACATGTCCAGGTTCGGATCTTTTGTAATTTCTCCTTTTTGGAGTTTGTTGAGCTCCTAGGATATGTAGAGCAATGTTTTTCATCAAATTTTTAAGTTTTCATCCAATATATTTTCAAGACTTCTTTGTGTAGCTTTCTCTTTCACTATCTCCTCCCATTATGCCAACTTCCATTATGCACATTTTGGTATGACTGATGGCGTTTCAAAGGTGTCTGAAGCTCTGTTCATTTTTCTTTGTTTGTTATCATTTTGTTCCACAGAGTAGACGATTTTAATTGACCTTTTAAAATTTTTTTTTAAATGTTTATATATTTTTGAGATATAGAGACAGAGACAGAGTATGAGAGAGGGAGGGTTAGAGAGAGAAGGAGACACAGAATCCAAAGCAGGCTCCAGGCTCTGGGCTCTCAGCACAGAGCCTGTTGCGGGGCTCAAACTCAAAAACTGTGAGATCATGACCTGAGCTGAAGTCGGATGCTCAACCAACTGAGCCATCCAGGTGCCCCTTAATTGATCTATCTTTAAGTTGGTGGATTATTTCTTCTGTCAGATCAAATACTCTGTTGAGCCCCTTGAATGATGTTTTCATTTTAGTTACATATTTTTCTGCTCTAGAATTTCTACTTGATTCTTTTCAATAGTTTCTGTCTTTATCGATATTCTTTATCATGAAACATTGCTTTCTTACTTTCCTTTAGACTTTTTAGACATGGTTTTTCAGTTCTTAGAGCATACTTACAATAGCTGATTTAAAGAGTTTTTTTTCCCCTAGTAAGTCCAATATCTAGGCTTCCTCTGATACAACTTCTATTGCTTTTTCCCCAGTGTTTAGGTCATAGTTTTCTGTTTCGTTGCGTATCTTATAATTTCTTTTGTTAAAAATTGCATATTTAAAATAATATAATGTAGCAATGTTGGAAAGCAGATTCTCCCAGGGACTGGTTTTTGTTGTTGTTTTTGTTATTCTAGGGGTGCCTTTCCTGAACTAATTGTGTAGAGTATTCATGTCCTGTATGGGCACTGATGCCTGTGTTAGCTTAGTGTCATTAGATGATTGGGCATTGATTTCCTTAACTGCTTTGAACCAAGAAATTGCCCAGGCTTTGTTGAGAAGCTGTGTGTGTGTGTGTGTGTGTGTGTGTGTGTGTGCGCGCGTGTGTGTGCGTGTGTGTGTGTGTTGGGGTAAGACTTTAAAGGTTTGGAAGACAGGTTGCAACTCTATATTAGCTATCACTTCCTGTTTGCAGACAGCTTCAGGTCAGCCAGAGATGGGAGGTTAGCATATTGACAGGTCTTCCCTGGGCACACACACATCTCCACATATGCACAAGGTCTTGATTTCCAAGTATTACCACCGTTTCAAGGTCCCCAGTGGACATCTTGCGCCATAGTTTTTTTCTATTATGTTTTTTTTTTTTGGTAAGCCTTTTGTTTTCCCCAACTTTTATCCCTGCTCCAGGCAAACACAGTGTTAAAGGCCACTAATTGTTCTGACAAACATCCCAGAAAGCTTTTCACCGTGATTGAGCTCAGAGGTGAATAAAGACCCTTGCCAGTGGGGATTTCCAGGGACCTGCCTGACAAATCAGAAACAATGCTCTGGGAATGTTTTTTTTTGTGTTTTGTTTTGTTTTGTTTTTTATTTTTGGGCAACTCCAATCTCAGTTTTCCTCTGCTTGTGGTTGTTAGGCTGGTGTTTTTTTTACAGGTAGTGTGGTCGCAAGGTTATTTCATTTAAAGGTTACTGTGGAGATGGGACAAGGGGGCACCGGGCACCGGGCAAATGATAACCACAAAACTCACTGTTCTTACTAAGGTTTAGCCATGGTTTCTTGCATAAGTGTTCCCTGGATTGTCACAAGTCTTTGATTAATTCCCAGAGGTAAGAAATGTTAATTCTGACAACTTTTCCCAGTGTTCTCATTTATTTTATGGAGGAATCGATTTTTAGAGAGCCTCATTCTTCTATTCCAGAAGCAGTCTCTTTAGCGTCCTCTAAAATCCTCTAAATTTTCTGAAGGGACAGGAAGATCTCAAACTTTGCCAACAAAAGTTTATAACTAAATTTGAATTTCACAGTCTAGAACATTCAGTGTCCCCATATTGCTTTTCAGTCTATGTAAAATCTTTTCAGTCTATTTATTTCCTCTAGTAATCTTCTAGGTGATGCAAGTCTAAAAGACCTCAGGGTGCATGTATCCCTTCTAATCAGATTTTTGTATCCTTTGGGTAAATACCTAGTAGTCCAATTGCTGAATCATAGGGTAGTTGTATTTTTAGCTTCTTGAAGAACCTCCATACTGTTTTCCAGAGTGGCAGCACCAGTTTGCATTCCCGCCAACAGCGTAAGAGGGCTCCCCTTTCTTCATATCCTCACCAACACCTGTAGTTTCCTGGGCTATTAATTTCGGCCATTCTGACTGGTGTGATGTGATAACTCACTGTAATTTTGATTTTGATTTCCCTGATGATGAGTGATGTTGAGCATCTTTTCATGTGTCTGTTGGCCAGCTGGATGTCTTCTCTGGAAAAAAAAAATGTCTACACATGTCTTCTGCCCATTTCTTAAAAACTGGATCATTCGTTTTTTTGGGTGCTGAGTTCTTCAGATGTTTTGGATACTAACCCTTAATCAAATACGTCCTTTGCAAACATCTCCCATTCTGACAGTTGCCTCTTAGTTTTGTTGATTGTTCCCTTTGCCGTGCAGAAGCTTTTTATCTTGATGAGGTCCCAATAGTCCATTTTTGCTTTTATTCCCCTTGCCTCCCGAGGCACCTCTGGTAAGAAGTTGCTTTGGCTGATGGCAAAGAGGTTACAGCCTGTGTTCTCCCCTAGGATTTGGATGGTTTCCCTGCAGATCCTTAACAGAAGCTGTTTTCTCCTGACTGACCAGCCAGAAACAAAATTACTCACTTATCTCACTGCATTCTACAGGACGCATTGCTGCTTCAATCCGCTTGACAGTCACGTATGCACAGATCACTTCCACGATCGTGGTGAAGAGTACATATTGTAAAAGCATACTACCAGCTATCTGAATTAGAAAGAAAAGAAACATTCCTCATATTAATTAGCCATTTAAAAATTATACAAGAACAACACTTCGCAAGCAGGGAATGAAGATCATTCATCCTATCAGTCTCACACAACTATGAGGATTTTTGTGTATTTTTCCTAAGAACAAAATATGTTTTCAATTAATCAAGTACTCTTATATGCACCTTGCATTATGTCAAGTCCTACTTCTAGTAATGACTGTACAAGTTGGATACTTTTATTTCTCTTCTACATGTGACCAGACTGGAAAGCAGAGAGATTACCTTAGTACCGTGGGCTGGGTGAAATTCTTCAGGGTTTGGCACTGAGTGCCCATCTTTTCTCTCTTCATACTTTCTCTTTTGGTGAGACTCATTGCATGCTTTGTGTTTCGTGCTTTTCCATTTAATGCACATATAATTTGCATGCTCTATTTTCTTTTAACCTATGTACCATAAACATTATTACATGTAGTAGGTGGAACCATTCTCTCTCCCTTTCCACATTTCTACCACGGCCCATAGTAGGACTTTCTGCTCTAGGAGTGGCTTCTAGTGTTTCTTAATGCTCCTCATTTACAATTCCCCATTTGAGAAGCAGAGATTTATCTAACTCATGATTTCACAGGAAGGAACCCAGCCCCTTCTGGGTTGTTTCCCTTTTTTTTCCTTCAAAATCGTTTTGTCTTTATGACCCCAAGTTCTCCTCAACCTCTGATACCTGCCTGGTCCCAGCACAAGGAGACCTGTCGTCTACCTGTATCTAGGTAGATAAGTTTAATTCATGGAGAGAGGTTGCAGCAAGTTCATTTGGTCAAAGATTTAAAACGTGTTCTCCAACTATAATAATCATCATAAAGCTGATACTTTTTATTTACATCTGCTTGATTGTCGTATTTTATCTCAGTTGGTTCAGAATGTGAGAGAAGAAAAGTTGATGGCTATTTACTGGCCTGCTATACTAGTGTCCCAGGGGCCCTGTAATAAAGCATCACAGCTGGGTGGCTTAACACAACTGAAATTTATTGTCTCACCGTTCTGGAGGGTCAAAGTCCAAAAAGCATGCATTGGCAACAGAATGCTCATTCCAAAGTCTTTAGGAGAGGATTCTTCCTTACCTCTTTCACCTTCTGGTATCCCCAAAGGTTCCTTGGCTTGTATCAGTATAACTACAACCTCTGCTTTCACGTATCCATGGCCATCTTCTTTCCAGGTCTGTGTCCAGATTTCTTGCTTCTTATAAGGACACGAGTTCTATTGGATTAACGGTCCACTCTATTTGCGTATGACCTCATCTCAACTAATTACATCCGCAAGACTTTGTTCTCAAATAACGTCACATCCTGAGGTACTGTGGGTTAGGACACATCTTTTTGGGGGACACATTTCAACCCATAATAGTTTGTCTCTGCTCTGCCTCTAAGTTCATGTCCCTCCCACGTACCAAATCTATTTGCCTGATCCCAATATCTCGAAAAGTTTTGACCCATTTTAACATCAACTCCAAGTCCAAAATCAGACCTAAATATCATCAGATCAAAAAGCCTCAAATCCTATCATCTAAATTATCTAAATCAGTTATGGATGAGACTCCTAGAATGGTCCATATTGGGGTAAAATTCCTCTCCATCTGTGGACCTGTGCAATCAGAAAACCAGTTATCTAAGACAGAACGGTGGGACAGGCATAGGATAGATATTGCCATTCCAAAAGGGAGATATAAGAAGGAAAATAGGGCTGGGGCGCCTGGGTGGCTCAGTTGGTTAGGCATCTGACTTTGGCTCAGGTCATGATCTCGCAGTTTCTGAGTTCAAGCCCCGCATTGGGCTCTGTGCTGACAGCTTGGAGTCTGGAACCTGCTTCGGATTCTGTGTCTCCTCCTCTCTCTGCCCCTCCCATGCTCATGCTCTGTCTCTCTCTCTGTCTCTCAATAATAAATGTTAAAAAAATTTTAAAAAAAGAAGGAAAATGGGGTAATGGGTCCCAAGCAAGCCCAAAACCCAATAGGGCAATTCTTTAGATGTCGAGGCTTGAGAATAATCCTGTGTGGCTCCATGCTGCAGTCCACACGGCTGCTGAGGAGGTGGCCCTGCTTCTTCAGCTCACCATGGTGGTGGCCCCACCCCTGCAGCCTACTGGTCGGTGGGGAGTCCCACTCCTTGGGTTATTGCTGTCTCAGCCTGTAGCATATCAAAGACGTAAATATTTGTGACGTGAAATGTTTCTTTTTCCCCATTCTTGGTTTTCTCATTTGCTTTTGTAACAGATGTACTAATTCCATACTTTATGCCATTTTCTAATGGCTTTTAGGCTTGTTCATTCATTTCTTTCTTTTATTTCTTTTTCATTGCTCATTCATTGAATCTGTGATTTCTTTTTACACACTGCCAAGTAGAGCAGTGTTTTCTTGGAAACTATTACACATTTTGGAGCAATTTTATTTCATTCTCCCCAAAACATTTTTGGGATTCTAAATGGAATCATCTCACATCTATGTATTAATTTATGGAATCTTGTAATTCTATGACATTGTGAATTTGCATTCAAGAATGTAGTTTCTCGGGGCACCTGGGTGACTCAGTCGGTTACGTGTCTGACTTTGGCTCAGGTCATGATCTCACAGTTTGTGAGTTCTGGCCCCATGTCTGGCTCTGTGCTGACAGCTCAGAGCCTGAAGCCTGCTTTGGATTCTATGTCTCCCTCTCTCTGCCCCTCCTTCACTCATGCTCTGTCTCTCTCTCAAAAGTTAATAAATGTTAAAATAAAAAAGAATGTAGTTTCTCAAAGTATTCAGTTCTTATATTACAACCCTCATGTTTTTAATATTTTTGTTGTTATTTTGATTGGGTTATTCATTTTTTCTACTTCAATATTTAAGTGGTAATTTCTAGTGTAAAGACAATGTATTGTCTACATTTTTCTTTTTTCTTTTTTTTTTCTATTTATATCTTCAATTTCTTTTATTTATTTTTTTTATTTTATTTATTTTTTTTCTATTTTTTTTTCTATTTTTTTTTAATTTTTTTTATTTTTTAATATATGAAATTTACTGTCAAATTGGTTTCCATACAACACCCAGTGCTCATCCCAAAAGGTGCCCTCCTCAATACCCATCACCCACCCTGCCCTCCCTCCCACCCCCCATCAACCCTCAGTTTGTTCTCAGTTTTTAACAGTCTCTTATGCTTTGGCTCTCTCCCACTCTAACCTCTTTTTTTTTTTTTTTTCCCTTCCCCTCCCCCATGGGTTTCTGTTACGTTTCTCAGGATCCACATAAGAGTGAAACCATATGGTATCTGTCTTTCTCTGTATGGCTTATTTCACTTAGCATCACACTCTCCAGTTCCATCCACGTTGCTACAAAAGGCCATATTTCATTCTTTCTCATTGCCACGTAGTATTCCATTGTGTATATAAACCACAATTTCTTTATCCATTCATCAGTTGATGGACATTTAGGCTCTTTCCATAATTTGGCGATTGTTGAGAGTGCTGCTATAAACATTGGGGTACAAGTGCCCCTATGCATCAGTACTCCTGTATCCCTTGGATAAATTCCTAGCAGTGCTATTGCTGGGTCATAGGGTAGGTCTATTTTTAATTTTTTGAGGAACCTCCACACTGCTTTCCAGAGCGGCTGCACCAATTTGCATTCCCACCAACAGTGCAAGAGGGTTCCCGTCTCTCCACATCCTCTCCAGCATCTATAGTCTCCTGATTTCTTCATTTTGGCCACTCTGACTGGCGTGAGGTGGTATCTGAGTGTGGTTTTGATTTGTATTTCCCTGATGAGGAGCGACGTTGAACATCTTTTCATGTGCCTGTTGGCCATCCGGATGTCTTCTTCAGAGAAGTGTCTATTCATGTTTTCTGCCCATTTCTTCACTGGGTTATTTGTTTTTCGGGTGTGGAGTTTGATGAGCTCTTTATAGATTTTGGATACTAGCCCTTTGTCCGATGTGTCATTTGCAAATATCTTTTCCCATTCCGTTGGTTGCCTTTTAGTTTTGTTGGTTGTTTCCTTTGCTGTGCAGAAGCTTTTTATCTTCATAAGGTCCCAGTAATTCACTTTTGCTTTTAATTCCCTTGCCTTTGGGGATGTGCCGAGTAAGAGATTGCTACGGCTGAGGTCAGAGAGGTCTTTTCCTGCTTTCTCCTCTAAGGTTTTGATGGTTTCCTGTCTCACATTCAGGTCCTTTATCCATTTTGAGTTTATTTTTGTGAATGTTGTGAGAAAGTGGTCTAGTTTCAACCTTCTGCATGTTGCTGTCCAGTTCTCCCAGCACCATTTGTTAAAGAGACTGTCTTTTTTCCATTGGATGTTCTTTCCTGCTTTGTCAAAAATGAGTTGGCCATACGTTTGTGGGTCTAGTTCTGGGGTTTCTATTCGATTCCATTGGTCTATGTGTCTGTTTTTATGCCAATACCATGCTGTCTTGATGATGACAGCTTTGTAGTAGAGGCTAAAGTCTGGGATTGTGATGCCTCCTGCTTTGGTCTTCTTCTTCAAAATTACTTTGGCTATTCGGGGCCTTTTGTGGTTCCATATGAATTTTAGGATTGCTTGTTCTAGTTTCGAGAAGAATGCTGGTGCAATTTTGATTGGGATTGCATTGAATGTGTAGATAGCTTTGGGTAGTATTGACAATTTGACAATATTTATTCTTCCAATCCATGAGCAGGGAATGTCTTTCCATTTCTTTATATCTTCTTCAATTACCTGCATAAGCTTTCTATAGTTTTCAGCATACAGATCTTTTACATCTTTGGTTAGATTTATTCCTAGGTATTTTATGCTTCTTGGTGCAATTGTGAATGGGATCAGTTTCTTTATTTGTCTTTCTGTTGCTTCATTGTTAGTGTATAAGAATGCAACTGATTTCTGTACATTGATTTTGTATCCGGCAACTTTGCTGAATTCATGTATCAGTTCTAGCAGACTTTTGGTGGAGTCTATCAGATTTTCCATGTATAATATCATGTCATCTGCAAAAAGCGAAAGCTTGACTTCATCTTTGCCAATTTTGATGCCTTTGATTTCCTTTTGTTGTCTGATTGCTGATGCTAGAACTTCCAGCACTATATTAAACAGCAGCGGTGAGAGTGGGCATCCCTGTCGTGTTCCTGATCTCAGGGAAAAAGCTCTCAGTTTTTCCCCATTGAGGATGATGTTAGCTGTGGGCTTTTCATAAATGGCTTTTATGATCTTTAAGTATGTTCCTTCTATCCCGACTTTCTCAAGGGTTTTTATTAAGAAAGGGTGCTGGATTTTGTCAAAGGCCTTTTCTGCATCGATTGACAGGATCATATGGTTCTTTTCTTTTTTTTTGTTAATGTGATGTATCACGTTGATCGATTTGCGAATGTTGAACCAGCCCTGCATCCCAGGAATGAATCCCACTTGATCATGGTGAATAATTCTTTTTATATGCTGTTGAATTCGATTTGCTAGTATCTTATTGAGAATTTTTGCATCCATATTCATCAGGGATATTGGCCTGTAGTTCTCTTTTTTTACTGGGTCTCTGTCTGGTTTAGGAATCAAAGCAATACTGGCTTCATAGAATGAGTCTGGAAGTTTTCCTTCCCTCTCTATTTCTTGGAATAGCTTGAGAAGGATAGGTATTATCTCTGCTTTAAACGTCTGGTAGAACTCCCCTGGGAAGCCATCTGGTCCTGGACTCTTATTTGTTGGGAGATTTTTGATAACCGATTCAATTTCTTCGCTGGTTATGGGTCTGTTCAAGCTTTCTATTTCCTCCTGATTGAGTTTTGGAAGAGTGTGGGTGTTTAGGAATTTGTCCATTTCTTCCAGGTTGTCCAATTTGTTGGCATATAATTTTTCATAGTATTCCCTGATAATTGTTTGTATCTCTGAGGGATTGGTTGTAATAATTCCATTTTCATTCATGATTTTATCTATTTGGGTCATCTCCCTTTTCTTTTTGAGAAGCCTGGCTAGAGGTTTGTCAATTTTGTTTATTTTTTCAAAAAACCAACTCTTGGTTTCGTTGATCTGCTCTACAGTTTTTTTAGATTCTATATTGTTTATTTCTGCTCTGATCTTTATGATTTCTCTTCTTCTGCTGGGTTTAGGCTGCCTTTGCTGTTCTGCCTCTATTTCCTTTAGGTGTGCTGTTAGATTTTGTATTTGGGATTTTTCTTGTTTCTTGAGATAGGCCTGGATTGCAATGTATTTTCCTCTCAGGACTGCCTTCGCTGCGTCCCAAAGCGTTTGGATTGTTGTATTTTCATTTTCGTTTGTTTCCATATATTTTTTAATTTCTTCTCTAATTGCCTGGTTGACCCACTCATTCGTGAGTAGGGTGTTCTTTAACCTCCATGCTTTTGGAGGTTTTCCAGACTTTTTCCTGTGGTTGATTTCAAGCTTCATAGCATTGTGGTCTGAAAGTATGCATGGTATAATTTCAATTCTTGTAAACTTATGAAGGGCTGTTTTGTGACCCAGTATATGATCTATCTTGGAGAATGTTCCATGTGCAGTCGAGAAGAAAGTATATTCTGTTGCTTTGGGATGCAGAGTTCTAAATATATCTGTCAAGTCCATCTGATCCAATGTATCATTCAGGGCCCTTGTTTCTTTATTGACTGTGTGTCTAGATGATCTATCCATTTCTGTAAGTGGTGTGTTAAAGTCCCCTGCAATGACCACATTCTTATCAATAAGGTTGCTTATGTTTATGAGTAACTGTTTTATATATCTGGGGGCTCCGGTATTTGGCGCATAGACATTTATAATTGTTAGCTCTTCCTGATGGATAGACCCTGTAATTATTATATAATGCCCTTCTTCATCTCTTGTTACAGCCTTTAATTTAAAGTCTAGTTTGTCTGATAGAAGTATGGCTACTCCAGCTTTCTTTTGGCTTCCAGTAGCATGATAAATAGTTCTCCATCCCCTCACTCTCAATCTAAAGGTGTCCTCAGACCTAAAATGAGTCTCTTGTAGACAGCAAATAGATGGGTCTTGTTTTTTTATCCATTCTGATACCCTATGTCTTTTGGTTGGCGCATTTAATCCATTTACATTCAGTGTTATTATAGAAAGATACGGGTTTAGAGTCATTGTGATGTCTGTATGTTTTATGCTTGTAGTGATGTCTCTGGTACTTTGTCTCACAGGATCCCCCTTAGGATCTCTTGTAGGGCTGGTTTCGTGGTGACAAATTCCTTCAGTTTTTGTTTGTTTGGGAAGACCTTTATCTCTCCTTCTATTCTAAATGACAGACTTGCTGGATAAAGGATTCTCGGCTGCATATTTTTTCTGTTTAGCACACTGAAGATATCGTGCCAAGCCTTTCTGGCCTGCCAAGTTTCAAAGGAGAGATCAGTCACGAGTCTTATAGGTCTCCCTTTATATGTGAGGGCACGTTTATCCCTTGCTGCTTTCAGAATTTTCTCTTTATCCTTGTATTTTGCCAGTTTCACTATGATATGTCGTGCAGAAGATCGATTCAAGTTACGTCTGAAGGGAGTTCTCTGTGCCTCTTGGATTTCAATGCCTTTTTCCTTCCCCAGTTCAGGGAAGTTCTCAGCTATAATTTCTTCAAGTACCCCTTCAGCACCTTTCCCTCTCTCTTCCTCCTCTGGAATACCAATTATGCGTATATTATTTCTTTTTAGTGTATCACTTAGTTCTCTAATTTTCCCCTCATACTCCTGGATTTTTTTATCTCTCTTTCTTTCAGCTTCCTCTTTCTCCATAACTTTATCTTCTAGTTCACCTATTCTCTCCTCTGCCTCTTCAATCCGAGTCGTCGTGGTTTCCATTTTGTTTTGCATTTCATTTAAAGCGTTTTTCAGCTCCTCGTGACTGTTCCTTAGTCCCTTGATCTCTGTGGCAAGAGATTCTCTGCTGTCCTGTATACTGTTTTCAAGCCCAGCGATTAATTTTATGACTATTATTCTAAATTCACTTTCTGTTATATTATTTAAATCCTTTTTGATCAGTTCATTAGCTGTTGTTATTTCCTGGAGATTCTTCTGAGGGGAATTCTTCCGTTTGGTCATTTTGGACAGTCCCTGGAGTGGTGAGGACCCGCAGGGCACTTCCCCCGTGCTGTGGTGTATAACTGGAGTTGGTGGGCGGGGCCACAGTCCGACCTGATGACTGCCCCCAGCCCACTGCTGGGGCCACAGTCAGACTGGTGAGTGCCTTCTCTTCCCCTCTCCTAGGGGCGGGATTCACTGTGGGGTGGTGTGGCCCGTCTGGTCTACTTGCACACTGCCAGGCTTGTGGTGCTGGGGAGCTGGCGTATTAGCTGGGGTGGGTAGGCAAGGTGCACGGGGGCGGGAAGGGCAGGCTTAGCTCGCTTCTCCTTAGGTGATCCACTTCAGGAGGGGCCCTGTGGCAGCGGGAGGGAGTCAGATCCGCTGCCGGAGGTTTGGCTCCGCAGAAGCACAGAGTTGGGTGTTTGCGCGGAGCGAGCAAGTTCCCTGGCAGGAACTGGTTCTCTTTGGGATTTTGGCTGGGGGATGGGCCGGGGAGATGGCGCTGGCGAGCGCCTTTGTTCCCCGCCAAGCTGAGCTCTGCCGTCCGGGGGCTCAGCAGCTCTCCCTCCCTTTGTCCTCCAGCCTTCCCGCTTTCTGAGCAGAGCTGTTAACTTAGGACCTCCCAGACGCTAAGTCGCGCTTGCTGTCGGAACACAGTCCGTCCGGCCCCTCCGCTTTTGCCAGCCCGACTCGGGGGCTCAGCTTGGCCGGCGAGCCGCCCCTCCGCCCCGGCTCCCTCCCGCCAGTCCGTGGAGCGCGCACCGCCTCGCCGCCCTTCCTCCCCTCTTCCGTGGGCCTCTCGTCTGCGCTTGGCTCCGGAGACTCCGTTCTGCTAATCCTCTGGCGGTTTTCTGGGTTCTTTAGGCAGGTGTAGGTGGAATCTAAGTGATTAGCAGGACGCGCGGTGAGCCCAGCGTCCTCCTACGCCGCCATCTTCCGGAACTCTTCCTACATTTTTCTTTACTAAATCATTTTTTTTAGTTGAGTCTTTGGGGTTTTCTAGGGATCCTATCACTTTATCTTCACATAATGACAATTTTGATCTCTCTCTTAAGTTTCTAGTGTTTCCTTGGTTGGACTGAAATTGATTTTTTAATGTTCCCATGGCAAAAATTTGGAGGAGATACAGTTTGTTTTTATATTTCTACACCAAAGACATCAAATTTGGTTGTCATTTCCATACTTTACCATTGCAACACACATCATTTACTATAGTTTTTCCATTTATATGTAAAATTTTAATCCAGTTGTTATTAAACTTGGTACTTACATGTGACCACAGGTATTCATTGGTGTCTGGATAATACGTTAAACTTGCAATACTTAATATCATTATACCAAGTACAGAAAAGCAGGCACTTAAGATGTTCATAACCATGCTGGCAATAAGCTGTAATAGACATACAAAGAAAACTGGTCATGTGCAGCATAAACAGGTTTTGATGAAGCAGTCAGTCAGTCTGTTGTCCTTTCTAGAACATTCAAGCATTTATTTTTGAGAGATAGAGCATGAGCAGGGGAGAAGCAGAGAGAGAGAGAGAGAGAGAGAGAGAGAGAGAATCCGAAGCAGGTTCCAGGCTCTGAGCTGTCAGCCCAGCGTGCAACGTGGGGCTCAAACTCACGAACCATGAGATCACGTCCCGGGCTGAAGTCACTGCTTAACCGACTGAGCCACCAGGCGCCCCAGTATCTGCTCTCTTTTGAATGGCACTGTGAGCCTTGCATGACCTGTGAAGAGAAACTCTGCCCCTTTGAGAAAGGATTTTATTTATTTTTTAATGTGTAAGGGATCGTTAACATTTTAAAGAGGATTTTTTTTTTAAATAATGGGAAGAAGGAGGTGATTTGATACTGATCAACCAAAGAAAGAACTTAAGTGGGCATATTAAATTTTGATTGTTCAGCAGGCAGCCGTCCTTTCATTCTGGGAGCTCTCACTTGTTAAGTCTTTATGAAAGAAGTTTATCAAACTTTGCTACGACTTCAATCTGTAGGAGGCAGAGCCAGGGCACTGCCAATGCAGTCCTCTTCCCGAGGATTGTGAATCTTGAGCAAGTAACTTAAAGATGAACAGAAGACTGGAATTCATACCTAGAATGGGCAGCTCAGATGTTATACGGTGGGGATGGTGGGGCACTTGGGTGCTAGAGAGAAGCTGTGATCTCTAGTGATGGTAACAACCTGGCCAGATTCTCCTTGCTAAAAGATAGCTTGCACTTCTGGGTTTTCTGTTTCTGGCTTCTGGAACTTTCTCAGATCCTATGTTTTTTCTTTCTTTCTTTCTTTCTTTCTGTGTTTATTTTATTTTTGAGAGAGAGAGAACAAGCAGGGGAGGGGCAGAGAGAGGGGGGACAGAGGATCCGAAACAGGCTCCAGGCTCTGCACTGACAGCAGAGAGCCCGATGAGGGGCTTGAACCCATGAACCGTAAGATCATGACCTGAGCCGAAGTCAGACACTCAACTGAGACACTCAGGTGCCCCTCAGATCCTGTGTATTTTCTAAGTTTGGTTCTTCACTTCCCAGATGCTAGGACCCTGGCTTCTTCCCAGTAGAGCCTGTCTTTCCTTGCTATAGCCAGGTTTCAGTTCACAGTGGTGGACAAATTGAGTGGTGGACAAAATTGAGAAAATGTCTTACGGAAGAGAGAAGGTGTATACAAAATTTCAGACGCATGGGAAAGAAGGTCTTCGGGAAAATGAATCGTTTGGTGTGGCTGGAACGTGGGGCATGAAGGGAAGTTGGATACAACGTGGGTGAAGTGGGCAGGGCTGGATTATGAGGAATCTGGCAGGCTGTGCTAAGGATTCCAATTCATCTTTTCGAAATGTAGACCTATACTCAGGCCGTGTCAGCTAGAAAGACCCTTCCTTAGTACAAAGCCAGGTTGTGGTATGCTCCAGAAAATGCATACTTACAATGCTTCTGCACACTTACCCTGTGTCCACATATGAGGTCAGAAAGGCTTATGAGCCAGGATCACCTATAGAGAGATATTTATGTTCCAGGGGCACCTGGGTGGCTCCGTCGGTTAAGCGCCCAACTCTTGATTTCAGCTCAGGTCATGATCTCATGGTTCGTGAGTTCGAGCCCCACGCACAGATGCCAGCTTGGGATTCTCTTTCTTTCTCCCTCTCTCTCTACCCCTCCCCTGCTCATGCTGTCTCTGTCTCTCTGAAAATAAATAAATTTAATTGAAAAATTAAATATTTATGTTCCCCCCAAGTCCTGATCAAACATTTGATTTAAATATACAACATTATTATTTTTGAAGCATTCCGCTTCCAGCATGAGAGTGTGAGGGACTCCACGGATCAACTCCTCAGCCACATTTGTGAAAATTACTAAGAACCCCAATATTCAAAATCTCTGGAGTCCTAAGGGCCTACAACAAATGACGAAACGGTCAGCCAAGACAATCTACTAGGGGCGCCTGGGTGGCTCTGTTGGTTAAGCATCGGACTCTTGGTTTCAGCTCAGGTCCTGATCTCACGCTTTTATGAGCTCGAGCCCTGCATCAGGCTCTGTGCTGGAAGTGAGCAGTCTGCTTGGGATTCTCTTTCTCTCCCTCTCTTTCTGCCCCTTCTCCACTCACACAGTCTCTGTCTCTCTCAAATAAATAAATAAACTTTAAAAAATTTTTAAAAAACCTACTACAAGTCAAAAAACTGTAGGAGTCTGCGGTATCTGAACCAAGAGCCACGCCCACTCACCCCCTTCCCGGTTCCACAAGAACACTCTGGGTTGGTGCAGGTCCCTTTTCCCCCAAATCCCAGAGTGCTAGCTAGCGCTCTCTCCCCACCCCCCCACCCGCCCACCCTCAGGAGCAGATCATCTACTTAGCATTTCTAATCATGCTCCCAGCTACTTGCTACTGAGGCTAAGTCCAAGTGTAGCCAGGAGAGGTGGACTCTCTCCTTTTGCCCCTACTTGTGGGATGAGGGCCTTCTCTTGGTGGCAGTGCCAGTGAGGTACCAGGTCCTGATCACTCTTGCCTTCACTTATGGGGTAGGGGTTCCACATCATGAGAGGCAAGCTGTCCCCCTCCAGCAAGCCCTCAGCTCTTACAGTGGGGGTGTCACTCAGAGAGAAGCACTCCATTGTCCCTCTGCACCGCCCCCCCTCCCCCATCCTAGGAGCAGAGCTTTGGCTCAGAGATTTTGCCTGGGGGAGAAGTGGGTTACAGAATAGAGAACAGCATCCTAGGGCGACTGTGGATATACCTAAAGCTACCCTCACCCCTGAGGAGCAATTTAACACAGAGAGGGAGAAATAGACTGCAGGAAATTATTTCAGCCAGCCCTTCAAACAAAACAAAACACATCAAATAACAATCATAAGCCCTTGGGCTGGGAACTCTGAGTTCTGAGTGCCCAGAGTTGCTACAATGTATTCGCCCAGTTTCGGGAGCATCTGTGGCTCAGTCAGTTGTGTCTGACTCCTGATTTCGGTTCGGGTCATGATCTTAACGGTTTGTGAGATTGAGGCGTGTATCGGGTTCTGTGCTGACAGCATGGAGCCTCCTTGGGATTCTCCTTTTCTCTCTCTCTGTCCCTCCCTGGTGCATGCTCTCTCTCAAAATAAATAAATAAACATAAAAAAAAATAAAATGCCCAGTTTCCAACAACAAGAAATTTATGAGACGGGCAAAGAAACAGAAGTGTATATTACACCTGTGCACTTTGACCTACACATCAGAAAAAAAAAAAAAAGCAGGTAACAGAAACTGTCTGTGAGAGTGGCCAGATGTAGTCTTCATTAGCCAAAGACTTCAAAATAGTCATAAAGACGGTCAGAGAACTAAAGTAAATGATTAAGCAAGTAAAGCAAGATTTGCTGATGACATTGAGTATGGACAATTATATGGCAAGAAATTATATAACCTGTATGAAATGGACAAATTCCTTGCAATGTACAAACTATTGAAACGGACTCAAGAAGAAACAGAAAATCTGAACAAAGCTATAACAAATCTGAAATAATAATAAAAACCTTCCATGAAGAAAAAGCCAGTTCCAGATGACTTCAATGGTGACTTCCACCAAATATTTAAAGAATTAATACCATTGCTTCACAAACTCTTCCATAAATAGAATAGGAGGGGACACTTCTTAACTCGCTCTAGGAGGCCAGTATTACCCTGATACCATAACCAGACCAAGCCATCACAATAACAAAACTATAAACCAATATTTCTTATGAACATGAATGCAAAAACACCCCCCCAATCCAGCAACATATAAAAAGCATTATATACACCATGACCAAATGGGATTTCTTCCATGAATGCAAGGTCAGTTTAATTTCCAAAAATCAATGTAATACATCAGACCAATAAGATAAAAAACAGCCATATGACTATCTCAATAGATGCAGAAAAAGCATTTGACAAAAAGCCAAGACCCTATCGTGATTAAAACACTTAAGAAACTAGAGTAGTTGGCATGTTCCTTAATGTGGTAAGGGTATTTAGGAAAAACCCACAGCGAACTTACTGGTTTGCTTACTTCCTGCACACTCACTGGATGCTTTCCTCCTAAGATCAGGAAAAGACAAGAATGTCTGCTTTCACAGCTTCTACTCAGCATTGTATTAGAGGTTCTAGCCAGGGCAGTTAGGCAATAAAAAGAACTAAAAGGCATCCAGATTTGTCAAGGATCTATTCACAGATACCTGTTCTATCCAGAATATCCTAAGGAATACACTAAAAATGATTAGAACTAATAAACAACTTTAGCAAAAAGCACAGGATACAAGATTAATGCATAAAAATCAATGGTATTTCTATACACTGGAAATGAACCATCTGAAAATAAAACTAAAAAAAAATTCCATTTACAATACCATCAAAAAGAACAAAGTATCTAGGAATAACCTTAACAAAGGAAGTGCAAAATTCTGAAAACGAAAAAACATTTTTGAAAGAGTCATGCAAAAATATCCACGTTCACACGGATGTGAAGATTTAATACTGTTAAGATCAATACTCCCCAAATTGACTTGCACATTCAGTGAGATCCCTATCGGAATTCCAGCTGTTTTTCCTTACAGAAATTGGTAGGCTGATCCTAAAACTTGTATGGCATTGAGAGCCTCGGAATGATAAATAAAAACCTTGAAAAAAGAAGAGAAAAATGGAAGAACTCACACTTCCTGATTTTAAAATGAACCACAAAGCTACAGTAATCAAGACTTTATGGTACTTGCATAAGAAAAGACACGTAGATCAATAAAATAGAATGTGAAGTCCAGAAACAAACCCACAAAGGTGCCAAGACAATTTAATGAAGGAAAAATAGTCTTCTCGACAAATGATCCTGGGACAACTGGACATTCACATGCAAGAAATGAAATAGGGCCCTAAGGTTACATCATCAACAAAAATTGACTCAAAACGGATCAAAGACCTAAATATGAGACCTAAAGCTATAAAATGCCTGGAAGAAAACAGGCATAACTCTTTGGGTCTTTGGTTGTGGCAATGGATTCTTAAACATGACACCAAAAACAAGAACATCAAAAGAAAAATTGATAAGTTAGGGCTTCCACAAAATTAAAACTTCCATGCTTCAAAAAATACTATTCAGAAAGTGAAAATATAATCCACGGAATGGAAAATATTTGTAAATCATATATCTGATAAGGGGTTGTATCTAGAGTACATAAAAACTCTTATAACTGAATAATAATAAAAGGCTAATAACTAATTTTATTTTATTTTTATTTTTGTTATTATTTTTTTAAATGTTTATTTATTTTTGAGACAGAGACAGAGAATGAGAGGGGAGGGGCAGAGAGAGAGGGAGACACAGAATCCGAAGCAGGCTCCAGGCTCCGGGCTGTCAGCACAGAGCCCGACATGGGGCTCGAACTCACAGACCATGAGATCATGACCTGAGCTGAAGTCAGATGCTTAACGGACTGAGCCACCCAGATGCCCCGCAAAATAATTTTAAACGGGCACAAGATTTGAACAGACCTTTCTCCAAAGAAGACACAGAAGCGGCCAATGGCATATGAAAAGAGATGCATGACATCAGTAGCCAACAGGGATATGCATAGCGATACCACAGTGAAATGCTACTTCAGACCCACTCGGATGGCTAAAGTCTGAGGTCAGGTAATAATAAGTGTTGGTGAGGATATAGAGAAATACGAATCCTGCTGGTGAAGTAGAGAATGGTGTCGTCACTTAGAAACCATAGACTCATTTCCTTCAATGGTTAAACAGAGTTACCATACAACCCAGCAGTTCTACTCGTAGGTATATACTAAAAAGAATTAAAAACATGTTCAAATACAATATTGTACACACGTGTTTACAACAGCACTACTCCTGGTGGAATAAACCCAGATGTTCGGCAACTGATGAATGGATAAATGAAAATAAATGAAATGTAGCGTAGCAGCACCCGTGGAATATTATTTAGCCATAGAAAAGATGAAGTACTAATTCACATATGCTACAACATGGATGAACCTTGAAAGCATTATGCTAAGTGAAAGAAGCCATTCATGAAAAATTACATATTATATGATTGCTTTTTTTTATGATTACTTTTAAAAAATTTTTGAAATATTTTATTTTATTGTTAATTTTATTTTTTATTTTTTAAAATTGACATCCAAATTAGTTAGCATATAGTGAAACAAAGATTTCAGATGTAGATTCTTTAATGCCCCTTACCCATTTAGCCCATCCCCCCTCCCACAACCCCTCCAGTAACCCTCAGTTTGTTCTCCATATTTATGAGTCTCTTCTGTTTTGTCCCCCTCCCTGTTTTTGTATTCTTTTTGTTTCCCTTCTGTTATGTTCATCTGTTTTGTCTCTTAAAGTCCTCATATGAGTGAAGTCATACGACTTTTCTCTTTCTCTGACTAATTTCACTTAGCATAATACCCTCCAGTTCCATCTACATAGTTGCAAATGGCAAGATTTCATTCTTTTTGACTGCCGAGTAATACTCCATTGTATCTATACACCACATCTTCTTTATCCATTCATCCATCGATGGGCATTTGGGCTCTTTGCACACTTTGGCTCTTGTTGATAGTGTTGTTATAAACATGGGGGTGCATGTGTCCCTTCGAAACAGCACACCTATATCCCTTGGATAAATGCCTAGTAGTGCAATTGCTGGGTTGTAGGGTAGTTCTATTTTTAGTTTTTTAAGGCACCTCCATACTGTTTTCCAGGGTGGCTGCACCAGCTTGCATTCCCATATGATTGCTTTTTTAATGAAATGTTTAGACTAGTCACAGCTACAGAGACAGAACACAGATTAGTGGTTTCCTAGGGCTAGGGAAAATGGGGGGTTGTGGTATGGGGAACAATAAATAGCTAAATGATACAAGGTTAGTTTTGGGGGCATCGAAAATGTTCTAAAATTGACTGTGGCGGCAGTCACACACATCTGCGAATACACTAAAAAAAAAAAAATCATTGAATTGTACACTTAAAAAAACCCCAGAATTGATTAAGATGGTATATGTTTACCTAGGCAGCTAAAGATTTTTCCAGGTTAACATGAAAATAAGTTGGTATGCTTTCAGAAAATAACAGTTGTTGAACTCAAATATCTATACCCAACTAAGGGGCAGCCTAATGGGTTTTATTTTTAAAAAATAATTTTTAAAATTTTAGGGCAGAAGACATATGCCCTACATTCATTTTCGGCTTTAATTTGAAGGGATACAATTGAATAAAATATAAGTAACATTGTACTCTTTAGGAAATGACAGTAAATTAAGAAACTTTTCAACTAAAAATATTATTTTCCCCCTCTTCTTCCTAGTCGTCATCTTGGAGTGCCCTAGGGCTCAGCCTTCTCTTTTCTTCTTTGCTTTTCCCTTCCATTGGAGGTCTTGGCAAGTCTCATTGCTTTCAATATTATTTCATATCTTGAGATTCCCAATTCAATCCTTTCAATTAATTGCTCAAGACAAAAACTTTGCTTTAGTTCCTGGTTTCTCTCTGTTTCTCACACCCTATACCCATCAGGAAATCCTGTTGGCATCACCTTCAAATATATCCAGTAGCCAAACACTTATCATTTCCTCCGCTTCATCTATTCTGTTCAAACCACTGCCATCTTTTCCCTGGCTGACAGTAGCCCTGTAACTGGCCTCCCTGCCTCTAACCTGGCACCTCTTGCATGTAATCATCAAGCGAATTTCTGTCAGAATGATCCTTTTAAGGCACACCCTCATCAAGTCTCTCCTCAGAATACTCCAGTCTCTCCCTATTTTCCTCAGGGCAAAAGCTCATCAAAGAGGCCCTGCAGGATCTGGCTCCCATAACCTAAGCTACTTGGCTGCAGCCACACTGGCCTGCTTGCCAGAAGGTGCCAGATATGCTTTCACTCTGTGGCTCTTCCAATGGCTGATCCCTTTGCTGGGGATGCTATCCTGTCTGCCATCAGTGTGGCTTTCTCCCTCAAGCTCTGCCCCATTGCCACCTACTTAATAAGACTAATTTGGAGATGTGGTACACACACGCACGCACACACACAGGAATATTATTTGGCAATCAAAAAGAATGAAATCTTGCTACTTGCAACAGCATGGATGGAACTACAGTGTGTTATACAAAGTGAAGTAAGTTAGTTACAGAAAGACAAATATCATATGATTTCCTTCATATGTGGAATTTAAGAAACAAAACAGATGAACATAGGGGAAGGGAAGGAAAAATGAGATAAAAACAGAGAGGGAGACAAACCGTAAGAGATTTTTAAAGACAGGGAACAAACTGAGCGTTGCTGGAGGGGAGGTGGGTGGAGGGGATGGGCTACATGGGTGATGGGCATTAAGGGGGGCACTTGTTGAGATGAGCACTGGGTGTTTAATGGAAGTGATGAATCACTAAATTCTACTCCTGAAACCAATACTCCACTGTATGGTAACTAACTTGGATTTAAATAAATAAAAACAAAAAGACTTAACTTGGATAATCTTACTTAAACAGCCCCCAGTGACAACCCCTATCATGTCTCTTTTTTTTCCCATGGCAGCTATCACCTTCTAGCACACTGTATTGTTTCCTTACTTGTCATGTTTATTGTCTTTATTCTGCTATTAGGGTCTCAGCTCCATGGAGGCAATCAATCTTTGTTTGCTCATTGATACATGCTACATACACAGAGCAGGCCTGAAACTCAGTAACTATTTTTGATTGAATATTGGAATTTGAGCACACGTGCATGATGGTACCTAAGTATAACAGAATATTGTGCTGCCATTAGGATAATTTTTTCCACAGCGTTTTTTCATGACCTGATAAATCATTATTTGATTTCTTCTTATGAAGTTGAGCCACATTAGTCCGGGAAACTCCTGGGCAAGTGTCCCTGAGGTAGAAGAGTGTCTGCACTTCTGTGAGGAGTGATGTTAAGTGTTTCCAGAGAAGGAAATAGGGTTACTCTGCGTGAGTCTCGAAGAAGAGTCTATTTTTGCTTCTTGAGGTGGAGTGAGGAGAGGGAAAGGGAGAGCGGAAAACAGCGAGGCTGGAGGTTGGGGGGAGAGTTACAGGGGGGGCTGGATCATGGCTAGACCTTGGGAAACTAGAGTCATGATCTCCCCCCCCCCGCCCCCCCCATCCCTCAAGGAAAAAACAAAAACAAAACAAAACAAAACAAACTTTTTGTGAGTTTTTGTGAAAACCGAGCAAGAGGCCAAGTTTAGCCAAGTTCATTCATGCCTGGGTTTGTTTTTTCTGTGGGTTATTTTGTTTTTTGATGTTGTGAAGCAAAATTGGAGCAGTATACAGGGCGCCTGGGTGGCTCGGTCAGTTAAGCATCTGACTTCGGCTCAGGTCATGATCTCGCGGCTCGTGAGTTCGAGCCCCGCGTCGGGCTCTGTGCCGACAGCTCAGAGCCTGGAGCCTGCTTCAGATTCTGTGTCTCTCCTTCTCTCTTTGCCCCTCCCCCCGTTTGAACTCTGTCTCAAAAATAAACATTAAAAAATTAAAAAAAAAATTGGGACTGTATGCTCAAACAGAGAAACCGAAGCATGAGAGTGTGAGTTTCAGGGATCTGCAAAATCTCATCGGGCCTTCCTGGGCTTTGAGGTCCACTGTACTTATATCCCCGGGGGAAAAGCAATGCCAGGTAACACCCGGGTCACATGTACACTCTGGAAATCCACGGCAAAGCTTAGAAAAAGGGCTACGATAGAAAACTATGTTAATAGTGGTAGAAGTTAAAAAAAAGATATAAAAGCTTAATGCCCATATTATAGCCACTAAGTGGCTGCTGAGCCAAGGAGCCTCCTGTGTCTCTTTGGCCTTATCCTTTTTGGGGCAAAACCCGCTAAAAGGGCAGGCAGACCTTTCCCTGAATGATGAAACAAGAGTTTTCAGTTTCTTCTTTCACCAGTCCCTGAAAGCACCTTGTTTCCTCAGTAGGTTCTGATTCGCAGAGCTAATAAGCATTGGCTGCACGCCAAGGACTGGTGCTCATTTACTCACTTTTAACCCTCAAAACAATCCTCTGAGGCAGGTGGTATTAGCGGCCATATGTTTTTTCAGATGAGGAGTGTGAGCACAGAGTAGAGTAACTTGCCCACACAGTCAGTGGTAAGGTAGTCAGAACCTGAATTCAGGCAGGCGACCTCCAGAACTGTGATCCTAACCGCCATGGGGGGAAGAAGTTCTCAAGGCGAATGTGACTCCTTTAAGCGTATTTTAATGATGCCTGATCTGTACTCCAATGATAGTGTCTGGACCTGGGTTCGCCAAAGACAATTCTCTTTTCACACGTTGTTCTGTCTTATGTCCTTCCCTAATGAAACACTGATCTCCTGAGCTTGCCCGACCCACCTTGCCTCCCTTCCCAGGTCAGTTTTGTTTGGTTCTATCTACCCCTTCAGAGAGCTCGAAATGATTTATTCCATCCAAATCCTCACACCAGACGCCTTATAAAACCGGTTCCTCAACGCTACACCCTCCTTAACACCCATACTCAAAATACACACTGGAGGGCGTCCTTATAAAAATCAAATGACTTTTTTTCCTATCCAAACGTTTGGAAAAGCCCCCCATCCCCCGCAAAAGCAAAACAAAACAAAACAAAACAAAAAAACAAAAAAGCAAAAACCACAAACAACAACAAAAACAAAAAGCAAACAAACAATCAAAACCAAAAAAACACGTGGCTCAGAAGTAATCGCTTCTCTCCAGTTCGTGCCAGGTGACCTTTTTATCTTTGGCATTGTTCCAAGCATTTCAACATACCTTGCATTTTGTAGGATGCTTCTGTGCTTGTACGCTGATGGAGCCCGAGGTGATGAACTGGGGATAGAAACAGGCATTTGTAAACCTCCACTCCTGTTGATGGTCCCCCAAACTTTCCCAATCCCAGTGACATTCTCGAGATCTAACGTATCACTGAATTCTCAGAAGAAAGCGGTTTTCACTCCTGCAGTCCTGGGATGACCACCAGTGGACGCTCTGAAAAATGAACGTCCCATTCCTCTGTCACAGGTGTCACAGAGACGAAAAGATATTTTAACGTCCCTGGCCATTAAGGGAATTTTGGGTTGGCGACGGGACTTAGCCACCTCACAATGATTTTATGAGGTTGATACTTCATGAAAGTAGTAAAAGTTGGTTTGGAGTGTCATTTACTAAGCTTATGGCCTGCATCATTAGAAAGTCATCCCTAGCAGCCAGTGGGGCGCCTCTCACTTGCAAGAACTCTCCCCCCATCACGCTGTGGAAGAAAGATGTCATCAACAGAAATAGCTTCAGAAAACATTTGATCTGAAGAGTGACAGGTTGTCTTCCACAAACATCACGTCCTGAGTGCTAACGTCACCTGCTGGCGCCCGTCGAAAGATTTGTTGTGTCTGGTATATCAAGAATTTAATTATCTCCTCCAACGGCATTATACCTTATACCCGCCTTCAACCTGCCCACAGCATTAACAAAGGTTTGACTCGGGGCTGGAGATCTCGCAGTCCCGGAAGATGAGATCCTGTCATGGAGGCCCGGGCATCTTGACCTGATGTTTAAAAAGTCTCTGACGCTTTACTGCTGGGTCACTCTGTAGAAGTTTATGTACATTTTTTTCTAAGTCTTGGTTTCCTAATTTGTAAAATGGGGAGCAAGAGTAGGGATCACGGAGCTGTTGGGGCAATTATATAAAACAGACCTGAAGCGCTTTTGGATGGTGCCTGATACACACTAGTATGAAATTGAATAATTACTATTTGTGGCTAATTTCTGCTGCTACAGCTTCTCTTCTGTGGCTTGGGCTTAGTTAGGATCCTTTCTACGTGATTCATGGTACTCTCTCAGTTTAAAGCGTTTCTCTTTATGACATACAATTCTTTCCAGAAATCTCTGAGTGTTGGTAAATGCCCTCAACTTGGGGACTAGCACTGTAAGAAAGCCTCTAAGGAAATGTCTCCCTTCCAGACCACTTACTACTTGACCCTCCCCGTAGGTGAAATTGTTATAGTTGCATGTGTCAGAGGCCTTTTTGCAAAAAGTCATTACATTCAAATCTTCTCTCCCTTGAAGCCCAGTTTTTGGTTGAGGAGTGCAAAAGGGTGGATAAGGAACTAATAAGACCCTTTCTCCTCTAAGGGGAAATGTGGCCTTTGGTTAACTTTCTGGCTCTGCTCAGTGGGGCTCTTGATACAATTGGAATATCGGTTGTGTTATTAGATCACATTGCTTATGAATCCGATCACCCCGATTGGTCATTTGCTTCTGGATTAGATGTAACTGTGAACAAAAAAATAACTTGTGCGAAGCCATGGCTTTGGGCTTCCCGGAGATTTGGGCATGTCTCTGGTGGGCACTTTAGCAACCATGGCCTATGGAAATATTACAATAGCCTTACTCGAAATACTCACTGTATTTATTTTATTTTATTTGTTTTTTAAAGTTTACTTTAAAAAAGTTTTTAATCTTTATTTATTTTTGAAAGAGAGAGAGAGCGCGAGCAGGGGAGGAAGAGAGAGAGAGGGAGACCCAGAATCCAAAGCAGGCACCAGACTCTGAGCTGTCAGCACGGAGCCCGAGGCGGGGCTCCAACTCACAAACCGTGAGGTCCTCACTTGAGCCAAAGTCGGATGCTCAACTGACTGAGCCACCGAGGCACCCCTGAAAGACCCACTTTAGAAATCTGTTTTCCATAAGAGACTCTTAAATATAGAGAACAAACGGGGCGACTGGAGGGGTTGTGGTGGGGGGACGGGCTACATGGGCAAGGGGCATTGAGGCAGACACCTGTTGGGATGAGCACTGGGTGTTATACGGAGGAGATGAATCAGCGGAATCTACTCCTGACAACATTATTATGGTAGATGCTAACTAACTTGGATGTCAATTAAAAACTAAAACTAAAAATGCAAAAATAAATAAATATGTACTTATTGAATTCCTGAAAAAAATGAGGAGGATGAGGAAACAGAAATAGAACGATACTGTGTTGGCCCTGTACATAGATTCTCCTACTGGATCCTCAAAGCAATAATCTAGATGGTGACTATTAGCCTCCTTTAGCAGATAAGAGAACTAAGCTTCACAAATTAAGTGGCAGAACTGTCTGACTTGGAGGCTTTGCTTTTGAAAAACAAGATCCGGGGGCGCCTGAGTGGCTCAGTCGGTTGAGCGTCCGACTTCAGCTCAGGTCATGATCTCACGGTCTGTGAGTTCGAGCCCCGCGTCGGGCTCTGTGCTGACAGCTCAGAGCCTGGAGCCTGCTTCGGATTCTGTGTCTCCCTCTCTCTCTGCTCCTCCCCTGCTCATGCTCTGTCTCTCTCTGTCTCAAAAATAAATAAAAACATTAAAAAAAAATGAAAACAACAGCAACAACAAACTACAAGTTTCATGGATATTAGTAGATGTTAGTCAACAAAGGGATAGATAGTGAGTCAAATCGCACGTGTTGTAAATGGCCATTTAAATACCTTTAGACAAGTTCCTCTCCTGCAACACCTCTCCAAGTCTTTAATATCAAAGTGGATACTATGAATCTGCAAACAGGGGTGTGATAGACTATATGACCTCAGAGCTCCTTCTGCGCAGACTATCTTGTGGTACTCGTGTTCTGTGGCACACATATTGGGGAATCCCATTCTATGGTATACTACCTTTCTAACTGATAAATAAATAAAAGTATGAATGAAAAACAGAAAAAGAAACCTCTGTTTTCATTTCCTCAAATTCTTGACGGCTCTCTCATGACCCTTTTCTTTCTGTATGTAACCTCCCTAAAAATCACTATAGCCCCAAACATTAAGCTCAGACCTTTGGATTTTCACTCTGCCTCTCCCCCCCATCCCCAAAAAAGCCTTATAGTCATCCAGATAGCCACTCTCTCTATTGTTCTTCAAGCATACTCCTTCAAAATCTTTTCTGCCCGCACACCCTCACCCTCGCAAGGAACTTCTCAAAATGCGCAACAAACATAAAAAAGACTTTTCCTGAGTATCTACTCTCCACTCCTGCCCACCATTTTGTTTCCATAGTAAAATGAGCTCCTTAGAGTCAGACATTGACTGAGTCTTTAGCTCATTGCTTGATCTCTTGAGTAATTCCCTGGATACGTTAGAAAAAAGAAATAGGTTAAAATCAATAACACCACGTTTTACTCACAAATGTTGATGAACAAAATACGTAAGTTAGTGTAACAATGACAGGGATATAACCAGTAGCTTCTCTGTTCTCTTCTTCGACAAATAATGCAAAACAGAGAAAGCCCAACGCGCAGTAAAACAAGCCATTCATGATTTGCACGGCCTGTGAGAAGAGAGAGCCATTGTTATTACTCGAGTCAAATCTACCACAGATGATTACAATACGATGACTGAAAGGTCATGGCAATATCCAGCTTATCCCGGTATTTCTGAAGTTGCAATGAAAGAATTATGTGTCAGAGAAGAAAAGGGCAGCCACGAATGGAGGGGGAGCTCTCCACATTTATTTAAACCGAGAGTATTTGTTTTGGTTTCATAGAAATCTTCAGAGATATTTAATTTTCTAGTTGGTTCCTGTTAAATAAAGAGCAGAAGTCTATTTGTCTGTTTGGTTCAGGAGGACACGTGACCAAAGGGAGGGCTGTTGGCCCTGGGGATCTCTCAGGCTCTGCCTCGACACCCCTCTCCTTCCTACCACTGGGTCTGTGAGATCAACTCTAGCTCGCAGATGAGTTCTCACCCTCCACCACCAACCCAAAAAGGTACTTTTTGACCTTGCCCTCATTCTTTCATCGTCGCTTGTTGCGGAATTAAGCTTCAGTTACCTGTTGCTCTGCTCACTTTCCTACTCTGTGCTGACTTTTGTAATTACGCTCTGGACCACGGCCCTTGGCTCTGTTCAGAAAAGCATGAAGGAAGCCTCTCCTGTGACCTCTGATTTTCTATAACTGTTAAGTATTCTCAGGGGCCATGCGTGGAGCCGGGCCTTATTCTCCAGATGGAGCAGGGCCACGTACACACGCAGCAGTGACAAGGGCGCCTGCAACCCCTGAAGCAGGCAGGGAAGGTCAGCCTCTCATTCTAGCCAGGCCTTCCCCCGATTGGATGAGGCCCACCCACAGTATGGAAGGCAATCTGCCTTACTCAAAGTTCATTGACTTAAATGTTAATCTCCTCTAAAAAAGCCACCTTCGCAGGAGGTGGTGGGGATGGGCAAAATGGGTAAGAGGGTGGGGGAGACACAGGCTTCCAGTTATGGAATGAATAAGTCATGGGAATAAAAGGGACAGCACAGGGAATATAGTCAATGGTATTATAATGTTGCATGGTGAAAGAGGCCGGCTACGTTTGCAGCAAACAGAGCATTAGGTATAGACTTGTCCAATCACCATGTGGTACACCTGAGACTCATGTGACACTGTACATCAACTATACTTGAAAATAATAAATAAATAAATAAATAAATAAATAAATAAATAAATAATAAAAACACAGTCACAAAAACACCCAAAATAATGTGACCAAATACCTGGGCACCCTGTGACGCAGGTAAGTTGACACATAAAATTAACTATCACAGAAAGACAAGAAGTGGCTATTGGGTGATGATCCTCCTCTCCCTTGAAGTTTACATTGAGACAACACAAAACCACGCATTTACTGGTGACTCCTGCCTGGATCTGGCACATGGGGGATGGCAGTTTGGGACGGGATCCCATGCACTTGCCCACTATTGCCACACTCTTCTGAATCAACTCCTTTCTGGGCCATGAATCCACTGACTTACTCTTGAGCTCAGTGGGAGGGTTTAGTAGGAGGCACTCAGTAGAAGATCCTAAACCCTTTATCCTCTTTCAGGTGGTGGATCTTACTGGTAGGTCAATGGATGGCCAGTGACAGGCCTATACCTCCTCCCACATATTGCCATGGCTACCGTCCAGGCCAGATACAGAGACAAGGAGCAAGCAATCCAGCTGTAAGACACCATGGCAAGGGGGGATGAGGTAGAGAAAACACCAGCAGCCCCTCCTTCCTGTCCCCCCATACACGAGGCTCTGCTACATTCAATTGTACCCTGCGTTCTGGCAGTGGGCCAAATCGCTTCCAGCCAGCTGGAGATAATCATAGACTTGTTACGCTGGGAATTTTCCTAGGCCATGCTTTAATTTTGCTGGCTTATACTGAAATGTGTTTCGAGCCCTCACAGATATTAGCGCGTGATACAAAAGGGTATAGCATTCTATCTAAGCTTTAGGAGAGGGGACAGGGAGAACACATACGCAATATGACCTCAGAGCTAAATATAAGGGGAGAGTGTTTTGAGCCCAATGTTATCAAATGGCCGCCGGCCGCAGAGCTCCAGTGTCTCCAGCCCCTTCTGGTTTTGGGTCCATTGCCTGAGTCCAACCACCTCATTTATGATCTGTAAGTTTGTTTTGACCTGTTTACAAACAAAGGCAGAAAATGGACCTTCTCGTTGCTTATGAGATTCATAACCCATCTCAGAGCATATTTGCTAAAATAGGTCGTGGCGTGGTTGACCTATTCAGAAATGGTTTGTGGATCCGTAATTTGTGTCCAATTAGCTATAGCCTCAGAACCCTTTAATCAACTTTCCTTCCTTTGGGGGGTTCATGGTGGATGTGGCCGATGTCTCTTCCCTTTTATGTTAGGAAGATGGAACACTCACCATCTATTAACCTAAGTAGCACTTAGTCCTTACCCCCAGTGTTCTGGTCTCCAATTTTAGGGTGTATCCTTCTGCCATTTTAATGAAGATATGGTATAGAAATTGTAGAGAGTGAATGGACTCTTTTTCTGTAGAGAAATATAGAGAAAAGGTAAACTAATTATTTTTGAGAAAAGGCACTTCATAGTGCAGACTCTTTTACACTACGTTCCTTGAAAGAAGATTTGAATCAACCCACTTATATCACTCTTTGTTACGTACCTAGTAACTTCCTGTCAAAAACCAAGAGCTACTTCTCAGGTGTTACGCTTCCTTCCTGGTCTTTAAATGAGACTGAGTTGTTACCTTTTGGTGTCAGTGCCCCACTCTCATTATTTTCACCTTTTCTAGGAGTTACCTGCTCCTACAAATCCCTTGGGTCACCCAAGTTAGGGTTTCCGGCTGCCATGTTTGGTCTTCACAAGAATGTCTCTCACTCTAGCCATAGTTGCTTGGATAAGATGTGGGCATCTTGGGGCGCCTGGATGGCTCGGTCAGTTAAGCATCCGACTTCAGCTCAGGTCATGATCTCGCGGTCCGTGAGTTCGAGCCCCGCGTCGGGCTCTGTGCTGACGGCTCAGAGCCTGGAGCCTGCTGCGGATTCTGTGTCTCCCTCTCTCTCTCACCCTCCCCCATTCATGCTCTGTCTCTCTCTGTCTCAAAAATAAATAAACATTAAAAAAGAAAAAAGATGCGGGCATCTTATTCTGATTGAGCCAATCAGGGTTCCCTTCCCAGGAAGTTATGTTTAGTACCAAGGCAATACAGTCCCGTTCTGGGCTTGGAAAGAAGAGTAGAGAACGCCCAGAGTAGAGAGATGGAGTGAGAGGACTCCCTAAAAATCTCTAATGGTTCTCACCTCCCTGATTCTAGTAGCTTTCTTAGACCTATCTACAAAACACACCTGCATCTTTAAGACAAATTCCTCTTTATTTTAGTTAAAACAAGTGTAAGAGGATGAACATCAAGTGAGAATTTCCATAGTGTTCCAGAATAATGGCTAGGTATTAAAGCTTAAAACAAAAGGCAGTATTTTGCATCTTAAATTGACAAAATTGCCAGAGGCTCTGCCCAGTAGCTTTCTCCAAGGGCTTTTGGTGGGTAAGGTTCGCAGCTATGGTCAATTGAATTATTGTCTCCAATTGTTGTTTTCCCTTTGTTACAGAGTTATACACCTTCACATGTTGCCTTATGCCTTGCAGTGTCCACTGTCCACTCCATGGAAAGAATGTATCTCTCTACCTCGCTGATATTGGATGTGACCTTGGAACGTGTTTTGACCGGTCCAAGGTGAAGGCCATGACACAAGCCAAGCCTGAGCCCAAACCTACCGAGGTATTGGAAGTTTCTATCATTTCCCTCTGTTGTGAGGACATCATTTCCCAGGATTGGCTGTACGTGAGTGCCGATTCCAGAAGGAAGTCATACAGAGGCAGGCCCATAACTGACCTGCAGCATTGGACAAAACTCCCACAAGTGAAAAATAAATATTTGTCCTTACAAGCCTGAAATGTTGTGGCTACTGTATCTGATACCCTGGCACCAACCAATACCGCTGGGCGATATAAGAGGAGGGGGAGGGGAGAGAAGACAGAATTTTGGGAAATGACATGGTGGTAAAAGCTATGGGAAGATACAGTAATCACACTCGGAGTATGAGTGTGCTTGTGACACTAGCTTTAACACACCTACTGGTGTCTGTTTTCCAGCAGATGTAGTGGCTTGCCCTTGTGTTGGTTAAACAAAGGAAGAGAGAACTGGAGAGAAATTACATGGAGGAAATGACTGTTTAAAAAGACAAGGCTGGGACCGAGCCAACGCTCTATGCTGCAGCTGCAGGCATAAAGTTTTGGGAGAAAGATCTGTCTGGTGGCCCTGGGCTGACAGATGTGACTGGGGCTACAGTTTTGCAGAGAATACTGTTAGTATGAGGGGGAAGGGCGGATGGCAAAGACAGCAAAAGAGGGACTCACTTCTGGGAAATATGGCTGGATTCCACAAATTCAGATGTAATCAATAGAGTAGAGAGTTTTGATAGTCAATAAAGTCTCAAACAAAAAGAGTTAAGTGTGAACCCAGACCGCTTCCGAAATAAATATCGTTTCTAGCGTGGTTCCCAAAATGTGTCCAACAGAAATAGAGCTTTTGGTCACTGTGTACTCTCACGTGTAACCCTAGTGCTCATGCTTGGTTCTCCAGTTGTCTTTTCTTGCACAAGGAATCAGGAGGGTTGTTGCTGTAGAAAAACATCATGCGTCCGGACATCCTCTTCTTGAAAGAAAGCAAGGATGCTGTTGAGAATGTTAGAAATAGTGCCCAAAAGACAAAGAAACCAGGTTCAGGGGCTCTCACAGGCTAGGTTGAGGCCATTTGAATACCGTCCCCCCAAAAAAAGAAGAAAAATCATCATCATTTCAAAGGACCTGTCTACAAAAGGCCACAAATTCATCATGATACACAAAAGAGAAAACTTAAAGTGTTACTAAAGATGATTAGAACACTTACGAGATGTGGACATGTTAGGATGCATTTCAATTTTCACTGATTTGAAGTGGTAGGAAAGTGAAAATGTGCATATGTGTATTTCCTTTCTCCTTTTTAGTGGATATCCATTTTTAAAGCACAAATTAGTGTATAAAGACATAGATGACATATAAAGACATACACGAATACATATGAAAGATGTACTCGAATATAACGCGTCAGCTCTATGGTCCACTGGTGGTTATTTTCAGTGTCAGGGGCATCAAACAGTTGTTTGTCACTACAGGTTTCATTCATTTCCCAGGTAAAAAAAAGAAGGGCAGAAATTAGCACTGAATGTTATTTCCAAACAATCGCGAGTTCAAGGATAGGTCCACGCTGCATTTCAAGACGATCCATTAGCCAAATGTCCCACAGAAGAGAATTAATGCTCAGACTCAGCCTGCCATCACTTATTCAGTGTAAACCCTAGATGACTGTACATATTACAATGAAAGTTTAAGAGGGCATTCATACATTTCCAATTATTACAGTCGGCCAGGTCAGTGACCTGTAACGGTGGGATAAAGGAGGGGTAGGAGGTGATGGCTAAGCAAAACTGAAAGCTTTTCTTATTCATGTGAGGGGCACGGAACTAAATGTCCTGTGCTGTAACAGAGACTCACTTTCCGAAGAGACTCAGTTTGTTAACGGGTGCTCAAATATAAGTAACTTTGGGATGCTGAACCAGATCCTATAACTCCACCAGCGATCCAGGATCTGACAACCCATATACTGTAACCTTGCTTGGACTGAGACACTTTATTTTTCTTTTGGGTCTGGTAAGATTATTTGCAACCCCCAGTATGTTTAGAAACTATCTGGGGGCACCAGGCGGGCTCAGTCAGTAGAGCACGTGACTCTTGATCTCGGTTGTAAGTTTGAGCCCCATGTTGGACAATGGGATTGCTTAAAATTAAATCTTAAAAAATAAAAACAGTATCTGTTAAAACTGCTGTTACCCTAGGAAATATAAAGAAAAAAGGAAGTTAAAAATGACTGAGTGCTCACCCTGCCGGGTACTTTTCTAAGTTCTATACATGTATTAACATATAGACTACTCAGTAACCCTGTGCATTAAGCACAGTAGAGGGCACATTTTAGGAGCTCAATGATTGTTGAATAACTGCATCATACAAACAAATGTCCGCATGTTCTGCAAACATAACTGAATTGACTTTCATTTCATGGTATTTTAGGTGATAATTCTTAGTATATGGTATATGGGTTTATACCATTCATGAAGTCAATATTAAAGAGAAAGAGGGGCGCCTGGGAGGCTCAGTCCATTAAGCATCCAACTTCGGCTCAGGTCATGATCTCATGGTTCGTGAGTTTGAGTCCCGCGACGGGCTCTGTGCTGACAGTTCAGAGCCTGGAGCCTGCTTCAGGTTCTGTGTCTCCCGGTCTCTCTCCACCCCTCCCCTGCTCCTGCTCTGTCTGTCCCTCTCAAAAATAAATAAGCGTTAAAAAAAATTTTTTTTAAAAGAGAAGGAAATTAGAAAGGCGTTTGGCACGTAGTAAGTATACAATATAGCCATGATTGTATTATTATTATTACTGCCCTAAAAAGCAAGCTCAAACTCGAGATAGCCTTTCATCACATCTGGACGGCATGTCTGCCGCTGAGTGCCTTCCATCTAAGCTATGGGAACATACACAATTCCCTTTGGGGGACCCTGCAGACACCCCTCAAGGTGATAAAACACTGACCACACAAAACAGCTGAAGCCGAGACTCAAGAATCTCTCATTACGGAGATGTGGAGCATTAGGATAAAAAGAGAAAGCAAACGGTTTCAAACAGGAACCCGAACTGGGTGGAGCCTGAGAACTGCAGGAGTCACAAGGTCAACTTTCCCTCCGGCCATTACTTACTTCCAGGGACGGAAGATTCTCCCAGGCAGAGCGTGGTAAGTCCCCCAGCCGTCCGAATGGGGGCGTAGGGGGAGCATGGATCTTCTCCGCTCAAGTAGTGTTACCCGTACAACATTCCCAGCGAAAACCCAGGACGAGGCAGTCCAGGGCCTGGCAACCTCCGTCCGGTTCAGCGTGACCGAGAGGCAACCCGGCCAAGGCTGCCTACACCGACGGCATGCCTTGAGCACAGCGCCAGAGGTGTGTGATCCTGCAGGTGGAACCCTCAATTCGGGGCCTCCCAGCCCGGGGAGCCGGGTGGGGCGCTGCTTCCTCGGTTGTGCCCCTCATCCCCCACCTCGCGCGGTTCTAACGCTGCGGTTGCGGTCAAGAGCGCGGCGTCGGGGCGGGGCGTGCTCCGCGAGGAGCCCAGCGCGGGCCCCTGCTGCGTGATGAGACCCCACAGTTCCCCTGAGCCCGCAAGCTCCCCCGGTGACCTTGGGGTAGTGGGCGGACAGCGATGCCACCCTTCACTGGTCGTGTTTGTACCATGCTGTGTCCTTGGACCTGTGCACACCCAGGGGAGGAAGCTCAGCTTGACTCTACCCTCCCGCTGATAACTCTGCAGAGACATCCCTCTGGAGAAGGGACGTCATGGAAGTTCCCTGCCGCCGAGAATCTTCCACAGTCCTTCCTCCCTCGCCACTGGAATAGCAACCAGCTATTCCCAGGGTGTAACACTATGTCTGGCGCAGAGTAAGAATGAATGAACGAGGAGGGGTGCCTGGGTGACTCAGTCGGTTAAGGACTTCGGCTCAGGTCATGGTCTCACAGTTGAGGAGTTCCAGCCCTGCATGGGGCTCTGGGCTGACAGCTCAGAGCCCGGAGCCTGCTTCAGATCCTGTGTCTCCCTCTTTCTCTCTGCCCCTCCCCTGCTTGCGCTCTTTCTCTCTCTCAAAAATAAATAAACATTAAAAAAATTTAAAATATTACCCCATCAACATTATGCTTCCTCCCTGCCTCCATCTTGTTATGACCAAGCCTCCTTTGGAGACCTCGTCCCTATTCCCTTCCTGCCTCCCATCCTTCCTTCCTCCCTCCCTCTCTCACTCCCTAGAGCCCATGTTCATATTCAGACAAGCCTCATTGCAATAATTCCTCCGTCTGAGCTGTAAGAACTGTGTTCCCTTACAGCTTATTTCTGGAAAACAGAGTACAGAGCTGCTAGCCCTAAGTTTTCATTCTGATGTGGTGTTCATAGCAACCACTGTGTGTGAGCCATGAGAACACTGATGTTGCCACCTTCTTTCCAGACTGGAGAAAGTCTTTTCAAGAGGATGCGGCTACATCAGGGCTTTTCCGCCCAGTCCATCTGGTCATGGGTGGGTGCGACAACTGGGACCGCCAGTGGACTGTGAATCCCGAACACTCAGTAAAACAGATTCTGGACTCTTTCCATCGGCAGCACAGCCCACCTGAAGGAAATGTTTCTTTGGCTTCCCAGTTTGGAGAGAACTCATTGTTTCCTGTACTGATTTTCAAAACTATAAGCAAGAGAATTACTGCTCTTAAGATTCTCTTCCTATTTGGAGGTCAATGTGCCTTTACACTTTTTTCCCAAATGTTTATTTTTGAGAGACACAGCACAAGTGGGGGAGGGGCGGGGGGGGGGGGAGAGAGAGAGAGAGAGAGAGAGAGAGAGAGAGAGAATCCGAAGCAGGCTCCAGGCTCTGATTTGATAGCACAGAGCCCAACGTGGGCCTCAAACCCACAAACTGTGAGATCATGACCCGAGCCAAAGTCAGATACTTAACCACCTGAGCTACCCACGCACCCCCAGTAAAAGAAGTTCCGAAGCTTAAAGGCAGGGCCTCCTGGGTGGCTCAGTTGGTTAAGCATTGACTCTTGGTTTCCTTTCAGGTCATGATCTCATGGTTCATGGGTTTGAGCCCCCTGTTGGGCTCTGTGCTCACTGATAGCTCTGCTTGGGATTCTCTCTCTCTTTCTCTCTCTGCCCCTTCCCTGCTCGAGCTCCTCTCTCTCTCTCTCTCTCAAAATAAATAAATAAACTTTAAAAAAAAATACTGTACTGGAGGAATGACTCCAATGAGAAGTTTTTGTTCTTCCGAATGTTTATTTTCCTCCAAATTTATTGTGTTTCCTGTAACGTTGTGAAAAGTCTCCATTTCGTTTTTCCAAGTGTTGAGATTCAAAAAGCCAGCTCTCGACTATAGACCCGTCTTCGTTTCTTCAATGTCTTCTATGTCGATTTAGTTTCCTATGTATTTATATGAGTGTTCCTCAGATATACACGTTTTTTAATCCTCATCTTACCACTTGACAATACAGCTGTATGTATGTTTTACACAGCTGTGCCTCGATCAAGGTTATCTCTTGGAGCAAGTGGATTTCTGAAGAGATCTTGTCTGGAGGGTGAAGGAGCCACTGAAGGTTTCTCATCAGTTTTATAACCTGTATTCTGACCCATTAAACCTCAATCTGGGAATGGGAAATCTGTGATGTCACCACCCGCCACAAGGACCACAGGAATCTTCATTGGTTGCATTCCCATTTTTCTTAAAAAAATTTTTTTTTAATGTTTATTTATTTTTGAGAGAGAGAGATAGAGCACAAATAGGGGAGGGGCAGGGAGAGAGAGGGAGACACAGAATCTGAGGCAGGCTCCAGGCTCTGAGCTGTCAGCACAGAGCCCGACATGGGGCTCAAACCCCCGAACTGTGAGATCATGACCTGAGCTCAAGTCAGATGCTTAACTGACTGAGCCACCCAGGCACCCCATTCCCGTTTTTCTTTTAAAGAGCTTTATTAAGGAGCTGAGAAATCCCCCTTTCTGGTCTTACCTGGGGCTTTGATCGCTGGAAGATGTTTACTTTCTCTTTCTCCCTTTGGACAGAATCTGGTGGTGTCTTCTAAACACATCTCTTCCAAATAGGTCTGCTTCTTGCTTTGGGACCCTTGTTGGGGGAAGGACCCTTGTTGGGGGAAGGTACACCTTGGGCAGTGGCCCTGGGGCTTCTTGCTTTGGGACTCTTGTTGGGGAAGGACCCTTGTTGGGGGAAGGACCCTTGTTGGGGGAAGGTACACCTTGGGCAGTGGCCCTGGGGCTTCTTGCTTTGGGACTCTTGTTGGGGAAGGACCCTTGTTGGGGGAAGGACCCTTGTTGGGGGAAGGTACACCTTGGACAGTGGCCCTGGGGCTTCTTGCTTTGGGACTCTTGTTGGGGAAGGACCCTTGTTGGGGGAAGGACCCTTGTTGGGGGAAGGTACACCTTGGGCAGTGGCCCTGGGGCTTCTTGCTTTGGGACTCTTGTTGGGGAAGGACCCTTGTTGGGGGAAGGACCCTTGTTGGGGGAAGGTACACCTTGGGCAGTGGCCCTGGGGCTTCTTGCTTTGGGACTCTTGTTGGGGAAGGACCCTTGTTGGGGGAAGGACCCTTGTTGGGGGAAGGTACACCTTGGACAGTGGCCCTGGGGCTTCTTGCTTTGGGACTCTTGTTGGGGAAGGACCCTTGTTGGGGGAAGGACCCTTGTTGGGGGAAGGTACACCTTGGACAGTGGCCCTGGGGTTTTCTTGAGTAAAATAATTCTGTAGCTCAAGACCACTGGATCCAAACTGGGAGAACTTCGCACTCAACATCCCCCATACGGAAAAGAGAACCAGAGTCGTTCATTTTAATTTTCATTTACAGAACCGGGAAAAAGACACATTGGGACAAACTTTACTAAAATGTGTTTCTAGAAAGCTGCTTGAACAAAATGGTGATATTCTTCCTTCATTCACCATTAAACTTTTTTATTCTGGCCTGAGGCCACGATGGTTCTTCTGTTCCTTAATGTGTAATAAAAGGACTCTCTTGTATCATGAACCTGAGATAAGTAGAGTGTTAAATTGATAATTAGTGCATTTTAAAAAGTGTCATTGAATTTTTCTGCTAGATGACTTTCCAAATTCATCCCAATTAAAGACCTACTCTGATTCGGTAGTTTGATTCAGAGACACAGCATGCAGGGACTCAGAGAAAGGACGCAATCAGGTTGAAATAAACATTACTCATTTTGGCATATTCTCTGCTTTTCTCAGGTTATTCTTGAATAGGAATATTAATTCTTGGACTCTGAGAGACACCTCTTCGTGAGTCATCTCTTCTCTGGGCAGACAAGACATATCTGAAAAACTGATCAGAGAGGACCGTCTATGTCAGACCACAGGATTTTGAGTGGACATTTTGGAAGGGATGTTAATGGGAATATTCTCACCATTCAGGACCCTCCCCTCCCTCGCTCCCTCCCCCCAGGAATCGACAACCCATTTGCTCTTGGTGTTTTTCTTTTCCTTTTTTCCCTTTTAGGTTGGAAACTAATGACCACGCTTCATAAACACTAAACGCCTAGTATAAACATACATGAATGTTTAGTTTTCTAGTGAAACTAATAAAATTTAAACTAATCAAATTTGATGCTATGCTTACTGGTTACTACGTGATGAAAGAATTCAGAAAACATGTGAAATATAACTTCATTATAGTTAACATCAAGTTGTATTTTATCCAGTGCCATTTGCTATGATGGCATAACCGTAAGTGATAACACAAAACATAATTTCACATTCAAAGTTGTCTTGGTGCGTCTCTTCTCCCTTGTTTCCTACATTCCATTCTCGGTTGTTCCTCTCCATCCCCAAGGCCAACCCTCCAGCAGAGGGTCAAGACTTTGGAACCCACGGGCTAAAATTAGCTGGCATTCATTGTTGCTGTGTATATGTTGTTTCTTTGTTCCATTTTTGGCTAGGAGCATGATTTCTGCCTTTGACTGTTGGAGTGATGATCGTAGAGACCAGATCTTTGTGATGCCAGCCACGAAAAAGAAATGCTAATTATGTGATAGGATAGAGGCACTAACCATTGCTCCCATGGCAATCATATTCCAGTATATAAATGTATTAAGCCAACATGTTGTACATCTAAATTTACAAAATGTTGTATGTCAAGTATATTTCTATTTAAAAAAAATAAAAAAGGGCGCCATCACCCATCACTTGATTTCTCTGGCCAGGTTGCTGAAAGCTACTTTCAAATCGAAACGATTGGAGAATCCTTTTGATGCGACATCCTAAACATTTTTCAATTCTGTCTTCCTTTGAGACATTTTCTTTTATATCAGGTTATTTTCATATGAATCGCTCACACCCCAGAAGCCTGGATGGGGTTTGGTAAATGGTGAGAACCTGGGTTTACGCCTTCTGTTCCAACTGCCCATACACACCTCCGACCTGAGTTTCCCTGAACTTCTCTAATTCCCTCACCTGATTTTGGTTTTTATTTCTATTCCTTCTCTCCTATCAAAGGTTGACACACTTTCAGTTAGTTGTGAATGAGTTTGAATGCCAAAGCATGCTTGGAGTGGAGAAATAAAGAATTTAAGTATTACTGGTTTCTTCCAGGACTAGTGGTATTTTTTAAAAAATTTTTATGTTTGTTTGTTTATTTATTTTTATAATTTAACTTTATTTTTTATTTTTTAAAATTTACATCCAAATTAGTTAGTATATAGTGAAGCAATAATTTCAGGAGTAGATTCCTTAATGCCCCCTACCCATTTAGCCCATCCCCCCTCCCACAACCCCTCCAGCAACCCTCAGTTTGTTCTCCATATTTATGAGTCTCTTTGGTTTTGTCCCCCTCTCTGTTTTCATATTATTTTTGTTTCCCTTCCCTTATGTTCATCTGTTTTGTCTCTTAAAGTCCTCATATGAGTGAAGTCATATGATTTTTCTCTTTCTCTGACTGACTAATTTCACTTAGCATAACCTTCCAGCTCCATCCACATAGTTGCAAATGGCAAGATTTCATTCTTTTTGATTGCCGAGTAATACTCCATTGTATAGATATACCACATCTTTATCCATTCATCCATAGATGGACATTTGGGCTCTTTCCATACTTTGGCTATTGTGGATAGTGCTGCTATAAACATGGGGGTGCTTGTGTCCCTTCAAAACAGCACACCTGTATCCCCTGGATAAATGCCTAGTAGTGCAATTGCTGGGTTATAGGGCAGTTTTATTTTTAGTTTTTTGAGGCACCTCCATACTGCTTTCCAGAGTGGCTGCACCAGTTTGCATTCCCACCAGCAGTGCAAAAGAGATCCTCTTTCTCCACATCCTCGCCAACATCTGTTGTTGTTTGAGTTGTTAATGTTAGCCATTCTGACAGGTGTGAGGTGGTATCTCATTGTGGTTTTGATTTGTATTTCCCTGATGATGAGTGATGTTGAGTGTTTTTTCATGTGTCAGTTGGCCATCTGGATGTCTTCTTTGGAGAAGTGTCTATTCGTGTCTTTTGCCCATTTCTCCACAGGATTATTTGTTTTTTGGGTGTTGAGTTTGATAAGTTCTTTGTAGATTTTGGATACCAACCCTTTATCTGATATGTCATTTGCAAATATCTTCTCCCATTCTGTCAGTTGCCTTTTAGTTTTGCTGATTGTTTCCTTCGCTGTGCAGAAGGTTTTTATTTGGATGAGGTCCCAGTAGTTCATCTGCTTTTGTTTCTCTTGCCTCCGGAGACATGTTGAGTAAGAAATTGCTGCAGGCAAGATCAAAGAGGTTTTTGCCTGCTTTCTCCTCAAGGATTTTGATGGCTTCCTGTCTTACATTGAGGTCTTTCATCCACTTTGAGTTTATTTTTGTGTATGGTTTAAGAAAGTGTTCCAGGTTCATTCTTCTGCATGTCGCTGTCCAGTTTTCCCAGCACCACTTGCTGAAGAGACTGTCTTTATTCCATTGGATATTCTTTCCTGCTTTGTCAAAGATTAGTTGCCCATACGTTTGTGGGTCCATTTCTGGGTTCTCTATTCTATTCCACTGATCTGAGTGTCTTTTCTTGTGCCAGTACCATACTGTCTTGATGATTACAGGTCTGTAGTATAGCTTGAAGTCTGGGATCGTGATGCCTCCTGCTTTGGTTTTCTTTTTCAAGATTGCTTTGGCTATTTGGGGTCTTTTCTGATTCCATACAAATTTTAGGATTATTTGTTCTAGCTCTGTGAAGAATGCTGGTGTTACTTTGATAGGGATTGCATTGAATATGTAGATTGCTTTGGGTAGTATTGACATTTTAACAATATTTGTTCTTCCTATCCAGGAGCATGGAATCTTTTTCCATTTTTTTGTGTCTTCTTCAATTTCCTTCATAAGCTTTCTATAGTTTTCAGTGTATAGATTTTTCACCTCTTTGGTTATATTTATTCCTATGTATTTTATGGTTTTTGGTGCAACTGTACGTGGGATTGATTCCTTGATTTCTCTTTCTGTCGCTTCATTGTTGGTGTATAGGAATGCAACCTATTTCTGTGTGTTGATTTTATATCCTGCAACTTTGCTGAATTCACAAATCAGTTCTAGCAGTTTTTTGGTGGAATCTTTGGTTTTCCATATAGAGTATCATGTCATCTGTAAAGAGTAAAAGTTTGACCTCCTCCTGGCTGATTTGGATGCCTTTTATTTCTTTGTGTTGTCTGATTGCAGAGGTTAAGACTTCCAATACTATGTTGAATACCAGTGGTGAGAGTGGACATCCCTGTCTGATTCCTGACCTTAGGGGGAAAGCTCTCAGTTTTTCCCCATTGAGGATGATATTAGTGTTGTGTCGCTTGTATATGGCTTTTATCATCTCCAGGTATGATCCTTCTATCCCTACTTTCTTGAGGGTTTTTATCAAGTAAGGATGCTGTATTTTGTCAAATGCTTTCTCTGCATCTATTGAGAGGATCATATGGTTCTTATCCTTTCTTTTACTGATGTGATGAACCATGTTAATTGCTTTGTGGATATTGAACAAGCCCTGCATCCCAGGTATAAATCCCACTTGGTCGTGGTGAATAATTTTTTTAATGTATTGTTGGATCCAGTTGGCTAATATCTTGTTGAGGATTTTTGCATCCATGTTCATCAGGGAAATTGGTCTATAGGTCTCCTTTTTAGTGGGGTCTCTGTCTGGTTTTGGAATCAGGGTAATGCTGGCTTCATAGAAAGAGTTTGGAAGTTTTCCTTCCATTTCTATTTTTTGGAACAGTTTCAAGAGAATAGGTGTTAACTCTTCCTTAAATGTTTGGTAGAATTCCCCTGGAAAGCCATCTGGTCCTGGACTCTTGTTTTTGATTGCTAATTCGATTTCCTTACTGGTTGTGAGTCTGTTCAAATTTTCTATTTCTTCCTGTTTCAGTTTTGGTAGCGTATATGTTTCTAGGAATTTGTCCATTTCTTCCAGATTGCCCATTTTATTGGCATATAATTGCTCATAATATTCTCTTATTATTGTTTTTATTTATGTTGTGTTGGTTGTGATTTCTCCTCTTTCATTCTTAATTTTACTTATTTGGGTCCTTTCCTTTTTCTTCTTGATCAAACTGGCTAGTGGTTTATCAGTTTTGTTAATTCTTTCAAAGAACCAGCTTCTGGTTTCATTGATCTGTTCTACTGTTTTTTTGGTTTTGATAGCATTAATTTCTGCTCTAATCTTTATTATTTCCTGTCTTCTGCTGGTTTTGGGTTTTATTTGCTGTTCTTTTCCCAGCTCCTTAAAGTGTAAGGTTAGGTTGTGTATCTGAGATCTTTCTCCTTCTTTAGGAAGGCCTGGATTGCTATATACTTTCCTATTATGACCACCTTTGCTGCGTCCCAGGGGTTTTGGGTTGTGGTGCTATCATTTTCATTGACTTCCATATACTTTTTAATTTCTTCTTTAGCTGCCTGGTTAGTCCATTCATTCTTTAGTAGGATGTTCTTCAGTCTCCAAGTATTTGTTACCTTTCCAAATTATTTCTTGTGGTTGATTTTGAGTTTCATAGCATTGTGGTCTGAAAATATGCATGGTATGATCTCGATCTTTTTGTACTTACTTAGGGCTGATTTGTGTCCCAGTATGTGGTCTATTGTGGAGAACGTTCCATGTGCACTGGAGAAGAATGTATATTCTGCTGCTTTAGGATGAAATGTTCTGAATATATCTGTTAAGTCCATCTGGTTCAGTGTGTCATTCAAAGTCATTGTTTCCTTGTTCGTTTTTTGATTAGATGATCTGTCCATTGCTGTGAGTGGGGTGTTGAAGTCTCCTACTATTATGGTATTACTATGGATGAGTTTCTTTATGTTTGTGATTAATCGATTTATATATTTGGGTGCTGCCACATTTGGCGCATAAATGTTTACAATTGTTAGGTCTTCTTGGTCTATAGACCCCTTGATTATGATATAATGCCCTTCTGCATCTCTTGATACAGTCTTTATTTTAAAGTCTAGATTGTCTGATATAAGTATGGCTACTCTGGCTTTCTTTTGTTGACCATTAGCATGATAGATGGTTCTCCATCCCCTTATTTTCAATCTGTAGGTGTCTTTAGGATTAAAGTGGGTCTCTTATAAACAGCATATTGATGGGTCTTGTTTTCTTATCCATTCTGTTACCCTATGTCTTTTGATTGGAGCATTGAGTCCATTGACGTTTAGAGTACTGAAAGATATGAATTTATTGCCATCATGATGCTTGTAGAGTTGGAGTTTCTGGTGGTGTTCTCTGGTCCTTTCTAATCTTTGTTGCTTTTAGTATTTATTTATTTATACATAAATATTTTCATCTTTTCTCCCCTCAGAGAGTCCCCCTTAAAATGTCTTGCAGGGCTGGTTTAGTGGTCACAAACTCCTTTAATTTTTGTTTGTCTGGGAAACTTTTTATCTCTCCTTCTATTTTGAATGACAGCCTTGCTGGATAAAGAATTCTTGGCTGCATATTTTTCTGATTCAGCACACTGAATATATCCTGCCGCTCCTTGCTGGCCTGTCAAGTTTCTGTGGATAGGTCTGCTGCAAACCTGATCTGTCTTCCCTTGTAGGTTAGGGACTTGTTTTCCCTTGCTGCTTTCATGATTCTCTCCTTGCTTGAGTATTTTGTGAATTTGACTATGATATGCCTTGTTGATGGATGGTTTTTGTTGAATCTAATGGGAGTCCTCTGTGCTTCTTGGATTTTGAGGTCTGTGTCTTTCCCCAGGTTAGGAAAGTTTTCCACTATGATTTGCTCACATAACCCTTCTACCCCCATTTCTCTCTCTTTCTCCTCTGGGACCCCTATGATTCTGATGTTATTCCTTTTTAATGAGTCACTGATTTCTCTAATTCTTAAATCGTGCTCTTTTGCCTTCATCTCCCTCCTTATGGTATATCCATAAAATGAAGCTTTATTTGACAGTGAAACAGAAGAAATTACTGATTCATTCTATAACATGGACAAGCCTTGATAACATTACACTAAGTGAAAGAAGTCAGTCACAAAAGTCTTTCTTATGAAATACCCCAAAGAGGCAAACCCATAGAGACAGAAAGTAGATTACTATTATTCAGAGGCAGTGTGAGTAGTTCAGGAGTTGTTCAAATGACTGCTAATAGGTTTGGGGTTCCTCTTTTGAATGACAAAAATGGTACAATGCTAGGTAGGTGGTAGTATTTGCACAACTTTGTGAATATATTAAAAAACTACTGAAGTTTATACTTTAAATAAGTGAATTTATGATATGTGAGTGATATCTCAGTGGAAAAAAAATGTAAAGCAGGATGTGTGCTTGCTTTTGTCTCTTTAGTTGCGAAGTTTTGGAATAATGAGTCACCCTCAGTGACTCTTTCTTCTTTTGTGGAGGCCCCCAGGGTGGGCAGGAGTGGCTGTTTAAATTTTTGTATGTTTGATTTGCTGACCAGAGTGTGATCCAAATAGTTTTGCTGTCTTCGTTTCCCTAGTAAGGAAAGAGGATGGGGTCTTGACTCTTGTTTACATCTGTGTTCCCAGAAGCAAGAATTATGTCTGATGTACAGTAGGTAGTCAATAACTAGTGTTGGATAAATGAATGAATGAGTGCCTCCAATAGTTCATCACTTGGAACTAATTCTCTCTGGTTTCCTAATTCTAATATCTTGCTCTGTGATCACAAACAACCATTCTCTAGTTTCCATATATTATGACTCTGCCTAGAGCTACTCTTCGTGTTATTCTAGACCAGACTGTACAGCAGGGTGCATGTCAATGAGGGCAAAAATTGAGGTTGAAATCCCACCTGGGCTCCAGTTGCAGAGTTGGCTCCCCTTGTGCTGAAATTGGTCATCCAGGGAAAGGGGGCCTCAATTCCTAATTTTACTGTCCAAAGGGAGACCCATCTTCTAATTCAACCCAGAAGGCCTACTGTTGCGCAATCTCTCCTCTTGGACTGGGTGCTTTTTTCTAATTCTCACAAAGGCATCTTACGTATTGGTAGCCATGTTTTCAAATCATTGGCCCCCTGAACCCTATGTTTCTTCCAAAATTGTTGGCTTTTTCCTGGCATCATATCCTTTTCATTCAGGCTGGATCCCACAGATCCAACTATTTTACCTTCTTATTAGAACTCACAAATGCAAGTTTCCCACATTGTAATTTCACCTTCTCTGTATGGAGTGTTGTAGGGAAACCCTCACAATCACATGGATAAGCAGCACAACAAATACATGGTTTCAAATCTCATTGGCTTTATCTGTGTTTTTCATCTGCCCTTTGACTATGATTTGATCATTTCTGTATCTGATTCATATAACTCTTAACCGAAACAAGTCCTTTACCAACTACTACCTTTCACTCTTAGATGACTGCCTAGCCATTTATTTCAAAGGAAAAATTAAGGCTGTCATGCCCTTCCCTTATGTCTCCCAATATACGTATTTATTTACATGACAATTATTTCCTATTTGTTTACTTGCTGAGAACCGGGTATCCTTCCTCTGTTCCTAAAGTGTGTATCTCTATGTCCCTGTGCTATTAACCTCATTTCCTTTCATGGGCTCATGATCCTCATTCCATCAGTTACCTCTTTGTCTGCAGTATATTCAAATCTTACTCCCTATTCTACATTTCCTCTTACACTAGATATGTACTCAAGTCTCTCTCCCTCTTTTTTTTTTTTTTAAGTTTATTTATTTATCTTTGAGAGAGAGAGAGAGAGAGCATGAGCTGGAGAGGGGCAGAGAGAGAGAGAGGGAGACACAGAATCCAAAGCAGGCTTCAGGCTCTGTGCTGACAGCTCAGCTGGGGCTCAAACCCACGAAACATGAGATCATGACCTGAGCCAAAGTTGGGTGCTCAACCAACTGAGCTACCCAGGCGCCCCTCAAGTTTCTCTTATAGTTGTAGTTTCTAGTTGATGGTTGACTGAACAGATGCTACTTCTTTCTTATGTCAACTCCAAAGCCAAGAAATTAAAAAAAAAAAGCCCTTGCTACTTTGGAAAACAGGAAGTGACATTATTGTTGAACCAGAATCTGTGAATTCCTAGGGAACAAAAAGTATACAGACTGTACTGAAGAAAGAGTGCATAACCTAAAGACACTGCAACAGAAGATGGTTCTAAATGGTGGAAGTTCCTGCATTTCATGAACAAACGACATACACATATAGCACGCAGGTATTCCACTCCTGAATTCATTTCTTAAAGAAATTATTCAAGGGGCAAAGAACTGTAGACAACCTAGATGTTTATCTCTAGGAGAGTGAATGTGTAAAATGTTCTGGATGCGTGCCGCAGAGTGTTGGGCAGCATTTAAAAATCAATTTGATAGATGTACTGATAGCAGTGTGGATAGATCTTAAAAATGTACCGCTGAGAGAAAAAAAAGTACGTTGTGTATGTATGTTGTGTGTTTGATCTACACGAATTACAAATACATGCCTACCGTACAATGCCATGCATTGTCTGGAAACACTTAAAAATGTGCATATTGTATACAATGGAACAGTTGCTCATGGAGGGAGGGAAGTGTGAGTGGGCTCTGGGGGATGGGACATGGTGTTTTTTAAAAATAGAGGAGGTTTAAAGACATAAAATTTCTAACAAGGTAATGTACCTAAAATGTTTATAAAATTCAAAGTGTGATAAAACATAAAGCAAACTTGGGGGCAAAGAGATGTAACATTTTGGGAGCTGGACTTTCTAGAAAAATGAAAATCCAAGAGACATTCATTCATTTAGTCTCAATAATACAGGGAGATATTAAATTATAGTACACTTGACTCTAGGCAAGCAATGAAAATGTTAGCAACATCTAGGAAGAAGGAAATATTAGAATTTGTATTTCAAGCTAATCTATTAAGAGACACTCACAGGTAATGGGATCTTTTATAATTTATACTGACTTTATTTTCCACAATGAGATGATTTCCTTGAGTCAGAATTTAGCACATCATCATATAATATTAGATCTAAATCCCACTCCAGAAACATTATACCCATTTTTAGAATTTCTATTGTATGGGAGAATCTATGACCAGATTCAACTTGAGATAAATTTATGCTCACCTCCTCACAGAAGAAAAACCATATTTATCAATTAAAAATTTTATTAATGAAATGGGGGAAAGGAAATACTACGATGGACTCCATTAAAATGCATTTTCCAAGAAGCCTCTTGAACAAAATGAAGTTCTTCATTCACCACTATGCTTTCCTCCATTGACTCAGGTCATTACGGTTCTTTAATATGTAGGAAAAGGATCCCCTTCTGCTGTGTACCTGAGGTAAGTTGGATGTTAGTAAACTGAACCATTAATACACTCCCAAATAAATAACTGCAGGATTTGGGGTAGAATTTTGGAAAGAATGCTAACTGGAAAGTTCTCATCCTTGAGATTTAAAAATTAAACCATGGGCTTTTGGTGCTTTTAAAAACTTTTCCTTCCTCCTTCTTCCTCCTTTGCTGCCTTTTTCCCTTTTTTCCTTCTCTTTATTTTCTTTCTCCCTTCCTTCCTTTTTGTTTCCTTAGGTTGACAGCCAAAAATGATGTTATAGGAATAGATACATCCCTTAAAAATATTGATCACGTAAGAACATATAGTTTTCTACTCAAACTAAATTGCATTATTTAGTATAGCGTTGAATACCTATCAGTTTAAATTCTAATTGGGTCGAGAGCTATATACATTCTCATAGGTTCAATTCATGATTTTTCTCTTTCAATTTATTCATAGGGAATTATGAAGTTGACGTGTGTGTGTGTGTGTTTGGTGCGTGTGATCTAAATATACGTGTCCTCTTTTTCTCCATCTCCCAGTATTAAAATTTATGGCAGCCAACACTTACAGCATGAGAGTTTGATATTATAGCACAACATTCATTTCTGTAATAGTTTAGATCCAATCTACTTTCTTGAATCCCATTTCCCACCACTCACCTCCACAAAGACTATACTCCATGCTAATTAATTTATTTACCATTTCATAAATATGCCTTGTTTGGGTTGCCATCTTAATCTGCAGAATTGCTTTTCTTAAATAACCTCTATTTTGAATTAATCTGATAAAACTATTTGGAATAGAGATGGGATTGTCAGAAAAAATTTTCCCTTTGGATTTTCCACTTTCTCTTGATACTCAGAGGCTACATCTCCATTTCTACTGCAAAAGGCATTTCCTTTTGAAAATACACGAGATGTCTTTCCATAGAAATTACAAGGGTGTTGAAAGCCTGATATCTGGAACACTGATTGCCTTTTAATACATTTTCTATAAAGTTCCCCTCTCCATTGCTAGTTTCTGAGATCCTAAGAAACATATCATTTGAGGACGTTTTCCCATATTCTGGTGTTCCATAATTTCCATAATCATACATTCCACACATGACACTTCTGATAGGAATGAAACCTAATAGTCTTGGGTATAGCTTTCAAAGCTGAGATTTACCCATATCATTCTTACCTCATCTCATAGCTTAGATGAAAGGTTTCCTTGGGCTCCTTCATTTTTTTCACATTATTTGGCAATTTGCATTTCCATTCTCCTATCAGAGCAATGGTTGATTTGATCTCAGTGATTTGTACTTTAGTATGAATGTTTCAATGCCTATCCTTACTTAGCAGATGCTTGAGGTGGAAGAAAATATTATCTGGGTATCAATGGCTTCATCCAAGTACATATGAAGGCTTAGAGCCAGAAATATTTGAAAACAAGATCTGTAAGTATCTCCCTTCCCCTTTTCTCTCAAATCTTTTTTCCTACTTCTGCTCCAAGACCCCTGGGGTTCTAGGCATTCTGATTCTTTTTTTTTTTTTTTTTTTTTTTAGTGTTTATTTATTTTTGAGAGAGGCAGAGCATGAGCAGGGTAGGGACAGAGAGAGAGAGAGAGAGACAGACAGACAGACAGACAGAATATGAAGCAGGCTCCAGGCTCTGAGCTGCCAGCATAGAGCCTGATGTGGGGCTTGAACTCATGAACCGCAAGATCATGACCTGAGCCGAAATCGGTCGCTTAACTGACTGAGCCACCCAGGTGCCCCTAGGCATTCTGATTCTTAATGATCATTTCCTAAGTCTCCATATGTATCTGGTCTAGAATACATAGATAAACCACTCTTTCCTCCACATTAACGTTGCATTCCTTCTGAGTTGTTCTTATGATTCAGTGATCCTTAAACCTGGGCCTCTGATAGGGGAACTGGGGAGGAAAGGGCAGATGTATCTTTTACCAAAGTTGTCTGATTCTGTGATGTTGAGGTCAGTTGGAGATAAAGCTTGTCTTTAGACATGAAGTAGTAGATGTGGAGGAAGTAGGAAAATGGATTTTACCATCTTTTCCAACTTCTCAGTTACTGTAAAATCGTGGTTTCTGAAAACTCCAAAGAGTCTACACTTTGCTATTCAACACGTTTTCTCAAACTTTGAAAACTAAAGATATAAGACTTCAGCATTCCCATATCCCTGGACCTGCTTATAACCTCCAAAAAGTTCTTTTTGTTTGTTTCTAGTGAAATATCTATTGACTTAAGCAGACTCAAGCCAGAAAATCATCTATCTTCTATCTTGTTCTCTCACGAGGTGTGAACATAAAAAAATTATGTCATACAAAACATCTTTGTCTAGGGCAAATTATTGTCCCTCAGTTGTGTAGAAACCTGTTCAGTGCACATTAGTACAGTGTGTTTTCAGCTACCTTTAACACATCTTAGAGACGACACTAAAATCTTATTAAAACTTTAGTTCAGTTCTTCAAACAGGTTCATAATGGAAGCCAGTATCTTCTAATTCACCAAGGGAGAAAGGAGATACTTACCACATCTTTATTATCTGAGATGTTTAGCTTTGTATATCCAATGGGCCACTGTGCACGCTGTAAACAACTCCAAGATGGTGAATAAAAACAGATATTCTGAAAGGATTTTACCACTTCTCTGTTTCCAAAAATAAAATGCACATTCCTTACAGATATTTATACGTTAACACTTTAAAAATAATCAAAGCATTGTACAATTAATTGCAAGAAGATAAAAAACTAAGAGAATAACCACTCAATATATCCTCAGCCCCCCAAACTGTGGTTATTTATATATATTTTCTTGATCATAGTGATAACTCATAATTATTGAGGATGAGCATAAGCTGACAGTTTTCTGCCAAATGGATAAAGAGAATCATCGATTACGTTTTCCTGTGTGTGGTTTTGGGTAAGGTCAGCAAATTTTCACTGAAGCCAGCGGACCTCTAGAGAAGATGGACTCGGAACACTCCTGAAGTTCGGTGTTACAGAACTTATTTAATGGAGAGACGTTTAGAATTAGGCCTGTTTTAGGAAAGGGCCCTAAAGACGAACTTACAGTGGAGGGAAAAAAAAGGTTTGGGTTTATGACTAGACTCAACAGAAGGGCTTTTGTGTCCTGTGGGTAGGTGGTTTCCTCCTGGGATTGTGCCTCTGACTATAAACCCCAGTAGACCCATATCCTTGTAGGACACTTGGATAGTGGCAGGCCGGAAGGGCCCAAAGCACTTTGTGACAAGGCCACCATGGGCTATTGAGACCAGTTTTCAATACTGACACCATTTGATAGCAACTGAATCCATGACATGTGAAATTATGGGCATGTTGGTAGATTACTGAGGTAGTCTACTACTACTCAATGAGAGGTTTGGGGTCCATATTGAATCTTTGGCTGTCAATGTTCTTGAATAATTTGAGATCGTCAACGGGGAAGAAGACCTTGGGTTTCTTGCTTATATAAGCATTGGTGGTTCGAGAGATAAATTGGAAAAATGAAAGAATCAAGATTATAATTGCACTCCAACCCAGTAAAACGAGACATTCCTATTGTGTAAATATAATCTGAAGCAATATCTGGAGGCTTATGTTTATTCAAGGTTTTACTTTAAGGTATCCTTCAGGGTATGTGTCATAAAATATTAGCATTCCCTGCAGCCAGAAGATGTTTCTCTGATGTGTCATTTAACTGATTTCTGTTAGGGCTCAATTTTGTGTAGTGAAATAACTTGGAATTTAGACCATTTTTTATTAGAATGAATGTTCTGCAAGTAAAGAGCTCTGACCATGAGTAAGTAGATTAACATTTCTTTTCTTTTTTTGTTAATGTTTATTTATTTTCGAGAGAGAGCATGAGTAGGGTAGAGGCAGAGAGAGAGGGAGACAGAGAATCCCAAGCAGGCTTTGCATTGACACAGGGCTCAAACCTACAAACCATGAGATCATGACCTGAGCCCAAATCAAGAGTCAGTCGCTTAACTGATTGGGCCACCCAGACGCCCCAACATTTCTTAGCTTATTGCTGTAATTGAGTCAGAGACATAAATCATTCCCTGAGGAAGTTTACAATCCCACTTGCTGTAAAATCACTTTCAAAGCTATGTAGAAATAAGAAAAATTCAGCAAAATGCAAACCAACGTATGTGCTTTGGAACTAGCTAATTAACTAAGAGTTTGGGATTTTGAAGTAAAGAGAGCTTGCTGTATTAGGCTAAAACTTTAGAAACAGGCAACATCTGGTAGGCTCAAATCAGAAAAGCTGGTTCCTAGGTCTTGGTCAAAAGCCCATCTCTTTTGACCTCTGTCAAGCTCTGGGCAGATAGGATAGAACAGAAAGACAGGAATCCACAGACAAGGTTTTAGAACTTATGGTTTTAACTCCCACCCAACTTGCTTAGCACTGATTCCTATCTCCTTGCCATCACAGCTTCTTCTCCCCGCCCCCCCCCCCCACATGAACAAACATATATGGTTAAATGCACAAATGTCCACAGTCCCACGTGGATAGAAACACAGCTATACACACATAGTGAAACACAAACATGGACACACTTAAAACAGACTCAGACCTGCTGACAGGAAGATTGACAGATACGAAGCAGGAAGTTCAGAAAGATCCATATAGTCGTGTGTATACAGAACTGATTACACATAACATTCCAAATCACATCCATTTATAGTACTCGACTTTATTCTGTCTGAAGATCACATCCCTGGCGAGCATAAATCCCTGGGTCCCTGGGTGTCACAAGTACATAAGGATGTTATTTCCTTCTTTGAAGATCAAATCTTGCTATAATACTCTTGATCATTTAAGGTCTGGGAAAACTGGCTTGAGATGAGGTACCTAGGAAGAACTGAGCTGCCCATTATAAAAATACTAGGTGGGCCTATTGTATACCAGAATTGGTATATAATACCAGTTTTGAACACAATACTAATTCAATACCAGAATTGAATATAATGCCAAACCACTCAAAACACATCTATTAATATTTAGAATACAGTCCATTTGCTTACTTGAGGTTTGGGGTGATCCTAGGTTTAGAAAGGTAACCTGTAGTTTGAACCACATTTGTAGCCGAAGGCACACATCAGAGTACATTAATGATAAAGGTCACTGCCATATCCTGCCTAATACTTAACTACTTCGATCGCGCACCAAAGAATTTAAATGTAACTCTAAATCTGTGACGAAATTCTCGTAGAAACCTGGTATTTACCTCGGGCCAAACAGGAGCTTGTGTAGTCAAACTGTATATTATAAACTCAAATGATAGTATAAGCAGACCAATCACGGCAGCGCAGGCACTTACGATGTTCACTGCTATAGTATAGGACATCTGGAATAGAAAGAAGAGAGTCACCAGTCACCGGAAGTTATCCATATACATCACTGCCAGGTACATTCAAGTAGAAGATTTATACAAATCCTGATCTTTCCAGAATAGTAAAGGCCATCAAAAGGACTGTCAGAACTGCAGATTTGTCCCAATAACTGAACAATTTGGGCGAAAATAAAACTTTTGATGTAGCGTGCATATATTTATTCCTTCTCTGACAACTAATTGTTGAATGCCAATTCTGTATCATGCAAACTGTCCTCTGTGTTGTTAGATAAAGAGGCAGAAAAGGAGTGGTCCTGCTCTCAAGGAAGACTGGTGAGGAAGATGTACAAGTGTCTATCAAATGTGAATAAGATTCAAAAAATGTTAACAATAGAGCCAAATTTTCAGTGCCACACAGGGTCAGATGACCAGAGAGCTAATATTCCAGGAGTTCGCCATGGTTCATTTAACAGTGCTAGAAGGGGAGTCGGGGAATTTTGCTGGAGAGATAGGTGTCATCTAGATAGATAGGATTTTATCTTGAAGATAGTGGGGAATTAATTACATCCCTCAAAGTGCCATTGTTTTCAGGCCACATCTTGTTAGGCTATGTACTCAGGACAATGCATATGTAAATGTTGCTGCATAATCACACTTTGTCCATAGATGAGGTCAGAGGAGTGATAAGCCCTATGATACTTTTGGAGGATATCCTTGTCTTATACTTATTTCCTTGTTCTCATTTGCATCAGTAGAATTCTATCTTTTTTTTTTTAACGTTTATTTATTTTCGAGACAGAGAGAGACAGAGCACGAATGGGGGAGGGGCAGAGAGAGAGGGAGACACAGAATCTGAAACAGGCTCCAGGCTCTGAGCTGTCAGCACAGAGCCCGACGTGGGGCTCGAACTCACGGACTGCGAGATCATGACCTGAGCTGAAGTCGGATGCTTAACTGCCTGAGCCACCCAGGAGCCCCAAATCGTATGTTTATCTATATGCTGTTCACTGTTGTACACTGATCTTAATTTATTCTTTTGGAATAAATTCCCCTTAGAGATAATTACATTAAAATAAAATGTTCATTAACTCTTAAAATCAAGTATTATTAGTTTTACACTTTCTTTCTTTTTGATTATTTCCACATAGATTTTGAAATCAACTTACCAACAATGAGAAAAAATCCTTTTAGGACTTTGATTGGGATTGTATTGGATCTATAAAATCATTTGAAGGAAAACTGACATCTTAAAAGTGTTTGCTTTTCCATCCATGAACATACCCATTTATTTAGATACTGTTCAGTTTCTCTCTGTGATGTTTTGTAGTGGTCGATGCAAAGGTTTTGGAAATATTTCATTGACACTTAGGGATAAATTCTTGTTTTTTAAGTTTATTTATTTTGGGGGGGGGGGATGTGTGTGGGGAAGGGACAGAGAGAGAGGATCCCAGCTCCATGCTGTCGGCTCAGAGCCCGATATGGGACTCACACCCATGAACCATGAGATCATGAACCGAAATCAAGAGTTGGATGCTTAACCGATTGAGCCACTCAGGTGCCCCTAGGGAAAATAATTTCTAAGGGTTTTATTTTTGAGTGCAATTGTAAAGGTGTTTTTACAAATTTCATCTCCAATACACAGAAATACAGTGGACTTCTTAATGTGAATTTTTATTCCTCAATGTTGATAGATTCTAATTAGTTGAATATTTTTTTGTAGGCTTCTTAGAATGTATAGGAATGTCTATGAATAAAGCAGGTATTACCATTAACTTTTTAACTTGATGTTTTTTATTCCTTCTTCCTGACTTAACTGCACTAGACAAGAACTCCTGTACAATATTAAATAAATTTGGTGAAACAGTAATTACTTGCAACATTCGGATCCAAGGGAAAAACAGGTTTTTACCGTTAAGTATAATATTAGCTATAGATTTTTTTGTAGGTGCCCTTTAGTGGGTTGAGGACATTCACTTCTACTATTTTGATAAGATCCTTGTAAAAAAAAAATTTCAAATGCTTTTTCTTCATTTCTTTAATTACCTTAGTATATTGAATCACACTGATTATTTTTCAAACATTGAACCAAGCTTGCACTCCTGGAATAAATTCTACTGCATTATGATTTTAAAAATATATCACTGAATATGATTTATGATATTTTAGGTGTTTTGACATCAGCATTCATTTTTCTTTTAAGGTCCTTGCTAATTTTTGGTGTCAGGATTATGTTGGATTTCAAAAATTCTGTTGGAAAATGTTCCTTCTCCTTTGTTTTCTGAAATATTTTGTGTACCATGTGATATCATTTGTTCTGAAATATTTTGTGTACCATGTGATATCATTTGTTCATTAAATCTTTGATAGATTTATTACTTAACATGTGTGCCTAGAATTTTCTTCATGGAAAGATCTTTAATGATTAATGCAATTCCTTTAACAAATACAGGGATATTTAATTTTTGTCTCGTCCTTTTGGTAAGTTGTGTTTTTCACAGTTTATTAGTGTAATGTCATTTATAGCATTTCCATGTTATTTCTTTACTGTCTCTAGTATCTGTACTGATATTTCATCTTTAATTCTTGATATAGTAATTTATGTTTTATCTTATTGTTTCTTGACCAATCTTACCAGAGGTTTATCAATTTTATTAATCTTTTCAAAGAACAAATTTTCAGCTTTGCTAGTTTCTTGTTTATCTATTTTCTATTTTATTGGCACCTGCTCTTATCTTTATTGCTTCATGCCCTCCACTTACTTTGTATTAAATATTCTCTTTCTTTTCTAGTTTTTAAGTTGGAAGTTTAGATAATTGGACTTTAAACACTTCATTTCTTCTACTATACACTTTTAAAAGCTGTAAATTTCCTTCAAGCATTGTTTTTTCACAAAAATATTGATATGTAGTGTTTCTGTCATTCAGCTCAAAATATTTTCTAGTTTTTTTTGTGATTTTTTTATTCATGTGTTATTTCTTAACTGTATTGTGTAATTTCCAAATATTTGGATTATTTCTTGGATATACAATGATTAGTTTTTAATTTAATTTGCTTTCATTTTAATTTAATTCTATTTCAAGTTATTTCTGTTCCATCAGTAGGTTGCCTATAGTAAGAATAATAAACCTATTCTATAATATTTCATGCAATCTTGTGAAATTTGTTATTATTTTGTTTCAATGTATGCTGTATCTTGGTGAACATTCTATGTGCAGTTTAAAAGAGTATGTATTCTAGAGTCTTTCTCTGTGTAGTGTTTTACAAAGATTAACTAAGTCAAATGTTTCAATTTTCTACTCCTGGTTTTTGTTCACCTGTTCTATCAATTACTTAGAGAGACATGTCAAAATCTATTATGATTGTGGATTTTTCTATTTCTCCTTCTATTTCTTTAGTTTTTGCTTCATTTATCTTAAACTTATGCATGTCCATCTTTTCATGTATATTTTTTGATATTCTATTACTTCTAGTGGGCATTACTTGTTTGGCTAGTCTGAGGGTATTGGACTTTTAACTGGAATGTTTGTCTATTTACATGTGATATGATTATTGATATATTTGGGTTGTTCTATTTTTTGTTGTTGTTTTTCTTTCTCTGCTTTGAGTTAAAATATTGTTTTTAAGGTTTTTATTTTACTCATTTGAGAGAGACAGAGATAGTGTGAGTGGGGTGGGGACAGAGAGAGGGAGAGAGTGAATCCCAAGCAGGCTCCATGCCATGAGCGCAGAGCCCAATGCAGGGCTCGAGCTTACGAAACCATAAGACCATGACCTGAGCCGAAATCGAGTCAGATGTTTAACCGACTGAGCCACCCAGGCACCCCTGGGTTAAAATATTTTTTAAGCTTTTGTTTCCTTAATGGGAAATTTATTTATTTTTATTAATTTTTTTAATCTTTATTTATTTTTGAGAGGGGGGAAGCCGGAGTGGGGGAGGGGCAGAGAGAGGGAGACACACGGAATCCAAAGCAGGCTCCAGGCTCTGAGCTGTAGCACAGAGCCTGATGCAGGCCGCCAACCCATGAGTTGTGATCATGATCTGAGCCGAAGTCCGACATTCAACCAACTGAGCCACCCAGGCGCCCCTCCTTAATGGGCTTTTTAACTGCATAGTTTTGTATTATTGTATAGTCTAGGTTCTACTATATGTATCCTTAATATATCACATTCTACTCAGAATTAATATTGTCCCACTCCTTGTAAAACATAACACATTTATGGTATTTTAATTCTATTTACTTTTGTGTTACTTTTGTAAAATATTTTACTCACACATGTTATAAAATTGAAAATATAATGTTAATTTTTAAAGTGAGGTATATAATTGACATGCATGATTATATTGCTTTCAGGTGTACAACATAATGATTTGATATTGTATATATTACAAAATGATCACCACAATAAGTCTAGTTAACATCCATCATCATACATAGTTAAAAAAATTTTCATCCTAGTGATGAGAACTTTTAAGATTTATTCTTTGGGGCACCTGGGTGGTGCAGTCGGTTAAGCATCGGACTTTGGCTCAGGTCATGATCTCATGGTTCATGAGTTCAAGCCCCACATTGGGCTCTTTGCTGTGCGCACAGAGCCTGCTTCAGATCATCTGTCCCCCTCTCTCTGTCCCTCTCCTGCTTGTGCGTGCTCTCTCTCTCCTCTCTCTCTCTCTTTCTTTCTCTCAAAAATAAATAAATAAAAAGTTAAAAAAAGATTTATTCTTTTAGCAGCTTTCTAATATGCAATGCAGTATTATTAACTATATCAGTTGCCATGTTGTGTATTACATCCCTATGCTTATTTATTTTATAATTGGAAGTAGACGCATTTTGACTCCCTTCACTCATTTTGCCCACCCCCACCCTCCACTTCTGGCAACCACCAATCTGTTCTCTAGTTGTATAAAGTTTTTTTTTTTTTTTAGATTTTTAGAAATTTTAGACTTTTTGTAGAATATTCATATACATATGTAAATTTAGATTTTTCTAGGCTGAGATTGCACTGTATTTGTCTTTCTCCACATGACTTAGTTCATTTAGCATAATGCCCTCAAAGTCCGTCCATGTTGTTGGAAATGGCAAAAATTCATACTTTTTTATGAGTGAGTCATATTCCATTGTGCATGTGTGTGTGTGTTGTTCTTATATCTTGGCTATTGTAAATAATGCTGCAATGAACATAGGGATGCATATATCTTTTCAAGTTAGTATTTTTGTTTTCTTCAGATAAATCCCTGGAAATGGAATTGGTGGATCACATGGTAGTTCTAGTCTTAACTTTTTCAGAATCCGTCATATTGTTTTCCATAGTGACTGCACCAGTTCATTCCCACCAACAGTGCACGAGGGTTCTCTTTTCTCCACATCCTCTCCAAAACTTATTTCCTTTTTTTTTTTTTATTGTAGCCATTCTAACAGGTGTGATATTATGGTTTTGATAGGCACTCCCCTGGTGTTTAGTGATGTTGAGCATCTTTTTGTGTACCTGTTGGCCTTCTGTATGTTTTCGTTGAAAACAACAGGTGCTAGTGAGAATGTGGGGAAAGCAGAACCCTTTCGCACTGTTGGTGAGAATGCAAACTGGTACAGCCACTCTGAAAAACAGTATGGAGTTTCCTTAAAACGTTAAAAATAGAACTACTCTATGATCCAGCAATTGTTACTACTAGGTATTTACCCAAAGGATACAAAAATACTAACACAAAGGGATACATGTACCCCTGATGTTTATACCAGCATTATCTATAATAGCCAAATTATGGAAATAGCCCAAGTGTCCAAAGAAGATGTGGTATATATATGCAATGGAATACTACTCAGCCATAAAAAGGAGTGAAATCTTGCCATTTGCAAGGGTGTGGATGGAGCTAGAGAGTATTATGCTAAGTGAAAGAAGTAATCAGTAAAAGACAAATACCATATGATTTCACTCATATGCGGAACTTAAGAAACAAAACAAATGAGCAAAGGGGAAAAAAAAGACAGAGGCAAACCAAGAAACAGACTCCTAACTATAGAGAACAAACTGATGGTCACCAGAGGGGAGGTGGGTAGGGGGAATGGGTAAAATAGGTGATGAGGATTAAGGAGTATGCTTGCTGTGATGAACACTGGGTGTTATGGAAGCATCGAATCACTATGTTGTACACTGGAAACTAATATTACACTATATGTTAACTAACTGGAATTTAAATAAAAACTGTTTTAAAAATGTCTATTTCAATTCTCTGCCCAACTTTAAACTGGTTTGGCTTTTTTGCTATTGCCTTGTGCTTGATCTTTATATATTTTGGATATTAACTCCTTATCTGATATATGATTTGTAACTATTTTCTCCCATTCAGTAGGTTGGCTTTTCACTTTGTTGACGGTTTCCTTTGCTGTGCAGAAGTTCCTAATGTGATGTAGTCCCATTTGCTTATTTTTGCTTTTGTTGCCTTTGTCTTTGGTGTCAAGTCCAAAAAAAAAAATCATTGTCAAGACCAATGTCAAGGAGCTTATGGCCTATGTTTTCTTCTAGGAATTTTGTCTTCAGGTCTTGCATTCAAGTCTTTAATCCATTTGAATTAATTTTTTTGTATGGTGTGAGATAGTGGTCTAGTTCCATTCCTTTGCATTGTGGCTGTCCAGTTTTCTTTAAAATTTTTTTTAAAGTTTATTTATTTTGTGTGTGTGTGTGAGAGAGAGAGAGAGCACACAGGAGGGGCAGAGAGAGAGAGGGAGAGAGAGAGAATCCAAAGCAGGCTCCGCACTGTCAGCACACAGCCCGATGTGGGGTTCAAACTAATGAACCGTGGGATCATGACCTGAGCTGAAACCAAAAGTCAATGCTCAACTGATTGAGCCACCCAGGTGCCCTGCTGTCTAGTTTTCTTCACACCATTTATTGAAAAGACTGCCCTTTCCCATTTTATACTCTTGGCTCCTTTGTCATAAATTAGGCGACCATATATGCATGGGTTTATTTCTGGGATTTCTGTTCTCTTCCATTGATTTATGCGTCTGTTTTCATGCCATTATCATACTGTTTTGATTATTATAGCTTTGTAATATAGTTTGAAATTAGAGACCACGATGCCTCCAGCTCTGTTCTTCTTCTCAAGATTGCTTTTGGCTATTTAGGCGTACATTTTTTGTTTTTAGTAGTCAGTAAAGATATTAAGAAATAAAAAACACAATATTTTATCTTTACCTATATGTGGTAGGCTAAATAATAGCTCTATAATAGATGTCATAATCCCCAGAAACTGTGACTATGTAAATATGAGGCAAAGGGGAATGTATAGATGTGATTAAGTTAAAGATCTTGAGATAAGGTTATCCTCAAATATCTGGTTTGGCCTAATGTAGTAACAAGGGTCCTTGTAAGAGGGAGGAAAGAGGATAACAAAGAAAAGACAATGTGTTTATGAGACAGAGGATAAGAGATTAGAATGGTGTGGTTCCAGCCGAGGAATGTGGCAGCCTCTAGAAGCTAAAAAAAGGCAAGGTACAAAATCTTCCCAATAGCCTCCAGAAGGAAAACAGTTCTGTCAACATTCTGATTTTGAGACTTTTGATCTCCAAAACTCTAAGATAATAAATTTATGTTGTTTTAAGTCAATAAGGTTGTGGTAATTTGCTACAGCAGCAATAGTGCACTAACATACTATATATTTATCATTTCTGGTGTTCTTTATTTCGTCTTGTGTGTCCACGTTTTCATCTGCCACCACTTCCCTTCAGCCTGAAGAACGTTAATTTCCTTTGGTATTGTAGATCTGATAATAGAAAGATTTCTCAGCTTTTGCTTATATGAAAATGAATTGATTTCACCATTGATACTAAGGGGATATTTTCAGTAGGTATGGAATTCTAGTTGACAGTTTTTTCCCCCAGTGCTTTAAAGATGCCATTACATTGTTTTCTTGTGTCTTTTTTAGAGTAGAAATCTTGCACATATGTTGATATATTTGTTTCTACGAGTCTTAACAATTTTAATATTAATGTAAATGGTATTTTAACATTTGTTTATCCACTGGTTTCTGCAAGCATATAAAAAGGTAACTTATTTGGTTTTTACATATTGAAGATATAAAATTCATTTATTTCTTAAAATTTGTCATCCAGAAATATTTTTTCTTCTTTCCAATATCATATACTTCCTTTTTCTTTGCCTTATAGCAATGGATAGGACACCTTAAATAAAATACTGAAGATACGTGATGATAGCTTATATGCTTCTCTTGTTAAAAGATAAAGCATTAGGGGAAGTGTTAAAATTTTCAGTTTTCACTATTAAGCATGATATTATTTCTTCCTCTCTCTTTTGACAGATACCTTTTGTTTTTTTTTTCATTCATTGAGTTGATCACTTGACTTTTATGTTTTTAATGTGGTAGATCACATTGATTTATTTTCAAATGTTAATCTAACCTTGCATTTCTGGAATTAGTTATGATGTATGATCGTTTCTATTTGCATTTTTCACTATATTATCCTTTCTATTTGTATTTTTCTATATTCTATATTTTATTTGCTAATATATATTTTTAGGATTTTTACATCTATGGTCATGAGGGATTTTAGTCTGTAATTTTCTTTTCTTATAAGATCCAGGTAGAGTTTTAGAATCAATGATATATTGTCTTCATAATGGGTTGGGAGGTATTTTTCTTCTTTTTCTATTCTCTGGTAGAAAGTTGCATAGCTTCTCCTAATATGATTGTAGATTTCTCTTTCTCTCTTATTTTGTCAAATTTTTTTGCTTATTTTAAAGTTACTTTAATAGGTAAATATTTATGGGGCACCTGGGTGGCCCAGTCAGTTGAGCATCCAACTTCGGCTCAGTTCATGATCTCATGGTTTGTGAGTTCGAGCCCCGCATCAGTCTCTGTGCTGACAGCCTAGGGCCTGGAGCCTGCTTTGGATTCTGTGTCTCCCTCTCTCTCTGCTCCTCCCCTGCTCACACTCTGTCTCTCTCTCAAAAATAAATAAAGATTAAAAAAAATTTTTTTAAGGTAAATATTTAGGATTATTATACATTATGTTGAACTAAACCTTTTACTATTATTCAGTGTCCCTTTCCTTTTTTTTTTTTTTTTTTTTTTCAACGTTTTTTATTTATTTTTGGGACACAGAGAGACAGAGCATGAACGGGGGAGGGGCAGAGAGAGAGGGAGACACAGACTCGGAAACAGGCTCCAGGCTCTGAGCCATCAGCCCAGAGCCTGACGCGGGGCTCGAACTCACAGACCGCGAGATCGTGACCTGGCTGAAGTCGGACGCTTAACCGACTGCGCCACCCAGGCGCCCCTTCAGTGTCCCTTTCTAATAAAAATCTGATAATTTTTGCTTTAAAGCCTACTTTGTATAATATTAATACAGCTTTCTTTCGGTTGGTGTTCACAACAAATATTGTTATTCCAACTTCTACTTAAACCTGTCTATATGTAAAGTATGTTTTTGTTTTAAACTTAAAAAAAATTTTTTTTTAACATTTTATTTATTTTTGAGACAGGGAGACACAGAGCATGAACAGGGGAGGGTCAGAGAGAGGGAGACACAGAATCCGAAACAGGCTCCAGGCTCTGAGCTGTCAGCACAGAGCCCGACGCGGGGCTCGAACTCATGGACTGCGAGATCATGACCTGAGCCGAAGTTGGCCGTTTAACCGACTGAGCCACCCAGGTGCCCCTAAAGTATGTTTTTAAAATAAATAACAGCAGTGTAAGATGAGGATCCAATTTTATCATTTTGCATATTGCTTATTTGGTTTTCCAGTACCATTTGTTGAAATGACTATCCTTTCCCCATTGGGTATTCTTGAGTTCCTTGTTAAATATTGGTTGACTATAAATGCAGGGATTTAATTCCAGGCTCTAGATTCTGTTCCGTTGGTCTGTGCTATTTTATGCCAGTGCCATACAGTTTTTATTACTATAGTTTTGTAGCATAGTCTGATATCAGGAGGTGTGATGTCTCCAGCTTTGTTCCTTCTCAAGTGACTCAGAGACAATGCTACCTCCTTACTGACTCTCCTTCTTCTGGCAAATAAAACTGTTATCTCTATAGTTGCTACAAGTATTCTGACTTACCAAGAACGTTGAACGCATCCTCTCTGTTAATACTGCAAAGACTCCTGAGAAGAGAAACTGAAAACAAAAATCACATTTATTAATATACCTACTCATTATTTTTATATATAAACTTAAAGAGTAGAAGAAGTCTGGAATGCTGTAACATGAGGAATATCATCTTAATTCTTTGGTGGGACCATTGAGAAAATAATTCCAAAAATAGTTCAATTTTCTGTATTACAGAGATGGAGAAGGCAAGAAGTCTCTGTTCAGTAAAACAACACATGCATTGGAAATGGAACTATGTGGATCTCAAGTTGACTTCATAGGGCAAAAGGAGTGTCAAATTTTACTTAGATTTTGTCAATCATAATCTAGTGATCCCATAAGGTGAATTATGAGAAAATATATCCCATTAATGAACTTACTACTAGACAATGATATATACTGGTGATTTCACATGGAAGTACTGTTATTACAATGTTAAAAATATTTTAGTAATGGAAAATATAATTCAGAAATTATTTAAGTTTCATTTTACATGTTTAAATATAAGAATTATATAATGTCTTCCATGAGTAGCTTGTGCTGAAACCTTCTATCATTTCCTAAAACTTGTTAGAGAGATGACAGGGTGTACCAGAAATTTATTTATTTCATTGGTACAACTTTACGCATGCATGAAAACTTCCCATAGCATTAAAACATTAACTATTCCATTAGTGGTAAAGGGAAGGGATGCTCTTTCCCCCGAAAAATGGGGCCACTAACATGTCAATACTAAGTAGCATTTTGGGGTCAGAAGGCTCTGAATTTGAATTCCTTGCACTTTGCTTTCTATGTGACTCAATAGAGTCACATAGACTCTATCATTAGTTTTGCTTTTTTCATTGGGGATTCATATTTTATGTCTTTCTGTTTTACTGTGTTGTTGTTGTAATAGTTACATAGCAATTCGCTGAATTATTTATACCCAACTTGGTCCTACTAGCTGCCACCTAAGGCTCAGAACTACATTTTCCAGAATTCCTTTCCTCTGATGGTCTCTGCTTACAAGTGGCCAAAAGAAAATCTGGAGCAGTATTTGGAAGAGAGAAGGGAAGGAGAAAGTATCACTCTCACAAGATCATGGCGATCAGACATGGCAGCCATGGCCTTATTTTTTTTTTTTCTCCTATTCCTCTGTTATGTTTTCATTTTTGTCTTCCACAGGCAGTTTCCAGACTTCTCCATAACCTTCCGTCGGCAACCCCACTCTGGTGGCCAGGAACCCATGGCTTCTTAGATTTAATTACAACTTCAACCTTTCCACTGTTGCCGGTGCCTCAGGCAGAAGCAGTTAGAGACTCTCCTTACGATTCTCCAACTCTCCTTTCCACATCTTCTCATCTCCAGGAACTCCCACATTTGTGAAGGCTCCGATTCTCATACTAGTTTCTGTATTTCCATAAATCTTGTGGTGGTCCTGTTTTCTTAAAAAAAACCCAAAAAACCCTGCAGTGAAATAAGCACTTTACCAAGTGCTTTACCAAGTACTAAGCACTTGACCAAGAAGACTCTGTTCTTCCTTAGCATCTTGGACTTTCTCCACTTGAGGTTCTCATTCTGGAAAAGCCTCCCAGAAAACCAAAACAAACCAAAACCAAAGTCATCAGAAAGAAGACCATCACCAGGATGTTTTCTTTTTTAATGTCAGACAGAATCATGGTCATAAAGAAAATTACTGTAGTTATTTATTGTATATTGCAGAGCTCATCCCAAAGTGCAGAGCCTGAACACATACGTTCATTCACTTTTGCAGCTCCATTTCTGGCTGATGATCCATTAAAAACATCAAAGGAGTATATGAGCAACAGTGAATTCCAAATGATTTATAGTTAGATCATCAACTGTTTCAAAGATGTCAATTCCCCTGAAGAAGGGCTTAGGACATAGAGACCAGCTAATGGGGTGTGGTATGGCAAACAAAGAAAACAAAAACAAAAAACCCTTGATTTTATGGGCTATAACTGATTTATAAAATTCCCATTTTCTCTATTCATACATTTATATTTGTCAGACTCAGGCTGGTGGTATATAAGAGAATATTTGGGGGCCACTTTAAATAGGTGAATCGGGCACCTGGGTGGCTCAGTTGGTTAAACATCTGACTTGAGCTCAGCTCATGATCTCACATTTCGTGGGTTCGAGCCCCGCATCGGGCTCTGCTGACAGCTCAGAGCTTGGAGCCTGCTTTGGATTCTGTGTCTCCCCCTCTCTCTCTGCCCATTTTGTAATAATATTGATTTTTTTTTTTTTGCTGTTGAGTTGTGTAAGTTCTTTACGTATTTTGGATAGTAACCTCTATTGGATATATCATTTGCAAATGTCTTCTCCCATTCAGTAGGTTGTCTTTTAGTTTTGTTGATGGTTTCCTTTGCTGTGAAAAAGTTTCTTATTTTGATGTAGTCTCAATAGTTTACCTTTGCTTTTGTTTCCCTTGCCTTGGGAATTATATCTAGAAAAATGTTGCTACTGCTGATATCAGAGAAATTACTGCCTGTGCTCTCTTCTAGGATTTTTATGGTTTCAGGTCTCGCATTTAGGTCTTTCATCCATTTTGAGTTTGTTTTTGTGTATGGTGTTAAAAGGTGGTCCAGTTTCATTCTTTGCATGTAGCTGTCCAGTTTTGGCAGCCCCATTTGTTGAACAGTCTTTCCCCCATTGCATATTCTTGCCTCCTTTGTCAAAGATTAATCGACTATATAAGTGTGGGTTTATTTCTGGGCTCTCTATTCTGTTCCATTGATCTATGTGTCTATTTTTGTGCCAGTACCATAGTATTTTGTAGTATATCTTGAAATCTGGGATTGTGATATATCCAGCTTTGTTTTCTTTCTCAAGATTGCTTTTTCAAGATTTGGGGTCTTTATGGTTTCTGCGAATTTTAGTATTATTTGTTTTTAGTTTTGTAAAAAATGCAATTGGTATTTTGATAGGAATTGAATTGATTCTGTAGATTGCATTGAATCTGTAGACATTTTAACAGTATTAATTTTTCCAATCCATGAGCACAGTATATCTTTCCACGGATTTGTGTTGTCTTCAATTTCTTTCATCAATTTTTAAAAAAATTTTTTAATGCTTAGTTTTTGGAAAGACAGAGAGAGAGAGAGAGAGAGAGAGAGAGAGAGAGAAAGGAGCAGGGGAGGGGCAGAGAGAAAGGGAGACACAGAATCTGAAGCAGGCTCCAGGCTCTGAGTTCTGAGCTGGACCTACACAGGGCCTGAACCCATGAACTGTGAGATCATGACCTGAGCTGAAGTTAGACGCTTAACCGACTGAGCCACCCAGGTGCTCCTCTTTCATCAATGTTTTATAGTTTTCAGAGTACAGGTCTTTCACCTCTTTGGTTAAGTTTGTTCCTAAATTTTTTTTTGGTGTAATTGTAAATGGTGTTGTTTTCTTAATTTCTCGTTCTGCTGCTTTGTTATTAGTATATAGAAATGCTATTGATTTCTGGGTATTAATATTGTATCCTGCAAGTATACTGAATTGACTTATTAGTGGAGTCTTTAAAATTTTCTATATATAGTATCATGTCACCTGCAAATAGTGACAGTTTAACTACTTATTTGCCCATATGGATATGGATGCCTTTTATTTCTTTCTCTTGTATAATTGCTGTGGCTAGAACTTCTGGTACTATGTTGATTAATATACACAGATTTTCAACTGTACAGGGGTCAGTGTCCCTAACCTCCACATCATTCAAGGGTCAACTGTACTTTTGTTTGTATGCCACTCGGTTTTGTCATGGTTTGTTATATAACAATAGATTACTAATAGTAACTTTTTCAATGAGAACTACTTTGACCATTCAATTTAAAACAATAACCTATATCCTTTCACTACTTCCCCAGAACCTTCATTCCCCCCTACTCTACTTTTTCTTTTTTACTTCCATAGCCCTTGTAACATACTACCCCTGCTACAATAAAGCTCCCTAAAGTCTGGGATCTGTTTTGTTTGCTGATGCATTTTAGGCAGCAAGAACAGGACCTGACATATAGTAGGTACTCTATAAGTACTGGTTGAATGACCAAATTTCAAATTTCTTCTCCTTCTCTCCTTCTTCTTAATATTATTGTTATTATTATCATTATTAAGATTTTCACTCAGGATTTTGTGGGGACAATGTCGCATTATCCACCACACTCGCAGACATAGTGAATTTTTCTTTAGAGATTTCTTTTCAATTCCATCAAATTCTTCTCAGATTAACAGAACAAAAAGACTTCAATTTTCTTTCCCTATGTAAATTCTGTATGTCCCACTATTTCCTTAGCAATTGTGCTCGCTCATATTGCTTGCCCCACTGGCAAAATAAATGGCCTATGGGTAGTGAAATAGTCACCAACCATTTTCTATTTTACAAAAATGTGCCTTATGCACCTTACTATTACTATTGTTCCCATTATCCAAAGAGCATGTAAAAAGTATCCTGTTAACAAAGACATACTCTTATTATGAAGGAATATTACTGGTAAGGATCTAGGTTCTTTTCCTATTGATAGATTCCTTTTCAACTAGATATGAGAATGCATTCATTGAGAATAGAGATTGTGAATTTTTTTTGTGTTCTATCTCTGACACACTGCTTGGTCCGGAAACAGTCACTAAATGTGATGAATAAATGAACAACAATGAAGGAATAGATTATTCACTTACACACACAGATGACCAATATGTGTATCTTGTTATTACTACAAGAGGAAGATACGCTTTTCCAAATGCAATAACTTGTGTGGTAAACAAATACGTCCAGAGCTGTCCCACGAAGTGAACAATCAGACCGGTCATTATTTGTACGGCCTGGGAGGAAAGAATGCCATTAATTAATTACTACTATTCTAGTTCAATCTTTGAAAGGAACAAACATCAAGAAAATGTCAAGATGGAGCAAAAGGCGACTACCTAACAGAATTTTAGGATTCTCAACATTTAATTTAAATGAGGAGGCTTTGTTATTATTTCAGAGCAGTTTTCAGATACGATGACTATTCACATGCCCAATAAAATTGTACTAGGAGCTTGTTTATGTACTTGGTTAGCTAAGAGATCATATGGCATGATTCTTGGAGCCCTGAAAGAATTGATGTCCCTCAATGTTCATCAGTGCCTATGTGGCCAACAATCTATACCTGCAGATACAGCTACCAGACCTGGCATTTCTGACCTTACTTGTCCTTCTCTCATCCTCCTAAAATTGAGATTTTCTTTTACCACCCCCATGCCCATCTGGACATATAGTAGAGTCCTCTGTCCTTTACAAACAGGAGTCAAAAAAAGAGATAGTGAAACCTTGGGATTTTTGGTTTCTTTTTTTTTTTTTAATGCTTATTTATTTTAGAGAGAGAGAGAGAGATAGAGAGAGTACAAGCGAGGGGCAGAGAGAGAGGGAGACACAGAATTTGTTTTTTTTCAATATATGAAGTTTATTGCCAAATTGGTTTCCATACAACACCCAGTGCTCATCCCAAAAGGTGCCCTCCTCAATACCCATCACCCGCCCTCCCCTCCCTCCCACCCCCCATCAACCCTCAGTTTGTTCTCAGTTTTTAAGAGGAGAGACACAGAATTTGAAGCAGGCTTCAGGCTCTGAGCTGTCAGCACAGAGCCCAACGTGGGGCTTGAACTCACGAACCATGAGATCATGGCCTGAGCTGAAGTCGGATGCTCAACCTACTGAGCCCCCAGGTGCCCCAAGGGATTTCTGGTTTCTTATAACTCTTCCTAAGAAACATTATCAGGTGTGGAGATTGAGGAGGATTTCTGCCCACTAAAGCCAGACCAGCTACGATCGATTCCAAGTCAAAGGAGGAGGAAATTTTTAAGCTTGCTGTGTGGAGCCACAACTCGCTGTAGGGACTTTCCATTGGTTTTCAGATAGATGTTTCTCAGGTGTGCCTCCTTCTGCCACAGCTGAATCAACCACCCCTCCTTGCACCTCCCTACCACTGAAACACAGGAGTTAAGCCTGAAAAATCTGAAGGAGTTAAGCCTGAAAAATCTGAAGGAGTTATATCGGAGTTCAGATCCTAGTACCTCTTGCTTTACTCGTGTTTCTACAATGCCTGGGGACACTGACATCTTTTTTTCCTCACAGATCCTCATAAACAGGATAACTAACTTGAAATTTGCAACAGGCTTCTGTTCTGGTATATGATTATAAGGAGAGCCAAAAAGTGGCTAGTTGGTGGGGATATCTCTCTCATTTGGAGAATACTTTGCCATCCATGCAACACAATACCATGCATTATGTGGCACTTCTGACAGGTTGTGGCAGGGGAAGGAAGCAAGGGGTCTTTGGGGTAGGTAGGGCTTTTCCCACATGGCAGTGGTGTAGAGTTTCATAGGATACAATAAATTTGTCTGAAGTCTGAGTTTAGTGAAGGATGTAGGATCTTTAAAAACTTCTTATTTTTGTGCCTTGAGTTTGATACATTTTCTATAGGTTTTGGATACTAGCCCTTTATCTGATATGTCCTTTGCAAATGTCTTCTCCCATTCCGTTGGTTGCCTTTTAGTTTTGTTGATTGTTTCCTTCGCTGTGCAGAAGAGTTTTATCTTGATGAGGTTCTAATAGCTCATTTTTGCTTTTGTTTCCCTTGCCTCTAGAGACATGTCTACTAAGAAGTTGCTGCTGCCGAGGTAAAAGACGTTGCTGCCTGTTTTCTCCTTTAGGATTTTGATGGTTTTCTTTCATCTATTTTGAATTTATTTTTGTGTATGGTTAATAAAGTCATCCTGTTTCATTCTTCTGCATGTCACTGTTCAGTTTTCTCAACAACATTTGCTAAAAAGACTGTCTCTTTTCCACTGGATATTCTTTCCTGCTTTGTCAAAGATAAGTTGGCCATACATTTGTGGCTCCATTTCTGGGTTCTCTATTCTATTCCATTGATCTATGTGTCTGTTTTTGTACCCGTACCATGCTGTCTTGATGGCTACAGCTTAGTAATACAACTTAAAGTCTGGAATTGTGATGCCTCCAGCTTTGATTTTCTTTTTTCAACATTGCTTTGGCTATTCGGGGTCTTTTCTGGTTCCATACACATGTTAGAATCATTTGTTCTAGTTCTGTGAAAAAATGGTGTTATTTTAATAGGGATTGCATTATGGAGGCTCCTCAAAAAATTAAAATTAGAACTGCCCTATGACCAGGCAATTGCACTACTAGGTATTTATGCAAAAGGATACAAATATGCCTGTTTGAAGGGGCACATGCGCCCCAATTTTATAGCAGCACTATCAATAATAGCCCAACTATGGAAAGAGCCCAAATGACCATCAACTGACGAATGGATAAAGAAGATGTGGTATATAGATACAATGGAATTCTACTCATCGATCAAAAAGAATGAAATCTTGCCATTTGCAACAATGTGGATGGAACTAGAGTGTATTATACTAAGTGAAATAAGTCAGTCAGAGAAAGACAAGTGTCATGTGATTTCACTCATATGTGAAGTGTAAGAAACACAACAGGTGAACATAAGGGAAGGGAAGAAAAAAATAAGGTAAAAATAGAGAGGGAGGCAGATCGTAAGAGACTCTTAAATACAGAGAACAAACTGAGGGTTGCTAGTGGGGAGATGGGTGGAGGGATGGGCTAAATGGGTGATGGGCATTAAGGAGGGCACTTGGGATGAGAACTGAGCATTATATTTAAGTGATGAATCACTGAATTCTACTCCTGAAATCAGTACTACACTACAAGTTAACTAACTTGAATTTCAATAATAAGAAAAAAACCCCTTTTTATTTTTAAATGATTATAAATTCACAGTAATTTGCAAAAATAGTACAAGTCCTGTGCACCCTGAACCTGGATTCTCCCAGTGGTTACATCTTATGCAATTTATAGCATAATATCAGAATGAGGAACTAGACCTTGGTATAATATGTGCCTTAGGCCAAAACATGTTTCTTATCCCCCCCAAATCACTATCAATAGGCTGGGATGACACAACAAAAACTTAGAAAATATAGGAGACAAGCTTCATGACACTGGATTTGGCAATAATTTTTGGAAAAATAGATAGATTGAATTATGTCAAAATTTAAAACTTCTGTGCACCAAAGAACACAATCAACAGAGTGAAAAGGCAACTCACAAAATGGTAGACAGATTTGTGAATCATATATCTGGGAAGGAGTAAATATCCAGAATATATAAATAACTCCTACCACTCAACAACAGTAGCAAAAATAGACACTCCAACTAAGAAATGGGCAAAGGACTTGACCTTTCTCTAGAGATATGGAAATGGCCAATAAGCACATGGAAAGGTGCTCAACAGCCTAACTAACCGTTAGGGAATTGTTAATCAAAACTACAATGCCACACCACTTTATACCTATTCGGATGGCTATCATCAAAAAAGAATACAAATGTTGAAGACCATGTGGAGAAATTGGACCCTTTGTGTACTGTTGGTGGGATGTAAAATGTTACTGCTGCTAGGGAAAGAGTTTGGCAGTTTCTCAAAGGTTAAACATAGAACTACTCTATGACCCAGCATTTCCATTCCTAGGTATATATATAAAAGAGTTGAGAGCAGGGACTTGAAGACCTACTTTACACCTATGTTCTTAACTGCATTATTCACAATAGTCAAAAGTTAGAAGCAACCCACGTGTCTATTGGCGGATGAATGGATAAACAAAGTGTAGTTATGCATACAACGGAGTATTATTCAGCCTTGAAAACAAAGGAGATTCCAGATCAACTACATCACGGATGAACCTGGGACCCATTATCCGGAGTGAAAGAATCTCATCACAAAAGAACACGTGCTACATGATTCCAAGTATCTGAGGTATTACAGCAGTCAAATTCATAGAGACAGAAAGTAGAATTGTTATTGCTAAGGGCCATGGGCAGGGAGAGGGAGTGGGGGGATTATTGTTTAATAGGTACAGAGTTTTAATTTTGCAAGATGAAAAGAGTTCTGTGAAGAAACCGTCAGTGGTGATGGTTGCCCAACAGTGTGGATGTACTTAACGTCCCTGCACTGTACATTTAAAGATGGGTTTGATGGTAAATTTTATGCTTCTGTATTTTAGTACAGTTTAAATCTGTTTCAGCAAATCTCCGTGTGTATTGTGTTGGCAAGGACATGGGGGTATGGCCTTGTTACTGCTAGGAGTCTTCTTGTATCTGTCAAAAGTTTTAGCTGTAATTAGTGATAGGAATTGGGAGAAGTGTGTCTATTCCATCTTGGAAACTGGACCTGGAGGCTAGAATGTTTTATTAAATGAAATGAGACCTGAACTCTTGGGTAATGGTAGATCTCATTAGAAGGACAGTAATGTAGCCAGCAACCGTCCTATTTATTCTCAGACACACTTTATTCCTTCTCAATATCCTTGCCCAGATAAGTGGGCAAGAAGGTCAGAAATAAAAACCTTTAATATCATATTATTGGGAAAGAGGAGAGGAAATTTTGGGTTCATTGCATGCTTTAACGTAGAGTCCTCATCCAATTCTGTCAGAAGATGAGGTAGATCTTAAATAAGTGAAGGCAATAATACACTTGAGATGTTGGGAATATTCCTGGACCACGCTTTAATCCTGTTGGTTTGATTCCTAATCTGACTCTATCACCCAGCAAAATGGGGAGATCATGCGAAAGGATAGCCTGCTACGTTTGCTGGGAGCTGATTGGGAAAACAGTGGCATGTCCTGGGGATGAAGTCAAGAACACATCGCCACTATGATCACTGTCCACAAAGCTTTATGTCGGCAGCTTCTCCTGAATACATTTCTACAATCTGACCATCTCATTTGGGGCCGTGTTATCATTAGTTTAACATGAAATAATTTCTAGATGCCCAAAAGGGATTTTCTACCCATAACTCAGAGTATATTTTTCTTGGAGTGTGACTAAGTTGTAATGGTTTGGAATTATTTAAATGTAGTATTTAAAGTATGTAGCTTTAGCCTGATGTACAGTTTAGATGATCCGCTTGCATGTGGAAAATGCAGGCATGACGTAACCATTAACCCTCTTCCGTTTGGAAAGTTCACAATAGAGGTGGTTAAAGTCTCCTCAGTTTCGCATTTAGAAATTGCGACACTACAGTCATTTAGTTGTTCAAGAAGCATTTTGCTCTTACCCCCAACAATCTTGTTTCTTCTCTTATCCACACACGACGTCTTGGCATTTTTCACTAAGATACAATAGAGAAATGGGAGGATAAAATGTGTTTCTTTTCTGCAGGAAAATTTAAGGACAAGTTAATTTTAATTATTTTCTTGGGTTAAAATTAAGAGGAACATCTACCCCTAGAGTTGCTAATTTTTCACTGTTTTGTAGTCCCTTGAGAGAATGTTTTTCCTCAAACCATCATGATTGCAATCTTGAAAAAAAAATCCAATAATTATTTCTCAAATAGTCTTACTCATTTGCCAACCTTAAACTGGACTGTAGCAAATTGTTGTGCGGTGGCTTCCCTGATCCATCGATCCCTCTAGAAATTACCCATATCCCCACCTTCATGATGTCAGGGAGATTGGACTTTTGTTTGCTGAGCTTTGTTCCCTCACTCCATGCTATTTCTCTCCAAATGAGAACCTGGTGCAGGGGTACCCACAGAATCTATCGACGTGCCTATGTTGGCTGCAAGGGAAGCTGAAAAATAAAATGTCATCTATTCTACTTTGGAAAGGTGAGCTTCACAAGTTAGGGATCTACAAAAATGCAGGGGAGGTGTTCAATAGATAAGACAATTAAAAATAACAGACAGCTACCATTCAATTGTGGATAACCTTTGAGATTTCTATATAACTCCTATCAGTCCTCCCTAGACTGCATACTTAACATCCATGAGGATTTTTCCTTGATCCTAGCTGATTGGGCCAAAGGTGAGCATCTAACTTGAACTGGTTCCATAGTATAAGTATACTCTTTCCTGGGTTGTTTGGGCTGGTCTCCCGATGAGAAGATAGACCTTGGGAGATGTGATTTGTCACGCCCCACCGTAATGGACAAAGTGGGAGAGAAGGTGAGTTTTGGGAGGGAGGTGAATGGAAAGGACACCCAGAGACATGAAGAGACGGACAAGGAACAGAATTTCCTGAGTTTCTGATGGCTTTCAATCTTCCCCTTCCAGTTTCTTTTGGAAAACTGGTTGACGTCTTGCCCTTACATTATGTAAACATAGCTATTCTTATATTACGATAAATATATCTTCATTGTGCTAAAACTAGTAACAGAGAGTTTCTGTTTCTTGCAGTGAAAGTCTTTTTATTTTTCTAATGGCCTCGTCTTCTAACTTTTCTCACACGGCTTTGAGAATCTGCTCTCCAGAATCTCCAATGGCTGATGGCTCTTCTGTTTTTCTCCAGCCTCTTATCTATAACCATACCTTAAGTCTAAGACGGGTCTTCAGATTCCTCACTTACAAACTTTCCCTTCCCTTTACACAAACCAGGAAATCTTATGGCTTTGAGTTGCCCCTGACATGGCCGGTGAGCGCTTGCAACTGAGAAAATGTAGAAAGGCATAGTGGAAAGAGTCAAACTGAAGTTCAAATTTTGTCCTTACCAGTTACTACGTGGTCTTGCCCATATCACTTATTCTTTCTTTTTTTTTTTAAATTTTTTTTTTCAACATTTTTAATTTATTTTTGGGACAGAGAGAGACAGAGCATGAACGGGGGAGGGGCAGAGAGAGAGGGAGACACAGAATCGGAAACAGGCTCCAGGCTCCGAGCCATCAGCCCAGAGCCTGACGCGGGGCTCGAACTCACGGACCGCGAGATCGTGACCTGGCTGAAGTCGGACGCTTAACCGACTGCGCCACCCAGGCGCCCCTTTTTTTTTTTTTTTTTTAATTTTTTTTTTCAACATTTTTTATTTAGGTATCACTTATTCTTTCAAAGGCTGTTTCCTCAGCAGCAACCCGCCCCCCCCCCCCCAACAAAAAACAACAAAAACAAAACCAAAAAACAATCCTGTAGGATTGTATTGGGGGAGGGGGAGCAAATAAGAGAAATAGGCACAGAACTGAAACCTGAACAAGAGCCAGCACTGGGAACACCTGCCCTCAGAGTGGTGCGCACGGACCATGGATCCCAGCGGTCACTTGATTACAGGGCTAGAGGGGCTCGATCTCACAGGTGGTGCCCTTAGTTCGGTGCCGTGCAGCTCCGGGAGTCTTGGGGGCGGCACTTGCCCAGTGGGCGCCGCTTCTTCAGCGGCGGCCCTCATTTCCCCTCGCGGGGCCCTAACGCTGCGGTTGGAGCCAAGAGCGTGGCTTGTGGGCGCAGCGCGAGGGGCCCCCGCGCGGACCCCCGCACGGCCGGGGGCCTCCAAGTTCTGCTGAGCGCAGGCTCCCCAGGACGCTGTCAGGGCGTGAGATGCGGAGCGGGTGGCGGGGGGAGAGAGCTGACTCAGGCCAAGCTCTTCCTGCCTGGTGCTCCGACCACGGATCTGGGCCTTTCCCTGATTCCCTGGCCGCCTCCGCAGAGACCTCCCCATCAAACAGATGTCCTCATCTCCCCTTTTCTGCTAGGTTGGGGTCCCCGAAAGTCTTTCAACCCTTAATCTCGACGCAGTGTAGCGGAAACAGTACTGGTCCGTAAACCTGGGCCTTGGTCCTTAACTCTCCTATTAGATACATGGATGCTTGCGGCAAAATAGTTATCTTCCCTGTTCTTTAGATTGTTTTTCTGCACCCTGAAATAATCTATGTTCTGTGTACCTCCCACATGTACGAAATCGTGTAATACAAGCTTCAAATTTGTTGTCATCAGCTCCCAACGGCTAATATATTGGAATCCTAACTCGAGCGCCAACTCCTTGAGGCCAGGTGCCATTTATAACCTTATTTATTTATTTATTTATTTATTTATTTATTTACTTACTTATACTTCTATTTTTTGAGGAGAGAGCTCACACATGCTAGCACAGGAGAAGGGCAGAGGGAAGGAGAGTATCCAACAGGCTCCACACTCAGCCTGGAGCCTGATGTGGGGCTCGATCCCAGGACCCTGGGATCCTGACCTGAGCTGAAATCAAGAGTCCCACGCCCAACCAACTGAGCCACCCAGGCGTCCCAGGAATATTTGATTTTTTAGTCAAAATAATACAAATGTGGCTTGGAAGTACTAGAAATTATGTTTAAGTGTTAATTGTAGGGGCTAGAAATACATAATTGTTACTTTAAGCTATTATGGTTAAAACAACTGTATTTTTGTTTGTTTGTACCACTTGCCAATGTCTTTCTTTACTTTCCAACATTTGATTTGCTCCTTGTTCTCTTTGGGCTCCTGTGGACTCCCTTCCATGGCCTTATGTTTTGGTCTTAAATGATATTCTTCCCTAGGGTCCCTTCTATTTTCATTCTCTTCAGAAACTACAATTAGAAAGATCCTTGAACTAAACTTACCAATTTAGCTTACAAACTTTAAGGGGTTTTGTTTGTTTGACTAATTCTGTGATTTGGTTTCTTAATTCTGATTTTAAGGGCCTTTATAGAAGGCTTGGGATCTCTAAGATATCATCTGGCTACTACTTTATAAAGTTTTATACCTGGTTTCTTGTGGACACTTGGATTGCTGGACCTGGGTTTCTCAATGGGACATGACATTTGCACATATAGAGTGGACCACAATCTTGCCTCAAGATCATGAAGATATTCACCTATATTAAAATCTAAAAGCTTATTGTATTATCTTTTTTAAAAATTGTGGTACAATATATGTAACATTTATCATTTAAAGCATTTGTAAGTGTACAATTCAGTGACATTAAATATGTTCCCAATGCTGTATACCCATCACCATTACCTGCAGCCAAAACTTTTTCATCGTACCCAACATAAATTCCATATCCATTAAAATATAACTTCCCCTCTTCTTTCCTAGTGCCTGGTAACATCTATTCTGCTTTCTGCCTTTATGATTTTGACTATTCTAGGTACCTCTTACAATTGGAATCATACAATATTTACCCCTCTACGTCTAAATACTTAGCTATGCACAATGTTCTCAAGGTTCATTCATGCTGTGGCATGTAGCAGAATTTCACTCCTTTGTAAAACTAAATTGTTACTTCATTGGATGTACAGACCACATGTTGTTTACCCATTCATCTGTTGATGAATATTTAGGTTGTTTCCATGTTTTGCCTACTGCGAATCATGTTGCTTTGAACATTGGTTTATATGTATCTGTTTGAGTCCCTGCTTTCAATTTCTTGGGATATACACCTAAAAGTGGTGTTGCTGGAATGTATGGTAATGCTATGTTTAATTTTTTTTGTTTAATTCCACTGCTTTCCAGAGACTACATTTTATATTCCCACCAGCACAGCACAAGTGTTCCAACTCTCTACATACTCACCAACATTTGTTATTTTATTTTAAATAATAGCCATTCTAGTGTGTGTGAAGCAGTATATCATTGTAGTTTTGATTTGTATTTTACTAATGGCTGGTGATGTTAAACATATTTGCATATGCTTATTGGCCATCTGTACCTTTTTTTGAGGAGTTTTTATTAATCCGTTGCCCATTTTTGAATGTTTTGTTGTTGAGTCGTAGGACTTTTTATATATCCTGAATAGTAATCTCTTGTCATATATATGATGAGCAAATATTTTCTCCCATTCTGTAGGTTGTTTTTCTTCCCCACTTTTTGGTAGTGTCCTTTGATGCACAAAAAGATTTTAATTTTGATGTAGTTCAATTTATCTATTTTTTCTTCTGTTGTCTGTGCTTTTGGTGTCATACCCATAAAATTGTTGAAAAATCTGTCATGAAAATTTTCCACAATATTTTTTCCTAAGAATTTTATAGGTTTAGCTCTTAAGCTTAAGTCTTATTCTACCTTGAGTTAATTTTTGTATATAAGGGTCCAACTTCATTCTTTTGCATGTGAATATCCAGTTTTCCCAGTACCATTTGTTAAAGAAATCTTGTCCTTTCCCCATTGGATGGTCTTGGCAACCTTGTCAAAAATCAATTGGCTGAATATGTGAGGATTTATTTCCGTCGGTCTATTCTATTCCATCGGTCTATGTCTATCTTAATGCTGGTACCACACTATTTTAATTCCTAAGCCAAAATGGCATAAATCAAAGAAACAGTTACCACTCACTCATATGGAAAACATTTTGAATGTTCCAGACCCCCAAAATAACCTCTTAGGCTTTTCTGACAACTTACGATACATCTTGCTAATGGATACACAAAATAAATCAAGAGAAAGCACAGATGCTCACAGACACAATTCAAAGTGACGGTGGTTTGATGCTGAGACGCTAAGTATAGTTCTCTGGGGAAGGAACATGGCAGAACTTCTGTTGCTGCTCAGGATGCACAATGTCTCTATAATGGCTCACTGCAAAACAAATGCTAAACATTATTTTCACTTTTTGTCCTTTTTCGTTAAAGTATAAACCAAACTGAAACCTTTGGATTTCTTTCAGTTAGTGAAAACAGGCACTAATGTAGATCTCTTATAAAAGCAAACTGACAAAACATGGACTTTTGAAAAGTAGGGGATACAAGTATAATTTCAATTAACTTATAATCAGAAAGTGTGATGCCTTCACTTTGTTTTTCTTTCTCAAGATGGCTTTAGCTATTTGTGGTCTTTTGTGATTCTATATGAATTTTAGGATAGTTTTTTCTATTTCTTAGAAAAATACCATTGGAATTTTTATGGATTGCATTGAATCTGTAGATCTCTTTAGGTAGTATGGAAAAAAATATATTTTCAGTTTTATTTGAGAGAGAGCATGCACAAACCGGGGAGACGGGCCGGGGGAGAGAATCTTAAGCAGGCTCCACGCTCAGCACAGAGCTCAAGACAGGGGCTTGATTCCATGACCTTGGGATCATGACCTGAGCTAAAATCAAGAGTCTGACATTCAATGGACTGAGCCACCCAGGCACCCCAATAGTATGGATATTTATAAACACTATTGGTTCTTCTCTTCCAAGAACACGGGGTATCTTTTCATTTATTTGTGTCTTCTTCAATATTAATGTTTTCAGTGTACAAATCTTTCAGCACCTTGGTTAAATTTATTCCTAAGTATTTTGTTTTTAAGGCTATTGTGAATGGAATTCTCATTTCTCTTTCAGTTAGTTCATTGTTAATGTAAAAATGCAATGATTTTTTTAAATTCCCCTAGAGACTTCTTGTTTGACCTGTGGCTTAGTTAGAAGTGTGATGTTTAATATCCGTTCTTTTCTCTGCAAAGTTACTATACTGACTTCCAAAAGGTCTTTTACTTGCTTTGATCTTTAAGCAAATTGAATCCTGAAGTATATAATACTTGGTGCTTGGTATTTTTGTTTTGTTCAATATTAATCGATTCTATTATTGATGAGTATTTGGATTTGTAATTTTAGATTTTTTTCAGTTGGGCTTTGGAATTCTGATTCTATGATTATTCTATGAATCTCTTGTCTTTTGTTGAACATATGTACTAATTTTCAGGCTATAAACCTAGGAATGGAGTTTCTAGTATTAGATATTCTTAAACTGTTATCACAAGTGGTTGTAACAATTTATATGTTTCAAAAAGCTGGGTATATAAGTTACAGGTTCTCTACATGATCCAAAAGAGTTGATTCTATCATTCTTTTTAAATATGTTTTTGCCATCCAGGTGGGTGGATACTATCATGTTTTATTCAATCCTATACTCTGATTTTTTTGTCTGCTTGTTCCATCAATTATTGAGAAAAGTTATGAAAATTTTCCCAGTATAATCATGGATGGTCCATTCATTATTTTAGTTCAACATTTGCTTTATGTATTTTAATGATGTGTCATTATTTACATACAAATGTAGAATTATGTCTTCCTGATGGATTGACAATTTTGATGAAATTTCCTTTTCATCTTAAGAATTTTTTTGCTTTAATATTTACCCTAATACTAGTTTGTCTTCCTTTGTTCTATTTCTTTTCTTTCCTTTCTTGCCTTCTTTTGGATTTCTCATATTTTTATTTGTTTTATAAACTATTAGGTTGCTATACAGTCTTTTATTATCCTTTTTTTTTTTTAAATGTTTTTGTTTATTTTTGAGACAGAGAGAGACAGAGCATGAGCAGGGGAGGGGCAGAGAGAGAGACACAGAATCTGAAGCAGGGTCCAGGCTCTGAGCTGTCAGCACAGAGCCTGATGCAGGGCTCGAACTCATGGACTGTGAGATCATGACCTGAGCTGAAGTCGGACACTTAACCGACTGAGCCACCCAGGTGCCCCTTATTATTCTTTAAGTGATTACAATATCCACTCTCCCTGAACTTATTAAGGACTGTTATAAATCAGTTCTTTACTGTTTTCCAGACAAGGCAAAGACCCTAGAACATATTAACTCATTCATCACCTGTATTGTGCTTTTTAAGTTCTCTTTTAAATATATTTTAGTATGCCTAGAAATTATTTATATGGTCATGTTCATTAATCTTTACTCAGATATTTATGCTATTTCATATTTACTTTTCCCCTTCCTACTTCTTTAAGTTTCCATGTGGGAGCCTTTCCCTTTTGTCTTAAGAACACTTACTGAACTTTCAAATCAATGCTGATGACTTTTGGCATTTGTTAACAAATCGGCTACTATTCTCTTTTGTTGCTGTTCTTTAAAGGTAAAATGTCTTTTAGCCTTGTTTACTTTAAGACTGCTCTCTCTGTGCAGTACAGAAGCTTTTTGTCTTGATGAGGTCCCAATAGTTCATTTTTGCTTTATATTGCCTTGCCTTTGGAGATGTGTTGAGTAAGAAATTGCTGTGGCTGAGTTCAGAGAGGTTTTTTCCTGCTTTTTCCTCTAGGGTTTTGATGGTTTCCTGTCTCACCTATTTCAGGTCCTTCATCCATTTTGAGTTTATTTTTGTGTATAGTGTAAGAAAGTGGTCTAGTTTCATTCTTCTGCCGATGGAATGGGAAAAGATATTTGCAAATATCATATCGGATAAAGGGCTTGTATCTAAGATCTATAAAGAACTCACCAAACTCCACACCCAAAAAAACAAATAATCCAGTGAAGAAATGGGCAGAAGACATGAATAGATACTTTTCCAAAGAAGACATCCAGATGGCCAACAGACACATGGAAAGATGCTCAACATCACTCATCATCAGGGAAATACAGATCAAAACCACACTAAGATACCCGCCTGTCAGAGTGGCTAAAATGAACAAATCAGGAGACTATAGATGCTGGTGAGGATGTGGAGAAACGGGAACCCTCTTGCACTGTTGGTGGGAATGCAAACTGGTGCAGCTGCTCTGGAAAAGTGTGGAGGTTCCTCAAAAAAATTAAAAATAGATCCACCCTATGACCCAGCAATAGCATTGCTAGGAATCTACCCAAGGGATACAGGAATGCTGATGCATAAGGGCACATATACCCCAATGTTTAACAGCGCTCTCAACAATAGCCAAATTATGGAAAGAGCCTAAATGTCCATCAACTGACGAATGGATAAAGAAGATGTGGTTTATATATACAATGGAATACTACTTGGCAATGAGAAAGAATGAAGTATGGCCATTTGCTGCAACGTGGATGGAACTGGAGGGTATTTTGCTAAGTGAAATAAGTCAGGCAGAGAAAGACAGATACCATATGTTTTCACTCATATGTGGATCTTGAGAAACTTAACAGAAGACCATGGAGGAGGGGAAGGGGAAAAAATAGTTACAGAGAGGGAGGGATGCAAACCATAAGAGACCTTATCTTAAGGACTGAGAACAAACTAAGCATTGATGGGGTATGGGGGAGAGGGGAAAGTGGGTGATGGGCATGGAGAAGGGCACTTGTGATGAGCACTGGGTGTTGTATGGAAACTAGTTTGACAATAAATTATGTTAAAAAAAAAAGACTGTTCTCTCTGTGGCTGTTTTTACGCAGTTTTACTATGATGTGTCCTTAGATGTACGTTTCTTTGTATTTACTAAGTTTAGGATTATAACCCTTCTTGAATCTATGATTTGATATTTTCTTACATTATTAATTTTTTAATGTTTATTTTTCAGAGAGAGAGAGAGACAGAGCATGAGTGGGGGATTGGCAAAGAGAGAGGGAGACACAGAATCTGAAGCAGGCTCCAGGCTCTGAGCTGTCAGCACAGAGCCCGATGTGAGGCTTGAACCCACGGACCATGACTTATTTGCTTTTATCTCTACTATCCTGAAATTCTAAATACATGGTATTAGAATTTTTCATCAGTGCCATAGGTCTCTTACTCTTCCCACTCCCCACATTGCATTTTCGATCATTTTATCAATGCTTTAGTCTGATTTTTCCTTCTACTTTTTCTTTTATCTCACTGATTTCCTTATCAGCTATGTTTTAAAAAAATTTTTTTTTTAATGTTTATTTATTTTTGAGAGAGAGAGAGATTGCTAGCTGGGGGGAGGGGGGGGCGGAAGTGGGGGAGACAAGAGAGGGAGACACAGAATCCGAAGCAGCCTCCAGGCTCTGTCAGCACAGAGCCCGACGTGGGGCTCGGACTCAAGAACTGCAAGATCATGACCTGAGCTGAAGTCGGACGCTTAACCGACTTCCAGGTGCCCCTCCTTATCAGTTATGTTTAATAGCTGTTACATTCACATATTTAGATCTTAATTTGTTATGTCATTTCTCATTTCTTTCTCATTTTTATAATTTTCATTTCTCTCCTGAAATCTTACTTAAGATTTTATAATTCTGTTATTTGGATCTATTGTGGGCCTGTGGTTTCTCTTGGATTTCAGTTAATTTTTTAAATTGTTTTTTAAAAAAAATTTTTAATGTTTATTTATTTTTGAGAGAGAGAGAGAGAGAGATAGAGCATGAGCAGAGGAGGGGCAGAGAGTGAGGGAGACACAGAATCTGAAGCAGACTCCAGGCTGTGAGCTGTCAGCACGGAGCCCAAATCGGACGCTTAACCAACTAAGCCACCCAGGTGCCCCTTTAAATTCTGGCTTTGATTGAACCCCCATTGTGTATGCAAAACCTTAGTGATAACTTGATGCTCAGGATAATGCTATTTTCCTCTTGAAATCTTTGCTTTGGTAGAGTGTTAGATTTAGAGAAGCTCGCTTTAGTACAATCTGTAACTGAGCTGGTTGGGTCTCGGCATCGGTCTGTGAGAGGGATGGCCCGCCTTTGCTCACTTTCACTGTTAGGATATAGCCCTTGTAGGGAACACAACAGAGAATTCTGGATGTTTATGAGTTTCTCACTTTTCAGTGAGCCTGAGCTCCAAGTACTTGTCTCCACAACCCAAAAGAACACTGGAAACTCCTCTCAGCTTCTTAACCTCTCATTTGCTGTTTGTGATTCAGAAAATGCATCTGCGGAAAAGCTATGCCAAAAGCTTGTATTGTGCCTTGTTTGCAACTCTGGAATCTTAGCTCCTTAAATCCAATCTCCCTAAATCCTAGATCTCAGGTTATCTTCGAACAGATGGTGTTTAAAAATTGTGGCTTGCCTTTGTTGCGTTCTTTGTAGGATGTTTGGGCTGCAAGAACCTAGTCCTTAATTGCTGAAAATGGAAACTCTCATTTTCATATTTTTAGCTACTACCAAAATCAATCTCTATAGTGAGCTTTCATTCAACTCCTAGGTATGTATTTTCAACTGCCTAATAGATCTCTCTACTTTAATGTCTCATAGTTATCTTAAATTCAATTTATCCAAAAATAGAATTTGTCATATTATTGAAGCCTGCTGTGTCTTTTATATTTTGTATCACTCAATCCAGAAACTGGTGTGTGTGTGTGGGGGGGTTATTTTAGATTCTTTTTTTCCTTCATCACCTATGTTTAATCAGTCATTATAGCTAAAACTTACCCTCTTTTTCATTACTTTTCTGAATCATTGCAATAGTTATCCATTACTCCCTCCCACACTCTAGCCGTTCTTATCAAATTTAACCTTTCTAATGCATTTCTCCCTATTCAATACTTTTTCCTCAAAAATAAATCCAAGCCTGTCATTCCCTACTTAAAAACTCTTCAATGGCTTCCCACTATATTCAAGATACAGTTCAATACAATACAGTCACCAATCTTTGATGATTTGTCTTCGTATCTGGCCTTTTCTTCCCTCTCCAACTTTCACTTGAACTGCTCCTTCTTGTCATTGTGTTTTAATTATATTTTAGTTATTAGAATATACTATGATCGTTCTCACATTTTGGTTTTTGCACCAGCTACTCTCATTTGAAATGTCTTCCCACCTTCCAATCTGCTTCATCAACTACAATTAACCCCCCTGCTCAGAAGCCATATCCTTCATAAAGCTTTATTTCCTCTTATATCCCAACAGAAGGATCATTATCTCTTCACACTGCATAGTCTTGATTTGTTACCTGTTTGTTTCTTCCCCTAAAACAAAACAAAAAAAACAAAAAACTCTTTGTGATGAGGTCCCTTATTAGTCTTTGATACTCCTGAGTTTAATATAATCATTAGCACACGGAAGACACTCAATGTGTGTTGAACTGAAATTCTTAGACCCATGAAATCTTTTTATAGCAACTGATGAAACCTTTTGAGAGACAAGGCCGAAAACCAACAAAAAACAGCAGCGCATTTAAAAGAGCTACATGAACTCACTGGCATGATTGATTCTGCTGAGCAAGGCTTTCTGAAGTGCTGTTCCCTATTAGAAGAGAGGGGGAATCTGAATTCAGAACAGATTCTTGGGAGATTCTCCTGATTATGAAAAAGCAGCCTGTTCACTTTGAAAAGCAATTGCAAGATGATCAAAGCAATGATGAGAAATAAGAAGCAAGGGAAATGAAAAGGAAGAAAGACAGCAGAGACTTTCAGGGCAGGAAGGAACTTTAATGAGGAGAGGAACAGTCAAAGAGGAACAATGAAGGGACTATGAGTCGGATGACTTTGGATTCATCCTTTGTTCAAGTAGAAGCTAGTTCTGGTAGAAGAAGTCATGCTGAAATGTACTCTTTACTTGTATTTTAAAGTTTTCCTGAGAATGACGTAGTATCACTCACCAAGTCTTTATAGCCTGCCCTCTAGAGACAATCACAGATCTTTTTTATGGTCTCTTACGAAAGCTCTCTTAGGGAGAGGTGACAGCTTCAGAGTTAAGACGGGGTTGACAGGTTCAGAGTACTAGAAAATAATTTTTCCCTCATAATAACGTATTTAAATAGGGAAAAGCTTTCCACTTGGAGCCTACAAAAGTATGTGCAGAGAAATTTCTTGAATACCGAGAAGAAAAAATCCAACTTGTTTTGTATTTTCTTTTGCACAACACCTGTGGGCTTTGTAGCAGCTTTTTGTTATACAGAGATATCATTAGGGCCCACAGCAGGTATGAGCACCAGGAAAAATCTCACATTTTTAAGGTTCTTAAAAAGTACTCTCAAATTCCTCTGGGACAGCTGTGAGACTATCTTCATTACGACGACTCTGAAAAAAAAATCAACCTCATGTAAATCATATCACGCTTCCTAATATCATACATCTAATAAAGACTTAGTTTTAAAAAAAATATAAGCAGTACTGATGTTTATAGAGTAAAATGTCAAAGTCCCACTTGTCCTCTTTCTGTCCCATCTCTACTTCAACCCACTCTCTTAATTCCTACTAGACGTTGGTAGATTTGGCAGACTTCCAGACTTTAACAACAACAAAATATTCTTCTTGAACATGAACAGATGCCAGCACCCCACAAGTTACCTTGTCACGATATTTCCCAATTTCTACCCATTTCTTCCTTCCCAAAGTCACTGTCATTTTGACTTTTAGGTAATTAATCATTTCTTCCTAGTTTTACTAGCTTGCATCCCTCCGTAAACATTACAGTTCAGGTTTAGTTTTGCCTGTTTTCAAACGTCATACGAATGGAATCATAAAGCATGCATTCTTTGAGTCTGACTTTCCATACTTAACATTGAATAAATGAGAGTCATCATGTTGTTAAGGGAAGGTACAGTTCGTTTTAATTACCACGTAGAATTTTGTTAGAGTAACATTCCTCAATATATTCACCACTCACCCATTTGCACTGTTTCCACCTTGGGACTATTATGAATTAATATTGGTATTTCCCTGGAAGTATACCTTAGTACATCCCCACACACATTTCTGCTGGATACACACTAAGAACTAAAATTACTGATAGGGTATATACACCTTAACTTTCCATAATAATGCCCCAAAAGTTTTCAAAGTCGTTGTAATATTTTATATTCCAAGTAGGAGTGAAAGATTTCTTTTACCCATAGTCATTATCATTAGTTAGAATTGTATTTTGAAATGTAATCATTCTGTTAGGAAATTAATATCTCAGTGCAGTTTTAGTTTAATCTTATTATTGAAACGGTTGGATTTATGTCTAATACCTTGCTATTTCTTTTCTATAGGTCTTGTGTCTTTTATGTTCCTCCCTTACCTATTAGTACTTTCTATATATTATCTTAATTTTTTGTTGATCTTATTTCCTTATAATTTTTCAGTGTTCTTACTCATTAGTCTAGGACTTCCAGTGTGCATCTTAATTTACCACAGTGTTTCAGATGAATGCTAATTTAATTCCAGTAAAATACAGAAACTTTGTTCTCGTATAGCTCTATTCCTTCCACCTTCCTTTGTGTTATTATTGTCATATTACACCTACATGTCATATAGTCAACAATACAGTGTTATAATTATTGACTTTGTAAACTTATTTCTTAAAATTTCAGAAAAAAAGGAGAAAATATGTATCTATAGAACAGGGATTGGCAAATTATGGCATATGGACCAAATCTGGCCCACTGCCTGTTTTGGAAAGTTTTACTGGAATAAAGCCATATCCATTCATTCATATATTGCCTATGGCTGCTTTAATGCTACAAGTTAGAGCTGAGTCATTGGGAATTAAGGTTGATAATCACATGACTTGAAAAAAAGATTATTTTCGATTGTCTGGGTGAGTTCAATGCAATTTACGCAATTGTCTTTTAAATCAGTTAAGAGAAGCACAAAAGATATATTTATATTGTTTTTATAGTCATCTGCGTAATTACCTTTACCTGATGCTCTTTATTTCTTCAGGTGTTGAGTGCCATCTGATATTACCTTCTTTTAGACCAAAGAATTTCCTATAGTGTCTAAGGCAGTTCTCCTAGCCACACATTCTCTTTGTTCATCTGTGTATGTCTTTATTTCACCTTCATTTCTGAATGGATAGTTAAAGGATATAGAGTTCATGCTTGACTGTTTTTTCCTCCAACACTTTAATATGCCATCTCACTACCTTTAGGCCTCCGTTGTTTCTATTTTTTATTTTTTAATGTTTATTTTTGAGAGAGAGAGAGAGAGAGAGAGAGAGAGAGAGAGACGGAGTGTGAGTGGGGGAGGGGCAGAGAGAGAAGGAGACACAGAATCAGAAGCAGGCTCCAGGCTCTGAGCTGTCAGCACAGAGCCCCATGTGGGGCTCGAACTCACAAACCGTGAAATCATGACCTGAGCTGAAAAGTCAGAAGCTTAACTGACCGAGCCACCCCGGCGCCCCAGGCCTCCATTGTTTCTGATGAGAAGTCAGCTGTTAACCTTATAGTGGTTCTATTGTATATGAAATCAATTTTTCTCTTGCTGCTTTTAAGATTTTCTCTCCTTTTAAAATAAGTTTGGGTCTCAGGTGTCTAGGAGTGAATCTCTTTGTGATTATTCTAAGTGGATATTATTAAGCTTCTTACATATATAGAATAATACTTTTCATCAAATTTAGGAAAATTTTGGCCATTATTTCTTCAAGATTTTTTCCTGTTCCTCCACTTTCTGGGATTCTCATTATGCATATGTTGGTGTACTAGATGGTGTCCCATAGATCTCTGGGGCTCTATTAAATTTTCTTATTATTTCCTGTTCTTCAGATTGGATGATCTATATTGTTCTATCATGTTTGCTGATTTTGTCTTCTGTCAGAGATCTGCTCTTCAGTCCCTCTAGTGAGTTTTTCATTTCAGTAACAGTGTATTTCTAAACTCCAGAATTTCCATTTGGTTCTTTTTAAAAATTAGTATTTCTTTCATTTATATCATTGTTTATTAAAAATTAATAGCTTTATATAAAGAACTGTACATATTTGATGCAATTATATGAATTTAGGTGCAATTAGATGAATTTAGACATACACAAATACCATGATACCATATGACTACAATCAAGGTAATAGACATTAAGACTCTTATTTGATGAGTCATCATTTTAAATATTAATATGTTAACTAACATATTAGTCAACCTGTTTTTCTTTAGTTCTTTAAAGTCTTTCTTTGTGAAGCCCATCATTTGTCATTCTCTTCCTCCCTAAGACTGTATCTATTGACCGCTTTTTTTCAAGGGTGTCACTATTTCCTGTTTTTTGCATGTCATATTTTTTGTTGTTGTTGTTGAAAAGTGGATATTTTACATAATATATTGTAGCTACTCTGGATTCTGATTCTCTTATCTTCTCCCCAAGAGTGGTTGTTATTGCTGCCTTTTGTGACTTGCCTGTATCAATTTTGTGGAGTCTGTGTCCCTTGCAGTATATAGCCTCTGATATATCAATCTACTTACTTTTTTCATTTTTTTCACTTATGTTTTTAATCTTAAGACCGGTTTAATGGGGTTCTTCCTTGGTCAGGATAGGTGGTCAGCCAATCAGTGGTCAGAGGTGTGCTTAAACACCTTGTCATGTGCTGTACTGTGTCTCCCTAAAGTTTATATATTAAAGTCCTAACTCCTAGTGCCCCAGAATGTGACTGTATTTGAAGACAGTCTTTAAAGCAGTAATAAAGTTATAATAAAGCCATTAAGGTGGGCTTTACTCCAAATGACTGATGTCCTTATAAGAGGAGGGAAGACCATGTGAAGACCTAGGGAGAAGACAGACATTTAAAGCCAAAGAGAGAGGCCTCCGAAGAAACAAAACCCTGCCAACACCTCGATTTTGGAATTCCAGCTTCCAGAAATGTGAGAAATGAAATTCTAGTTGTTTTAGTCATCTGGTCTGTAATAGTTTGTTATGGTAGCCCTAGCGAAGTAATATATATTTTGAACCAGTAATATTTCCAGCCTTTGTCAATGAATCAATGTAGCTTAGGGGATGTATTCAAAGTTTAGGCTGTTTGTAAATCTGCCCCAGCTTTTAATTTGTGTTTGCAAGGTGTCTTATTCAGCCAGGGGTGAGCAGTTTACTAGGACCCTCTCCAGTGTCCTAATGCATGCATAGCCTAGCCCATGCACATTTATAATGTTCCAGGAAACAAGGATAAGTAGGATATTATCAAGGCCCACTTTGGCTCTCTTGCTCTCAGGATCTCCCCGTTAAGTTTCTGGCTGGTTGCCAGTCAATTCCTACCCGAACAAACATCATGAGCTCAGTTAGGTTGAGTGTTATATTGGCTTTCCTAGATTTTTGGCCACTGAGATGACTACCGTTTTAATAACACCCCTGGTCATTAAACTTTCTGTACTCTAACAGAGTAAAACCAAATAAAAACCAATCCTATGTAAACTTCTGCAAAAGGGAATCTGGGAGTGGAGGCTGGGAGGAATTGGAGCAGCCCCAAACTAAAATGGTTAAACTACTCTTAGTGAGATTTAGTGAATTTTCTTCAGTAAATGCTTCTCAATATTTTGTATGCTTTGGTAAATTTCCAGAATCTTTAAAAGATTGTTTATTGACAGTTTGTCCAGTTTTAGCATTTGTTTTTAGGGAGCATTACTATATCCTCACTCAACCATTCTGGAAGCCCCACACATCCCCTCTGTTTAGAAAACTCTTTTTTCCATGTAGTCTCAGTTACTTCTGCACTTCAGTTAGTCCCTGCATGGAGGCCTTTTCTTACTATCCTATGTAAAAATAATCTTTGCTTTGTCTTTTTACTCCATTTCCTTTTACTCCATAAGTTTTCCACTTCCTTAAATTATATATATATATATATATGTATGTGTATATATATATATATATATACACACACATGATGTAGTATATATAAACACTCAAAAATATAGTACTATAATATATATTATATATAAAATATCTAATATATAAAAGTATAGTATTAATCTAACATATATAGTACTATAAATTAATATAAATATAATATATATATAAAGATATGTATATGTGTGTATATATATACATATATGTACATATGTTTGTGGGTGTATATATATGTGTGTGTGTGTGTGTGTGTGTGTGTATGTTATTTGTTAATTGTCTTTCTCTTCCACTGAAACAGAAAGCTTTCTGATGGTAGGGATGTTGTCTTGTTAATCACTGCATTCTTTTTTTTTTTAAATTCTTTTAATGTTTATTTATTTCTTGAGAGAGACAGAGTGTGAGTGGGGGAGGGGAAGAGAGAGAGAGAGAGAGGGAGACACAGAATCCGAAGCAGACTCCAGGCTTCGAGCTGTCAGCATAGAGCCTCACGTAGGGCTCAAACTCAGAAGCCACTTGAGCCAAAGTTAGCTTAACTGACTGAGCCACCCAGGTGCCCCTTAATCATTGCATTCTTAGTGCCTATTACAATGCCTAGTAAAGAGTAAGCCCTCCATAAATATGAAAGAAGGAATCAATGTAGGTACTTAGCTTTTTTAAGCTTGTGACAAAATAATCATTCTCATAAACTTCTGGATTCTGACAGCATTTTGGGATGTTATCAAACTTGTCACTACACTTCTAGAAATCAACTACCTACAGAAATACTAGTCTTATATGCAAAGATCATTGTTTATAATTTTTAAAAAACTGGAAAAAAGATAAATATGCAGCCAAAAAATGTTGAAATAGATACTAAGGAAAAGTATGATGCTACTAAAAGGCATTGTTTTGTTTTATCATGGAAAGATGTTTATGATAGTTGAGAAAAAATGCATGTGAGAAAGCAATATGAATAGGATCACACAGTTAGTAAAAAAGAAAACTGTATGTGTGGGTCTGAGTGTGTGTTTGTGTCTTTTTTGTGTGGATTTGGATGTGTGGGTATGATGAGGACAATAATAATTTACTCTAATTTTACTTGATAGTTTCAGGTATTACTTTGGTAACTTTATAAACAATAAGGAAAAACGTTAAAGGAAATAGTCACATATTCAATTTTCATGAGTTCTAACACATCGTATCATCTCTTTATAGAATGTGTGCTAGAAATCAACATCTCTTGACACGTACACTTACCAAACCAATACAGCCAAAGATTGCGTATGTTAATGCAACAGAAATCTCAAAGGAGTAAGAGAGCAGTAAAATACGTGAAACTTCCCTTCCAAGTTTCTGAAACCAGAAAATAGGGAGAAATCTTGCATTATTATCTTTAGTAAGTGCAAGTACATTCACAGAAAGAGCTCCTACCGTGACAAAGAAAACAGGAAAAATAAGTAAGATGCTTTCACCATCTGACTTCCCTAGTCATTTTCTACTCCTTAGCCTCTGGCTCCACTTTTTCTAGCCTTAATTCCCCCAGTTCACCATCTACAGCTTCCGTTTTTGATCTTCATCACTCAGCCTTCTAGTCTTGATTCTTAGAACTCTTCATTCTTGTTATTCTCTTCATGACGAGGGGCTCTATCCAAACACTTCAGTCAATAAGATTTGATTCTTCTGTCTCCAATGGTAAGACGCCTACTAAAAGATTTTATCAAGCAATCTTCATGTATTAAAACAACTATTGTTAATTACAGACCTACTTAAATGTATCTGTGTGGTGATAAAAATCTCACATAGAAATTGCTGGAACATGATGTGGAAGGATGGGTAAATACTCAAACACCACCATCTCACTTGGAAGTATAAGGTGATTATGATTTTGCTGGGATAATAAAGCAGATCCCTTCTGTTGCTGTCAGAAAGAGATTTTCTTTTTTTTTAAATATGAAATTTATTGTCAAATTGGTTTCCATACAACACCCAGTGCTCATCCCAACAGGTGCCCTCCTCAATGCCCATAACCCACCCTCCCCTCCCTCCCACTTCCCATCAACTGTCAGTTTATTCTCAGTTTTTAAGAGTCTCTTATGGTTTGCCTCCTTCCCTCTCTGTAAAGAAAGATATTTTCAACTACATATCAGGATGAATGATACTGGTCTTAATCCTGAAAATAAATGTAGTTTTTGTGCTGGCTGTAGAAAGACAAGAATGATATGCAGACGTGGAAAGAGTAACATTACAGTTTTCTCTCCTTCAGTTTTCTCTTCCTCCTTCTCCATTTTCATTCAGTTTATTTGATATCTTTTATGCAAGAAACTATTAGGTGGTAGGGATTAGACGGTAAGAATGAAATGACCAAAAATTCTAGCTTTCTTAAGGTTTATATTCAAGTAGAAAAGACAGATAATGTAAGGTAACATACGATAAGGTTAAATACGTCAAAAGGGATAAAAAACTTGCTCGGTAATTTTAGGGGACGGGAGGTTTACCCTAAGCCATTCATATCTAGGAAGGCTTCATAAAGAGGTAAGACATTGGAAATAAGAGTAGGACTGAGAAAAATGAAGGAGGGATGCAACATTCTAGGCAGCTTTGAATTTTCATTTACTAGTTTCAGTGTAACCTATCTTGTTCTGGAAAAAATGTAATAGCACACATTACAAGTGTGACAAAATAATTAAGAAATGGAGATATAAAATAGAAATGATAATAAAGCCAAAATACATATCGCACGACCTATGGTTTGAAATATGAACGAAAAATTGAATGCAAGAATGACCGTGTTTTGGGGCGCCTGGGTGGCTCAGTCAGTTAAGCATCCAACTTCGGCTCAGGTCATGATCTCACGGTTTGTGAGTTCAAGCCCTGCATCAGGCTATGTACTGACAGCTCAGAGCCTGGAGCCTGCTTTGGATTCTGTCTCCTTCTCTCTCTGCCCCTCCCAACTTGTGCTGTCTCTATGTCTCTCAAAAAATAAATAAATGTAAAAAAAAAAAAAAGAGTGACTTGTGTTTTAAGAAAACGATAAAGGGAATTTAACTCGGGTGTAGGGAGTGCATGATGTTAACAGGAGGATAAAGAAAAGACTATAGAGGGTTTGAAATGGCAAGTTACCTTATCAGAATTCTGATCTAATTTTGTTGGCAGAAACACGATTGTAGCATCTTAGCTGGGAAGTTCTGGTGACCTCTTAGCTACCAAGATTGTAAAAAGTCATTTTGCCCACGTTCCTTAATTTATACATGTGAAGTGTTACTCTCAGACAAATTCTCCCCGCTTTTTGCCAGAAAAGTTCGAACAGGCAAACAGCAGAGAGTGACTGAGTTCTTGACACGTGATTTAAGCCTTTGAATCCCACATAAATCAGTGAGTGCCCTTTTCTTGCTTAAGTCAATTTGCATTGTATTTCCTGGCACTTACAACCAAGAGAGCCCTAATTAATAAAAATTAGAGTAAATAATAAATAGTGCTTGGTAATTGGGAAAGCAGTGGAGAGACAAGGGTACAGGATTACATCAAGGTTTTGAGCTCCGGAGGCTGAAATAAGGGAGTCTTGCAGCGCAGTACTTTTGAGGAGGCAAATATTTTCCATTTTATATCTGTTGAAATTCTGTTTGACACCAGAAGCATATCCATATGAGATATATAGGCCTATTTGGAATTACAGGCCTGGAGTCTGGGAGACAAAGCAGTTTAACTAACAGGTATGTGTTATCATTTGCTCCACTGACACATAAAAAAACTAAGGAACAGGGAAGTTAGGAAACTTGTCCGTAGGGTCACATACAATGAGTATTAAAGATAGTGTTTGAATAAAGTCAGTCTGGTTCTGGATTTATACTAGCAACCATTTTCCTATCTGAGAAGTATGTTTCAGGGGCATGCACTTTTTGGGATAGCTGAACCTACCTGGAAACACTGGTAACTTGATGAATTTGTGTGGTTAGCCAAGCAACTTGCTTATGTTAGAAAAGCTGGCATATGGAAAATATTGTAAAATGTTGGCTGCCTTAGTAAATGCAGGAGTAGAATTCTATAATGCCTCCAGGAAAAGATTGTGGGTCTAATATATAAGTTCATTTCATGTAACTAATCACAGCAAACAAAACTGAAACATGTGCATTCGGGAGACTGAAATTGATCATTAATACTGACTTCAGGTCAGCACTGATGGTCCCTTTATAATACAGTGCAGGTAGAGAGTGCGATGGGGGGAGTAGGAAGTTCATCCCTCATCTACAATGACTCTTCTCATTAGAATTATTTTTGAACTAAAACTTTCAAATTGTTATTTTTTGTTCTGTTGTTCGAAAATAAAGAGGAGGGGCATCTGGGTGGCTCAGTCAGGTAAGCGTCTGACTTTGGCTCAGGCTAAGATCTCACGGTCCTTGAGCTGGAGCCCTGTGTTGGGCTCCGTGCTGACAGCTCAGAGCCTGGAGCCTGCTTCAGATTGTGTGTCTCTCCCTCTCTCTCTGCCCCTCCTCTGCTTGTGCTCGGTCTCTCTCTTTCAAAAATAAACAAACATTGAAAACAAAATTGAAGAAAAAGAAAGTAAGGAGGAGTTCCACTCTAGTATGTTCTCATCTGAAATGGAAGATTTTTATTTATAAGTATTGCTGAAGTCTTTTGCAGCACTAATATTCTGGGATTCTGAATTTAAAGCCAATACAATTGAAACAGATTGTGATATCAGTGAAGATACTCACATTTAATGGAAGATGTTACTATCTTACAAAGAAATGCAGTTATTTCTCTAGTACAAGGTATACGATTGGTTATTCGATTAAATGGAAGCAAGACAGATTCATGTACATTTAGCATTTGAGGACACAAGGCAAATTGATGCAAGACACAAAAATAGGCTACACGTGAAAAGCTCTGTGTTAAACCAGAAATTACTAGGTGTCAACAATTCCAACTATAAGCATTGGGAAGCAGAATTCTTTTGTTGATTTTGGGAATCGTTTTAAGGTCTAGGACTATACTTTTCTTTCATTAAGAGAATCATCAGTGACCCTACGCCTAATGCATATACACTTATCACTGAAGCCTTCGCATTATTTACTTGCTTTGTTTTAATTAGGCATGTCAGGAATTCAAACATTCTAGTAATATTTACCAAAAAATCATGTCAGAATTATTTTTGAATTAAAATTTTCAATCAAGGGGCGCCCGGTGGCTCGGTCAGTTAAGCACTCGATTCTTGATTTTGCCTCAGGTCATGATCTCATGGTTCATGAGACTGAGAGCCCTGTGTTGGGCTCTGCGCTGACAGTGTGGAACCTGCTTGATATTGTCCCCCCTGCCATTCCGTCCCTCCCTTGCTCATGCGGGTGCACATTTACTCTCTCTCTCTCAAAGTAAATAAACATAAAAAAACCCAAAATAACTTTCAATCAAGACCTTATTACTTACATAAAAGAATTTCCTGAAGACTGGTAAAAGCTTTGTTTTACCTCCAAAGGCTTTAAAACCTTGGAAGAGAATTGTTTTAAATTAAGATGTTCCTAAGGAATTGGCCACTTACCGCTTGTCCATAATTCCTATATGACACCGAATTAAAAGAAGACAACTCAATTATTGTTAGAACTGATGCAATAACTGAAGTCATTATGCATGAGATGTTCATGATCAGAGCAAATGTAATCTGTAAAGAAGATACATGGAAAGTTTGTTATATTCAAAATAAACACTTTGGTTGTTTGTACTGCTGAAAAAAAATCATCTAGTCAAAATGCTGATCTAGTTTCTGAAGTTTCAGAGGTGTTAGTATGCTTGCCATTAGAGTAAAATATTTTTCTGGTTTACATGATACCCTGTTAATCTGGAGGGAACAGTGAAATATCACACCAATAAGCATCAGTCTTCCATTTGGGCTTAAAAATGTTGTATTTTACAATATTCTGGGTCATATGAAAGAAAGATGAAGATAGGGTTTGAACAAAAGGAGTTCCACTGCAAAGAGGAAAAGAAAAAAAAAGATGGAAAATGACTGCTTGTAAAAATAAGTCAAATAAGGGGCGCCTGGGTGGCTCAGTCGGTTGAGCGGCCGACTTCGGCCCAGGTCATGATCTCGTGGTCCGTGAGTTCGAGCCCCGTGTCGGGCTCTGTGCTGACAGCTCAGAGCCTGGAGCCTGTCTCAGATTCTGTGTCTCCCTCTCTCTGACCCTCCCCCGTTCATGCTTTGTCTCTCTCTGTCTCAAAAATAAATAAACATTAAAAAAAAATGTAAAAAAAGTAAGTCAAATAAGAGTCAATGATTTTTAACCCAGGATTTTCATTCTCTAGGGAGATCCATCCGTATCTTTGGATGTAAGATTTTATCTGTAAAACTGTGAGATCAGACTCATTGACTTCTAAGGTATCTTTGAGCTCTAAGATTCTGAGAGTTTTTTTCTTTCCAATATCTTACCTGTACCATAGATGGATCCTCTGGATAGATCCTCTATCTTATTACAAGATCCAATACTATCCCCAAACTAGACAGACAGTTTGGAAAATAAAGTTTTATAGTAGTATTATGTCTATACATAAAGGCATTATTAGGTCCTATTAAATTTTTTCTACTAGTAAAGTTCATACAACGTTAAAATAAGATAGAATACTAAACCAAAAATGCCCTATCTTTAAATTTAGAAACCTTTGCATAATGATACTGACCACTATAGAATGTCTACATTAAATTACGTGTTCCTAGATTTTCACTTGATTCTTTATTTTACAAGCACGGTAGATTCCTTCATTGTTTAGATACTCACTAAAACCTTTTAGTTTTGTGACAAGTGATTTCTAGGATACCCTAAGCATCTCCACTTACCACGCCTGGAGTTGGATGCTTTGCTACTCTTATTATGGAGACTCCTGCAATGATAAACTGGATATAAAAACATATTTATAAATACTCATTGATGATGCTCATCAACTTAAAACATATTTTTAACAACTCCTCTTCTAAGTCAATTACTTTTAGACTACAAAGAATTATAAAATATAAAGAGGTTTCAGTAGAAGGGGTCAGGACAAGTTTCCATCATATAGTCATGAACTGAAACGTTATAGCAGGGTCACTAATCACAGAAACTTATGGGGAACAGTGGGCAGAATTCAGGTTGTGGGATATGCCAAAGATGACTTCAAGAGTCCCGAGTCAGGGACCAAGTTTGCTTATATCTGCACAGACTTTCTGAACTCACTTGATTATTATTTCGAATGCTATCCTTCCTAATAAATTGAAGCCACTGATTGTAATTACTGTGTATATATCCAGATGTGGAAAAAGTGGCTCATGAGTCTATTCCAAATTGTTTGTACAAAACACACCTCTTGAAACTGTAGTCATTATTAAGGTAACAACTACATTTCATGTTTTTGCCTTTTTTTTAAAGAGTTTCCATTATTTTATACCAAGTTACTTTGTCTATTTCCCAGAAGTGTAAAGCTATGCCATATTGTTTGAAGGTGAGCTGTACAATTCCCTTGATATATTCCTTTTGTCTTATCTGTTTTAGGCATTTTCACAAAGATCTAAGTCAAAGAATAATTTGTGGAAACACAGCATTCATGCTATCCCGTTTACAGGAAGGCCAAACCTTGAAGCTTACTAGCTCCTAATTATCTTTAAGGATAACTTAAATCTGCACACTCAGCACTTCATTCTGTAACATTCTGTAAGCTGAGATTTCTAAGAAGTACACAGTGAAAGGAAGAACTAATATAAAGGTGAATTTTAAACTAGAGTGCTCTCTAGCTAATTACCGAACCATGTGCTTCACAAAATACCTTTCAAAGTTTATGACCTCAGTGAGAAGTTTTGCGTTTAATTAAATTTGATTGAAGTTTTAGATAATTTATTCTAGGAGTTACACATGCTATTTTTGTAACACGTATGATTAAACGCTGAGGGCCATGAATCATTTATCTGGATTTTGACTGCAAATTCACTATTCTACTGTTCTGTAAAGCAATGCATTGACACCTGTGAACCAACATATAAAGGCAGGGGATCTCCTAGAGGCCACAACTTTCTCTAGAGCCCTCTCAAGTGGTGGTCATTTTCTCTTACAGCCCTGATACCATCGGTTCTGGGCATAAGATAAGTGGTCTCCTTCCTCCTCATTATCACTTTCAACTCTCTCTCTCGTCAAATATTGTCAGATTCTACCACCCACTATCTGCCCTGGTTGAAGTCATCTATTGACGGCTTGGTCACTCCTCTTGGTGATTTTAATTCTTGTCTCACTCTCTCACACCTCTTACATCTTGGTAATTACCCTTCTAACACCCTGGGCTTGTGGTTCTTTGACTTTCTCTTCTCCAGACCTCCGACCCCATCCTATCTCAGTCACTCACTCCCATATTCATTCTCTTGTGCTTGTTTCTACCAATAAGTGTAACATCTTTCAAATCTCAATTTAAAGTATCCCACTAGGACCACCAGCTTCTATCTCTATACCTCATGCCTGTGGTATCACAACTCTAACAGTCATTTGGATTGGATTTATAATCGAGACCCTCACCTCTCCGTTATATTCTCTCCTTTGCCAGTTTAAACTCCATGGTCAACGCTACATTCACTTACATACACTTTCAACTCCTTTTCACAGTTCTTGTTTGATCACAGATCATGGTCAAATCCAAATCCTGATTAAATGCAGTTCTCCTTCCTACTGAATGCCTGCACCCATGTGGCCAAACATGACCTAAGACACACAACCATCTTGACCCATCTCACTACACACAAATCATGTTCCTAAAGCTTAAGTGAGCTCTTAATGCTTAGCGAAAGGCAAACTACTTTTCCACAATGCATGCACTCTCTTTTTCTGGATGACTATTTCATATCCTTTCTTCAAACAACCAGTCCATTATCCCATTCTCATTCTCAGCTCATGATCTGACTTCCTAATTCACGGAGATATCTGAAGCCATTGGAAGAAAAGTTCCATAAGCTCCCAATGTCCCATCTACTTGCACATCAAAATTTGTCCTTTCTGTTCCTCTACCTTTCCATCCCATTACCCACCTTGGCTCTGTTTACATTATAGATGGACAGTTCTTTGTTGTGGGAGCCATCCTATATGTTTGTGAGGTATTTAGTCATATCCTTGTCTTCTGCCTGCTAGAAGCTCACCCCAGGTGTGAAAACCAAAAATGTCTCCAGACATCACCAAGTATTCTCTGAGGGGCAAAACCAGCTCTCATTGAGAACCACTGCTAGAGATGAACTTCCCACGGACCTAGCTATTTCATGTATTAAAATTCATCATCTCTTGCCTACACCAGTACAGGATTCTAATAATCCCAACCTGCTTCCATTTATTTCATATCCATTTTCTCTCTTCTGGTTCAGTCCCCTCGATAAATGACATGATACTTCCAACTTACTGAAGCAAATAAGCAAACTCTCTCTTGACCCAAAGTTCCCCAGCTACTACCTCATTTCTCTACATACACTACATTACACCGAACTCCTTAAAGGAGTTGTATCTGTGGTCTCTAGTTCTCCTCCCGTTATTTCTTAAACCAACTCCAGTCAGGTTTTTGCCCCACCATTCAACTGAACCTACATGTCAAGTTTATTGCTGGCTTCCATATTGCTAAATCCAATGGTCAATTCTCAGCCCTATTTGGCAAAATAACAGATTTCAATATAGTTTATCTTTCCTTAATTGTTTACTTGGCTTTGAGGATGCTGTACTCTCCAAATTTTTTATTACTTTATGGCTGTCTAGAAACCACAGAATACACACATTAGAAAATGTGAGTGTAGACTCATTGTGTGAAGAAGGACCCTAAATATGAAAACTAACCAGGCTAATGGCTATTATAATTCAGATTCTTTGTCTTCCACATATCTAAGGACAATCCAACCTGTGGTTGTCACAGTCTATTCCCTCCTGTATCCACATCTCTTATAATAGCACTGGTAAATTAAAGGGTCTCAAAAAATATCTGTTGAAAAAAGGAATTTGATTTTGAGTAAGTTACCAACATGGGATTTACTTACATAATTCTGAAAACTCTGTTTAGAAATTGTTCCCTATCTTCCACTAGTGGCACAAATAGTATTTACGGCATGATGAAATCATATAAATATATTCTACTCACGATGACTCCCCATAAAGGACATCCTGCTTTGTAAGTTATAGGTTCGTATGTCCCAAAGACTCCTCTAATTTGTCCCATATACAAAATCAATAGGAAGTACCACATGAAAACATGAAATATGCCAATCATAATCTGGACAGCCTGTGAGAAGAGAATGGTATTAGTACTGAAACCATGCAATTTACAACATAATTCCAGTAAGTGTTAACTAGAAGACACGTTCAAGGTTTTTATGAAAGATAAAAGTAAAATAGCAATGCATTTACCATGTATTTTCTGGATTGGTTAGCTTCAAAAGAGAGCCCTAACTAGAAAGTACTGAGGTTTACCAAATAGGAGTAAGCCATACTTGGAGCAGCAGAATGTTCAATGATAATTCTGGTCAATTCTCTCATAAAAAAGTTGACAGTCTGACTCTACTACTGGCTGTCTTCCCTACCTATCCAATAATGGCAGGAGAAAACTGAAGGTATTTGAGGAAAACTGTGGTTCTAATTGATTTGCATGCAGGAAGCCATGTGGCCAATATTTGCTTGTACAGTAGTAATTTATTAAGGTTGAGTCACTTTTTGCATCTTTTATTTATCTTTTCTTTCAAGGCCTAGTTGTTGTGTATCTTGTTCGCAAGCATGCTGGGGTGAGGCATGGTCCAACACAGAAATACAAAGAGGGGCACCTGGGTAGCCCAGTTGGTTGAGTGTCCGACTCTTGATTTCGGCTCAGGTCATGATCCCAGGGTCGTGGGATGGAGCCCTGTGTCAGGCACTATGCTAAGCGTGGTGCCTGCTTAAGATTCTCTCTCTCTCCCTCTGCCCCCTCCCCTCCCCATGCTCTCTCCCTCTCTCTAAAACTAGGGATAAAAGAAAAAGAAAGCAAGAAATACAAAGAATTTCCAATGTAGACTTGCTTGTATGAGGTCTTCCTATTGGATAGGGGAGGGGTTGTGTAGGGGAGAATTATTACTCAACTTTAATTTGTAAGAAGATAATTATAATCCAAGTAAATAGGTGCCAGTAAATTTATTTCTCAATTTATATGTGGACTGGTATTTCATATATTGGATCACATTTTTAACTACTCTTTAAAAATTTCAGAGGGTACATTATTTTCACTTTAACATAAATTTTAATAGGACACTGCTTAGTGTTTTAATAGTTCCAGCTCTTGGTAAAGCAAGTAGCCTAAAAACACATAAATGCAATTGGCTAATATTAGAGATACACTTTAGAGAATTTTCTTTTATAGAAAGACCACTTTTGGGTAACAACCTTATGCACTTTTTACAGACTTAGAATTTAGGATTTCCTCTGCATCAAATTTGGAAGAATGGCATTATCTTCAGAGATTCTTTGGATTTGATTGGGAGAAAATCACAAAATCCTTGAGGGCCCGGACTTCAGTTATCTCCCCGTTGTCACCAGCCTCTAATATGGTGCCCGGCATAGAGCAGGCATCCAGTAAATACCTCTTGTAGAAGCACATCAGTATGAAGAACATTAATTCCACATGGCTTTCCAACTGTTAAGTGAGTGGGCTTGAAAAAGTGTCTCCTTGGCAGTTTTCCTGTATAATACTATGAAACATCCAAGTAGCCAAAGCTTGAAAAGGACTCTACAAGAAAGCAAGGTTGCTAGTGTGTGAAGGACAAGATGGGTTTTCTTATTTAAAAATGGTTCTTAACCTAGAGTCAACAGATGGGATTCTAGGAAGTCACAGTCCTCTTCCCCCAACACAAAAATATGAGGGCCAAAGATTATTATATACACATGAATCTGGGGAGAAGATTCAGAACCTTCTTCCTATGTACACAGGGGTCTGCGACTACAAAGAGATTAATAACCTCTGCTGAACAGTCAGGTGGGAGACTTAGACAAGTGATCTACACAGCAGCCAAGTTCAAAGGAAAAGTTCACATCCAGTGGAGAAGTTCTTTCTCCTTCAGATATGAAAGGGCATGATCTTCCTAATTCCTTGGTGTTTATTAAGAGCTAGCTAAGCTCTCTGTTTATAACTTAAAGAGACGAATTAGTAACCATCCTCGCGCATAGACATCAATACAGTAATTGAAAGAGATCAGCAATGGATCTCTCTCTTAGTTAAAAAAAAATACCATGTCTTTGATTTCTTTTTGGGATTTATTTCTTACCCTGTGTATATTGGTTTAGTCAGTATGCTTATATCTAAGCACGTATTTCTTTATGAAGAGACAGAAGATAAGTCAAAATTTGTAGAAGGCAATTAGCATTAAAAAACATTTTTTGGGTGAAGGGGAGTGGGAGATACAGGCTTCCAGTTATGGAATGAATAAGTCACAGGAATAAAAGGTACAGCACAAGGAATATAGTCTATATCGTAATAGCATTGTATGGTGACAGATGGTAGCTATACTTGTGTTGAACATAGCATAACATATAGTCATGTTGAGTCACTACGTTTTATACCTGAAACTGATGTAACATTGTGTGTCAACTAAAAAAAAACCCCAAAAATCTTAAAAGCCCATTTTTTTTTTATCTTAACCAAATATGCCCCTCTTCAGACGGAAGAACCATCCTCGCTCAACTGAAATAGTGCATGTTCCTGAATTTAATCAAGAGCGAAGTCTTACTTACCCCTAAAACAAGACTGTCTGCTGTAGAGAGTTTTGAACATACACATACAGCCATACTACCAGCATTTCCTCTAGATGATTATGCTTCGAATCTTTGGTGATATCTTTATTAGCAAACTTCTACAAAACGACACAAAACACATATACACGCTCCGCTTCAAAGAAAGTTTGATTCTTTCCCTACTGTTTCACAACCACCTCCCCAAACTCTGAAGCAACTGCTTTCTTCTTTCCCTGCCTTACTTTGTAAAGGTATCAGTTTGCATCTGCCTGTTCTGAATAACAGCCTCCATAAGTGAAAGGTCTCTCTCTATGACTAAAACGTATAGGTATATTACAGTTATTTTTCCTGAGTAGGCAACAGTGGCTCTGGATGATAAGGTATAAAGAACACCCAGGGAACAGAGCTAGAGAATTTTCAGTAAAGCTTTTACAATTCATTTGCAATGTGTAATCGATTCAATGCAATTCATAATGCCATGTTTGCATTTCAAACCCAAGTTCTTGTACTTAAATTCATCATGGGCTCATGATTTTTTTCTTTTTTTTCCTACACACATTTGCTATCTTTCTGTGTGAAAGAACTTTTTCTGCCATCAGACAACTTACCGGAGTTGCTTCTACAATCCTAAAGGCTTCTCCTGTTCTTTTGTTACTGTTTTGTTTTTTCCTGTTATTCCTGCATTTCTCCCTGGTGTTCAGAAAACCTGGCTAATAATTGTATCCTTTATGGATCTGACGTTACATCGTCCTACATCTTCTAACATGTCATACTCGGGTCAATAACATGAATTACTTAGCCCGGTGATCATCTAAGGTATGATCTTAAACCTGGAGTCTTGGTCCTTTCAGAAAGGAGGGTTTGAGTAAATGATCTCTCATTCCCTATACCCTTAAAATCTCATGATTTGATTATTTTAATGAGTCGTTAGTTGCAAATATTGGTTTTCTGAGTGTCTCTTAAATCTCTTAAAGTATAGAGACAGAAAAAAGCTAGGCAAGAATTTAAGAGCCACTGACAGCAGAGAAAACAATGTTAATCACCTAAGTATAAATAATAAGTTTTGTATATTAAAATGCCACCTCTGAGAAATACCAAAGAAAGGGTATAGGCCTAGACAGCAACCAAGATTGATCATTTTGTCATGCTTAAATAAAAGACACAGAATTTCAGAATTCATGTATAAAGTAATGAGGAAGTCATATCTAGATTGCTAGGAAAATCGTAAAAAAATAATTAGCCCTTTGGCGTACGCAGAAAAAATTCTTTTCACAAAGCGGATAGTGGAAGCGCCACGAGTGACTTGGGGAGAATATTTAGCACCTTTGGCATCTCCATCAGGCCCCCACCCAAACCACCAACACTTTAAGGAAGTACTCATTAAAGCACCAAGAAAAAACAGGTTGTGTGTGTGTGTTTAAAATTCTTTAGCTTAACTGCTGGAAGGAAGAAACTAAGAAATTCGACAATATGTTGCTGGAATAAAGGATAGTTAGCACTTTTTCAAATGACATTCTATCTACATTCAGTTACCCTACAACCCAGTTAAGCATCTCATTTTTGTAAAATTAGATGAATAAAAAATAAATAATAAATAATTTATTTGTATTTATTTTCTGGTGGTCCCATCCCTAATCCCAAAAGCCAGCTGCAGAACAAGCCCCTAGCCCTTATTCCCAGCCCTATCTTCATCCCCTACACTTGCCTTATTACATAGTAATTCTGGAACAGTCACAGAGACCTCATGTCTAGAAACCTCTTGTCCATCTTTAGCACGCGACGCCTCACTGTCTTCAGAATAAAGTTCAAACTCTTTGGCAGGGCAGAGAAAGCCCTTCATCAAATGTTCTCTGCCCACCTTCTCAGCCTCATCCCTGTCACTCCCTGGGGTTCAGCCCCAACAGCTCCAAAACAACCTTCCTTGGGAAGCCTCTGCCCCACCAGTCCGTTAATACTCCTCTCCTTGCTCACCTAAACTACATCACGGTGTCACCTCACTTTGGATGATCAGGACTGGCTCCCGAGGCAGGGTGAGCTCCCGGAAGTGGAGGGATTCATTTCTGCACTTCCAGGGCCAGACCTGGGCTGTGACCCTGGCACTCACACTTGATGAAACGGACTGGCTGAGGCCATCTGCACAAAGATGGGCGGGGCAGAATAAGGGAGGTGGGGGACACCCAATCCTGTCTCCATGCCCCCTGAGGGCTTTTAACACCGAAGAAATCGCGGAAGCAAAGCGACATCATTACCCCTCATTTTACTTGGTCAAGGTCCTAAGGATCGAGTTTTGCCCTCTCAGGTCCAAGCCGAGGCTAAGAGGGGGATCCCCGCAGGGGCTGGTCTCCCTGCCCAGCAGCGCTCCTCCAGCACCCCGTCCGGGTCGTCCTGCCAGTACCCAGGCCTAGCTCAAGAGGCAGATTTCAGCTGGCGGCGCCCTCAGGGCCAGGCCCCCAGACTCTACTGGGCGAGCATCACTGAGCTTGCCAGGAGCCCAGGACCCAGCAGGCCCGCAGGCTCTTCAGGCCACGCGGGCCTCCAACGGCAGCAGCAGCAGCTGCACCTTCCTCTTGTGCCTGCGCCTGCGCCTGCGCCTGCGCCTGCGCAGGGACTCCTGGTACCGGACGGCAAAGGGGGCGGGGACGGTGGGGAGAGGGGCCGTGTGCGCAGACTCACTAGGGCTCTGCGGGCCACGTGGTCGGGCCCGCTTGGTGTCTGGAGAAATGGCCCTTCCAAACTTCGCCTTCTGTTACTGACCCTTCTGGTGCATGTTCTATATAATGAGTGGCCAGGATCACTGATGAAAAGTCAGTCCCTCACTTTCTCTGTCCTCAAAGGAAAATTGTAGCACAAGTGGCGCAAATGCATTTTAGGAGGTGTACCTGTTGAAAAAGGCAGGCAGTTGGGTCGATGACTACCCTCCACCGTTTTTTTGTGTTTGTTTTTGTTTTTTGTGTTAAACGGAAGAAGCCAAGGAAGGAAATTAATGAAGAGACTATTTAGCGAGACACCGGCATGACTTTTTGATCCTCTTGCCCGAGGTGAGTTTACCTTTCAGGTTACACTGGTATCAGTTTTCTGTTTGATGTGGAGAGTCGTGAAAACAATCTTTAGGAAAAGGTGTGTAGAGAAGTAGAGGTAGCAGCCGGAGGATATAGAGGAGTCTGCTGTGGGAAGGTAGATGAGGAAGTCGGAGGTTGGGGGGAACCTTAAGCAAAAAATGTGATCTTAAATTAACTGACAAGTGCAGGTACTCCTATCATGCAATTACCATGACTTACTGAGGCAGTAAAGTCACTGCAGAGCGGACATTCCTGCAGCCACAGAATGGCTTAATGTTATAAAGTCTCTTTTGTTCTAGGAAAATTTACATTGGTACTTGGGAAAATTAAAATTCAAGCTTGGGATGTAAATATCTAGTGAGTGATAATGAGCAAAGCATTCAGAAACAGATTTTTCTTTTATAAGGAAATTACCTAAAGGCCGCTAAAAAACCCCTTTTTGCCAAAGGCAAATTACCAGTATATGTTAAAGCCACCAAGATCTTTTAGGATCATGCATAGCCTGAAAATCAGTTATAAACTCAGTAACTTTATTGTTAGCCCCACAGGTAGGTTCCTTGCATTCTGACTCTACAGTCCCCTCAATTGAAAGAAAAGAAAATATGTCCAGGCTGTTCTAATACCTTTACGTCTTGTATTGGTCAGTGTATCACCGAGGGTATTTGTTTTAGTGCTGTAATAAAACACTTCAGTTTCTAACATTAGGATTGTTGTTTTGTGCTTTACCTGTCTGAGCAGAGAGCGATCGGACAATATTAAGCATTCTATGCGCTATAGAAAGAGGAACTCGCTTGAATGTATTATCGATATCAGGATTATGGATTTTGTAGAAATGAGAGTCAGTTTTGATGAGATGGTCCCCTATTGGAATTGGCTGCCATGATTGACTGATTGTAAGAGAAGTGATATATCTTTTCATTTAAGAAAGGAAGTTACCGTGGATTTGAGGATTTTCTTGGATGGGGGCCAAATATGTACTCGTCTTTATTCAGTGAATACAATACATATTCATATGTATTCGGTGTGAACATAGGCAAGAATAGACGAGTAGGTCAAACTGTGGGATGGGCAAAGTTCCTTGGTACTTCTTAATTCCTCTGATAATATCACAGATCAGTAAACCAAGTTTGCTTTTCTCAGTCCCCATAAGCTGGGTTTAGAAATTCAGAATTAATTTCATTCTTGTTTTTGTCACTTGGTTCTCAAAACGCTGCATCCTTCAACAATAAAGAGGCAGTCAGTCATGGTATGACATCCAATATGACTTACTTTTTTTTTTTTTTTTTTTGACTTTTTAATTTTTGTCGTTTAAACTATTTTTCCATGCCAGTTATATTGTTAGTTTCTCTTGAACTGGTTCCAAGGATAACAAAGACATTACGAAGGTAACAAAAATATTATGAGGAAATGCGATGAGACCACTACGCTTCTTGATATAACGTTGTTAAGATCATTGTTGGGTCTTATTACAAGAACTCCACTGGCTATAAACCTTGATAGAATATTTTGTCGAAGTTGCTGTGAGGAATTTAATTTCACTTATGTATAGGAGAAAACAAATAACTTCCTCTGGGTAAACATTAGGTTATTCTAGTAAGAAAAATGGAAATAAATCTGTATAACACTGGGGAAACTAAACAATTGAGTTTATTGTAGATATGCAATAAATATATATGTATATTTATATGAAATATAGTATTTATGTATATGGATACATATACTTGCACACATATATACATATGTAGTAGATTTTAATTTCCATATAATTAGCATTATTACTTAAATTCAGTTGTTTAATGAGATGCTAATTAATAGCGTAAAAATTATTTTGCCTTTTTTTCCTGCATCTTCTTTTTTTTTATTTTTTTTTTTTAAATTTTTTTTTTTTTCAACATTTTTTATTTATTTTTGGGACAGAGAGAGACAGAGCATGAACGGGGGAGGGGCAGAGAGAGAGGGAGACACAGAATCGGAAACAGGCTCCAGGCTCCGAGCCATCGGCCCAGAGCCTGACGCGGGGCTCGAACTCACGGACCGCGAGATCGTGACCTGGCTGAAGTCGGACGCCCAACCGACTGCGCCACCCAGGCGCCCCTCCTGCATCTTCTATGTCCAGACAGTATGTTATGTGCTTGACGTGTGTTTAAAGGTAAACTGAGATACATTAAAAGTTTGAGGAGTTGAAGCAAACACTGATTTGAATTGGGCAACACAAACTGAAAAAAGGAGCACTCTGTTAGCAGGAGCTAGGGGAAAGGTTTTTGTGTAGATGTGGATGCAAAGCAAGGAAGTTATGTGACTGGCTGTAGTTTAGACAGCTGCCTGCTTTGGAAGAGCCTCGTTGGCTGTTTGTGGTTAGTTGCTCTGAAGTTTAATTTTCTGAGATCGGAGTGCATTGATTCTGGTGTTGGTTGCAGTTTGCTTATGTAGGCTGTCCAGGCATTAGAGCCACTCTGGTCTAATGGCCTCCTTGTTTAACAAGGTTGATCACATTGGCTTATCTACTTAAACTTCACCATTGTTATTATTTTAACTGGTGAGATTACTGAGGCTTAGAGAAGTTGAGGGTCTTGTTCATTGTCACATAGCTTATAAAATGTGCAAGTTTGCCGTCCTAACTCTAGCGGTCTAGTTCCAGAATCTGTGCCCCTTCGCGTTCTCAGGCCTGCTTCTGGAAGAGCCCTGCCTGAGGCCTGTCACGGAATTGTGCAAGGAATACTGTTGGTGGAATCACAAGGTCTAGGGATGGTTCTCAGCTCTGGTTCTGACAGCGCGTACTCCCTCGTACTGGTCTTTGACTTTGTTTTCTCCCCTGTAAGATTAGGGTCTCATGTCTTAATGTCCCTGACATTAAGCTTTTGATTGCTAGTGCATCCATTTCAAGGACATTCCTCTCAAAGAAACAGTTGCCAGCTGCATGACAGCTACTAGCGAAACAACTGGAGAAGAAACAGGCCGCTTTACTTATGATTTCCTTTGAGAAAGCTCTGGTTAACATGGATTACTAACTGCTTGAATGACCCCACTCTTCCCTTCCTGTGCCCTCATTCCTGATCTTACGTTTTTTTAATGTTTATTTATTTTTGTAATTTTTAAAAATGTTTATTTATTTTTGAGAGAGAGACAGAACGTGAGCGAGGGAGGGACAGAATCCGAAACAGGCTCCAGGCTCTGAGCTGTCAGCACAGAGCCTGACGCGGGGCTCGAACTCACGAACCATGAGGTCATGACCTGAGCTGAAGTCGGCCACTTAAACTACTGAGCCACCCAGGTACCCCTTAATGTTTATTTTTGAGAGAGAAAAAGAGTGCGCGTGCGTGTGGGTGAGGGGGGAGGGGCAGAGAGAGAGGGGGCAGAGGATTCAAAGTGGGCTCTGTGCTGATAGCATCAGAGCCTGATGTGGGGCTCGAACCCACAAACCTTGAGATCCTGACCTGAGCCGAAGTCGGAGGCTCAATGGACTGAGCCACCCAGGTGTCCTATCCTGCTCTTATGTTTAAATTCACCCATAAAGGGGCTCCTGGGTGGCTCAGTTTGTTGAGCCTTTGACTCTTGATTTTGGCTGAGGTCATGATCTCATGGTTCGAGGGTTTGAGCCCCACACTGGGCTCTGTGCTGAGAGCGAGGAGCCTGCTTGGGATTCTCTGTCTCTCTCTGTCCCGCCCCTGCTCGCACTCTCTCTGTCTTTGTCAATAAATGAATAAATGAATAAATAAATGCACCCATAAAGAGCAAACCCAAGAAACTGTAGGTATTCCACCCTCAACCCTAATAAAGGCAGAACCCCACGTTTGTGCTTTCTTTCTCCTTTTCTCCCTCCCTCCCACACCCTCCCTGTGAACTTGCTACCTGGCCCTTAGGGCATGTTATGTACCCTCCAGGACGTGTGAGTAGTAAATCTTGTTCTTTGGAGTTTCCTGATGGTTGCTGCCGAGGTGCAACCTGCATTTACAGTAAGGACCACAAGGACTGTGCCAGTCCAGCCACAGCATTGGCTTCAGGAGGGGACATGTCTGTGGGGACTGCCACGAGTGGTAGGGCCCAGGCGAGGGCCGCAGACATTCAGGTTGATAGCATCACTATCAGTAGGCCGCGACCAACAGAACTAGACATTGCAGCTGGCATTCAGTGACTACATGAAGTAGCCTTTGGCCTAAAAGTCTGTACCAGATTATGAGTGTTGCTAAATACTTGGGGGCATGGCAGGAGTTGGGAAAACACAGCCACATCGTGAGTGAGGTGTAAGCTGGGTAGATACCAGGGTAGAGAAGGAGATTGATGCAGCTCGCTGAGTACTGGTGAGCTGCTAGAATTGAGTAAAGGGCTGTCTTTTTATTTTTTATTTTTATTATTATTATTTCTTGGTGTTTTTATTTATTTTTGATGGCTGTCCGTTTTTAGAATGAAGTCAGGGAACTGGGGAGCAGAGAAGAGGTGGTCTTGGGGAGAAGAGGGAATACTTCAAAAATGTAAATTGCCTTGTAGAGAATAGTCTGGGGGAGAGGAAGGCTCTGTTTGTTTTAATTGCAAAATGAAGGGAGAAAGGCAGAAATGAGCCAGTTTTAGGAAAATGCTAATGTCCGAGTCCTCTCCAGCCTGTGGGAATTAGGACACACTGGTGGTGTGGCCACATCCGCCTGCCTTGCCCCCCTATCTGCTCAAGCACACCTCAGTTCTCTGCAGATCCCCACTTCCACAGTACTTTTGGGAGTCCCCAGAGTTTGCACCCTGTTGTGAGCACAGAAACCACTTTCCTTCAGGGCTTGCAGGTGACTTTTGTTTGTCTGTTTTTTAAAAAAAAAAAAAATTTTAATGTTTGTTTATTTTTGACAGAGAGAGAGAGAGAGAGAGAGAGAGAGAGAGAGAGAGAGAATGAGCAGGGGAGGGGCAGAGAGAGAGGGAGCCGCAGAATCTGAAGCAGGCTCCAGGCTCTGCGCTGTCAGCACGGAGCCCAACGCAGGGCTCAAACCCACAGACCACGAGATCATGACCTGAGCTGAAGTCGGATGCTCAACCGACTGAGCCACCCAGGCGCCCCATTGCAGGGGCCTTTTGTGAGGAGGTGGCTCTGCCCCAGGTGCTGTCCCCTACTGCTTCCCAAGCTCTAGAGCCCGGGGGCCCAGCAGCCTTGCATTGTCTTCAGTCCTCCTCACAGAGCAAGGAGCCTGGGTACAGTCCATGTGCAAATGAGAACACAGCTTTCCCCATGGAGCTCAATCCCGGTCATGGTCACGGTCATGGAGGCCAGGCTGGCAGCTGAACTCCACTTCCTGCTCTTTGAGCTCCAGCTTCAGATACTTGAGCTCAAAACTTCCTGCAGGATCTTTCCCCTGATTCGAACCGCTTCTCCAAATAGATGCCTGGGGATCCTGGGCATCTCCCTCCTGGTCATCCAGGTTTAGGATAGCTTCATCTGCTCCATGGGAGTAGGGGACAGTTGTGACCGGTTGAATTTTAGAGGGATGTAACAAATGCAAAACACACTGTGGAGAAAAGAGCTTTTGGAATTGTTGTGTAGGCCTTGAATGAATCAATGATACGTACGTATCCGTGACGTATGTGTGGATTCTGGAAGGAGGACTCTGAACCCATGTATCTCATGCTGAGATCTTGACCTTCTTGAAGTCTTAGAATTTAGAATTGGTAGACACCCTGGAGCCCTAGAGATCTAATCATAACCTGTGTTGTTCTGAGGCGGGAAGACAATAAATATATGGTACATGTGGGTTCTCCTCGTGTAGCTTCACTTACGTTTCTTGAGTGAAGTCTTGTACTCAAACCCAGCATTTTTTCCTTGCACATGAAAAAAGCCTGTATATACTGGCATTTAGATAAGGCCTGCTCTATCCCATTTTATATTACCCCAAGTACAAGGTATGTAAAACCTTAACTTTGTGTAATAGCCTAGAACAGTGTTTGGTCACAAAGTAGTAATATATTTTTTTGAGCAAATGAATGAAGAAATGAATATGTTTTTAGATGATCCAGAATGAACATGATGACCCATAGATCATCGTGGATCCATCCAGCATGATCCATAAGGCCTTCCAATAGTGATTTAGTATTAGTAATAGGCATATGACTTCTATGCTAGGCTATATTTCTACTCCAGTCACTTTCTCAGGTCTCAGATCACAGTTACATTTTTAGAAAGCTGAGGCAATTTAAAACTTAAAGTTGAACTTACTGATTTGATTTTCCATAGGAAGTCTAACACTTAGAGGGTATAGGAATCCAAGAACAGAAGCTTTGTTTTTCTCAAGCGCACAGAACAGCACCCTCTACAGAGTAGGCACTCACTAGCTATATGATGAGTGAATGAATGCTTGAATGCTTTCCCCAATTGCATAAAAACATGTTTGCTTTGTTTAAAAGGAATCTACTACATAAGAATGTTATGCTTACAGCATTGTTAAAATTGCAGAAGTAGGCAGTCTTCTTTTTTTTTTATTTACACTATCCAAGGCCTCAACTTAAAATACAAATTTTAGATGGTTGAAACCCATATCTGTTAGCATCTTTTGAGTATCCAGCCAAAAGAAGAATCAGAGGGGGCAAATCAATTGACACGCTAGATATTGAGTTAAGAGACTCTTAGGTGTGATTAAAAGGTACCAGGGCAACTTTCAGGAAGCAAGTGATGACCGTACTTATTATATTACTAAACTCCTTCTCTCCCATCGGAGTCAGGTGGTTCCTTCAACATGGACTAGAAGTTTACTATAGAGAAACATTGTTTGTTTGTTTGTTTTGGAGCTACAAATCTCTCATTCTACCCCAGACCATAAGAAGAGTGGGAATAGGGGTTAGGAACACTGTGTGGACTTGGGAGCCAGACTGCCTGGGTTCAGGTTCATGCTCCCGTCTTGCCAACTGCATGTCTTAATGGCAAGTTTTTAATCTCTCTGCTGTGGTTTTCTCATCTGAAAATGATACTTATTTAAAAAAAATTTTTTTTTTAATATTTCTTTTTTAGAGAGAGAGAGAGACAGAGTGTGAGCGGGGGAGGGACAGAGAGAGAGGGAGACATAGAATCCAAAGCAGGCTCCAGGCTCTGAGCTGTCATCACAGAGCCTGATGTGGGGCTCGAACTCATGAGCCATGTGATCATGACCTGAACCAAAGTCGGATGCTTAACTGACTGAGCCACCCAGGCCCCCCCAGAAAATGATGCTGATTATAGTACCTATTTCACAGGGGTGTTGTGAGCATTAAATGTATTAATTTTTCCTAAGTGTTTGGGATGTGCCTGGCACATAGAGTGGGCTAAATATTTGTTATTATCATTATTACTGCTACTAAAGTAAAGTGAGAAAAAGAATATGGAAATTTATTTGATGGAAATTTATTTCAAAAATCAGCTTTGCTAGACATGCTTCTCTTCCCTAAAGCAAGTCTTACGTTTTAAGTTGTTTCTCTAGATTTACAGTATGCTACCCCTGCAGGCATTTTGGGTGCTATTTAGTGCCCTCCGACCATGGGGTGTGTGTCTTTATTTTCATTTAGCTGCTGAGCTTCATGGTGAAGGGCACAGCATTCCTGATTACCCAAAATGCTAAATAGTGGGGACCCAGGCAGACCAGGAAATTTGGAACTGTGTAATAGTCACCTGACATAATACATCTGCTTTCCCAGATGCAAAAATTCCATTCTTCTCATCTGCCTCTTCCTTGATTTCAATTTCTCTGCCTACTCTTTCCCTATATATTTTGTCCCATTTGGCTTTTAATTTTTTTTCTTTTTCATTTTATTTATTTTTAGAGAGAGAGAGAGAGCACAAGCCGGAGAGAGGGGCGGTGTGAGGGAGAAAGAATCTCAGCCAGGCTCCATGCTGAGCATGGAACCTGACTTGGGGCTCGATCCCACAATGCTGGGATCATGACCTGAGCCAAAATCGAGTCGGACGCTTAACCGACTGAGCCACCCAGGCGCCCCTGTCCCACTTGGCTTTTAAAAATAATTCAGAAACTTCAAAAATGGGTAATACTTTGCAGTTTCCAAACTGCTTTCACATAATGTTATCTTATTTGATCTTTACAACATCTCTACTGGAGAAAGGCAGATAACAATTTTTGATCAATCTATCTGTCCTTTTTTTTTCTTCTTCCCCTCTTAACCTAGTTTAGATTTCATAATCCATCATTTCAGTAATACTTTTGGCAGTGTCTCATGCTTTTCTGCCCCTTTGGTATTTTGTCATCCTGTCTTGCAAAACCCTAATCCTGGATGAAACCAAATAGGCACTTTATCTAGATTCGCGTCTGAGCAGCCCAAGCCGTGCTGAAGCAGTCAGTTTGTGTTATAAATTTGTGAGCATCGCTTCAAACGTGCCTTCAGGGTAGCCTGGCAGTCCTCTTCTGTTTCTCTGATCAGTTTATTCTCTATTTCCATGACTTTTCCAACATTACCCTTTCTGTTCAATATTCTGATTCTACACATGGCCCCGACCTTGGGTGTCACCTCACTTCCGCTTAGTTTTTAAAAATTTTTTAAAATTTACTTTTGAGGGAGAGAAAGAGAGAAAGACCATGAGCAGGGGAGGGGCAGAGAGAGAGAGAGAGGGAGACACAGAATCCAAAGCAGGCTCCAGGCTCTGAGCTGTCAGCACAGAGCCTGATGCAGGGCTTGAATCCGTGAACTGTGAGATCATGACCTGAGCCGAAGTCAAGATCTTGGAAGCTTAACCCACTGAGCCACGCAGGCTCCCCCTCACTTCTACTTTGACAGGGATGACACAAGGTATCGTAATGGGGTTTCCTACATCCTGGGTACTATTCCTGCAAACCTGTTGATATCTGCAACAGTGACATCTCCTTTTCTTTGTGTTATGTGACTAAACCACCCTTCTGCATCACTTGGGCCGTGCCTTCCATATACACTTTGATTTCTTGATGCTTATACCACAGTCATCCCTTCTCTCTAATATATTAAACAGCTCTCTATCTTAGCCGGATTGTTCCCCTTGGCTTTTAAACACGCCCAGGGTTTTCCCATTTCAGAGACAAAATAGCCATAACCCCAGTAAAACTCCCTCAGTGTTTCATCCTTGGCCTGCTGTTACCCCACTGCAAATGAGTTTGATGTACGTGAAAATACTCTGTAAATAGCAAAGCTTTGTAGTTATCCAGGAGGCAGGGTTTGATGATACGAATGTACAAAATACCGTGAGCCATGTTCAGTCTTCCGGTCCTTCGCCTTTGCCAGTGTGGTAGTGGTATGTGGGAAGAACCTGTGTCAGGGAAATACATGCGGTTATCATTAGTGACAAAGTAAGAAGAATCTCAAACACAGTCTTCAAAGATCAGCGATCATCGTGGACTGTGGAGGACAGTTTCTTAAGAAGTTCCTGCAGAGCAGTTTAACTCCATGAGATTTTCTGGTGCTCTTTTTTGTTTTAAATGGCATAAGCGAGGTGGCCATCGTCTCTGGGAGGAGCTGAGGAAGACTCTGGTGCCAAGGTACTGGTTGCATACACATTTGGAATAACCAGGACAGGCTGGGAAGAAAGAATAAAAGAAGCACTATGGTTACTACAGTCCTACTCAGTCCTGTTCCCCAGCCCTTTCTCCCTCCCCTGACTCAAGCTGAGCTCTTGGGAACCTGCCGTGGGACTTGACTGCTGCTCTTCTTCCTCCAGCACATACTCAATTATTTTACAGAGAAGAGGCCCAGCTCACCCTGCTGGTCTTGGTGATTGCTTCGTTGGCAGAATGGGCTACAGTACAATTTGTGCAGAACTCCAAGACCGAGAAGATGATCAGCAGGGCTGAGATTCCTTTCCCAGAAAGGAATCTGAGATCAAGAAAAAAACACGCTGAAATTTTGACTCATCAGGAGGGCTCCCCGCAGGCGTCAAAAAGTTATTGGCTCATCAAAGGTGCCACTGTTCATGCTCAGCTTACTCCATGATTGTTTCTCTGTTATCACCAAATGCTTATTTCAGGGAAATGTGAATTAATTTTGAATTTTCTTTAAAATGCCACAAGACTTTCCTTTTCTCCAGCAGACTGTTTAGAAACATTGGAAAAGAAGCGCACTGTTTTTCTTTGCAATGGATTTCTTGTTTTTATAAAAATGTTACCTGCTTATTAAAAAAAAAAATTAAGCCATATAGAAAACAATCAATCCTCCCTAATGTCACTGCCTAGAAATAAGCAAAATTAATATTTTCTGCCTATTTTTCTAGAACTCTATGTAGGGGCCAAAAGGCAGATAGAAAAATGGATGTGTCGTGAGACAGCAAGAACTCTTCAAGAATGGAATTGTTTTGTACTTACTGTTTTGAAGTTTGTAAATACCATTTGATTTTAAAAGAATAGAAATAAGTAAATTAAATCTGCTAAAATTACAACTAAAAGTGTATGAAATCCATGAAGAAGTTGAAGTAATTTTAAACCTACCCGTTTCAATTTTAGTGTGAAATGATTGCTTACGAAGAATAAGGCGATTGGGCACTCTTATTTGACATCTGTCTCGTCTCACCTCTCTTCACCTTTCAGATTTTGGTGATTATGTCACTTTTCACTTATTTTGGTCGGGGGGAGTGGGTGAACATTAAAAGCTTTATATTCACTCCTGTAGCTGTCATTTCCCTTGCTGTTCAGTCTTCCAGTCCCAGATGATCATTTCATTGGTTTAGCGCTCCTTGCTAATCTTTTTATACAACTTCTCCCTGCCTTTCTGAGTTCTTGATTTAATTTACATCATGTGTGGTTGAATAAGCCTTGTTCAAGAATTTTATTGGATGTGTTATTCTTGACTCACAGTTTCTTGTCACCAAAAACTTGATGACATTGCTCCATTGTCTCTCCTCCCTGCATGTTGCTGTGGTGGACACTGAGCCACGCTGACTTTTCTTCCAGCTTATAGGCGATTGGATTTCTCTGCCTAAAACCTTAACGAATCTGTTGTTATACTTGATACCTTAAGAAGGGTCTATATCTATGCATCTTTCTCAGTGAGTTTACGTGTCTTTCTCCCAGATAGGTTATTCTCTTTCAACGTAAAAATTCAGTGATTCTCTTCGTTCAGGATTTTTTACTCAGTATCCCTGGTTACTTTTTTTCTGTACCATGTGTTGGATTCTCTACTCAGGGAAACCCAGTATTATTATGTTGGATGAAACTTGCCTGTCTGCCATGTTTATTATCTTCTTTCTATTTAATGTATTTCTCATTGTCTCATTGTCTTCTGTGAAGACTGTGATAGCAGGTTTTCTCTCTACCATATTTATTGAGCCCATTACGTTTCTTGCTGTGTGTGATTTCTTTGTTAGATCTGTAATGGTTTGGGCTACTTGGTTTCTCTAGTGCCACAGGTCTTTTTATTTCATCCTGTCATTTTCTTTTCTCTCTCTCTTAGAGAGAGAGAGAAGAGAGAGAAAGAAAGCGTGCACAAGTGGGAAGAGGGGCAGAGGGAGAGAGAAAGAATCTTAAGCAGGCTTCGCATTCAAAGCAGAGCCCGATGCAGGGCTTGATCCCATGACACTGGGATCATGTCCTGAGGCGAAATCAAGATCGGATGCTCCACCAACTGAGTCACCCAGGCCCCCCCCATTTTATTTTCTTATTAATTAATGATTTTCAGTAGTATAAAAATGCTCATGAGAAATCTTCTATTGATAATTGGGTAATGTTTTCTCCCGTATTGTTTTTTGTTGGTGGTATTGTTTTGTTTGTTATGTGTGCCACTGTTGCGACATGGTATAACATGGCTTGACCTGCTATTGGAAATTTCTTTTGTTGTCTCTGTGTTAAATGGAAAAACCTATACCTGGGATTGAATACCAATACCTGAAACCAAAGAGCTGGTTCATGTGTTAATCACAGAGTAGAGTCATTCTGTCAGAGAACAGGAATTTGAGCTAAAATTTAAGGAAGTGATTGCCCAGACTAGTAAGGAATCTAACCACGAGAACGAGGACACTCAGTGGATTCCTCATTTGTGTGACTCACATCTCCATCAATCCAGGGCACATCTTGTGAGGAAGAGGGAAGACACGTGTGTTTGCATCCATTTTATCATCTGATCCGTCTTTTGTTCTAATCAGTTGAATTGTGTATCTTTTATTCAAAGTAAGTAATAGGCATCTGAGTGTTTCTGGTGACCCATTAACCCGCGGGAATCTTAAATTTTCTTTCCTCCTCTCTTCCTTTTTTTCCTTCCATTTCTTCCTTTAATCACTCTGATGTATTTAGATAGTTTCCTACCACTTTTTTCAGTTTTCTCATTCTTCAAGTGAACAACTGTATATAGGCCTTATGTTTGTTCAGATACAAACCTCACAGTACAGGTGAGTTTTCCCCGATTATATTTCTCCTTAACTTTGTCCACTTTGTCTTCCTTGTTTCCAGCTTCAACTTAAGGGCTAGATACAGTTTTGTGTACATTTTGCTCAACGCTAACTATGCAGCTGTAGCAGTGAGAAAAATAGCTTAGCTGGCACTGAGCACAGTTCTTGCTGGTGAATGTGGGCTCTGCTCTCTCTCTCTCTCTTTTGAGAAATGCCTATAGTAACACTTGCTCCAAGGTCAGAGGTATATCCTGTTCCTGTGGATTTCCGCTCACTCCTGCATGTTTTCAAGGTGCACTGGAAGAAGTTAACTCTGGTGACCTTTCCTACTTCTCTTGAGGTCCTGGGATACCAAGGGCTTTTAGCATTCAGGATTTGCTGTATGCCTTCTTAGAATTGACTGCTCTCCACCTAAGTCTCCTTAGCCCTCGATCGGAGAGGATTAGCGAGACTTCTCTGTATATTGTCATTTCCTGCTTTTGCTAGTTTTGTTTCTGGGGAGTAAGAAACCAGGTCAGGAGCTGTGCTCTGCCACCTTGAGACACAGCAGAATCATTTGGTTTTTCACTTGGATGCCTATTTAAGTGGCAATTTTTGAGTAATTTGTGTTCTTTGGTTTGGTATTATAGAGGATATATATTGTGTTCTTGCTTCACTCCGTGGTACTTACCAAGAAGTCCCCTCATATTTTTGCCTTCTTATAAGCACTTCTGTGCGCTCGGCTCTTGGGGAAATGGTCAGAGTCCATGCTTTGCCTGACTGTGGTAATGAATGGATGATTCTGTTTGGAGAACATTGAGAGGCACGTGCTTCATTTTCAAGTTGCTTCATTTTTCGAATTTCTCTAATACAAGTTGAACATCCTTGACGTGGCCAGTTTCCCTTCATCCCGTTCTCAGTCTAAAATGAAACTACTCCATAGCTTGACTGTCTTTGTTACGCAGAATTTCAAACCTCTAGGAAATACTGTCTGGGCGTCTTTAAGTCTCTTTAGCTGTCTTCCCCATCGTTCATGTGATCAACAGTGAAAGCAATAGAGGGAGTGCTTTCTGCCCCAATCCATCTGCAGAGGTGGCTCTTCCACTTTATTCTACAGTCCTAGCGATCCTGTGACATAGTAGTGGGGCTGCTATACAGTCACGAGAGATACGTGTGAGAGTGGCCAGAGAGGAGACGTGTGGTGGATGATGGGATACTTACGATTGCCCAGCAGTCTTGGCTGAGGATCCCATTCATACCCGCATCCAGCAGCAGCAGAGTCACTCCAGTGGAGACAAAGATCGCACTGACCGTGTTCATGCCTAGGCTGCCTTTAATCTAATGGAGGTGACAGGAAAAAGAAATCATACGTAGGAGAAAAATGAAGCAAAATGAAACAAGAATCAGTTAAATATAATGGCTCTCAATCCTTGAAATCTTCAAACAAATTTTGAAGTCGAAATGACTTTTGTTTTTCCTGCCTCTCTGAGTTTTGTTGAAAACTGTGCTGTATGCAGAGTGAAGGTAGCGTACTTCTAGTATCTGTAGAAAAAGGTACATAATACAGAGCAGAAGCCATCGCATTTGTCTAAAAGCCTCACACACAATAACAGTTGTGTTCCCGGTTTAAAATACTAAAACAACAAATAAAGCTTCAATGAGCACTTTTCTGCGGCACGCATTGTGTGAAATTATTTACGTACATCATCTCATGGAACTCCTAAAATCACCATACAAGGTAGTACAACAAAGCATCCAGTGTTACAAAGATGGAAAAGCGTGTCTGCAAAGACATGTTTGCTGATAAATTTAGAAATTGACGAAAACCCTGAAGTCGTTCTAGGGACTTGGTAAAAAAAACCCCAGGTTTAGAACAAGGAAGTCATTAGGCTTTTGTGGGTAAAGATGTATGGGTAGAGTACAAAATTTTCTTCAGTTTCTACAAGAAGATTTCGACACGCAGCAGGATAATTGGGAAGCCAAGTCTTCAGCCAACTTGCTAGCAGTGGCTGAGTTAGTTCTTTAGAATTCACAAGAGCTTTGGCATGCCTTAGGGTCTCCCCACGGGCCTCTAAAATGCTGCTGGAAAAATTGCTTCAGGTACCATTTTAGTAGCTGTCTTCTCCAATGGACAGATTCTGTGCCTGGACAACCTCAGTTAGAGGGAAGGATCCATAAATGATGCAGAGAAAGGGTGCTTTATTTTGTTTCTTAGATGACGACAGGAGTGGTTAATCGAGGTTAGACTGATTTTAGTTTTGTTTAGTCTAGCCTAGTCCCTAGTCCAGTCTCTAGTCTAACGTTTAGTGTCTAGTTTAGTGTCTGGTCTAGGAGAACTTGAGCAGCAGGACTCTTTGTTCCCATTTTCCCATTCTTTCCTCCTGCGCTGGATTAAATATAATTCTGAAACCACCTCTGCTCTGGTTGTCACCATGTCTTGGCAAATCACGTTCCTGCTCCTGTTTCAAAAGTAGACCAGGAAATTGCCAACGGTGGGGAGCTGTGGCCAAGAGAGTTGAAAGACCTGTCTCAGTGATTGGTTTCATAAACTTTTTCTGTACCCAATTGGTGCTTTCAGTGATGACTTAACAAACTGTAAAACAAAAGTCACATCTGAGTAAAAATAGGCTGTGTGCAAATAAAAAATAAAAATACAAGGCAAGGCAGAACTGAGAAGTGGCAAATGAATAAGAGAGTCTTTGATACCAAAGTGGCGGGTGGGTATTTCCTGGCTCCTATATTCTGCTTTGGAGTTCCCCTAATGCAGTGTGACCCGGTGGAACCAGGGAGCCCTAGGATAAAGCTAAAAACCTTACCTATACCAGTTTCCGCTCTTGGGAGTTAGACAGTCAGGACATGGGGCTCTGCCATTTCTGAGTGGCAAATTGTGTGGACCGTGCTGGGGCACACATACCATGGAGGCAACCGGTAGAAATATTTTTGGGGGAAAGAGTGCTCCCCTTTGCATTTTCTGAATCCACTTTCTCAGTTTTCCTCTCCAGATCAAAGAGTTTAAAAAGTAGAAACATTCTGACTTACCAGACTAGGGGAAAACTGCTTGGATGCCAGTATATAGAGAGCACTGGTAGCAATGAACTGTAGAAACAGACACATTTATTTGTGAAAGATGGGTTCTTTGGTCGTGGGAGCTTCTCTTTTAGTAGGAAAGATTGGTCTCTTTATGTTCATCTAGTTTCCCTGTCGAAAGTTCCTCTCATACTTCTCCATTTTCTGGAGTAACTTTCCAAGATTGTTTCCTTTGGACTTCTCCCTTTTTTTCTCTCCTTAGTTTCTCGCATGTAAAGAACTCATTCTCTTGTGAGCTTACCATGTGTGATGACTTCTGAGCTCACAGCTCCGTCTCTTGTCATGATCGTTTGCATGTTTTAATCATGTTCCCGATCACCTCCTTTTGCCTGCCTCCACCCAGTACATACATTTCCATCTAAAACATAATAGGAACTAAAACTTTGTTGGTTACTTGATCAGTGTAAACTTGAGGGTATGAGTTTAAACTGCAGGTTAAAATGGAGAAGAAAAGCTCTTCTTTTTAAAATACTCAACCAGAGCTGCTATATCTCACTTTTACAGTGGATCAGATGTGGGTCTTTTATTAAAAAATGGGCAATGCATAGGCTCGGGACAGTGGTATCTGATAGACTGAGAAGGAGAGGTGTTCTAGCAGTCTACGCACAGAGATGCCAACCCCGATCGCATATCCGCTAATAAAAGCAAAGGAAAGAAATGCAAAAACGAGTCCATAAATGGCGTCCATTAAACCTAAAATAATTCGGAAACCAATGTGCATCAATCCAATCAGGATCTGGATTGCCTGAAAAAAGAAAATGGGCATTTTAAGGTTGCTTCTTCATTTTCAGGTATGAATGAGGCATCACTGTCATTGCTGCTGCTGCTTTTTTGTTGTCAGCTCCGTCAAGATGCATGGCTGTCCTTTATGCATATATACCTGTACCGCAGGAGGTGGGCCACAGAGATTTTGGCAGACGCTGGAGCCAGGCCCTCAGCAGAGGCCTTGTTTGAGGTATTTGGGGAGGCTTGTAAGGATGGCCCAAGGAGAGTTCTTCAGGTGCGTGGTTAAGCATGCAATGGTGTCCCCTGAGAGCCTCTAAAAGACTCTTAGGAAAAAATGCTTAAAAAAAAGTTTATTTATTTATTTTGAGAGAGACAGAAAGAGCACACATGCATGAGGGAGGGACACAGAGAGAATCCCAAGCAGGCTCCACACTGTCAGCGCAGAGCCCAACGTGGGGTTTGAGCCCACAAACTCGTGAGATCATGACCTGAGCCAAAATCAAGTGTCAGATGCTTAACCAACTGAGCCACCCAGGTGCCCCTGGGAAAAAATGCTGTAACTTTTTTTTTTTTAATTTTTTTCAAATGTTTATTTATTTTTGAGACAGAGAGACAGAGCATGAATGGGGGAGGGTCAGATAGAGAGGGAGACACAGAATCCGAAGCAGGCTCCAGGCTCTGAGCTGTCAGCACAGAGCCTGATGTGGGGCTTGAACCCACGGACCGTCAGATCATGACCTGAGCCGAAGTCGGACACTTAACCGAATGATAATATTCTAAACCCTTCACATTTATTGTTTCATGTAATCTTCCAACCGATTGGATGGAGACACAGAGCTGTCTGTCTTCGTTTTCTCAGGCTGCTGTAACAAAATACTGTGCTACCTTCTGGGTAGCTCATAAACAACGGAAATTTATGCCCACAGGTCTAGAGGCTGGGAAGTCCCACGTTCAAGGTGGTTGCCTTCTGGTGAGGGCTCTCTCCTTGGTTCATAGCGGGGGACTTGTCACTGTGTTTTCACGTACCGGAAAAGGCTAGGGATCCCTCAGGAGCCTCTCTTGTAAGTCACTAATCCCATTCATGAGAGTTCCTCCTTCATGATCCAATAAGTATTTCCCAAAGGCCCACCTCCTAATACTATCTTTAAAGTTAGGATTTCAACATAGGAATTTTGGGAGGACATTCAGAACACAGCAGTGTCCAAGGTCATATAATTACTGAAGAGCAGATCTGGAAATTTAATATAGGAGATCGATTCCAGAACTTGTGTCTTAAGTATTGCATCCAGCCTCCCTGAAGGTTCAGCTCCACCTCTCCACAAAGTCATCTTGATTATACTGGTCAGCGTAAGCGCTTCTTTCTTTCTAAATGCCTGTTTTATTTTATGATATAGATTATACACCTTATTACTTGGTTTTATGCTTGTTTATATTGTTCTTTTTTAAAAAAAATCTTAGGTGCACAAACATTTTCTTGTTGGCCAAGACATATCCTCAAAGACAGGGAATACATCTTTGTACCTCTTAGAGCACCTTCCTTCATCCTGGATGAGCACATTTGTGAGAAATAAGTACTGTTAGACTGGGCCAGAAGTTAACTGGAGATTTACCATTTGTTTCTTCCCAAACGTATGCCTTAATCTGCCCAAGAAGACTGCAGATACAAAGATTGCTGTGTTTATTTCTTCAGTAGCTCTCTGTTGAGTACAGTTAAGTTATTAAGTTGAATCAGAGTTGGAAAAAAAATCACAGCTTCCTAAATAGTGCTAAGAGATTCATATTTTCTTTGAATAATGAATTTCCTTGAAGTTCAGGCTAATGAAAGCTATGAGCCTTCTCCCTGAAAAACCATTCTTAAACATCCATCCATACACACATCACACTTTTGTATAGAACTTCAGAGGTGTCATGGGCCTCTTTTAGCCAACCACGGGTCTCAGTTGAAGTGATTAGGCATTATATTTGGCTTTTACAGACTCTTCTTTAGAGAAGAAGTTCAGTCATCTGACCTCAGGCTTCTTATCCTCACCCTTGCCATCATCTTGATGGCAGTTAGATGTTGGGTTAATGCTGGTCTACTCTTCTCCTGGTATCACCCTGCCTGTACCATATACCGACCAAACTTGCCTACAGGCCAGATTTGGTAATTTGGTCATTTAACTCACTCTTGATGTTTGGCCACGGCTACTTTACGTTCTGAGTCTGCTGGGGCAGATGCCCCAAGTCCTACCACCTGCGGCTCCTGTACTGTTGTGGTGCTTGGGGGCTACTAATAGTGTAGATGTACAGTCTTCAGGGAAAATAAATAGCTTCTGTCAACTGGAACTTTTACAAACAAAACGGCAACCATCACTTTAAAGTCCTTCCCCTGAACGCCTCTCTGTTACCAGTTAGAATGCCCCAGTGGCTCCCCATTTCCACTCAGAGTACAAGCCAGAGCCTCTGTCCTCCAGGCCTCACAGGGTCTGGCCCCCACCCCTCCTCTGCCCTCCTTGAGATGACCACCTCCCTCCATCATACTGTTCTACTTAACCGGCCTCCTTCCTGTTTCCCAGACACAGCGCATGTTCTCCTCTAAAGGCCTTTCCAACTTTACCTGGAAGCTCTTGCCCTGATGTCTGCATGGTGTGCTCCTCCCTTCCTGTCTTTGCTCAGATGTCATCTTCTAAGGAAAGCCTGCTCTGATCACCTTGAAATTGCTACCCCTGCCCTTCACTGCCTGGTACTTCTTATACTTTTTATGCTTCTTTATTTATTTACACTGGTTGTCATCCCCCACTATACAGTTTCTAGAAGAATGTTCAGAAATGTTTAATGATTGGACATGTAGGTCATGAGATCACAAACTTCTCTCCACGTATAACTTATAAGCACAATCAAACCTTGCAAATGCAAAATTAAAATTCTCATAGTAAGTAGACTTACCCCTAGTATCTTTGCTTCTTCTCTAAAGTTTGTGGTTGCTGCTCCTGTAGCTGGGTTTACCATTTGTATGTTTCCTTGGCCCTGCTGACTCTTGGTGATGATTCCTGGAGACCCAAAGAAGGGAGGCTGGGCACTCTGAGCTTGTTTTGTCGGGTGCGTGAAACCCAGAGGTGGTGGAGACCCAGGAGCCATGGTGTTGCTTGGTGGGTAAGGACTGAGTGTGGTTTCATATGTTTGAGGTTGGTTTGTTGGCTGGGATGACATCACTATGTCCTAAGTACTACAAAACATAACAAACTTGTAAATTTACCCACGAAAGAAATTAAAGACAATCTTGTCAAGTGTCAGTTTTCTGTGTGAACACTGTAGAGCAAGTGAGCAAATAGTGGGTGATGACAACCAATGTAAACACGATCCTCGTTTGACTTTGGAAGGTATACCTCCTATAGTTCAAAGGAAGCGAAGGAGGGGGAAGACAGGGATGGTTTTATTTTCCAATGATTGTTCAATTTTGTGAAGTATTTATACATATTAACCTCCCTGAGTTCATTGCTTCTGAAGGACAACAGAGGGAGGGAAGGGATGGTGGTGGGCTGACCCAGAGATGTCCACATTCTAACCGAGGAAGCCGTGAATATGGTGGGTTACACGGCAAAGGGGGTTTAAAGTTGCAAATGGGGTTTAAAGTTGCAAATGGAATTAAGGTTGACAATCAGCTGACCTTAAACGGAGATTTCCTGGGTTATTTGGGTGGGCCGAGTGTAATCACAAGGGTCCTTAAAAGTGGAAGAGGGAGGTAGAAGAGAGAGAAGGAGGTGTGGAGATGGAAGCAGGGGTGGAGAGAGGCTGTGCTGCTGGCCTGGAGTGGAGGAAGGAGCTGGGAGCCAAGGACTAGGGTGGCCACTAGAAGCCGGAAAAAGCAAGGGAAACATTCCTTCCTAGGGCCTCCAGGAGAGAATGCAGCTCTGCCCACACCTTGATCTTAGCTCAGTGGAACTGGTGGGCTACAGAACTGTCAGAGAATTTGTATTGTTTTAAGCCACTAAGTTTATGGTAATTTATTATGGCAATAAATAGAAAACTAATACAGGGGCCAAGGATACAATTGGATGGTAAAAAAGCGGTCCAAGATTTAAAATAATCTGTCACTGCTTTTCCAAATAGATAATTCACATATGGCCAATTAAATTGATCGTCTTGTTCTATAGGAAAAATACTCTTGAGGTTCCCTATTCATTTTTGTCCTCTGGAAGCACAGAGTATCTCAGGTCCTTTGTGGCCAAGGGGAATTTTGTTGGAAATCAACCAGCACAACTATATATGGACAGTAATCATTATTTACCCTTGGGAAAAAAAAAAAATGATACTTAAAAAAGTTTGTGTTCAGTGTCCTTAGATTCCTTTTTTTAAGACCTCCTTCCCAAACCATTTTCTTGTACATTATAAATATTAAAAAAGTAGGAGTGCTGAATGCCTGCATCTTTGTGTGAAGTATGAGTAGTCTGCTTGGCGCATTCCTCCACTGGTGTTTAATCAGTGACGCTTATTCAGACTATGTCGTAGAATCCTGAAATTTCAGAGTCTTGCCAATTGTTTTGTCTTTTACCTTGGGTTTACGAAGAGAATTGGGAGCAATACAGGTTAAATGCCGTGGTTGAGGTTACATAGAAAATGTGTGGCAGAACCAGGACTAGAAGGTTGAGCTCTTGGTTGTTGGTGTGGAGCTCCCCATTCCAACCACCCTGCTCACTCTGGATGCTGGCAGAGCTGGCCTGTTTATTTTTGAGACAGAGAGAGAGAGAGAGAGAGAGAGAGAGAGAGCATGAATGGGGAAGGGATGGAGGGAGGGAGACAAAGACTCCAAAGCAGCTCCAGGCTCTTCAGCACAGAGCCTGATGCAGGACTCGAACCCCAAACTGTGAGATCATGACCTGAGCTGAAGTTGGGCGCTTAACCGACTGAGCCACCCAGGTGCCCCAGAATTACGGTCTTTTGATGCATGGAGAAGACTTTACAAGCCAGACTGACTTCTTAATGGTTCAGTGATTAACTTGGTAAGGCCTCAGCCTCAAGTGAGTTGTCTAGAGAGCTAGCATTTTATGAAACAGTTATTATAGGCACAGTAGGGTGTCATGGTCAGGAGCAAGAACTTGGGGTTAGAATCCTGGCTCTGACATCAGCTCTGTGTCTTTGGCAAGCTTGCTAACCCCTCTTTGCTTTAGTTTCTTATCTGTAAAATGAGGATCATAGGAGTACCTTCCTTATAGGGTTACTTGGAGTATTAAGGAGTTATTCCGTGTAAAGTTCTTAGAGTTGTACCTATTAGAACTTCATGGGTTGGCTCCATTACTGCCAAGCTGATGAAACATATTATCTCTCTTAGTCTTTAACCACCCCTGCTGCCCCCGATGAGGTAGGTATTAATATCATCCTCATCGTACAGTGAGAGAATTGCATCAGAACCTACACTTGTAACCCTTAGTTTTGAGCTGCTTAGGTGCTAGATACAACTGAAAAAGGTGGAAAATTAAGGGGAAAGGTGGAAAACACATTTTGGAAACCTCTGAGTACAAAGGGATTACTTTTTCAGAGCAGAAACACATTTTAATTCACAAAAGGTTATTTATTTTAATTTTTTTAAAAACTTATTTATTTTTGAGAGAGAGAGAGAGAGAGAGAGAGAGAGAGACAGAGTGTGACCAGAGGAGGGGCAGAGAGAGAGGGAAACACAGAATCCAAAGCAGGGTCCAGGCTCCAAGCTGTCAGCACAGAGCCCGACGTGGGGCTCTAACTCATGAACAGCCAGATGGTGACCTGAGCTGAAGTCGGACGCTTAACTGTCTGAGCCATCCAGGTGCCCCACAAAAGGTTTATTTTAAACAAACAAACAGTTCCATAGCTCTGATTCTTGGAGTGACTCCCTATAGCTCTCAAATAACATTTGAGAATATGAGATTTTATAACCCATGGATGTGACTTCTGCGACTATTTAGTGCTCAGGCCCTATCAATGTGCTATTTCCCTAACTCCCCATCTGCTCCTTCACTAACTCTGGGGCCTGGAGCAGCTTTCTTAACCAAATCCGTGTTATCAGTCCCTGTGTCTCAGCTATGAAATGAGACTAACGATGTCATTCGGAGTGGCAGGTATGAAGATCAGGTAATCTCAATTCCTGTGAAGCTGTTGGAACGGTGCCCATATGGAGCTTGATAAAAGGTAACTATCATTCTATTCTCAGAACCCAAAGTCTAGGTTGAAGAAGGGGATGTGGGCATATGAAAAGTGTATGATGGAGATTGAACTCAAAAGGTCAGTGCCAAGACCAAGGAGCTAGGAGATGGGAGCTCATGGTTCGGTAATTAACCAGAACGAAATTTTTCTTAAGATTTTTTTCTTTAAGTATTACAGCAATTAAATGATCTGTGCATGGAGGTGCTCTCGTTACCTCCTTCCTTTCCTGTTGATCATTGTCATTTTTGTTTGTTTCATTGGGAAACTTAATAAGAAATTTCAAGGTTTTTCATTTATTTATCAACATTTTTTGATTTCATATCTGCTGTTTACTTCTTGGACTAAGGCCTGTGTGTTCCATATAGAATCCAGACTATTAATAGTTTATAAAGAGTATGCTAGTCTTAGATGTGTTCTTATGGGGGCAAGTACTGCTTGTAGAAAAAGGTTTAAAGAGCTGAGCCAGTCTCGATCCTTTGACTTTATACTAAAATGACTTAATGTACAAACAGCTCTACTGGTTACCTAGTTGGTACAAAGGGAAGGGAAAATGCTCAGGGGAATAACTAAGTAATAATTCAGTTGAAATGAAGATAATCCTGAAAATGATGGAGGAAAAGGGAAACCAATGAAATGACTGTTTTCATCAATAGCGCCTTTTGTGCGATATTTTTTCTTGACCGTTGGTAAAATATTTACTATCAGTTGTCCTTTCTTCTAAAAATTAGGGCAACTGTAATTATTTGTAAACCCAAAGAACACATCAAAAATAAGTCCAATGAGGGGCACCTGGGTGGCTCAGTCGGTTAAGCATCTGACTTCAGCTCAGGTCATGATCTCGTGGTTCGTGAGTTCATGCCCCGCATTGGGCTCTGTGCTGACGGCTCAGAGCCTGGAGCCTGCTTCGGGTTCTGTGTCTCCCTGTCTCTCTGCTCTTCCCCTGCTTGCATCTGTCTCTCTCTCTCAAGATAATAAGTAAACATTAAAAAAAAAAATAGGTCCAATGAGATCAAAAGCACAGGACTGTTGCAAATAAAAATTGGAAACATTTACTTTATTCTAGTTTCTTTTTTCCTCCCTTCCACATGAATGTCACTTTTAACGTTACAGGGTGAGGATGACCGCCATCTTTGAGAAGAGGTTGTAGCACACAGTGGATCATAGTTCTAAATCATTTCTACGGCGTTCCCCCCCTCCCCGCCCCCCGTGCATACATAAACAGGAATACTGACCTAGTGAAAATGAGTGATCTTCCCCACCACGGTTTTTTCTCCCCGTAACAAAGCGCCTCGATCAAAAAGTGTTGCAGAAGCAGCGCTACAGTATTTCTGCCGTGCTCTGTAGTCCTGTGGTAGCCGCATTATCATCAGATTGCTCACAAATGGAACATCGCTTCCCCTTGTTGATTAATGTTCGTGGAATGGCACACATTTGAACCTCCTCTGTCATCTCTCTTAGCATTAACTTTTGATTTTTTTTCCCCTTGAAGTATCTTTATCCTGTGTTAGGGCAACTGACATTCTTTTTCATTTCTGTCTTGTTTTGCATTTTCCCCTTATTTCACTTCTTCCCTCTCGTGGTCTCTTTTCCCTCACTTACCTGCTTGGCCTGACTTGGAGTCCAGAGTTAGCTTCATCCCTCCAGCCTAGAGAACGGGATGCTGTAGAGAGCCCACCTGGGGACAGACCGGCGCTGCTCTTTCCGCCCATTGATTTGGGGGAAGAGACAGAGATGTGTCAGTGGACTTACTCCGTTCCTTTGGCACCCATCTGCTTCCTCGTTTTCTTCCAAGTTCTGTGCCAGTTTGAGATGTTTATCTGGTTATTAGAGGCACTTTTCACTTCCGTACTTCAAATCAAGCTGTCTCCTCTTTTTATTTAACTCCAAAGTCCTTCTGTCCTTGACTCTCTTCCACCCCAAGTGGATATGCGGGCCCAACTGTAAACTTGGAAATAGGCTGTGCTTTTACGCTTTCCTCCCCTTTGTCCTGGGAAGCCCTTTCTGACAAACCCAAACACGTAAGTGCTCGTTTTTTTCCAGCCCCTTGGCGCTCTCTGATACTCATTAGTGCAACATCCTACTGCATTTCAGCGCCTTTTAAGTTAGATGAACAAAATTGGAAAATGTAGATAAGAAACAAAGAAAAGCGTCCATACTCCCACCAGCCACATGTAATCAATGATAATATTTTCATTTAGATTTTTAATGTTTTGTTTGTAAATACATATTTTACATAGAGACATTTATGATTTTGGACCATAAATTAGGATGAAATTAGGATCCTATTAGGATCCTAAATTAGGATCATAATGCATATACACTTCGTAACCGGATTTTTTAGCTTCATGTTTTTTAAACGTCTTTTCATGTCAGTAAGCTCATAAGTATTGTAATTCCTTTTTAAAAAAAATTTTAATGTTTATTTTTGAAAGAGAGAGAGAGAGAGAGAGACAGCATGAGTCGGGGCGGGGGGTGGGGGGTGGGGGGAGGGCAGAGAGAGAAGGAGACACAGAAACTGAAGCAGGGTCCAGGCTCCATGCTGTCAGAGCAGAGCCCGATGCAGGGCTCGAACTCATAAACCATGAGATCATGACCTGAACCAAAGTTGGACACTTAACCGACTGAGCCACTCAGGCACCCCATTATTGTAATTCTTAATAGTGACATGGTACCCCTTTTTGGGGAAGTGTCCTATTACATTTCGATGATTTATTTTCAGGACTGTCTCACAGTGACACCTGAATGCCTTGAGGGCAGAGATCCTTGGGCAGGGACCAATGTCCCATCTCTAGCCCTGTGTATTATACAACATCTCAACCATGATAAGATTCATTAAATGTATGTCAAATGACTTAGTGGAGTGAATACAGATTCCTCTTCTATGTTTTTTTTTTCCTTATCTGTTTCCTTATCTGTACTGTTGAAGTTTTCTTTCTCTTGTGGTTTTTACATTTTGATATATTTTTCTAAAATGGAAAAATAGATACTGAAGATTTATGAATGCTGTGAACTTGGGAAAGTGACAGTTTCAGGCAATAACATTGCTCAAAGACTGAAAGTGATTAAAGGAACAAGAAATCAGCGTTATTTTAGAAAGGCCACAGAGGCATGGTGATACTTGTCTGGCAAAGTATCACATGACTAACATGATTCATGTTATCCAGACAACGGAAGGAGAAAGGTGAAAATAAATGGTGTTTTTTAAACCTAGAATGCCTTCCCTTCTCCTGTGGCCTTCCAGACCTACCTCCATGCAGTAAATCTTACTTGTTAGTAGACTTCTGCATTGTTGTGTCTCCTTCCTGGTCCCATAATGCCTTGTGCCTCACTAGCTTAAAACATTCTTGTAAAACCGAGTTTAACATTAAATAGAGGTGACAGATGTTACTAGTTATTTAAAATAAAATGCTTACTTCATTTTTATAAGGGAAGAAAAAGCTTCTTTCTTTCTTAAGTGAATATGGAACTCATTATTCAGAGTTCAGAGTTCCGAAATAAGGGCTACCAAGAAACACAAGTATTTCAGAACATGTGTTTTCTTTTTTTTTATTTTTTATTAAAATTTTTTTTATGTTTATTTATTTTTGAGAGAGAGAGAGAGAGAGAGAGAGAGAGAGCGCGCGCGCGCGCGTAAGTGGGGGAGGGGCAGAGAGAGAGGGAGACACAGAACCCGAAGCAGGCTCCAGGCTCTGAGCTGTCAGCACAGAGCCCGATGCAGGGCTGGAACCCATGAACTGCGAGATCATGACCTGAGCCAAAGTCGGACGCTTAACCAACTGAGCCACTCAGGCACCCCACAACATGTGTTTTCTACCTTCGGTGATCTTCTCCACTAGCTAAGAGAAGGTTGTGCCCATGGTGGTATCCCATGGGATTGCAATGATATGATCTGTGACTGAAAGGATCTCCAGAGAAAGTGTGGGAATTAATATCATTAAATAATGAACTTCCAACTAAACAAGGGATATGTGATAGTAGTTGCTATTATTATGATAATAATGTAGCTAACAATTACTAAAGCTGCGTCAGAGGGAACTTTCTGTAGCTGAGTCAGAGGGAGGTTAAGTAACTTGCCCAGGGTGTTAAAACTAGTAAATGCTAAATACTAAGTCTCCACAAATACCACTTGTACATAGGATGTAACACCTGCCTTTCATAGTGAAGTCAGACTGCTCTCTGTCTGTAGTAACATCGCTTGGAAACTGAGCCTGGACCCTTCAATATGCAAATATTTTCCTTTTGACACATTTGAGTGCAGTTCTCTCACTAGGCTCCCTATCTTAGGGGTACTCCCTAGGGTAACCAGGTCACACATGGAAATTTCTCTCATCTGCTCTTTTTTGATCACATCCCTTTGTTTCACAGAAGGAAATTAAGATGTTGATACATGAGTTATATTTGCCAACACGCCTTTCTTAAAGAGTTACTTCTCTTTTGTCAACAGGGTAATACCCTTGCTGTTTTTCTCTGGATTTTCAGCATGATTTCAAATATTCACATGTAATTCATATCAACTATATTAATTTCTTGGTCAACTAAAAGTACACCCCTACTCCATTTCTCTAAAAAGGGAACAGTATTGCATTGAATTCTTCCTGCCAAATCTCTATTGCAAGTTAATAGCCCATTTCACTGACTTTATGCTGTCACTAGATTATCATTTTAGAAGTACATTAATCTGTGCTTACCTGATTTCTCAAAACCTGCAAACGACCGGAGGAGTAGTATGGTCCTTGTGAGAGAGCACCGTGCATATTCACAAAGTAGTGTCTGTCTTATGTAGCCTCTGAGCGGTGCAGGCTAGTGGTTCAGGTGGCTTCTTTATACTGCAAAGTGGTTAGCTGTTTACTGTTTTCTCCTGTTTGTTCCTGTATAAAGACCCCTTGTTGGGGCACCTCGGTGGCTCAGTTGGATGAGTGGATGAGTGTCGGGACTTCGGCTCAGGTCATGATCTTGTAGTTCATGAGTTCGAGCCCTGCATCAGGCTTGCTGCTCTCGGCACATAGCCCACTTCAGATCTTCTGTCCTCGCCTCCCTGCTCCGCCCCCCCCCACCTCCACAGCCATCCCTCCCCCACTTGTGCTCCCTCTCTCAAAAATAAATAAAACTAAAAGAAAAGAAGACACCTTGTCACACAGTAACAGTTAAATTGGTGGCCAGTTTATGAAACTGCATACATCCTAATCTTCTAAGTTTTGCATATAAGTAACTGAGTGAACTCACATGGCAAAAATATTATGGAATCAAATGATTTGTTCTCTTAGGCAGTGAAATTTTCACTTGCGTATACTTATTAGAACTCTATTGTATAACCAGAGCCCTGTCATTACAACTTAAGGACAACAAAAACGCTTCTCTAGTTAGCTTTTCTAGGAAGTAAGTGATCATTTTAAAAGTTTCAAGTCTGGGGGCGCCTGGGTGGCGCAGTCGGTTAAGCGTCCGACTTCAGCCAGGTCACGATCTCGCGGTCCGTGAGTTCGAGCCCCGCGTCAGGCTCTGGGCTGATGGCTCGGAGCCTGGAGCCTGTTTCTGATTCTGTGTCTCCCTCTCTCTCTGCCCCTCCCCCGTTCATGCTCTGTCTCTCTCTGTCCCAAAAAAAAAAAAAAAACGTTGAAAAAAAAAAAAAGTTTCAAGTCTGGGGAAATCGTGGAGCCGGATTCCTAAGAAATGAACCAACGGTCCGAATTTCAGACAGGCTTGGTTTTGGGCAGGTGTGAGGCTGCACCCTGGTTCTGCGGTTGGAGTGGAGGAACCAGAGCACTGGCCAAGAACGGCCCTCCAGGTCAGCGCTTCGCAAACTACCTGCGAAGAAAGACCATTAAAAAAAAAAGTGTTTTCCATCCATTGGGAACTAACACTTTTGGGGAATGTGAAAGGAAGTATTTGCTAGGAAAAATAAAAAAGACAACAAGTCAAGCCCAATTCTTTTGTTAGAATCAGTGGGTGCAAAGTTGTTATAATAAAAATAAAGCAGTCATAACATAGGAAAATAGAAGAGTCACAAATTTGAAGGCACTGATTCATAAGCAATTAATATAATTATATTGCACATAACTTTTGGTCTTCAAACTTGTAGCTGAATGAAAAGTTACAGAGTAAATCAAGAGTTTCCACTTTAAAAATCTATACTCATGCTTGGAACACACATTATGTGTGTCACTAAAAATTCGAAGTTCCACATTAAAAGATATTTTTTTAATATTTACTTATTTTTGAGAGAGAGAGAGTGACAAAGCGTGAGGGGTTGAGAGAGAGGGAGACACAGAATCTGAAGCAAGCTTCAGACTCTTGAGCCTGACGCAGGGCTTGAACTCACCTTGAACCTTGAGACCATGACCTGAGCCAAAGTCAGACGCTTAACTGACTGAGCCACCCAGGCGCTTCTAAAGTTCCACATTTAAATGAGCTTGTTTCATGCTTATTAGTTTGCTTAATATAAATTGTACTGAAGGCAATGCTACTTGCAGAGGATAATGTATTTTTAAACTGTTTCTGTTTTGTTTTAATAATACTCAGAGTAGAGAAATCAATCACACAGCAGTATGTTTATAGGAAAAGGAGAGATTTAGAATATTTTCAGCAAATACACAATAGTTATTTTAACATTTATAATAAGGTAATTGATGCCATATTCTCAGTGCACGTCTTCAAGCCATCAGTAGTCAGTTCCAACAGTTTATTCAGTGCAGTTACAGAGTAACTATTTTTTTTCTTTTGGCTAGAAAAATGGACTCTGGAAAGATTAACTGTTGATTTATGGAGCTACTTTTGATGGGATATAAAATTCATAAGGTGATTTGTCATGGCTTTTTGCAGATATGTTAATGTCAAAACCATCCACCATTTCCTTTCTGGTTGCCGTTAAGTTAGATTACCTGCCATCACTGTCTGTAAACACTCTGTTTTTCTAACTCACTGGCATTTGCTTTTGCCCTTTCATCTTTTCATTGTAAAACATTTTGCAGTCCTCCTGGCTTAGAAATATTCAGATTATTCCCCTCCAGTGAACTGGGTCTCTGAGACTGTAGGTCAAATATGAGCCAACCAAGAGGAGGGGAGTTAGCCAGAGGCCAGGTGCACTCATGAATGAACGCATGTGGCTTCCATGGTGTGGCTTTTTACAAGGCTTGGAAACTGTGTGTGTGTGGTTTCTGAGCCTGAGTTGTAGCCTCAAGTGACAAGTGCAGTATGGAGAAGTAACTGTGACATAAAAGTGACAGATTTCATCACCAGATGGCCTTCAAGTTTAGTGGTTTTTTTTTTTGTTTTTTTTTTTTTTTTGTTTTTTTTTTGCATTACAGTTTTAATTCTTTTTCTGGAATATCAGGACATTATTGTCGAACCTTCAGAGACAAGAACACATGTCCTTCTGCTTCTCCCCTGACATTGTACAATCCTAGAAAATAATCAACAGTTGGGAATCTTATAATAATGCTTGTACAGTATGTGTATTTGGTTCACATATCTTGAACCTAAAGAAAGCATTTGTCTATGAAAGACCTTGAATTCTAGTAGATAAGGGTTAAATTGGTTTTGTGACTCTAGCTAAAACTATTGAAGTGCAGAAGAACAGAGCACATTTAAAAATTCACTAGATATTCACTGAGGGCCGATTCAGGGCCCGACACTGCCTTGCGTTCTGATGAGTGAACATGACAGAAAGTACTTTCACACTCTGTGGTTCTGTGTCTTTTAGGTGCTTCTCTTCCTACTGTTCTGCATTAAAGCTTCAGCCGAGCAGACCAAGTTTCTTCCTAAGATAGGATCCTATCATCAGAGCCCTCCAAGTTGATGGCATAAGTAAGGGTAAAGGCTACAGACATTTTCAGATACTTGTATTCTGTTCGGGTCAGGTTTGGTGGGGGAGTTTCTGAAGTATTAATACCTTTCATTTCACCAGTGGGAACCCATTTCTAACATGCCAATGCTGTGGAATAAGCCACCCGTTTTCAAAAAAATTATGACATTTATTGCTCTAATTAGCAGAAGGTCTAATGTCAATCACTGTAACTAATTGCCTCCGGAGAATGTGTGAATGCCAGTTAACCATCGCCATTTCTTTTTTTTTTTTTTTTTTTTTTTTTTTTAATTTTTTTTTTTTCAACTTTTTTTAAAATTTATTTTTGGGACAGAGAGAGACAGAGCATGAACGGGGGAGGGGCAGAAAGAGAGGGAGACACAGAATCGGAAACAGGCTCCAGGCTCCGAGCCATCAGCCCAGAGCCTGACGCGGGGCTCGAACTCACAGACCGCGAGATCGTGACCTGGCTGAAGTCAGACGCTTAACCGACTGCGCCACCCAGGCGCCCCAACCATCGCCATTTCTAATGTCAACAGTAGCTACTTGGTGTCTAGCTTAATACAGCTAAAAAGTAACCATTTTTTACAGTGTGAATTGAAGTATTTGAACATAGATATCGTAACCCCAGGTCTTAACCCACAGATAGTCAGATTGAATGGGTCTGAAATGGGGTTCAGAATTTTTAATAATCACTCCCAGTTGAAGGGAGGCCACCATATTTTGAGAATCACTGGATTATTATAGCAGAAGCATAGGGGGCTGGAAAAAGCTATAGTGGCAGATAAGCTGTGTACCCATTCAGTGGAATACTAGTCAGTAATAAAAAGTAATAAACTGTTGGTGTCTACAACAGCTGATGGATCTCAGGAGTATTATGTTGAGCGAAAAAAGCCAATCTCAAAAGGTTACATACCATATGATTTTATCTATAGTGTGTACAGTCTTAAAATGACTACATACGGTTGCCAGGGTTAGCGGTGAGGGTGTAACTAGGAAGGGAGAGCATGAGGGAGTTTCTTTGTGGTTATGGAAGAGTTCTATATTCTCAAGGGAGTGTTTTGGGGATGGTTTGACCGTGCTGGTCATTACATGAATCTATGCACGCGATAAACTGTATAAACATAAAAAATACCGTATGAAAAACTGGTGAAATAAGTTCTGAGGCTTATTATTTAATAGTATCATACAAATGTCAGTTTCCTGGTTTTGGTAATTGTGCTAAGATTATATAAAATAAGAACATGGGAGAAGGTGAGAGATGGGTGCCAGGGAGCTTTTGTGCTATGTTAGCAGTCTGTTCCTGAATCTAAAATAATTTCAAGATAAAAAGTAAAAACCAAAGACAAAGCAAACCGAGGTGGATGTGAGGCTATAAATGTGGAAGATGGCGTTCGAAAAGAGAAAAGGAAGGCCGAGCCCATGGTGGAATCTAATGCAGGTACTCCGGGTTCAGATTCCTGTTTTCCCCCTTCCTAGTTGTAACCTTGGGCAAGTTGGTTAGCCTCTCTGTCCTTTAGTCAGCTCATCATGGGAAAGGGGAAATAGTATCCATGCCAAAGGCTTATGGTGACAGTGAAGGGATTATGTTTACAAAACACTCTTATAGTGTTTGATACATAGGGAAAGACTCAGAGAGGTGGGGAAAGAACCGTGGAGATGTGGGTTAGAGTGGCTGGGGGAACAAGGGCAAGTGCAGGGGCCCAGAGGATGGACAGAAACACCCTGCAGGGAATGGGGAGGGGTGCCGGGTTGGGGAGGAATACAACCTGGAAGACTAGGAGAATACACGGTTGGCTCGGAAGGTACAGATAACAGGATTAGCTACAGGTAGCGATTTGAACTACCTCTCCGGAAGTTTGAGCCAGGAGAATAAAAGCTCAAGTACTTGGAACTGATGTCGGGGATACTTGGAAAAGAGGAAAGTTGTGTAGAAGACAAAGACATGTTTACTTTTGTTCTAATCTGAGCGCCCTGAGAAGTTAGTGTTGCTGATGGAAGCTGTCTTGGAGGTGATTCTCAGAGGTGATTCCACTAGGTTCTTAAAGAATAAAGTCTAACATAATTATTCAAAAAGGATTGATTGAGCAGGAGATGGGATGCTGGGGTGAATGAAAAATGGCTTTTACCTTCAGACAGCTGATATCCTAATGGGAGAGTAAGTGAGTGAAAGTCAGTGAAATATGCAGTTACTCTGAAATCCAACTAGTTCATCAGATAAGAATTCATGGTACTTGGTGGGGAAAGCACTTGCCTTTGAGCAGGACTTCTTCCGAGGTAAGAGGGTCCATGGGATCCCTGGAGCTAAGAAGCAATCTTTGTTTAAAAGCAGCAGCATGAGAATATAACTTTGTCTAATACTGGGAACCATTAGTGGCCTCTGCTCTCTCACTCGTTGACTCTTCCCCAAAAGAATCAATGAAGAAGGATGAGCGGTCATGTTTGGTGATCACTTTTCATAATCTCCCCTGGGTTTTTGAGTGTTAGGAAACAGAGGTAGGGATGTGGGGGCACACAACACTGGTCAGCCCCTATCTGCACCCCCCAGTGGACATCGTGTTCACTTCCTTTCCTGTCCCTCCCCCGTGAGTTACTGCTTTCTGGAGTAGGAGGTGAGGGAGGTATGGTGTGGGGCTAGTCTCTTGAGGGCCCTGAGTTTTTTCCTCCATGATCCTTGTTGATTTTACAAGATACCTCCCCCCCTGCCACCAAGCACACCTTAGTTTTTGCATTATTAATAACAGACTCTTTTTGTGGGTGTAGTCTATCAGAAATTGTTCATTTTTTTCAGACGAGCAAAGCAAGAGAGCTTCTGTAGAAAATGGTTTTTGCCTGTTATTGGAAGGTAGAATATTTCAGAGAGAAGAGTTATCATTTAAGTGTAAAGAACATAGCCAAACAAAGAAGCCATCTCTCAGAAATTTTCAGTTCCAGACCCCTGCCATCCATCCAAGAGTGCATATTCAAATCTAAACTGCTTTGTTATTTTATTTTTTTTTTTACTTAAAAAATGTTTATTTTTGTATTTTGAGAGAGAGAGGCAGAAGGAGAGGAAGAGAGAGAATTCCAAGCAGGCTCCACGTTGTCAGTGTAGAGCCTGATGCAGGGCTTGAAGTCACGAACTGCGAGATTGATTTTGAGCCAAAATCAAGTTGAACACTTAACCAACTGAGCCACCCAGGCACCCGGCTTTGTTATTTTAAAAAATATCTCTGCCATAACTTCTATCAAGAGGCAGTCCTATATCATATTTCATTGACTCTGTCACATCATTAAATTATAGAATTGATATAAGATGGCACATCTTTAGAAGGAAGACAGAGATTTTCCTTTTTAGCCTTAAGAGAGACAGTAGGAGAAAAGATGAGGCGTTTGTGATCAGACTGAAGTGTGAATCCCAGCTCCCCTCTTACCAGATGGGTGACCTTGGGAAGTGACATTTCTTTAAACTCCATTTCTTTGTCTGTAAGATGGAATCACAACCACTGCAGCTGGGTGGAGGTGAGGAGTAAATAATTTACTGGGTATAATGCTTCTTTCCTAATGCCCGTTACATGGTGTATGTTTAACAAAATGTAGTTTCTCTTCCCCTTATTTGAACTATTATATTTATATTTCTTGTATTAAGTGCATTTCCTCGTTTTGGTCCTCTGATGTGCAGGCATGGTTCTAAACGGAGATGCCTTATGAAGAGCAGTCTTAGAGCAGACCGTTGCTCTTTCCTGCCACTGCTGTCCCTTTGCTCTTTGTTCTCATTCCTGCCCTGCTGGTTGAAATGGAGACTTCAGTGACCATTACCCAACAGATTCATTACCTGGACTGCTTTGAACCTAGACGGAAGCGGAATGGGCTCAGCCTTTTGCCTCTGGATGTCTCATCTAGTCCTTGATTTTGCCTCCTCTTGTTAAGACTGTCTGCTTCCATCGTAATCTCTGATTGCCTCTAAGATCTCCCGTGGGCCACCTCATTCTCTGCTTGCTGAATATCTGAAAAGAGCAACTCTCATTTTTTCTATTATGGACAGCGGCTTGGCTCAGCAAGGTTATCCCCTACATTCAGTGTCTTCCTCTTAGGTAATGCTACAGAATGTGGTTAAATATTGGCTTTTCATTTTCTCTTTTCTCTCTGCTAACATTCTAATCATATCTTCTTTAGCTCATTGTATCTTTTCTGTCACCAACTCTACTCTTGCTATTAAATTACCTCTTCATTATTTCTTTTATTTCATTTATTCAGAAATTATAGCATCTACCTTCTTTAAAGGCACCCTCTCCAAAAAAAAAAAAAAAAAAAAAAAAAAAAAAAAAAAACCAAACCAAAAACAAGAAAAACAAAGAAGAAGGAAGGAAAGAGAAAGAGAGAAAGGAACATAGCTTTATTCCACACTATATGGATTTTATGCTTTATGTCTTGTATTTCCACTGTGTTTCAAATATTTGATATTATTAATTTAATAAAAGCATAAACAAAGGTAAAACACATTTTGGTGCACAAATAACACACACACACACAAAAGGGAAATGCTATTAGAATGCTTTTCCATTTCACTAACAATAAATTATTAAGCTGACATACAATTTTCTGCTTAATGAATTAATAAGGAAGACAATATGAGAGAGAGTGGCAATTTATTAAAACTATTCTAAATTTAGTGAGCAGGGTACACCTATCTTTTAGGGTGACTGTATATCTTTTCTACAAACGATATGGAACAAATTGTCACATGTGAGAAAAAGTATTGAAATCCCTTTGATTCAGTATTACCCTGACTTCTAAGGTAAATTTATTTAATAAAGGGATAAAAGGAGAATACAACTGAGCGTATTTTAGCATTAAATGAGAAAACAGATACACAGATGAATAGATATCTAGGTAGAGCATACAGCCAGATTCAACTGTAGTGTTCACCAACAGGACAGTTGGGTAAAATTATTTTGGCGTTTCTAGTGCAGCCATTAAAATGAGAATAGAGAGGGGCGCCTGGGAGGCTCAGTCAGTTAAGTGTCCAACTTCAGCTCAGGTCATGATCTCAACAGTTCATGAGTTCGAGCCCTATGTCGCGCTCTGTGCTGACAGCTCAGAGCCTGGAGCTGCTTCAGATTCTGAAGATTCCCTCTCTCTGTGCCTCCCCTGCTGATGCTCTGTCTCTCTCTGTCTCTCTCTCTCTCTCTCTCAAAAATAAATAAACATTAAGAAAAATTTTTAAAAAATAACATGAAACTATAGAAAGATGAAAATACATACACGAAACACATTAGAAAAGTTATGCGGAGAAAAGAGTATGTCTCAATTAACAGGAATACAAATAACCATTAGCAGAACTGATTTTCAAGCATCATTATTTAATAAATATTGTTTGAGGACCTTCCCTGTACCACACACTCTTAAGTGCTGCAAGTTCAGTGATAAACACCATACACAGGTCCCAGCTCTCAGGAATTTGTGTTCTAGGAAGGAGAAACAAACAGACATGTCAGATTATGGCAAACAAGTGCCAAGTGGAGAGTTACGATGAAGTGTGTAGAGAACGAGGTGAAATCGGGTGGTCAGAAAACTAAGTTTTATGTTGTTTTCTTCTCCATCATTCCTTCAAAATTCTTGAAATAATGCCTTTCCAATTCAAAAGTGCATTTTAGAAGCTGTTTAAAGTGATAAGAAGTTACCTAAATTCTTTGATCTTAATGATTTGGATTCCATGGAAGGAATTTAGACCAATGGTCCTGAAACCAAAGCACATTAGAATCACGTGAGAGTTGAAAAATGCTCCAGTTTAATTAAAAGAAAAATACTCGTGTGTCTGCTTCATTCAGTAAGCTTTAACAAAGTTTTCTACCGTCTTGTGACTTGGATTGTTCCTGTCATGAACTTAGATTCACTGCAGCTGTTTCCTGCGAACGCAAAAGGGTAACTTCAGCCAAGTTTCATTTCCTACGAAGATGAAGGCACAGAGCTGTGGACGGATCTCTCGGCAGCTCGTTCACCGCAGGAGCTGCTGAGAAATGCTGCCACAGTTATATACACTAGGAGAGCTTCTAGACGCTTTAGGGCCAGCGACATCTCTCCACCGTCCTCTCACCTGGTCCACAAATCTGGTCTGACTGCTTTCCCTGTTGGTCGTTCCTAACCAAGCCGAGAACATACTGGTGAAGATCAAGGATATTGTAAAAGCCTCTGTGAGTAAGCCGGGAGTGCTACAACTGAACCCCAGCTCTTGAGTAAACACAAGCGTCCCCGCTTTGCCGCGTCCTCTTCACCACTCACGAGGGACAGCAGGTCAATGCATCTGAACGCAGTAGACCCCACAAAGGCAGGGATGTCTGTCTGTGCTGCTCACTGCCTACGGCCTCATCACGTAGAACAGGACACGTGGTAGGTGTTCAGCAGATATTTGAACTTGTTAAATGAACGCAGCCTCATGCTTACCTGTGCCTGCAGGTTTTAGGCCGTCTTCCGTTCAGGGCGATTCCTTCCCTGCTCGTCACTCAAACCACTGAATCATCTCTCTCCTTCCTTTAATGACTAAACTTCCCAAAGCAGAGTCTCCTCTCACAGGTTCAGTGTTTTCCTGCCACATCCATTTTTCAGTGGATGGCAGTCTGTCGTCTTTCCTGACTGTCTTCTACAATTGTCCCTCCTAACGCTGCCCGTGACCTCCCAATTCCTGACCCCGGTGGCCTCTACTCGTCCTCACTCCTTAGGATTCTTCCCGGCAACACTGCTCTGCTGCCTCCTTCCCCTTTGAGACACTTGTCCTTCCTCAGCTTCCGAAACAGGACACTCTCTTAAGTCCCCCTCCTGCTTTCCTGGATGCCCTCAATTTCATCTTCGCTGATTTCACTTTCTCCGACAACAGCTAAACCCGGGCCTTCTTTACAAAGTGTCTGTCACCTTCTCCTGGGAGCTTCCATTCATTAACTCTGTCAATTTGTAAGTGAATCTTTTGTGCAGTTCCACCTTCAATCCTGTTCTCCCATCGGATTTTCAAACTTGTATTTGCAGGTATTTGCATATCAGAATGACCCTTCAGTCTGCAGTGTGAAATTGTAGAACCAGCCCAGTCTGAGCTCGTGATCCAATTCCCAAGCTTCCGGTTTCTCGGCGTCCCATCTCTCTCCACGAGCCCTGTCCCCATTTCATGCCCTTCCTACCCCTATCATCCAAACTCAAAGCTGAGAGAGATCTTTGATTACTTCCCTTTTATAGCTAATAAAGTCTTTCACATCCATTAACCCCCAAATATCTTTAAATACACTTTAAATATCTCTACACACTCGCCCTTCTCTCTACTTAATGCAGGACTAGTTTCTTATTTACTCCTGTTGTTTCTCTTATTTTCTACACTATTAATTATAATTTCTTGCTTTCCTACTCAAACATCTGCAGCGATTCCCTGATACTTATGAATTCAAGTCTGGATGCTGTGGGGATTTAAGATTCTGCACAGCGTGGCCCCGGCCTTTCTCTACTGCCTTGAGTCTAATTACCCACTAATTTAACCACAATCCATCTAGGTGATTCTGTTATTGCCTCTGAACACAACTAGGATGTTTCTGTTTTCATCCTGTATAGGTATTGCCCCACTTACCTGGAGTATTTGTTCCTTACTCTCTTACTATAGAATTTCTACCTATTCTCAATTCAACTCAAATTCCTCCCATTCCATGAGATTTTCTTGTGATGCGCTAAGACTTCATAGAACTCAGTCCTGTCCCGTAACAGTATTGAGCAATTGTTTTGTGCTATGAACTAGGGCATTGACTGTTATTTAGTCCTTCCTGGCTGTCTTCTATCTCTTTTAAAATTATTTTTATTGGAATACAATTCACACATGGTAAAACTCACCTGTTTTAAGTGTTTTTAAATGGCATTCCCAAAGTTTTATGACCATCACCGCTATCAATTCCAGAGTATTTTCATCACCTCCAAAGGAAACCTGAGAGTTACTCTACATTTCCCCCTCCTCCCAGCCTCTGGCAACCGCTAATCTACTCTCTGTTTCCATAGATTTGCATTGGCAAATCATGGGCATTTTGTATAAATCGAATAAGAAATCTGTGGCTTCTGTATCTGGCTTCCTGTACTTAATGTGAAGTCTCTAAGGGTCATCCATGTTGTGGCATGTACCAGTACATTGTTCCTTTTGATGGCTGAGTAATGTTTTATTATATGGGTTCACCACATTTTCTTTGTTCATCGGTTGGTACACATTTGCGATGTTTCTGGTTTTTGCCTGTTACGAATGATGCTTCTGAGAACGTTTGTGTAGACGTTTCTGTGTAATCGTATGTTTTCAGTTCTCTTGAGACTATGGGTGGCCCACTGGGTCTTACAGTAACTTTACGTTTAGCTTTGTGAAGAACTGCCAAAGACATTTTTAAAGAAGTTACACCATTTTCTATTACCACTAGCACTATATGAGGTTTCCAGTTTCTTCAAATACTCACCAACACTTCTTACTTCCGTTTTGTTTATAGCCACCCCCATGGGTGTGATGTAGTCCTCATTGTGGTTTCGATTTGCATTTCCCTAGTGACTAATGATGCTGGGCATCTTTTCATGTGCCTATTGACAATTTGTATGTTTCACTTGGAGAAATATGTATTCAGATCCTTTGCCACTTTTTAAGTTGGGTATTTGTCTTTTTAATTGTTGAGTTGTAAGCTTTCTTGATACTTTTGGATTTTAGACTCTTATCAGACATAAGATTTACAAATGTTTTCTCCCCTTCGATGGATTCTAATTTTACTTTCTTCATGGTGATGTTTGTGGCACAAAAGTTTTATTTTAAGCACATAAGTTTTTAATTTCAGTCATGTCCAATTTATTTTTTCATCATTGCCTAATCTAATATCATGAAGTTTCCACCTAGGTTTTCTTCTAAGAGTTTTCTAGTTTGGGCTCTTATGTTTAGGACTCTGATCCGTGTTGACCTAATTTTGTGCATGGTGTAAGTGTCCAATTTCATTTTCATGTGGCTGACCAGTCTTTCCACCACAATTCATTGAAAAGATTATTCTTTTTCCATTGAATTTTCCTGAACCTGTGCTGGTTATCTTTTTTACCCCAACAAAATAGTTTTTATTTTATTTTATTTTATTTTATTTTATTTTATTTTATTTTAATTTTATTTGACTTTATTTTATTTTTTATTGAAGTAAAATTGGCATATAATATCCTATTAGTTTCAGGTATACATATAGTGATTCAGTATTTTTATACATTCTGAAATGATCCCAAATTAGTCTAGTTACCATCTGTCACGATACAAAGTTATTACAGTGTTATTAACTATATTCCATTCCCAGTGATGCAAATTACATCCCCATGGCTTATTTATTTTATAACTGGAAGTTTGTATATCTTAATACCCTTCACCTATTTTGCCTACCCCTCCCCCCCCAATCCCTCCTCTCTGGCAACCACCAGTTTGTTTCCTGTAGCTATGAGTCTGTTTCTGTTTTGTTTATTCATTCATTTTGTCTTTTAGATATCACATATAAATGAAACCATGTGGTATTTGTCTTTCTTTCTTTCTTTCTTTCTTTCTTTCTTTCTTTCTTTCTTTCTTTGTTTCTTTTTGTTTTTTTGAGAAAGAGAGAGAGGGAGAGGGGCAGAGAGAAAGACAGAATCTTAAGCAGGCTTCATGTTTGGTGCAGAGCTCTACTCAGGACTCAATACCATGACCCTGGGATCATGACCTGAGCCAAAATCAAGTCAGACGCTAAACTGCTTGAGCCACCCAGGCACCCCATGCCCCAGGATTTCATTATTTTTTATGGCTGAGTAATATTCCATTACACACACACACACACACACACACACACACCCCTTTCTCCATCTATCAGTGGACACTTAGGTTGCTTCTGTATCTTGGCTGTTATAAATAATGTTTCAATGAATATGGACTTGCCTATATCTCTGAAAATTTGAATAAATTTTTTTATTTCTTTGGATACTCAGAAGTGGAATTGCTGGGTTGTATTATAGTTCTATTTTTAATTTTTGAGGAAATTAAACCTCCTTACTGTTTTCCATAGTGGCTGCACCAGTCTACATTCCCACCAGCAGTGAATGAGGATTTCCTTTTCTCCACATCCTCACCGGCACTTGTTACTTTTTGTCTGTTTTGGTAATAGCCAATCTGATCTGTGTGAGATGGTATCTGATGTGGTTTGCGTTTGCATTTCTCTGATAATTAGTGATGTTGAGCATATTTCCACGTGACAGTTGTCCACCTGTATGTCTTCTTTGGAAAAATGTCTATTTAAGTCCTCTGCCCATTAAATTTTTTTTTTATATGGGACAAGAATATAGACCATAGAAGTGTAGGTCTATTTCTGGGGTTTCTATTCTATTCCATTGATGTATATCTGTCTGATTCCATTGATGTATATCTGTTTTGTGCCAATACCATACTGTTTTGATTACTATACCTTTGATTACTATAGCTTTGTACTATAGTTTTGAAATCAAAGACTGTGATAACCTCCAGCTTTGTTTTTCTTTTTCAAGATTGCTTTGGCTATTTTGGGTCTTTTTTGGTTCCATACTAATTATAGGATTCTCTGTTCTAGTTCTGTGAAAAATGCGAAAATTGGTATTTTGATGGGGATTGCATTGAATCTATAGTTTACTTTGGGTAGTATGGACATTTTTAACAACATTAATTCTTCCAGATCATGAGCACAGTGTATCTTTTCATTTATTTGTGTCATCTTAAATTTCTTTCATCAATGTCTTACAGTTTTCAGGTACGGGTCTTTTAATTCCTTATTTAAATTTATTCCTAGGTCTTTTATTCTGTTTGATGCAGTTGTAGATGGGATTTTCTTAATTTCTCTTTCTGGTAGCTCATTATTAGTGTATAGAAATGCAACCGATTTCTGTATGGTAAGTTTGTGTCCTCTGACTTTACATATTTCATTTGTTAGCTTAAGAGTTTTTGGTGGAATTTTTAAGGTTTTCTATATATAGTATCATGTCGTTTGCAAATAGTGACAGTTTTACTTCTTTCTTTCCAATACAGATGTCTTTATTTCTTTTTCTTGCCTAATTGCTATGTCCAGGACTTCTAATACATTGTTGAATAAAAGTAATTAGACTGGGCATACTTATTCCTGATCTTAGAGGAAAAGCTTTCATTTTTTTCATTGTTGAGTATGATTTTGGCTGTGGGTTTGTCATAAATGCTCTATTATGTGGAGGTACATATTTTTTTTTAATTTTTAAAACATATTATTAAGATATTTTCACTTGTTTCATTTTCTTCTTTTTTCTTTTTTGTTTTTTTTAATTTTTTTTTAACGTTTATTTATTTTTGAGACAGAGAGAGAGACAGAGCATGAGTGGGGGAGGGACAGAGAGAGAGGGAGACACAGAATCAGAAGCAGACTCCAGGCTCTGAGCCATCAGCTCAGAGACCGATGCGGGGCTCAAACTCACGGACCGCGAGATCGTGACCTGAGCTGAAGTCGGACGCTTAACCAACTGAGCCACCCAGGTGCCCCTATGTGGAGGTACATATTTTCTATACCAACTTTGTTGAGAGTTTGCTTATAATAGGTACACTTTTAAATCATCTCTAATTAAGCACTACAAGTTTTGAGGACTTGGAGCTTCTCTTATCTTTAGGTATACCCCTCTATACTTTACAGTATTCCTTGACCATAGTAGGTGCCTGGTGGATATTTTGCTACTGTCTGTTTCTCCAATCAGATAGTGAGGCTCTAAGGGGAGGGATCTCTGCTTATGTTTGCTCATCAGAAGCCTGAGATCAACAAATATTTTTGGATGAATGAATTACTTTAGGATTTTTGTTCTCTCTTGCAGAAGAATGCATAGGAGGCACGAATAAGTTTTTTCTAGTAAGTCAGGAAGGGAAGTGATGAGTGAAGAGCAAACATAATTCCAGAGAATAATCTGAAATTAGCTTTGTTTTTGCCACCATATGATCCTACCATATTCATTTTATATTACTTGGTCCTCATTAGCTCAGAACATACAACCAGCTTTTAAATTAAAGGAAACCCGTTTAAGAATTTTAGACTTGGGGCACCTGGCTTGCTCAGTCAGAAGAGCACACGACTCTTGATCTCAGGGTTGTGAGTTTGAGCCCTGCATTGTGTGTAGAGATTACTTAAATAAATAAAAGTTAAAAAGCACTGCAGACTTAATGTAGGAAAATTTCTGATTTGAACCTTCCCCATCAATGTTTTAGGTTTTTAAAACATATCAAATCCATAAATGAACTTGTGCTAACTCAGTCTGAAGCTACCATTTATATGTATTGGATCTTTGACTATTTACCTGTCAAAGTGCAAAATTGATTTCCTGGCTTTTAACATATGTCATTACTTCCTATTGACAGACTTTGTCAATGTTTGAAGTGTAAAATCACATTCTGCAGCTCCAAAAGTGATTTGCAAAAAAAAAAAAAAAAAAGGCCCTTAGTACTCACTTATAGAGGAATATTGAATTATTCTGTATTGATTAGTGAAGTACTAAGTTGCAACTAAATAGCTTATGAGAATTATATATCAATAAGGAACAACATTTATGATATAATGTTAATTATAAAAAAACATATTATGTAGTGATTGAAGCCAGGTACAATTATGTATTACTATGAACTGGAGTGATCAACCCTCCTGGTTTGCCTCTGACTATTTAGGTTTTAGCACTGAAAGTTCTGCATCTCAGGAAATCCCTCAGTCCCAGACAGACTGGGATGGTCAGTCACCCTCTAAGGAACAAATTGCCAAAGGGATAATTGGGGAGAAAAGTCATAGCAATGATTTTCGTTCTTCTTTAATAATAGACATTAATGGTGTCTCAAAAGGAGTTATGTGAGGTTAGTACAAACTGATTATGATTTGAGATCATAAAAATGAATAAAATAACTAATATAACATTACATTAATTATACTTGAACAAAAATACATATATATAATAAAATTTATTTTTTTAAACTTTTTTCTTTATATATTTATTTGAGAGACAGAGACAGCATGAGTGGAGAGGGGCAGAGAGAGAGAGGGAAAGAGAGAATCCCAAGCAGGCTCCATGCTGCTTGCGCAGAGCCCGATGAGGGTCTCAAACTCACAAAACCAAGAGTTGGACGCTTAAGCGACTGAGCCACCCAGGCGCCCCAAGAAAATAAAATAAAATTTTTAAAGACACAATGGTTTTGGAGAGGGATCCTCACATATATTTCAGAAATGGAGAAAATAAGATAGAAGACAGAGCTTATCTTCTTTGAAGGTTTTCTCATTAGTTTTTTCCTTGGTCTGCCATTGCTGTCTTCCCTTTCCTCTAGTTCAAGGCAGGAGTGCCTGCCACCTATTTCAGGCACATTCCGGAGTGCTCAATGTGAGAAATCAATTATTCGATTATTAAATCTTCCGTGAAAACTTTCCTTGGGAATGCATGTGTGTAAGAATACACTGACACCCGAGGGCACCTGGGTGGCTCAGTCCATTGAGCGTTGGACTTTGGCTCGGGTCATGATCTCACAGTTCATGAGTTTGAGCCCCAGATTGGGCTTGCTGCTGTCAGCACAGAGCCTGCTTCGGATCCTCTGTCCCCCTCTCTCTGTCTGTCCTTCCCCCACCCACATTCTCTTTCTCTCTCAAAAATAAAAATAAATATTAAAAAAAAAAAAAAGAATACACTGATATACACAGTTGATGTCCTGACATCCCACAGTTCAAACCCATATTGGGATTATGTGAATATAAACTTAAGGCTATAGGAGCCTCCCTTGTGGTCTGACGTTACAAGAATAGAGAAGACTGGGAAAACACTGTGTTGGAATCATCTGTTTCAGACAAGAACACAAATATAGTTTTATTTATTTAAGGCTAATTTTCAGGACTTTACATATAGAGATGTTTCATCTCTCTCTCTCTTTTTTTTTTTTCTAAGCACAGGAAAGATCTTCTATCGGTGGTCCCTAACAAAGTAGAAATATCACAAGGCATGGAAATTGCTTTGACTGTTGACCTGCCAGAATCTGGCAGGGTTTATCGTATAGAAAATGCCCAAATGTAATTGATAGATTATAAACATTCTTCCTATGTAAGGTACTAGTATCTCTAAATATGAACAGGAATTGAGAAGTAGGGTAGCGATTGCCTGAGATTTGGCATTGTAACTAATTACATTATTTTCAAACATGATCTTTTTTGAGAATGTCCATAGTACTTAGTGTCTGCATTATGTAACCTAACAACCAAGTATATATTAATGATGTGAGTAGTTTTCCAAATGTTGTGAATGTCTGTGTTTTTTATCCCTGAGAAGCAAAACTTGATTTCTGACTCTTCTGTGTCTCTCCGAACACCTATTTTATGCTAATCAGAGAGTAGGTGCTTATTAAAACCTGTTGACTTTGCTCAGGTAGTTTATACAGGCTGTTTGGTTATTTAAAACATTTTAGGATTAGAGTAGGAAGATATGGGTACAAAAGAAGGCTCTCAAAATTATTAGCTGTGACCATTAGCAAATTACCTTTACCTATTTTTAAGTTACTTAGCCTCTTTGAATCATTTGTAAAAATATGGATAGGGATTTTTTTTTCTTGATGATGGAAGATCAAATGTAATTATTTGATAAACTACTCTGTGAAATGGAAATTACTCTACAAATGCAACCATTGATTATCATTTAAGATGTGGGTACTCATTATGGCATCTTCTTTGATTCTTTCTTCTCTTGCCTAAAGGCTGAAAGTAGGTAGACAGTGCAACCAAGAGCCTAGAGCAGGAGTTAGGGAAAGTTAAGACAGATACAGACATGCCCATTTATAAGCTGCGCTGTTTGTACGAAGGAAGAGCTGGGTGTTGGCCACTAAGAAGTTCCCTGGTGGGGTGTAGGCACTCTAAGAGTGTACCACAGTGTCAGCCCCGTAGAAAGATAGCTGGACTAGTTCCTTATCTCACCTCCCTACCATTACTTTTTACTCTCTTTAGGACAGTGGTGCACAAGGGACTCCACAACATACGTAGATGTGGAAGGAATTAAAGGAAGTGTAGGGATGGCCTGCACAGTGGTTTATCTTTTTCATCAGGGGCAGAGTCTCTCTGTTGCAGAGGGACGAGGTGGAACCTCTACTCCGACCGCTACTGCAAAGCCTCGCCTGGGAAGGAGGCCGGTGAGCACTGCCGAGGTGCAGCCCTTGCTCTGCCTTGTTTGAATTTCAGTAAGCTGCCCCAGACAGGAAACGTGCCGACATAGTCGCCTGCCATGGCTGGATTCTCTGCATGAGAGAGCGAGCGAGCGCGAGCGAGTGCCAGTGAGCTGTGGTCACTCCGTGCGAAGGCCAGAGAGACATGTGGAGGGTGCCTGCAGAGGGCCTCAGGAAATGAGGGTGAATACGTCTCTTGGAAGCTGTGAACACTAATGCCTAAGAAAAGGAAACAGAAGACAGAAAAAGAATAGTTTAAGGAATGCTATCGTTTTCTATGGGTGAAGGTTCCTGGTCTTGAGGAGGTTCCGGAAAGTTCATTTCCGTTTCCTCCTCCTCTTCTTGGACTGGAATGATTTCAATGCCTTCTTCATTCTTTGGTTGGGAAGATACTTCAGTCAGCTCGACCGCTTCTTCTGTTATTTCAACTAGCTGTTCTTTTTTTTCTTCGGCAGCTAACAGGACAACTACATCCTGGAATACAAAATTAAACAAGCGTTTCTGGACCTTTACTTTTGGTGCATTTGTCAGCAGTGTCTGTGAATGTCTATCAAAGACCTCCTGTTTTCTGTGCCATTTATGCTTTTTCCTATATGCCTCCAGATACCAGGACTGATTTCCCACGTGCCCAGATCCTCACCAAATCACCCATCAAAGCTCATCTGCAAGATCAGCAGATATTTGCCACTTTGCCTGGAATGATCACACAGTATTTTGGGAAAGAACGCTGCAGTAATGGGCGAATTTAGATTCGAGTTTTGATTTGCCTCTTATTGCCTATAACCTTGGGAAGGTAATTTTCTCTCTAGTCCTGTTTTTCTCATCTGCAAAATGAAGGACTTGTGACAGTCTCTCGGTTGTATCGTGAGTCTAACATCCTGTGGTTCTGAAGCAGTTGATGCAGCTCTGTCACGGGGATATTCGTATCTCCCAATTGTGGAGCCTCTTTGACCCATAGTTTTGGAAGTGGGATCTGATGAAAGGGTGGCGGTGGGGCGGGGTGGGGAGGGGAATGCTGGGAAATGAAGTGGACGAACCAGTGCTTTCATCAGCCTGTCCGGCTTCCACACGTTACATGTGGGATCACGAAATCAAGATGGACGCCTGGAGCGGGGCAGAGCTGAAGGCTCGTGAGCACACGTACTGCAGGGCTGTATCCTCTGTCTAACCTTTAGACTGGCTTCAAATCTCAAGACACTTTTTCCTCATTATTGGTATTCTCTGCTTTCCAGAAATCTGCCAAGACCATTTTTCACGAAGCTCCTAGTCTCAAAGTTACGTCAGATTACATTCTCCAGAAATGAGTTTTTGTAGACGTGATTTCCTAGAGGGGCTTAGTGGACAGGATGGCTACTACTCACAGCTTTAGGTTTGGAGCACAGTTTTTTCCATTCATTCTCAACAATGCCAGCTGTCACAAGTTTCTGGAATAAGGTAAAGACCACCATCACGGCAAAAATACTCTGAGGAACGACAGAAAAAGTGAAGGCAAGAATGTGATAACAGCTTAAAGACTATGGTTGGTACTCAGTAAATGCCTCTTGGGTAAAATTAAATGATTAAAAGATCAGTTCTGTAGAAGATGGGTTCTTTAGAAGATGAATTCTATAGGTGAGTAATGACCAACTGTAAACACTACTAGTTATCTTCATAACCCCGACCCTTAGCACAGCTGCCTTCACAGACGGTTAATGCATGTTGCTGATAGGAAATAAGGTAGCAGCAATTAGTTGAAGAATCAATTCTATGTAGGAAAAATTAATCAGTGACTCCCAAATTAAGTTGTATCCAGCTTTTTAGGTGTTATGGTATCACAACCAAGGAAACCTGTCTATACTCGGGAGATGCATTTTTCCCCTTCAGAGTCTCCACTAAAAACTCACTGAGGCAAAAGGTGTTCATAAAACTTAGGTGCTTCTTCAATGTCCACCTTAATCAAGCTAATAAATGTTAACCGATACTAATATAAAAATGTTAAACAAACACGTAGCACCCTCTGTGTACCAGTTCTAAATGTTTTTGTATGTGTTAACTTGCTGCTCAAAACAGCCCTGTGAGGTAAGTACTGGCACTTTCCCCATTTTACAGTTGAAGAAACTGAGGCAGAATGTGGTTAAAATTCTTGCCCCAAAGCCAGATAGGCAGTAAGTAGCAGATGTAGCCAGTCTGGATCCAGAGTTGGCACTCGTAATAAAAATGCCAGACTTCTTTCCTGAGAAGAAATCCAGTCTCACACTTACCAAGAAAACAGATCGTATGCTGTCACAATATTTTATAGACAGAGAGTTTTTCTCAGAGGGCTTACTCTCCGGTTGACAGGTGTGGATGTCAATATATGGCTTGGGACTTTTAAGAAGATTCAGGTTCTCCATTTTAAAAAAATGGGAGATTGCAATATTAAATATGTCCATGATCAAAAGAATCATTCCAGAAATAGCAGCAAAGAGGCTCAGTGAGTTCATTATCATTTTCCCTTTGACCTGAAATGGAGACATAAAGACATGTTAATGGGGTTTGATTTCATTTGGAGAATACAGGCTAGGAAGGAATTCCAGATCCCATTCCTCCCATTCATAAAGGCACTGCACCCAAATCATCCTAAGCCACACTTCTCTCAGTGGTTTTTAATGTCCTTGTCACCGTAAAATGAAAACCTTCATCTCTCATTCCTGTTCCTTCCTCAGTCTTCCTCATCTCATTTTACCCTGTCACATCCAATCAGTTTATCAAGAGAAAATTTTAGGAATACTCCTAAATTCTTCTATTTTGCATCCTTGCAGTTCCTTTCACTGCCCCTACCATCACGCCGGTGGCATTCGGTAAATACTGGCTAAGTGAAGGTAAATAGTCTTCAGGTTATATATGTCTGCATTAGAAGGTACAGGGAAGAAAGGGAAGGAGGTTCTTGTATCACCATGAAGTGGGTGTAGGGAGGGAGAGCGCAGATAGAGCCCTCTGGGTCTCTACCATCAAGTGGAAACTAACAGTAGCAAGAACACCACCACCTACTCCCTATTGACATGGGTTGCAATCAGCCTCAGTCTACCGTCTTTCAAAACATAATTAGGGCCGATGCCTCGGGGTAGCACCGGTGAAGGGTGTCAGAATGAGTTCTACCTGCAGGGATGATAGAAGGTCAAACCAGGAAAATATAAGTGACACGTACCATAATAGTATGGGATTATTGATGGTTATTTTAAGACCTATATAGTTCATCCCTGGCTGTAGGACCTACAGATTGCAAGTCAGTAGGACTTGCTGTATCTGGAGAATAAAAACAACTTGATCTTCCTAAATATTTTTTTTTTCTTCAAAGACTGAGTTTAGCAGACCACCTCTTGAGAGGAGCCATTTCAATCCACTCCATCCGTCACTGGCTTTGGAAGTGCCACAAGTCAGTAACAGCTTATTAGTCAGTATAAAAAACTTGGGGGAGGAAACTTGCTGGTAAGCTCATGACCTGGGTGTAAGTGTGTTGGGAGGGCTATAGGACAAGACCCTCTGTAGCTCCTTATATAGCCTCTGAAGCACCTGCACGTATGTTACTCCATTACATACTCATGACCATATGGTACCACCATTTTTTAGAGGTATGGAGGGGCAAACTGACTTGCTCAAAGTTAGCAAGGATTGAGTTAATCACAGTATTGATTAGAGTTTTCCTCAGCGGTGGTCGGAGAGAAAGTACACCGCTTTCAAAGAGACCTGTTAGTCTCACACATTTAACATTCATAAGATCATAAGCATGTGGCTGTTCTTTGGTCTGCCTTTAATTCTGTTTCCGCGGACATAATTCAGGTAGGCCTCATTTCCAAGTTTTTCATGAATAAAATCACAACAGCGTTCTAGAGAATCTTTTGCCTTTTGGGGTTGAGAGAGAACTCAGTGCTACTGTGATTCCAAAGGTGTGTAAGGGTTTTTGTTTTCAACTGAGAAAGTAGGCATTTCTCGGATGCGTGGGGAAGAAGGACATACGATTACTTGCCAAACTGTTCCTGGGGTTTTTCTCCGCTGCTACCAGGAGTGATCCGGAAATGATATACTGTGAAAAGAGAGGTGGTGGGTGGGGAAGGTATGGGATAGATGGGAGAGGAGGCAGACAGGGAGGGAGGCAGAGAGGGAGATGGCTTTTAACATGGAGAACTGGTTGTTAAAAAGCTATCCACATTTCCATCCACTTTCACCAAACTGTCCAGCCATTTTTGCAGTATTCGTTCATTTTTCAGCATAGTTCTCCTTTTTGCATGCTCAGCTATATTCAGCTGATGCCTTTTATACAACTAACTGGGGAGCTGCGACCAGGAATATAGTAAGACCAGAGGCAGAACACAAGTTTTTGTGCCAACGAATACTAACACTGTGAACTTAAAAGCTTTATTTTCAGTTTCTCTCTTTTCTTTTTTAAGTTTGTGGAATTTCTCTTTGGAGTTCACAGTGATTTCACTGATTGTGATGCCAGGGAAGAATGAATCAAGGTCGCCTGAGTGCCACGGGCACACGCCATTAAAACGTTTGCTGCTACAGGAATTGATGGTGATCGTTTCCCATCTTCCTTGTTCAAGCTATGGAATGGAGGGGACGCTTGCTCTCATCCATCTCTCTTTGTTTTGAAAATCTCAGTCCTGGGCGTATCTTTCTAGTAGTAACTGTGAAAGTCTAATGGGGATATAAACATGACTCCTCTGTACCACACCCAGACGCGGCTAGAAAACATGTACACAAAACAGTCATGGGGATTGCTCATGACAGATTGCTGCTCTGCTGGTCAGCCAAAGGAGATTCATTTGCGATGGGACTGATTTCACCACCTGAGATAGTAGCTAAAGAGAATTGTAGGAAGAAGGAATAGGTGGGAGGAAATGGGATGCGCCTGCTCCTTCCTGCTTCCGGAAACACCCCGCCGCACAGTCCAAATGTTTAGTGCCCTTCTCACCCCTCTCCACATTGACTTTGGAGAGTCCTGCTTTGAACGGTCTTCCTTCCCTGTGTAGATCCATGCAGGGCACCTCTTTCTGAATGTACATGAAGTGTGACCACTGACTCAGGGAGATTCACACTCGGTTCCGTCAACCTCTCCTTCCGCTAAATTACTGTCACCTCATAACCTATTTCCCAGCCACATACTTGCCTCAACACAGAAATAATCTAGCATGCTGTTGTGGAGCTTTTAAACCTTTTTGTCTGCATCACTGCCCAAAGGGCTGTTAGTTGTTACTCACCATAATACCTCCCCAGAGAGGGTACCACACAGTCATACAGATGGGTGCATAGACCTCCATGTGGATCATCAGGAGGCCACCTAGGGCCATGTGGAAGAGTCCGTTCATAATCTGGACAGCCTGGAGAGAGAATTAGGGGTCTGATAAGGAACTCAAGTCATCATCAAGTCAGAAAGCAAAGGCTGGAAGCCCTGATTCCGGACCCGGGGCTGTGTAAAACGCCTAAAGGAAGTGGGGAAGGTGCCAAGATCTTTGTCTTGTTGCGATCTGCTTTCCTCACCACCTGGGGCATTTCCAAGACAGATATGTCTGGGATGCTGGTGACAAACTGGGATGGGAGACCCCTAAATATGCAGACCGCAAAATCAAAAGGAGACATAAGATCACCGTGACAACTTCTCTGTACATCCCTGATTTGGCACACTGTGTCCGACATAAAGGACACCTCACGTTGGATTGCATCCTGTACCTGGCCTATAGTTTCTGCTTGTCTAGGCCAGAGAGTCTCGCCGATATGGAACGGAGCACAGTTGACTTACCCCCAGTGGCTTAGATTCCTTCATGAAGAAGTTTTGTGTAGGGCCCACCACCGAAGGCATCTTTTTGGGAATTATTTTTTGAACGGGATTCATGGCAGTCGGACCTTTCATAGCATCTGCTGGGAGAGTTCCACTCATTGAATTTCTGGGTGTCGCCATTTCACCCTCAGAACTCCTAAAAATAAATAATAAAACGGGGGAGAGAGAGAATAGGATTTTCAGCGGTCTTTTGTCTCATGCATTGGCATACTTTTCCCTTTATTCTCTCCGTGAGTGTCGTTGAGGATAGGCATGGACTTTTCCCAGTGGCTTTGGGTCTGAGGCAAAGCCCACTACTATGTTCTAGCATCTCAGGCAAGGACATCGGGCCCCTGGAAATCCTGCCGGTATTCTTGACAACAGTGTTTGGGGCATACTTTATCATGGAAGAGAACACGCTCCTGTCCTGTTTGAGCACAGTTTGTTGAGAACAAACATGTCCTGGTTGTTTCTCATCCCTGAATGCTTTTCTTACGCTGTCATATTGGAAAGTGTATTTTGTACTGACTTTTCCTTGTCCTTTTGCTTCTCTGCCTTTGTCCATTGTGATGGGCCAGAGGCATCATGAGGGATAAGTGTCTGACTTCGGCTCAGGTCATGATCTCGCGGTTCACGAGTTCGAGCCCCTCTCTGCCCCTCCCCCACTCGTGCTCTGTCTCTGTCTCTGTCTCTTTAACATTAAATTTAACATAACATTAAATTTAAAACATTTTAAAACATTAAATTCGGCATAATGTCTCTTTAACTTAAACATGTTAAAAAGAGAGAGGGAGGGAGAGTCAGATGAGGACCGTCCTTAGTCAGCAGAGGCCGATTCTAGTCTTCCTTTACCACCAACTCTGCAACCTTGAGTAATCACTTTAAGGAGGTTCTCAGAGGTTGTATGTAAGACTGTGGCCTCCTGACACGGGTTGCCTAGGTTTAGATCAAATTCTATTTGCGGTGAAACTACAGGAAAATTCTTTAAACTCTGGGCCTTGTGCTTTTCAGCTGTAAGATGGGAATAATAATTCTTGTCTTAGGGTATAGGGTTTCTGTAAGACTCAAATGGACTGATGAGCTGTGTGTGGCTGGTGTCTTCATTTAGGTATATCTCAAATGTCAGCCTCTCAGAAAAGCCTTCCCCCAATCCTCGGTCCACAGCGCAGTCTTTTTCACAGCACCCGTTTTATTTCTGTACGTGGCCCGTATCACTGCAGGGAATTACCTTGATTATCTGCTTGCTTGTTTACGGTCAGTCTCTTCCCACTAGAATATAAATTCCTTCAAAGCAGAGACCTTATCGGTCTTGTTCAGTATCTAAATGGGGCCTGGATTGAATAGTTTCTTAATATTACTGAGGAAATAAATGCATGTAAAGCACCCATGTCTGAATAATTATTGCCTGTTTTTGTCGCTATTCTTGTTTTTACTATTATTACCTCTGTAAGCATTAGTTTCTATATTTTTCCCCATTGGAAAAATGAGAACAACGTCCCTGTCGCAGACATGTTGTGAGAAAGAAGTTCAGATGTGAAAATGCCTCCTACACGGGGAGAAAGGAGCAAGTGCTGTTTGTTCTCAGAATTCATGCTTTATTCATTTCTGAAGTTAGATGGTGATTATTATTGAGACCCTTTCCAGCTCTCATGTTTTAAGACTGCCCGGTTTTCTTCGTCTTGTGCTTCGTCTTGGGATTTATGTTTGCGTCAGCTACTTACGTGAATTCTATCGGGTCTTTCCTGGGCCCTGGAACTCTCCATAGAGATGCACCTTTGGTCTCGTCCTTGTTGGCTGTCAGTCACGTAAGGAGCCTTGGAGACAAAGACTGTCTGTCCAGCTTGCTTATCGTACTGAAGTCACACCAAGCCCGGCACTGTGGTATAGGACAGGTCCTTGGGAGTCACCCAGGCCTTACGTTTGCACCCAGTGTGTGGTTACAAAGAGATTTCGCATCCTCAGTTCATTGAAGCCTCACAGAGTAGACAAGGGATGAACTGTTGCTTTCATTTTGTAGAAAAGGTGGCAAAGGCACAGAATAGTTAGTCCCTTGTTCCCAGTTACATGACTACTGGAGATCGAAAGTGAGGGCTCGGACCTCTCCAACGAGGCATCTATGGCTGCTTTGTCCCCCGTGCAGGCCATGGGTTCAGCCTTTCACTTATGAACCTCTCCCTACTTCAGGTGGATGTGCTGTTTGGATGACTACTATAAAGCAGTTGAAAACAGACTCCCTGTCAGGAGGACAGAGGAGACTTCGGCTGGGTGCTCTGCACTTGATTTCACCCCACCTGCCGATTACCAGATGTCATGCGGTCTTGGAGGTCTCGGTGCTTTGCACCACAAACCACACCCAACAAGATGACTGACAAAAAGGAGTGTACTAAGGTAGGCCTCTAAGGAGCCTCCAGATTGATTCTGGCCAGCAGGCAGAACTTTGGGAGCTGGTCAGAAGCTCAGAAACCATTGTGGCCATTTGATAAATGAGGAAACTGTGGCCCAGGGATGGGCCGCGCCTCGTCACAGACCTTGCACCTGGTGACAGAGCCGACCAGAAGGCAGTCACCGCGGCTCTGAGGCCGGTGCTCTCTCTGCGGCCCCACAGCCAGACCATGTCGTGTAGTTGTTTATGGAGCATCCTCTATGTGCCGGGGTTACCGCACATGTAGTTCCAGGTCGCCCAACACCTGTCTTACCCAGAAGGCATCTTGTCTTTTTTTGCAGGTGTGGAAATGCAGGTTCAGAGGGGTTGGTTCGTTTCCCCATTTGTAGGAAGGGAATGGGCTGGGAGTCACCACATTCCTCATTTTAGCGAGGCTCATTTTAGTGAGGACAACTTAAAGAGCAAAGGTCATCAATTATCTGGACAGAAGGAAATGATGGGACTAGTGTGGTTTGAATTTCTCCTTATTTTTCAGCTGCCTGAGGCTGTGTCACTGTTACTGGTGAGATAAACCTCTTAACGTAAGCAAGTTCTGCTGCGGCTGTATCTGTAATGGCTAATGGCAGTAATGACCACTGGGGGGACATATTTTATTTCACTGGTAAAAATGTGCCTGGGTGGCTCAGTCAGTTAAGCGTCTGACTTCAGCTCAGGTCATCATCTCACAGTTCGTGAGTTCAAGCCCCTCATCGGGTTCTCTGCCGTCAGTGTGGAGCCTGCTGCGGAACCTCTGTCTTTCCCCCCTTTGCTCTCTGCCCTTCTCCCATTTGTACTCTCTGTCTCTGCCAAAATAAATAAATAAACTTAAAAAAATGATGTCTCATTATGGCAACTGTACTCCTGTGAAGGCTTCAACACATATTACTGTAAAATAGTTTATAAACACAAACATACCCATCATTTTGTATGGAAATAAGCTTTCTAAAATATGTACATATTTCAATGCCAGGGCATTGTCGACCAGGAACTGAAAATTTTCATTGTATGGGAATACGTAAAATTAGACCACATACTCCCAAGGATATTGTAGATCCCGCAGCTTTGCCCTGTGGTTGTTTCTTAATTGTTCACGGTGATTTAAAACAGTGCCCGGCACACAGCTCTGCTCAAAGCCCGGTTCGTACATCCGCAGGGGTGACTGAGCGCATTGGCCAAAATGTGGTAACAGCAGGATTTTGTGCTCACTAAACTATATCACCCTCAGGGCTCGGTTTATCTGACACTGCCTCACTCTATTACAGCGACTTCTGCAAATCTCTTCTGGTTTTTCAAAGGCACCACTGTTTCTGGGTGCATCCACTGCAGGACAGTCTCACAGCCTGTATGGGTTTGGGTTTGAATAATGACTGTTTAGGTCCAGTAATTACATCACTTAATGAGAAGTTCAAAGCTGCCTAGCTTTCGTTACCTCCACTTCCTCCCCTGCCACTCAAAATAGTTCTGGGTTTCTGCCCTTTCTGGTCCTGTGCGCTGAGCTCTGAGGAGGAATGTTCTTACTTCCATTCCCTCTGCCTGGGCTCCTCAGCCCCTCTCCAGCCCCCCTCCTTCCTCCAGGATGGCAGCCCCTCAGGGCAAGCGGGTCTTGTGTCTTCAGTCCGTGTGCACTCGCGTGCCACAGAAAGTGCTCGTCCCAGCTCTGGGGCCTGCCACGTCTGTGACCTCGCTACTCAAAGTACTGTCTGAGAACGTGGGAGAATTTGCAATTTATAATGTAGTAAACGCTCAGAGGATAACTGTGTCTTTTGTAGGACTGAGATGTACCGCAGCGTCCCCATTCCCAAAGCCCCTTCCTTTCATCCAGCAGCCACTGCCCAGGCCCCCCTCTGTCATCCCCGGCGTCTTCAGAGCCCCTCCACTCTGTTCCTCCACTTCTTCCCCACCCGCCCCCTCTGGGGGCCTCGCAGCAAGTGGGCAGAGCCGCTGGGCTGAGGCCACTTTGTGCAAGGACTGCCCTGCAGAGTCAGCGGCCTTTCCTCAGGCGTGAGCACTCAGATGGCTTTATTTCTGTCCCCCTGGCACCCAGGTTCCAAGAGCTGGAGCCGCGGTTCTCTCCAGCCCCTTCCCCTCCACGCCCAGTCAGGGCCCAAGTCCTGCTGCTTCTTCCTCTGTAAGGTGTCTTCTCTTGCATGCGGACCATTTTCTACCTCCAGTGTCACCCCCTGAGTTTCTCATTTCCTCCGCTGGTTGAGCACAAAAATCGTACTCTTCTGCCTTCAGTCTTGCTCTCGTCTAATCCATCCTCCACAGGGGCGGCTAGAGCAGGCCCCGAATCACTGCTTTAAGTCCTGCTCGACCTGAGCTTCAGCTCTTTGTCTAGTCTGTCTTGGCCTCCTGGGAAAACCTGCGCCTGGCCCCCCCACCCCATGGCCTTCACGGAGCATCGTGGCATCCCATTTGGAAGCCACACCGCACCGCTCCCCGCTGGACCGCTGGTCTGGGGGTATCTTCCTCTCTCTTTCCTCTCCACTTTGAAATGCTCCCCTCCTGCCCCCTTCGCGGTCTCCCCATTAGGCATTCACCTCCTTGGGACTGTTCCCGGCACGGACTCCTTCAAAGGCCCCAGCTCTCTGTATTCCTTACTTGTCCTCAGCTGTTTTCTCCTCTAACTGAGGGTATGTTCCCCAAGGGCTGTCCTGCTAGGGTTACGTGGAGAACCTGCTTTCCATGCACTACGAGCTCGATAGATGTTAAACCGAATGACTTCCTCAGCGAGGATTCCCACGTGAGCCCGCCGGATGTTGGACCAAAAGGTGGTCATGTCACCTCACCTGATGATCAGTGACATCAGGCCATTTTGTGGAAAACAGGGAAAGGCGGTCACATTATATACTGGTTCAGGAAACAATTATGACATGGCTAAAGCTCATCTTTGTTGCCCTTCATTAGATCTTCCTCATCTGCAGTGCCCACTCTCACTGCAGGCTTCTGTGATGGATTTGAGGCGGGATCTGATGCTCCGTTTCATGTTCCCCATCCCCCCCCCCCCCCCCCCCCCGTCGTCCAGTCCCCTCCAGAACATGTTAGCCTGCGAGGTTTAACAACATTTGGGGTATTCACATTTAGCAGCATATCTTTGGAGACCAAATCATTCAAAGCAAGAGAAATGGAAATATTTTCATTATAACCATGGCTGATTATTTTCTTCTTCAGTGCCAGGTGGTTCTGAGAATCTTAGGGTTTTAGCTCATTTAATCTTATGTAAAGCAGCGGGTGTTAACTGTCACCCCCATCTTGTGCGTGAGTAAAACCAGGGATGTAGAGGTTTGGTGACTTGCCTGTATCTATCAGAGGCCCCAGGCCTGCCCTGTGTCACTCACCTCCTGTGTACATGGGACATCAGCAGTGGAAGTGAACCACTGTAGATACCTTATAGGCGGTGGAGCTCCGGTTGGAGCCCAACAGATTGGTAACCATGCTCTCGTCTACGTGCTACATTACAGTCTGCTGCTTTTGTTCAGGACACCCAGTTCACTGGCCAGTGCCTTTCTTGAGGGAGGGAGTGGTTCAGAAAGCGGGTGGACAGCAAAGCCTGGCACCCCTCCTCAACTTGTGACACTGTCAGAAAACCCGACCGGGGAAGCCCTCGGGTGAAAGCCGAGAAACTCGAGTCTCCAAAACCATCCTATGCTTTACGCGTCACTCCCTTTGAGTCTTTTTTTTTTCTTAAAGTTTTTATTGATTTTGAGACAAAGAGAGTGTGCAGGAGGGGCAGAGAGAGAAAACCCCGAGCAGGCTCCACGCCGCCAGCGCAGAGTCCAATGCGGGGCTGGAGCCCACAAACCGTGAGCTCATGACCGAAGCCGAAATCAAGAGTTAGACGTTTAACCGACGGAGCCCCCCGGACGCTCCCTTTTTAGTCGCTTAAACAAAGCAAACTGGTTGCTTACCTGAGTGTCTGAGGCCTTAGGTCGCAAGGCTGACTCGGATGCTGGCTGCCGAGTTCACTTCCACTGCTGGTGTCCCACGTACACAGGAGGTGAGTGACATAGGGCAGGCCTGGGGCCTCTGATAGATACCAGGTGACAGGAAATCAGTGGCTTCTGCTACCTTGGCCTTTGCCCCAATCATTTTGGTTTAATGCACACATGCCAGAGCCAAAGGATATACAAAAAAGTTTCTGCCTTACCACGAGGTTTCACTTCTCGAAAAGGATCCCAGGGGACTGCCTGGCGTACTTTACGCTCCCCTAATTAGAAGAACTTTGCAGCCCCCACCCTGTAAGCAGGTGTGGACGGTGGGTCCCCAAGGGCAAGAAGGGCTCAAGAAACTCTCTACAGATGGGCTGCTAGGACTTTTACCTTTTTACTTCACTTTTAGGAGTAAGTGGGTGGGAAGAAGTCATCCAAGCAGAGAGATTCAGGAATCAGTAAGCCCGGTTGCTCGGGAGTATTGCAGGTATCCCTCTGCAACTATTGTCCACGTTTGCCCGCACTTAGGGTCCTCGTGGGACCACGTATGTCTCGTGTGGGATTTACTAGAAATGGCCTAAAAAATATACTTTGGTATTGTAGAGCACAGGCCCAGAAGCTTGAGAGGCAAGAGTTGCGTGTTTGGGGATACAAACTCAAGTAGGACTTTTACCTACAGACTCACTTTTCCCACCATCTTTCTGGTTCTCTTGCGTCGCCTCTCTCTTCAGTCTGGCCTGGAGCTGTGCTAGGGGTAGATCAAGTGAGGGATGGAAGAAGCCGGTGGCCAGGAAAGTGTGAACATTTGGGAAAGGAATTTTTGCCCAAAGGTTTCGTACCCCTTGCCTCCATCTATACGACCCCTATGTTCATGTTGTTGGATTTTTTTTTTTTTAATTGCTTTTTAGTTTCCTTGTGCATCGCTTTATCTTATTAGGGAGTCAGGGCTGTAACTAAGCAATTGTTTGCCTTCATCTAGTGATGAAAGAAGGCAGCGCTCCTGCCAAATCTGAGTTAATTCCTATCTTCCCTCCATCTCTCCCTCCCTCTGTCCCTCTCTCTGTTCTCCTCCCTCTCCTCCTCCCTCCCTCCTCTCTTCTCTATTTCTCCTTCTCACTCTCTATTCTTTAAGATGGTTCCGACTGGAGGGTCATAAGCAATGGGCGGTAGTCATTCTGGAGTGGCTGGTCTGGGTGCAACATAAAAACAAACGACACCTCCCCACCACTGAAGCAGGTCGTCAGTGGAACGGGCTACCATTTGAATAGAGGACTTGCTGTCATCAGTGTCCACACGTGAAAGGCACGCAGTCACCTCCCATAAATTTCGTAGAAGGGAAGTGGGACCATCAGCTCCACCATCCATCTCAGATTCTGGTTGTGGGTCTGAGGATCCACTGAAGTGCTTGAACGGTCGGTGCCGGGGCTGATCATTAACGTGACATCGGAGTTGTGGATGCTGGGGAGGCGTGAGGCTGGAGTCCAGGACGGTGGGTGGTCACTGGAGCGCACCTTCATTTCAGTGAGCATGGAAACAGGGTCCGGGCTTGCTCACGTATGGCATCGGTGAGGCTCGGACTGGGTTTGCACAACCTGAATTCCACATCCTTTTCTCGTGTCGGCCCTGTTCTGCCCACGTCTGGCTTAGAGGGTTTGCTACCCTGTTCTCGGTGGCCAGTGAGATCAGTTAGGCGGCTCTATAATAAATAAACTTGAATTTGAATAAACTTGAATTTGATTCTGCATAAACAAACACACTTTCGCTTTACCTTTGCTGGTTTGGATTGATTGACCTTTCAGTGCTTGAGTGTGTCGACATCCCCACCACAGTTTGGATTTGTCGGTAGCACTTGCTCTGTAATTTTTTTCTCTCTGTCATGTTTGAGGATATTGGGTCTGCCACCCATTTAAAATCTCTCCCCCTCTGAATGCAACCTCCTGTCATTACCTAGTGGCTTTCTTCCTTCCTGATGATGGTCTCTCTCTTAAAGTCTACACACAAGTTTATTAACTAAACTTTAATTTAGTTCAGTTTGCCTTCCTTTTATCCCCCCACCTCCTAACACTCCTACTTTTTTTTTTTTTTTTTAATCCTTGGGACATTTTGCCTATCCTATGAAAGACAATGATATCTGTCCTTGCCTTACTCGGTCAGCCTTACTACACGTCCCTTGAAAGCGGGGCCAGTTTTTCTGATTGTTGAGAGATTGTGGTTCTGTTTTGGTTCTTTCTCCCCCTCCAGATGATTATCACAATGCTCTCTCCAGTATCAGGAGGTAATATTATGGTGTGTTCCCCAAGACAAGGCGCTGCTCAGCAAGGCATTGGGGACCCCGAATTATCTGGTATTGGAGGGTTTCGGTTTCAGAGAATTGGTAAGGGAGAAGCAGGGTTCCTGAGAGGCGAAACTAAAGATCTTACTGCAAATAGATCTTGGTTATGACTTGGAAAATGTCACTGTTGTGTTTGTAAATCACTGATACCAAAGGAAAACGTAAATTCAAGTGCGTAAGAGCTTTGGAGTTTGCGAGGTCTTCCTTCTGATCCGAGGAACTACTTTATATTTTTCACAGGCAAATACTACTAGTTGAGCACCTACTTATATGCCAAGCACTGTCGGTATAACACCTGTAGTATTGATTCCGTTTTATGATTGTGGAGACGAACATTCAGGAAATGAGGGAAACTGGCCCCGAGTCACGTAAGTGATGAAATGTGACGTTGAGAAAGCAAGACACCCTCAATCACAAATTTGAAAGAAATCCTGCCATTTATGATGCGATTTTTAAGTTCTAGGCTCTGGTTAAATTAGTTCACATTTCATTTAAAGCTCACGGCAACCCCATTAGGTAGGTATTACTGTTGCATTTTAGTCTAGGAATTCAAAGCTCACAAAGGTTAAGTAACTTGTTCAAGTCCTTAAGCTTTAAATGGCAAAACTAACACTGAGACCTGGATCTGACTTAAAAGCCCTTACCGTTAGGCGATGGTGTCCCCACCCGTAAATAGATCTCATATATCCACGCATCTCAGCCTTACTCGGCTGCCACGTAGTTTTCATCAGAACATGACTCCACTGGAAATAGATATTTTAAGTAAATAAAATGACTATTTTTCATCAGAATCTTGCTCCCCCCGTCTCCTACCGTCACACATGTACGCATAGGCCTTTCTCCTTCCAGCTTATGGCAGAAACGAAAACCTGATAGTGTATTTCTTTGCATATGCTAAACGTTTTCTGCGCCAAAAGCAGCATAGGATGATGAGATTAGGATGATGAGATTTGGAGTTTGGCGTCGTGATTCAAATCCTGGTTCTAAATCCTACTCCCTTTTGTAGTCTCAGAAAACTCAACCGCTTTGAGCTTCAGTTCTCATGCCTAAGGGGCAGGCTCCACAGAGCTCCCTCAGAGGGCTGTCCTGGCAGATGGAAAGACAGAGGGAAGATCCCCAGTACTTGGCGGATAGTGTCAGCGGAAGGAAATGCAGCGTAAGGCGGCCGTCTCTGCATGCAGCCTGGGAATCTCCCGGCGTCCTTGAGGCTCTTTCAGGGGGTCTGTGACCTCAAGATCGCTTTCATAATAATACTGAGACCTTAGTTCCCCTTTCCACAAGTTTAGAGCGGTCTCTCCACAGGCCACAGAACATGAGCCATCACATCAGACGGGCTGCGAAAGCAGTTACCAGAATCCAGTTGCCTTCCATTAAGCTAGAGAGAAGCTCTGCACTCGAACCACCTGGAAATCTTTACAAATTATTGATGCCCAGCTCTCACCACATTCTTATTTGATTGCCATGGGGTGGGGTGGTGCATTAAGGCGTTTATAAAAGTTGCTCGGGTGATTTGAATGTGCAGTAAAGTTAAATGGGCATTTGATTCTCAACGGGTATAAAGTTTTTGTTATTCAAGATGAGTTAAGTTCTAGAGATCTGTGCAACAGAGTACTTAGTTACTAATACAGAATTGTACATTTTAAAATATGTGAAGAGAATAGACCTCACATTAAGTGTTCTTGCCAAAAAACAAACAAACAAAAAAAAAACAAACAAAAAACCCTCAAAAGAGCACAGGAACATTTTTAGAGGTGATGGATATGCTGAGTACCTTGGGTATGGGGATGGCATCAGGGAATACGTATACATGAAATGTGTGCATTTTTTTGGTATATAAACTATACCTTTAAAAAATAAAAATAAAATACTGTTAAGTAACCTAAAAAAAAAAAAGAGGATTTGTAAAACTATGTAACAGCACCACTCTCCACACTAATTTTCTTTTTTCTTTTGGAAAAAATGTCATGTTAATAAAATGTTACTTGTATTATGTGTGATGGGTCTTGAATAATTGTTTTGAGTGTAAAGGGGTTCTGAGACCAAGAGTTTAAGGGACGTTGGTACGTGGGTGTAGGGATCAAAACCCTAGACTCTGGAGCCAGGCCGCCTGTTGCTGTCATGGCTCTGACATTGTGGGCTTTGTCACCGGGGGCACTTTACTTACCCTCTCTTGACTTCAGCTCCCTGGCCCATGAAATGAATATATGAATATAACAGTAACATTCACCTCTTAGACTTTTTGTGAGGTTCAATGAGTAACACACCTAAAACAGTTAGCACAGTGCCCGGACTGCTCTAGTGGCTTTTACCGATATATACCTTCATTGTTAACTGTTCTGGTTATTATGAGTGGCTAACATTAATGATCTTGCAGTATCATTGTAAAATGTGTGGGTCGAGCCATTCTTCCAGACCACCTCATTTTTCCATACAACCATGGAGAAGGAGCCGTTAAGGTAGAGTCTCTTGGAGAGATCGGCGGGGGACGTCACAGACCTGCTCACCCCACACCGTGGGCTTTGGCTCATTTCTCAATTTGTACGGTGGCGATGCTGTGTTGCTCAGTGGATGCATGAATAACGGGAGGTGACAGCAAGGTGACCATGTGATTGAGGGAGAGGAGGACCTGGCAAGGATGTGTTTTATTAGCCAGAACGTTCCCAGAGCCCACCCTCTGAAGTCACTCCCCTTTTGCTTCAGACAGTTGCCAGCCTTAAGGTTCTATGTTCCCGCTGGCTTTTTCTCCCACACGGAACTCACCTCTTTAGGAGGTGAGGAGGAACTCACCTAAAGATTGTAACACATCTTTATTCCCACAGTATGCTTCAGCACCATTAGTCACAGTTGCAACAATAAAAGCATCTCTTCAGAATTGAGAACGACAGAGAGATGAATAATTCAATAACGCTGAAGGCCATCAACATAATCAAAATTCCCTGGAACGGAAGAAAAAGAAGAAGAAGGAAAAAAGAGGAGAATCATGGTATGAGCACAATAATGATTTTTCTGATGACAGTGAGGTAGCAATGCCCAGGTGGGAAAAGCTCTCCCACATGTCTCAAGTGCATCCCGTGCCTACAAAGTAAATTAGTGCAAGATCGTAAGAATATACAGGCATTTTAACACCGCGCAGGACGGCCTATTATTTTCTTAGAGAAAGTCATACAAAACAATACATTTTCTGTATTATAGGCAGGAAAGCCTCCATTTCATAAATATATACCAATATAAAAAATGATATCAAAAAAGTAGTCTGTTGAAGGAGAAAGATTAAGAAATAGGAAAAAAAAATAGAAGCAAAAATAGAAAAGGAAAGAAAGAAGAGAGGGGAAAACCCTACAGGGCCCAGAAAAAAGAGGAACACGTCGAAAAAGACATACAGATCGAAGCAGAGGCTAATAGTACCACCTTCCGTTCTTTTTATAACTGCCAGAGACCCTTAAAATGCTTTGTATCTTGGCACCAAAGAGCACGAACAGTATATACACTTTGTTGGGAGCCCAGAGGCTGGACACGCAGTGTTCTGCCAGTGAAAGTTTGTGAAGATCATAGGGTTCACGTTCTGTTCTGCAACCGTGTCTACGTGGTGTGAGTATAGGTTGACAGACTGTTTATTTTAGAGTCACATGGTTTTTATTTTATTTATTAATGTTTATTTATATTAGAGAGTGTGTCTGTGCATGAGTGGGGCAGGAGCAGAGAGAGAGGGAGACACAGAATCCGAAGCAGGCTCCAGGCTCCGAGCTGTCAGCACAGAGCCCGACGCGGGGCTCGAATCCACGAGCCAGGAGATCATGACCTGAGCTGTACTCGGAGGCTTCACCGACTGAGCCACCCAGGCGCCCCTCTGTTTTGTTTCTTAAGTAATATCCTGCTGTTTGAATAGTCCGTTTCTTTAGCCACTCTGTTGTTGATAGACATTTGAATTGTTTCTAGTTTTTACTATTAGAATAGATTTTCTGTGAATATTCTTATATATATTGTGGAGACATAAACTAGGCCTGATTAATTTTCATAAAAACTGCCAGATAGTTTTCCATTGTGGTTGAGCCATTTTACATTCCCACCAAAAATGTACAAGAATTCCATTTGCTTCACATTCCTGCCAACATTTGGTTTTGCCAGTCCTTGTAATTAAAGTCATTCTGGTGTGCAAATATTGTGATTTGAATTTGCGTTCTTCTCATAACTGATAATGTTGAACAAATTTTTATGTGCTTACTGGCCATTGGCATGTCTTTCTTTGTGAAGAGCTTGTTCAAGTGCTACTTTTTTTTTTTTTTTTTGTCTTTTTATTATTGATTTTCAGGAGTGCTTAATACTTTCTGGATATGGGTCTTCAGTCAAATAGATGTATTGAGGAGATTATCTCCCATTCTGTGCCTTGCCTTTTCACTTACTTTTTTTTTTAATTAAGTTATAATTGGTATATAAGCCTGTTTAAGTTTAAGGTATACAATATGTTGATTTGATACACTTGTATAGTGCAGCATGGTCACCACCCCGCAGCCCCTGGTAACCACCATTCCACTCTCTGTTCTCATGAAATTGGCTTTGTAAGATTCCACATGTAAGAGATATCATACAGTACTTGTTTCCCTCCATCTAGTCGGATGGAGATTTCACTTAGCATAATGTCTTCAGAGTCCATTCGTGTTGTTACAGACAGGTGGCTTTCCTTCTTTCTCATCACTGAATAATATCCCATTGTAAGTGAACCACATATGCATCTGTTCATGGACGTCTAGCTTGTTTCCATGTTTTGGCTATTGTAAATAACGCTGCAAAGAATATGAAGGTGGCTCATATCTTTTTGAGTTAGTGTTTTCTCTTCCTTCGTATACGTACTCAGAAGTGTAGTTGCCGGATTATATAGTAGTTTTATTTTGAATTTTTTTTGAGGACCCTCCGTATTGTTTTCCATGGTGGCTGCACCGATATCCATTCCCACCGCCAGTGCACAAGGGATCCCTTTTCTCCACAGCCTCACTGACTCTTGTTATTTCTTGTCTTTTTGATAATAGCCTTCTAACAGATGTGAGGTGATATTTCATTGTGGTTTTGATTTGCATTTCCCTGATGACTCACGATATAGTGTGTCTTTTCATGTACTCGTTAGCCATCTGTATGTCTTCTTTAGAAAAATGTCTATTCAGATCCCCTGCCCACTTTTTAATTTTTTTTTGCTGTTGTACAAGCTCTTTATATATTTTGTATGTCAGCCCCTTATTAGATATGTGACTTGTAAATATTTTCTCCTATTCTGTAGGTTGCATTTGCGTTTTATTGATGGTTTCCTTTGCTTTGCAGAAGCTTTTTAGTTTGATGTAGCCCCTCTTGTTTATTTTGCTTTTGCTGCTTTTGCCTCAGGTATCAAATCCAAACCATCATTGCCGAGACTGATATCAGAGAGTTTACTACCTATGTTTTCTTCTAGGAGTTTTATGATTTTAGGTCTTACATTCAGGTCTTTATTTTGAATGATTTTTCTATTCATTCAAAATAGATAGATTTTATCTATTTTGAATTGATTTTTATGTATGGTGTAAGATAGTGGTCTAGTTACATTTCTTTGTGTGTGGCCTTTTAATTTTCCTGATAACCATTTATTGGAGAGACTGTCCTTTCCCCATCATATATTCTTGGCTCCTTTGTTGTGAATGTTTTTAAATTTTTTTTAACATTTATTCATTCTTGAGAGAGAGAGAGAGAGAGAGAGAGAGAGAGAGAGAATGAGTGGGGGAGGGGCAGAGAGAGAGGGAGAGAGAGAGAGAGAGAGAGAGAGAGTGGGAGACACAGAATCCGAAGCAGGCTCCAGGCTCTGAGTTGTCAGCACAGAGCCTGACGCAGGACTTGAACCAACGAACTGTGAGATCGTGACCTGAGCCAAAGTCGAATACTTAACTGACTGAGCCACCCAGGCGCCCCTCCTTTGTTGTAAATTAATTGGTCATACATGCATACGTTTTTATGACTGTATTCATTCCATTGACCTGTGCGTCTGTTTGTATACCTTACTGTTTTTGAGAACCATAGCTTTATAGTACATTTGAAATCAAGAAATGTGATGCCTTCAGCTTTGTTTTTCTTTCTCAAGATTGCTGCTCTACTCTTTGGGTCTTTCGTGGTTCCATGAAAATTTTAGGATTATTTTTTATTTCTGAGAAAAATGCCATCGGTAGTTTGATGGGGATTGATTGAATCTGCAGATTGCTCTGGGTAGTATTGGCATTTTAACAATATTAACCCTTCTGATCTATGAACACGGGATATCTTCCCATTTATTTGTGCCTTCTGTTTCTTTCATCAATGTCTTCAAGTTCCTTCACCTCCTTGATTAAATTTATTCCTAGGTACTTTATCTTTTTTGATGCAATTGCAGATGTGATTTCTTAATTTCTTTCTCATAGATCTTTATTAGCATGTAGAAATGCAACTTATTTTTATATATTGGTATTTGGATCCTGCAATCTTATTGAATTCATTTTATTAGTTCTGATAGTTTTTTTGGTGGAATCTTTAGGGTTTTCTGTGTATAATATGTCATCTTCAAGCAGAGACATTTTTACTTCTTCCTTTCTGATTTGGGTGCTTTCTCTTCTCTTCTTCTCTTCTCTTCTCTTCTCTTCTCTTCTCTTCTCTTCTCTTCTCTTCTCTTCTCTTCCCTTCCCTTCCCTTCCCTTCCCTTCCCTTCCCTTCCCTCCCGTCCCCTCCCCTCTTCTTTTTTTTTTTTTTTTTTTCATTTTTTCCCCTTTCTTCCCCCAATTGCTCTGGCTAGGATTTCTTGTACTTTGTTGAATAGAAGTGTTAAGAGTAGGCATCCTTGTCTTGTTCCTGTGGGCTTGTCATATATGGCCTTTATTATGTTGAGATAGGTTTCTTTATTTCAGTGTGTTGAGAATTTAAATTATGTTTAAATTTTGCATGTTAAGTTTTGTCAAATTCTTTTTCTTCATCTATTGAGATGGTCTTATGATTTTCATTCTTCATTATGTTATTGTGGTATATCACATTGACTGATTTGTATATGTTGAACCTGGTATCCCTGGAATAAACACCACTTGATAATAGTGTATGCGACTTTTAATATACTCTTGAATCCAGTTTGCTAATAATGTGTCGAGGATTTTTACATCTATATTCATCAGGGATATTGGCTTGCAATTTTCTTGTGGTGTACTTGTCTTGTTTTGGTGTGGGTATCCCTGGGCTTATAAAATGAATTTGGATGCTTCCACCTTTTAGAAGAGTTTAAGAAGGATTGGTATTAATTCTTCTTTAAATGTTTGGTAGAATTTGCCAGCGAAGCCATCTGGTCCTGGATTTTTCTCTTTTGGGAGGTTTTTGATTACTGATTCAATATTCTTCAGGGCTAATTTGCCAATGCCAATTGTTTTCAGTTTGTGTTGGTTTGATATCTCTATTTCAACTTTACTTTTAAAGAACATTTTCACTGGACATAGAATTCCACGCATTATTTATTTTGGCACTTTAAAAATGTCATTCCGCTGTCCTGCGGCCTCTATCAGGCCTCCAAGTGAGAAGTCAGTTGGAAGTTTACCTTTATTCCTTTGAATGGGATGTCCTATCTTCTGGCATGAGTGGTTCTGTCTGGTTTTTGTTTGTTTGTTTGTTTGTTTGTTTGTTTACACTTAAACGTAATATGCAAAAAATGGTAGAAATTCTAAATTATGTTGTCTTCCTCTGGAGATGATGTAATTTTCTTCCATCAGACAGATTAGGGGAAGGTTACCTTGATCAGAATAATTCCAAGGATGGATTTCAGTTTTGTGGGATGGCTGATCTGTTTCTTTTGTCCTTGGTTCTAGGGTGTAGTCTTTCTTCAGAAGTGAAATTTCGGGGTGTTTACTAGACTCCACCACTGCTGTTGGTGGACTCTGAACAGTTTGTGTGTCTGTCTCCAGCACTGCATGACTGCTGAAATCTATTCTTGGCCTTTTAGCCTCTTAGCTTCCTATCAACTTGGCTTCTGAGCCTTGCATCCTACACGTTAGGAGTCAGCAAATAACTTGTGGAGGAATGCGATGGAGCATTTTGGGTTTACTTCAATGTGTACAATTCTTACACGATCCTTGCACTTCAAATCCTGGCGGCTGTGGTATCTTTCATGTATATTCAAACAGCTGGAAATGTTTTGAAATTCTAATAAGCTTTTAATTAAAGTGTTTTTCACTAGAGGGATGCTCTGATATAAATTACTCTGTCATAACCATAAAAAAAAATTTGTATATTTAAAAATTCTTTTTAATGTTTACGTATTTTTGAGAGACAGAGACAGAGCATGAGTAGGGGAGGGACAGAGAGAGAGAGGGAGACAAAGAATCCGAAGCAGGCTCTGAGCTGTCAGCCCAGAGCCTGATGGGGGGCTCAAACCCACAAACCGTGAGATCAGGACCTGAGCTGAAGTCGGACGCTTAACTGACTGAGCCACCCAGGTGCCCCAAGGATTTGTATATTTTATAAGTATTTTCTGTAAACCAGTCATTGGCTGTTTTACTCCTTTCTAATGTATGCATGATTTCTTTTTTACTAATTTCCATTCTTGTCATTATATATTAATTTATTCTTCTTTCTTTGGGCTAACTTTTCTCTCCCTTAATCCCTGAGATTAATGTTTGGACCATTGTTTTTCAAAGTTTCATAATTTATAGTATCTACATTTCTAAGCTATGAATTGCCTTAAAGTATTGTTCTACCTTCTGCCCTCCAGGTTTTGAGCTTTCATTTCAGAACATGTTTGAATTTATATTTTAATTTTTTCTCTGATCCGATAATTCCTTTGAAGCACACTTCTTCATATCCAACCACGTAGGGGCTTTTGAAATTATTTTAAATCATTGTTTATGGTTTTATTGCATAGGACATACATTATGACTTCAACCTTTGGTATTAATCTGAAATTGTCATATTTACCAATATATAATCATTTTTTGTGTGTGTGTTACAAAAATGTGTATTCTGTTGTTGTTGGAATAGTAGACAAAATATATCTGTCAGCTAGTTTTTTACTTTTGATGATACCATTAAGTTTTAAAACATATCAAAGTCTAAAGTTCTTCAAACCTTCACCCTCTTCTCAGGGAAAACTCAGGCCTCTAGCAAACTCAAATAGCAAAAACACGATTTGCTGCCTTCTCTATTTACATGTTAATTCTGACTGGTATTTTATTATTATTCTATTTTTAATTTTGTTTAATTTTTTTTAACGTTTATTTATATTTAAGACAGAGAGAGACAGAGCATGAACGGGGGAGGGTCGGAGAGAGAGGGAGACACAGAATTCGAAACAGGCTCCGGGCTCTGAGGTGTCAGCACAGAGCCCGACGTGGGGCTTGAACTCATGGACCACGAGATCATGACCTGAGCTGAAGTCAACCGCTTAACCCACTGAGCCACCCAGGCGCCCCCTGACTGGTATTTTAAATACTTTATTTTTAATCTCAGTGTATCTTATTATTGCTGTATTACACAAGCAGCCTTCACTCGTATTTGTCCATGTGTTTATCACATTCTTTGTTCTTCCTTCCTTCTTGTGTCTCATTGTGCTATCATTTTCTTTGTACTTGGAGTTCATTATTATTCCTTTAATGCTGCTCTGCAGGAGACAAGCTTGAATTTTGCGTCTCTGAAGAGACTTCATTTCACTTCATTCTTGTAAGATGTTTTAATGGGCCATGAATGACAGGCTCTTGGTTGGTATTTTTTTGTTTGTTTCAAAACACTGAAGATATCGTTCAGTCTCTGGCTTTTATTGTTGCTTTTGAGAAGTTAACTGTTAGTCCAGTGGCTTCTACTTTTTCCTTTTGGTAATTTTCATGGTCTTTAGTTTTAGTTAAGATTATTAAGAATTGATCATGGAAAGAAACCATGATTTGAAAAGTAACTGTACTTTGACTCAGCAAATTGAGGTGCACCAAAGCATGATAATGGATGCAAGACCAAATATCTGAGTTCAAGGTTTTAACATAAGGCTTCTCAGAGCCTTATGTTCAAGGTAAGACCACAGAGAAATGTCTTAATGGTGATTCCATGTGAATTAATGTTTTCCAAAAATTAGACCACTGACTATCCTTGCAAATATTCTAGTTTGCAACTCTGACCAGATCCTTTCCAGACTACTGTTCCTCTCCCCTAAAATTACCTTGGGACTACTCCAGCTGATGAAAGCCTATAAATGCTCTTTTCTGGTTCCCCTTATTGCATCTGAGACCCTATGCTCTCCTGTGATTAGCAGATTTAATACATTCAGCTTTTAACTGCCTTTGATTTTCCTGGTGGTCTTTGAAGGTGCCAGACAGTCACAGAGACCCCCAGAGAGGTCTAGCCAGACCCCTCACCGTTTTGGTCCTGGTCCTTTGACTCATTTAGTGACTATTCCACTGAATCTGTTTGAGCAACCCTGTGCAGGGTTTGCACATCCCTGTTGACGAGGGGAGTCTAGCACTTTTTATTGAATAGTGTTGATTTGTCCTAGAAATCAGGTCTCCCAGGACTTTTTCATTAGCCCTTCACATTTGTTCCTGTTTACTTTTTACTTGGTGGGGGAGGAAAAAGACAGTCTGCCAAAGCTTTGCCACTAACCATCCTGTTTGCCCATCTGCCTTTTATCTATGTTTTTGTGTATCTATAAGAATAAATCATGGGGTGGGGGAGCGCCTGGATGGCTCAGTTGGTTAAGCGTCCAACTTCAGCTCAGGTCATGATCTCACGGCTCGTGAGTTCAAGCCCTACGTCAGGCTCTGTGCTGACAGGTAAGAGCCTGGAGCCCGCTGCAGATTCTGTGTCTCCCTCTCTCTGCCCCTCCTCATTCTCACTCTTGTGTGTCTCTCTTTCAAAAATAAACACTAAAAAAAAAGAATAAATCTTAGGGAAGGAATAATTATAGATTTGAATTCTGTCTTCTTATTCAGCCACCAGGGCTAATGAGTAAAATGTCTTTTTGACCAGTATCCTCTCTAGGACCAATTATCTTGGATCGCTTAGTAAAAACTTGTAAGAAACCTTTTCCAGTCTTGTCTATGTGTAGGAAATTGGCTGTAGGAGAGACTCTTCTTCATATATTCCACCTGTTGGAGGCTGCTGATTCCTTGTATCTGCAGGCAGGGGTAGATTTTCTAAGGCCTTTGCTGTCCCTGATATCTTCTTACTTCCTGGTAATCATTGACTAAATCCTCAGAAATTGATTCTGTGTTATATCTCGGTGAATTATATAACTTCTTTTCTGATAACTGGTTATAAAATTTGTCTTGCCCCCCCCCCCCAAACAGATGTGGACTACTTTCCCTTGCCAGCCAGCTAATCGTTTTTGTGTGACCTTAGGCAGGGGATTGGTTATTTTGGAAATACCATCAGGGAAAGAGTACACTTGAGTCTTTTTTCATAAGATCTTATGGAAACCTCCACCACCACCACCACTACCACACTTATTATAGACATCAAGCTATAATCTACAAACCTCATGGAAGCAAATGGTCTAAAAGATTAGGACAGCTAATGCACAGGTGGCCCTGTGCTTCTCACAATTAGGAACTAGACTGCTTCCTCTGCTCAAGATGACCAGAACAAAATTATTCCCCCTTCAAAATGACAGATGCCGTTGATGGCGATGGGCTTATCATCTTGGCTATTTTATCTCCTCTGTGCTAGTTCAAGGTGCTAGGTTATTGGTAGACAACCCTACATACACAGTATTACCATGGCAACCTTCTTTGAAAATCAGTATTGTCATGTTTCTTCATTCACTCAGGCCGACAATAAGGGACAAGCTCCTGAAACTGATCCAAGAGGAAATAGAAAACCTAAATACACGGATGACAGTGATTGTAAAAACATCCCACAAAGAAAAACCCAGACCCAGGAGACTTCACCAGTGAGTCTTCCTAACGTTTACAGAAAGTTTGATACCAATTTTCACAAAATTTAACAAAAAGTATAAGAGGAAGGAATATTTTCCAACTCATTCTATAATGCCAGTATTAACCAGACACAAAAAACAAAGACGTCACAAGAAAAGATGACTATAGGCCAGTATCCCTTATATAGATGCAAAAATCTTTAACAAAGTACTAGAAAGCTGAATCTGATAACATTTGTAAAGGATTATATACCATGACTGAGTGGGATTTATCCTAGGAATGTAAGGTTTCTTTAAGACAAAGAGGCAATCAATGCAGTGCAGCATAATAGAATAAAGGACAAAGACCTCATGATTGTCTCAGTAGATCTAGAAAAAGAATTTCACTAAATTCAACACACGTGGTAAATACATTTAACAAACTGGGAAGAGAAAAAGCTTATTCAATCTGATCAAGTCCATATAAAAAACCCTCAGCCGACAGCATACCTAATGATGAAAAACTGCATGCTTTCATTCTTTTATTTTTTTGATTTTTTTAATGTTTATTTATTTTTGAGACAGAGAGAGACGGCATGAACAGGGGAGGGGCAGAGAGAGAGGGAGACACAGAATCTGAAGCAGTCTCTGGGCTCCAAGCTGTCAGCACAAAGCCCGATGCGGGGTTTGAACTCACAGACCGTGAGATCATGACCTGAGCCAAAGTCGAATGCTTAACCGACTGAGCCACCCAGGTGCCCCATGCATGCTTTCATTCTAAGCACAGGAAAAAGATGTGGAAGGATGTCTGCTCTTGCAATGTCCATATTTTACTTTTTTTTTTTTTACTTTTTTTTAACATTTATTTATTATATTATTGAGAGAGAGAGACAGAGCATGGTTGTGGGAGGGGCAGAGAAAGAGGGAGACACGGAATCTGAAGCAGGCTCCAGGCTCTGAGCTGTCAGCACAGAGCCCAACGCGGGGCTCGAACCCATAAACCAGGAGATCATGACCTGAGCCACTCAACCAACTGAGCCACCCAGGCACCCCAATATTTTACTTTAAAAAAAATTGTTTAATTTCATTTTTCAGAGAGAGAGAAGCAGAGCATGAGCAGGGGAGGGGCAGAGAGAGAGGGACCCAAATCTGAAACAGGCTCCAGGCTCTAAGCTGTCAGCACAGAGCCCGACGTGGGGCTCGAACTCATGAGCTGTGAGATCATGACCTGAGCCGAAGGCAGACACTTAACCTAGTGAGCCACCCAAGTGCCCCACCATATTTTACTTCTGTAAGGACTCCCTTTTCCTCAGGTGATTACTTTCCAGCTTTCTCTGCACATTTTGATGGGTCTTGTTGACTGTTTTTTCTGTAGATTTACATCTTTTACATTACCTTAAACTAATATTAGTGGTGTTTTGGAAAGATTAGAAGTAAATCCCTGTTTTCAATGTATACCATGTTTTGTCAGAAGTCCAGACTAAATATTAAAGCCAAAACCAAAACCATAAAAACATTCCCCTCGTGATTCTAATGTACATCTAGGGCTATGAATTACTACCGAACTGCTCTACCTGTAGTTTTCCTCTTGTAACACTCGGTCTTTTATATTACTCATTGGTACACGTTTTGCCTTCTCTACTCATCTGTGAAATCCTAAAGGTGGGGGTCGTAATGCGTTTATTTTTCTATTCCACAATGCCTGGTATAACCTAGAAGATCCTATTATTTCTGTAAATGTTCGTAAATAAAAGACAATACATGTGTCTACAATGTTATTTAGATTTTGCTGATCGGGTGCTAATAAATCTTTACGATTACCCCCATTATCCCTTACTGTAAAAATGTGGCATACTTACAATGAATAGGGTATTAATGGCCCGGCACCGACCATTTGTGTCTTCATGGCCACAAAAGTAGTTTTGATCTAGAACGAGACCAAGTGCGATGAGAATAATTCCGGCTGTTGCTGCCAAGGCACTAAGAGAATTCATTGCTTGGGTTGTCTTCACCTGAAAGAGATGAACATAACACGCAGGCTGTAGGCAGAGCAGCAGTGGGAAGACCGGGAGAGGGTTTTAGTCACAGCATTGCAATGCCACTAGGCAGCTGTGTGATCATCTGTGAGACACTTCATCCCTTCGGGCTTCGGGCTCTCAGCCACAGAATAATGGGATCCAGGGAGCTCTGAAAAATCCTTCTGTCCTCCATGATCTGTACCCGAGTTAACTCCCATTTACTTGGGGGAAGGAGTGCACACTGGACAAAAAGGGACTTAGGCGTTGTCACCTTGCATTGCATTTTGATGCCCTGGTAAAAGTCATGACCTACTTACATTTTTGTTTCATGACTCTAACTAAACATTGTATTTCTTTGCAATTTTTAGTTCTTCCCCAAACTTCAAACCTGCAGGGGACACCCTAGGCTGGAATTACTTTCTTGGCTTGTTAATTAATATCTCACATTTTTGATTCTTTGAGAAAAGTAAAAATATTCTACTTATAATTTATCTGTAAGTTAAAATCTCACACTCATTAACACTATATTATTTATTTTGAACTTTTGCTTATAAGGTTTAATTAGATTGTCTTCACGGTATGCCTGTCATGTGAGCTAATAAACTCATGCCTGTTGAAATGTCTGGCAGGAGATGGGACCACAAATACTTACAAAAAGAATGACTGAGTGTGTCACTGAAATGCTGAGACCCATTTTACCTTTTGGCTTAGGAACTTGGAGGTTTATTCTATGTTTCAGTGTTTTCATAAATAAGAAACTGGATTACCTAGAGAACTCTCCTGGCACTAGGGGCGCTTGGGCGTCTCGGTCAGTTAAGCGTCCAACTTAGGCTCAGGTCATGACCTCACAGTTCGTGGGTTCAAGCCCCACGTCGGCTCTGTGCTGACAGCTCAGAGCCTGGAGCCTGTTTCAGATTCTGTGTCTCCCTTCTCTCTCTGTCCTTCCCCCACTTGCACTCTTGTCTCTCTCTCTCCCAAAAATAAACACTAAAAATTAAAAAAAAAAAAAGAAAAGAAAACTCTTCTGGCATTAGTGTTTTATGATTCTATGGACAAAAAAACAGCCAAATGCCATCAATTGGTATCAGTACTTGACAGTTTGTGGAATTGTAGTGGTTTAAAGATTTTCCAAATTCATTTTCAAGGCTAGACTTAATTATTTCAATGTTACACATTTTTTAGGAAAGGAGAAATCTAACTCACCAGGCTTCCTGTGGGTTTTCTTTCCAGTGCAACTAGGAAGGCTCCAGAATTAATGAACTATTAAAAAGAATAAATATCTTAGTGATGGGCTTGTTTAGCTGATGCTAAAGAGGTCTCAGAGAACAGACCTCTCCGCGTTTCTTGTACATGCCTTCTTAATTCCTATGATCCTCAAAGCAGTGAGCAAGATGCCTCAGATGACTATCTACAAATGAGTAGCGGACAAAATACTGAACTAGAAAGTAGCTTTAGTCTTAACTATCTATTTGAACACTGGGCTTTAGTTTTCTCATCCATCTTCCTTTTACAGCTGTTGTGGACTCAGCTTTGATGTCACGACACATTGGTGTCAAATCAGTTCACAGCCAATAAGATCAGGTTCTGTGATCCTTTTAAGAAACATCCTCCTTGGGGCGCCTGGGTGGCGCAGTCGGTTAAGCGTCCGACTTCAGCCAGGTCACGATCTCGCGGTCCGTGAGTTCGAGCCCCGCGTCAGGCTCTGGGCTGATGGCTCGGAGCCTGGAGCCTGTTTCCGATTCTGTGTCTCCCTCTCTCTCTGCCCCTCCCCCGTTCATGCTCTGTCTCTCTCTGTCCCAAAAATAAATAAAAAACGTTGAAAAAAAAAATTAAAAAAAAAAAAAAAAAAAAAGAAACATCCTCCTTGGGGAGGGCACCTGTTGGGATGAGCACTGGGTGTTGTATGGAAACCAATTTGACAATAAATTTCATATTAAAAAAATAAAAAGAAACATCCTTCATGCCCATGTGCGATCCAGTGTGTTCTCCCAGCTAATAGGCTGGGCATTCTGAAAAAAATCCCCAGGATTTTCATGGAGGTGAGTCATACATAGTAGTAGCATCATTACCTGGCAGAAACTCCAGATGGGATTACAACACACCCATTTTTAAGTTTCTGGTCCCACCGCCTGGTATTTCTTCAGCCTCACCTCTTACCCTCACTCTCTGTGCTGAACTCTTACAGTTCTCAGAATAGAAAGTGTCCCTTCTCCCTTGGCAGCAAGATACCCCTTACCCCCAGCCATTCCCCACTCCCTTCCTCTGTGTGTGCCCTCCTCCTGCTTAACCACTGGCCCTTTAAAACTCCCATCAGACTGGAAGTATCCCTGGGAAGTCTCCCCTCCTTTTTGTGGGTGCCCTTCCTCTAGAGGCAGCTTGCCTGTCTGTTCTCACTCATCACACCGTATGGTAATTATCCTACTCTCCACTTGAGAGACCTCGAGACCGAGAACTGCTTTTTCTATGAATTCCCACACACTATTCTCTGGCACTATACTAGGTCCCAAAATAATGTTTATTGAATGTTATGAAATGTGATTAAATGTCTCTGTGCAGCTCAAAGATACCTCTGTTTCTTTACTTTTCTAAAAAGTTCTAAAACTTTTTTCTAAAAAGTTTCTTGACTTTTCTAAAAAATTCTGATTAAGAATTCCCTACTTTACTTTCATCTTGACTTCTGTAAGCACTTTCTACACCCTCTGTGGTATCATTAATCCCAGTACCTTGAAATGACATGTTTGCTTTCTTGGTAAATTGAGAGCCCTTTGAAGGAAGTGCCCATGTATTACTCTTTTTGTTTGTTTATTACCCACCCCCCCCCCAGATTAATTGAGATATAGTTGGCATGCAGTGCTGTTTAGGACGTACAGCATAATGATATGACTTAAACATAGTGTGAAATGATTATAATGAGTTTACTTGACATCAGTTATGTCATATAGATACAACCCCCCCAAAAAAAATGAAAGAAAAAGAGGAAAAATAATATTTTTCTTTGTGATGAGAACTCTTAGAATTGACTCTCTTAAAAAATTCTATATGTATCATACAGCAGTGTTAACTGTAGTCATCCTGTCATACATTTGTCTTATAACTGAAGTTATGCTTATTTATCTCATAACTGAAGTTTGTGCCTTTTGAACACCTCCCTCCATCCCTTCTCTCCTCACTCTCTGCCCCTGGAAACCTTAAATCTGAGCTCTAGTTCTGTGAGGTTTTTAAAATTCTAAATATAAGTGAGATTGTACAGTATTTGTCTTTCCCTGTCTAACTCATTTCACGTTAACATAATGCCCTCAAAGTCTAACCATGTTATTGCAAGTGTCAGGATTTTCTTGGTTATTTATGGCTGAGTAATACACACACACACACACACACACACACACACACACACACACACAAGTATGTATATACACTTCTTTATCCATTCATCTGTTGATTGACACTTAAGTTGTTTCCATATCTTGGCTGTTTTGAATAATGCTGCTACGGACATGGAGGTGCAGATATATCTTTAACATAGGGTTTTCATTTCCTTTGGATATATTTCCAGAAGTGGAATTTCTGGATCATACAGTAGTTCTATTTTTTATTTTTTGAGGAAACTTCATACCGTCTTTCATAGTGAGGGTCCATGTATTATTAACCTCTGGATCCTCATTGCCTTCCTCCATGTGTCTGGCTTATAAAGATGGCAACTTATTTTGAATGAATTAATGGACAAATAATGTCAAGATCCAAGGAAATGTTCCCAAAGGAACTTCAAGGCCCAGTGATGGAACATCAGCAATTCTGATGAATTAATGGGGAAAAAATTTCAACAAAGTTGATTTTTATTTTAACTTTTCAAAGCATATCATGCACTGAATGCAGCTCATTTTGTAATTAAGAATTCCCTAGTATTCCTGTTGGCGTGGCCTCAAATTTAACTCCATTGCCTATACTCACCAAAACAGAGCTCCAGAATGGATATCCTGAAATAAATATAAAGGGGAACCTTGGGTATGGGTTTTCAAGGGTAAAAAGGAAAACAACTCCAAAGAAAAAGTTCAGCAATCCAAACAGGATCTGGATAGCCTGTAAATAGAGGAAAAGTCATGATAAGGAGAAAGCGAAACAGTAGGTTCCCTTTTCAAAAATGTGCATGATTCTCTTTTGGTTAAAAGGATTTGGCAATTACCTTCCTTATAAATAAGGAAAGGATAGCAGAAGCCCTTTTATGATACTCCCAGGTGTTTTCTTGATCCCTTTATCTGATACTTTGTAATAGGTAAAGTGATCTAAATCAGTGTTCTGGAAAATGTAGTCCATGGACTGGCAACATTAGGACCTGCTGGGAATTAGAGATGAAAACTCTCAGGCCTGTATCCTATATCCTATACTTAGTGAGTAGAATCTCCAGGTGAGGCTGAGAAGTCCATGTCAAACTCCAAGCATCAGGGAAATGCACATCCAAACCGCAAGGAGATAGGACTTCACATCTGTTAAAATGGCTATCATCAAAAAGACAAGAGAGCAAATGCTGGTGAGGATGGGCTGCCCTGTTGGTGGGGATGTATTACCATGGAAAAAAGTATGGAGATTCCTCCAAAAATTAAAAATAAAGCAAATAATGAATACAAATAAAGCCAGGGTTTAACAACTGCTAGGGAAGATTGGTGAGCGTGACATAAAGAATGGAAGGTGTACCGCGTGTGAGTCTGTTTTCTCTGCCCTCTTATTCTCCGTCTGTCTTCTCGGTCTGAGTAATCTCATTCACTCCCATGGTAACTATGACCTTTAAGTAGGTGAGTTGTGAATGAGATCATTTTCCTCAAGTCCAGGTTCCTTTGAGTAAGTTCAACGCAACAGCCACCGCCCAGTCCTCTAAACTATTAAAATTGTTTCCTGCCTGGCTTTTCCGCACCAGCTTCCTTTTTCTCTATTCCAGTGTTGTGTCAGTGCTGAAGTAGGATAGCAAGACAGAACCAATCCGTTTGAAACAAAGCTGCCCAACATTGTTTGAAACAAAGCTGCCCAATCTGGGGGTCATCCAATTCAGAGAAGTGTTTAAAAATTACAGATTTCAACCACCACCACCACCCTCAAAATCGCTGTTCAGTGGTTCTGGAACAAGGCCCAGGGACCTGATGTATATATTTTATAAAGCTCCTTAGGTAATTTGTTGGTTTCACAGATTGGAAGCTACTTGTCTATATTGTAAAATCAAAGTAGGGGTGGGATATAGGATTCTTGGCAATTAGGTCTCCACAAATTACCTTCCTGGTTGTTTCCTTTTCTCTCCCAGTTAGTTCCTAAAGGTGATTTTTCACATTTCAAATAGTTTTGGTAAAATATACATAACAAAATTTACCGTACTTACCATTTTATTTAAATTAAGAGGCTTTACTTTTAAAAGTGGTTTTAGGTTCACAGCAAAATTGCATGAAAAGTACAGAGTTCTCATGTACTTCCTGTTGCCTTCCCCCACTACCAACATCCCATACTGGTACATTTGTTGTCATTGATGAACCAACACTGACACATCACTGTCAATCAAAGTCCATAGTTTACATTAGGCTTCACTCTAGGTGTTGTACGTTCTGCGGCTTTTGACGAATGTGCAATGGTGTGTATCCACCATTATAGTATTGTGCAGAATAGTTTTCCTGCCCTCAACATCCTGCCCTCCACATAGTCAACCCTACCTCTTCCCTTCATCCCCTGGCAACCACTGATCTTTTTGTCTCCGTACTTTGGCTTTTCCGGACTGTCACATAGTTGGAATCATGTAGTTTGTTGTCTTTGCAGGCTGGCTTCTTTCACTCAGCAATGCATATGTTAGGTTCTCCATGTGTCTCTTCATGGCTTGATGGCTTATTTATTTTGACCATCAAGTCACATTCCCTTGTGGGGATGTACCGCAGTTTATTTATCCATCCTGATTTTTCTTATTTCTTTTTTGTTTGTCTTTTAGTCAATCCCCTTAAATCTTTCAAGTCTAATTTGCTCTCTCCCAGCTCTTCTTTGCCATTCCCAAACTACGCCACCATGAGCTCTTTGTTCACAGTGCTTTCTCTATCTAGAAAATTCTGCCTTCTTCCTTTCCCTTCATTTCTACTTATTAAAATTCCATCACTTCTGGGGCACCTAGGTGGCTCAGTTGGTTAAACATCCGATTCTGGCTCAGGTCATGATCTCAGAGTTTGTGGTTCAAGCCCTGCGTGGGGCTCTGTGTTGACGGGCCAGGGCCTGGAACCTGCTTTGGATTCTGTGTCTCCCTCTCTCTCTGCCCCTCTCCCACTCATGCTCTGTCTCTCTCAGATAAATAAACATTAAAAAAAAACTTTAAGAAAATTCCATCACTCCTTCAGGGTTCAGATTAAATGACAAATTTGCTATGATGTTGTCTCATTGCTTTTAACTTTTTTTTTTTTTTACATTTATTCATTTTTGAGAGACAGAGAGAGACAGAGCACAAGCAGGTGAGGGGCAGAGAGAGAGGAAGACACAGAATCCGAAGCAGGCTCCAAGCTGTCAGCACAGAGCCCGACGCGGGGCTCTAATCCACAAACCACAAGATCATGACCCCAGCCAAAGTCAGACGCCTAACCGACTAAGGCACCCAGGAGCCCCAGTCTCATTGCTTTTAGGGAGAAGTAACTGTTCCTTCTCTGGGTTCCAACCCCCTCCCCCCCACCACCATATATGGCTCCTATAAGATGCTACATTGAAATGTGGTTTTTAATATTGTCACTTTATTATTTCTAAATTATGTATTTATTCTTCTCAATGAGAGAAAGTGGGTTGTGTTTATTTCTGTAACCCCCTATAGTGTCTAACATAATTTTTTGCACATAGTTCAATCCATATTTGTTAAAGTAATATGAACTGTTTAGTGGAAGTTTGAGTACCATTATATTTAAATAGATGTTAAAGCAGTTTAGACTGTTGGCCCTTTCCTGCATGTCAGTGGGCCCTCTTTCTCTACTTTGTTTTTTTTTTTTTTTCTGAAAAAAAAATAAAAAAATTTTCCTATTTTCCATCCTTGAAGGCTTGGGATTGAAAAGACAAATATGTTATGAGATACAGGCCCTGTCATAGCCTCAAACATACTGAATCACATTGTCTGAAAGGAGGATTGGTAAATAAAAAATAATTAATATTCAAGAAATGGATAGGTGGGGGGAGAGATGAGCATTTACAGTATTAAGGGGATTTTCTGCAAAAGCCCCGCATATAAAAATACCATATCATGTTATCAAAATGAATTCTGAGTTCTGATTGGGAAAATATAAAACCGTAGAACTCAGTAACCCAGGATATAGAACCTGATCTATTGACTTCTACTTGATTTTCTCTTCCTTTTCTCTGAACTTGACTAGGAAAAACTCCTAGTTGGTCATTTTGGAGATTTTTACTTTAATTGTGACCTTCAAGAGCCCAGAGGATTCTTTTCCTCTCCATAGAAATTTGTACATAGTTGGTTTAGAAATGTGACACTTCCTGATTTGAGTGGAAATAAAAGTTGGAATTAGCTCCTACCTTGAAACATTGCACCACCAAATATTTTTTTCTCTTTCTTCTCCCCCCCCCCCACAACCCCCATCTTAGTTTAGGCTTCTGAACAAAGTAATAGAATCTGTAATACCCTGATGAGGTGGCTGATTAAGCCCATGGTTCATAGACTGGATGGCTTATAAACAACAGAAATCTATTTCTCATGATTCTGGAGGCTGAAAGTTTGATAGCAGGGTGCCACAAGGTTGGGTTCTGATGTAGACCCCCTCTGGGTTACAGGCTGGAAACTTGTCTTTTGTAAGTTCACATGGTGGAAAGAGAGCTACTTACCTCCCTGACCTCCCACTCATGAGAGTTTACCCTCATGAACTAATTACCCCGAAAAGATCCCACCTCCAAACACCATTACATTGGAATTACGGTTTCAACTATGAATTTTGGGAAACACAAACATTCAGTCCCTAACACACCCTCAGTAGAGTATACATTAGGGCAGATCTTACTTACCCCTAAGGTTTTCATTTTTGTGGTAAGTGATTTTGGAAAAGGGCCGCTAGATTCATAGGTTGTGGCTATAAACTCTGGTGACTGAAGCTTGGAAACAGTGATCTCCGGAGGAAATACAAGAAACACAGGATTGTGTGCAGAGTTTGAATCCATGATGGTGTAGTTGATATTTTAAAATGAAAAAATGTTCTTGTTACTTCAGTCTAGACCATGTTCTTCTGTTCCAAGGCTGTCTGGAGCGCTGGCATTGTTGTGCTTTGTCTTGGAATTATAGAACCACAGCATCATAGAGTCATAGAATATCAGGACTGGCCGAGATCTCGAGGTTAGTGAGTAAAATTTCCAGGACAGGGGGGTCAGAGGACCTGCCCAGTAGTTGTAGTGCAGTCAGAACCTCACCATGACCTTGGACAAGTCATGTGCTCTCTCTTAGTTTCAGATTCCATATATTCACATTGATCAGGCTGGGCTAGATGATCTGTGAGGACATTTTCCTTCCCAAATAAATGAGTATTAGGAACATTCATTCTAGTTCTCTGTCTTCAGGAGGTAGGGGACAAGAGCTCTCAGGCCCTTAGAATTAATCAATAATCCACCTCTTGAAGTATATAGTGGCTGTTTAGGTTGTCACTTTGTTTTTGCCACCGGATTTTATTAGCGTTATCTGTGAACAAACCCCTTCAACACTGAATGGTGTGGAACAATCACCATTTGATTTTGCTTACAATTCCATGGGTCATGTGGGTGTTCCTACTGGTCTGGTCAAGCTCAGCTCTTACCAGCCAGGTTTTCTCTGCATCTGTGGTCAATTGGTGGGGTGGCCAAAGCTAGATGATTTAGTGTGACCTCAGTCACATAGCTGGCAGTTGACAGACTCTTGGTTCTTCTCTAACTCACAATGTTTTCTAAACTTTTGCAGAATCATGTGTGCTAATCTCTCATTGACCTAAGCAAACTACAGAGATGGCCTATATTTAAAGATAAGAAAACAGACTCCATCTCTTCATGGGAAGATCTGTACTGTCATAATGCAAGGACCTGCATGAAGGGAGGAGAAAAATTTGTATTCATTTATATACTTTCCTTTGTCATCCTCTGGTGTTTCCTTTTTTCCTTTTTCTTTCTTTCTTTCTTTCTTTCTTTCTTTCTTTCTTTCTTTCTTTCTTTCTTTCTTTCTTCCTTTTACAGTTTATTTATTTATTTGGGGGGGGGGAGAACATGAACAGGGGAGGGGCAGAGAGAGAGAGAGAGAGAGAGAGAGAGAGAGAGGGAGAGAGAGAGAGAATCCTAAGCAGGCTCCGCACTGTCAGCGCACAGCCTGATGCAGGGCTCTCTAACTCACAAACTGTGAGATCATGACCTGAGCTGAAATCAAGAGTCAGATGCTTAACTGACTGAGCCACCCAGGTGCCCCTGGTGTTTCCTAATAAGATCAGGTCTCCCTAAATTGAAAATCCTGACGTGACAGCCTCTAGCCACTTTCCAGTTAGAACATACTAAAGTACCAATCCCCTTATAGTTTTTTCTGAATTTACTTTCTTGCATTCAGTTTTTCAGAACATGGAATCCTAATGGTGATCTTCCTTTATGAAAATCCTTTGATATTGGGGTAGTGTTCTCTCAGTTAAGCAAACTCTATTCCAGTATACTTTGTAATACCATTTCATCCCCATTACTCATGTTGTAGCTTTCCTAGAAACCTTTTTCAGTCTTTCCCTCTCTCTCTCTCTCTCAGCATGATGATTGGCACAATGTTATAATAGTCATAAAATGGTAGAAAGATAACCTGAAGTTTTGATTATGCTTTAATTCATGCAAGCGAATTCTGGAGATGCAGTTCTGGAAGTCTCAATCCTTGGAACATAAAAACCTAGAATTAATTCCCAGGCTTTTTATTAACTAGGTATGAGGTCTTGGCTAAGTGATATATTAACTTACATATTCATATTAAGTTACCTATTTATTAAAATATTGCATCTTTTATCTAAAAATGAGAATAAAAATTGTTACCTTGTAGGGCTTTTGTGAGTGAATTATAAAATATCTGGCAGGTAGTGGATGCTAAACAAATTATAATTATAAAAATAGCAGCAGTTAGCATTATTTTTATTATTATTGCTGTTTTAATCATGGTGGCTAAATGCTTTGTTTTACTTGGTGTTTGCAGTATTTCCAAAGTTTATTTTGGCTGGCTCTTTATCAGATAAGTGTTCAACGGATTTTTGTGAGCTTAGCTATAGGAGCTTTAGAAATGTCAGAAGTTATTTTACCTTGTTTCTACATTTCAGGGTGGCCATGGAATGCTGTAGCCCTCCTGATAATAAAGCATCTAGGCCCTTCGATACACGAATGAGATACAATTTGTGCACTGCTTTTCTTTCTTCCTATATCTTTCCATTTCTTTTCATTTTCCAATATGCTAAAACCTACAATTTCCATGAAAAATGCTCTCGTTCTAAAGTGGCTTATGGAATAATGTATAATACCCCTGTATTCCTCAGTGTTCCCAAATCAAGCTTCATTTGAAGCCTCTTACTGCTGGCTTTTCCAGGAAAGTTGCAATGATCCAAGCGACCGACCTTCTCTGATTCACAGTTACTGGGGTCAAGTCTCTTCTTCCCTCAGCTTCCCTAATTCCCATGCTGGAAAGTTGCATGAAAGGCCCTCTGTGCTTTCTCTTATCCCTCTCTTCCTGTAGCTGAAGCTCAACTTTGCCTTTAAATTTCTTGTCTTTCTCTCTGGTGCAAAATCTTCCCCTTTTTGAAGATGCATATTCATACTCTAGGCAGTGGCAGCTAACTATTGAGACCAGATGTCACCTGCTTAGGTGTTTGCAGATCCTCTGGTTTTCTCTTGCTCTTGCAATTACAGAGATCTTATCCCATGAATGATTGATGAAACCCAGTGCCCCTCCCAGGTATATCTCGGAAGGGGTAATTGGATATGAGGGAAGGGGATTATTTTAACCAGAGACTAAGGGGCAAACAAAATCATTTCCCAGAACATCATATAAGTAAAAACATACAATATATCAGAAACTAAAAATAAAGCCTCTAATCAGAAAGTAAGAAAGATACTGAAATGTAGGGTTTCTTTCCTTTTACTTTATTTTATTTTTTATTTATTTTAGAGAGAGAGTGCAAGCAGGAAAGAGTGGCAGAGGGAGGGAGGGAGGAAGGGGGAGAGAGAGAGAGAGAGAGAGAGAGAGAGAGAGAGAGAGCATGAGAGAGAGTGTGAGAGTGTCCCGAGCAGGCTTCATGCTCAGCATGGAGCCGGATGTGGGGCTCCATCCCAAGACCCAGGGATCATGACCTGAACCTAAAACAAGAGTCAGACGCTCAACAACTGAGCCACCCAGGTGCCCCTGAAATGTAGGGTTTCTGAAACCAGTGATACAGTAAGTATATCTAACAGAGAAGCTTATAGATGGCGAATACTGTCTGTGTGTTCCAACCTTTCAAAGGTAAACTTTTCTCATATTTCCCTCTATCATGTGAGCAGACAACAAAAAATTACTAGAAATAAGAGGAAATGTGAAATACAGAAACTGAAAGAAAAAAAGGTCAGAGACTGTGTAAGAGAAGAAAACTTGACAAAAAAATCCATTAATATACTCAGAAATGTAGGAAGAAATATTGCATCCATGAAATGGGAAGAGACACTACACAATGGAAATAGAGAACAAATAGATCTCTTGAAAATGAAAATGAAGGACGTCTGGGTGGCTTAGTCGGTTAAGCGACCGATTCTCGGTTTTGGCTCAGGTCATGACCTTACGGGTTCATGGGATTGAGCCCCATGTTGGGCTCTGCACTGACAATGTGGAGCCTTCTTGGGATTCTCTCTCACCCTCTTTCTCTCTGCTCCTCCTCTGCTAGCATGTGCTTTCTCATGCGCTCTCTTTCTCTCTCTCTCTCTCAAAAAAAAAAAAAAATAAATAAATAAATAATAAACCTTAAAAAAGAAAAAAAAAAAGAAGGAAAACAAAATTGATAGCCAAAAAGAAAATATCAGTAAAAGTATTGGGATGTAGTAGAGAAAATTAACCAGAATGTAGGGGAAAAAAGAGCAAGGTAATATAAAAGAGAGAAAATACAATAGTAATAATAACAATAAACTGGCTAATTCAGGACATTCAATAGCAGTTACAGAAAGAGAAAAGAGAAAAAACAGAGGAGAAAATCATTTAAAATTTTGCAATTAAATTCTCAGAATTGATGAAAATAGACCCACATGAATAAATTTCAGTATAGTTGGTACAAACAAAAACATCCTTTAAGATTCCAAGAGGGGAAAAAATTGAGTCACACCTAAAGGACTAGACACCAGAATGGCTTTGGACTTTTCAAACAGTAATAGCAGAATTGAGGAGACAGTGAAGCCTTAAGCATTCAGAAGAAAAAGCTGTTCTAATCTATAATTTATAGCCAAGACAACCCATCAAACTTTTGAAGATATCTAGATTAAAACATTTTCAGACATACACATTTTCCAAATGTTACTTTCCATGTGCTTTTCTTCACAGGGCCACTGGAGACATGGAAGGGTTTTCGAACTCATCAGCCTTTAAGGAAAATGTAAATTAAAGCCACAATAATATATCACTACAAACTCATTAGAACAGTTAAAATAGAAAAGTGATAATACCAAATGCTAGTGTGGATGCAGAGAAATTGGATCTCTCATACGTTGCTGATGGGAATGTAAAAATTGTAAAGTCACTTTGGAAAATAGTTTGGCAGGTTTTGTAACTCAGGAATTGCACTCTTGGACATTTATCCCAGAGAAATGAAACTTCACGTTAACAGAAAAACCTGTACAGGAATGATTCTAACAGCTTTCTTCATAATGCAAAACTACATGAAGCAACCAAATGTCCTTTAGTCGATGAATGCTTAAAATCTGGTAGGAGCATACAATGAATGGAATGCTATAAAAAGCATAGACTACTGATACACACAGCAACATGAATGGTCCTCAAGAGAATTATGCCTAGTGAAAAAAAAAAGCTCTCAAGAGCTTGAATATTGTATAATTTTATTTAGGCAACATTCTTGAAATAGCAAAGCAATGGGAAGGAAAAATAGTGGTTGCCAGGAGACAGAGGTAGGGTTGGTGGTGAGGTGATAATACAAGGAGGAATCAAAAAGGAGTTGTTTTGTGGGTATGAAACAGTTCTGTATCTTGACTGTTGTGATGGTTACGGAAATATATACATAGGATAAAATCGTATGGAGCTAAACACAGCTAAACACATGCACGCACACACAAATGGATGACAAAAGATGTCAGAAACTGAATAATTTTAATTCACTGTAAATGTACCAGTGTCAGTTTCCTGTTTTGATATCGTGTTACAGATATATAAGATATAACCAATGGGGGAAGGTAGGTGAAGGGATACATCAGATACTTATCTTTGCAGCTTCAAAGAATTTTGAATGAGCCTAAAAATACTTCAAAATGTAAAGTTAAAAAAACTTCACAGACTTTGAAAAGTAAAAAAATATATATTATTGAGGTATGTACCAAAATAAAGTATATGTGGGTATTAATTTTTATTTTTATGTTAGAAAATGATCCAGAACACAGTTCTTAGGAACATTAAAATCAATGTGCTTCCATATCTTGGCTGTTGTAAATAATGCTGTGATATGCGTGTGAGTGCATATATCTTTTCAAATTAGTGTTCTTGTTTTCTTTGGCTAAATAACCAGTAGTGGGATTACTAGAGCATATGGTATTTCCATTTTTATTTTTTTGAGGGACCTCCATACTCTTCCACAGTGGCCGTACCAGTTTACATTCCCACCAACAGGGCACAAGGATTCCTTTTTCTCCACGTGCTTGCCGACACTTGTTATTTCTTGTCTTTTTTATTTTAGCCATTCTGACATGTGTAAGATGATACCTTACTGTGTATTTGATTTGCATTTCCCTGGTGATTAGAGATGTTGAGCATCTTCTGCGTCTGTTGTTCATCTGTATGTTTTCTTTGGGAAAATGTCTCTTCAGGTCTTCTGCCCACTTTTAAAAATCAGATTGTTTGGGGCTTTTTGGCGTTGACTTCTATAAATTCTTTACGTATTTCAGATATTAACCCTGTGTCAGATATATCATTTGCAAATATCTTCTCCCCTTCAGCCAGTTGCCTTTCTATTCTGTTGATGGTTTCCTTTGCTGTGCAAAAGCTTTTCACTTTGAGGTAGTCCCAGTAGTTTTTGCTTTATTTTGTTTTGTTTTCATTTCCCTTGCCTTAGGAGATGTATCCAGAAAAATGTTTCTGTGACCAATGTCAGTGAAATTACTACCCGTGTTCTCCTCCAGGATTTTTATGGTTTTAGGTCTCAATTTAGGCATTTGGTCTGTTTTGGGTTTATTTTTGTGTATGGTGTCAGAAAGTGGTTGACTTCATTCTTTTGTATAGTGTCCAGTTTTCCCAACATCATTTGTTGAAGAGACTGTCTTTTCCCCTTTGTATATTCTCACCTCTTTTGTCAAAGATTAATTGGCCATGTAAGTGTGGGTTTATTTCTGGGTTCTGTATTCTATTCTATTGATCTATGTGTCTGTTTTTTTTTAATGTGAAATTTATTGTCAAATTGGTTTCCATACAACACCCAGTGCTCATCCCAACAGGTGCCCTCCTCCATGCCCATCACCCCCCCCCACCCCCCCTCAACCCTCAGTTTGTTCTCAGTTTTGTTTTTTTTTTAAATTTTTTTCCCAACGTTTTTTATTTATTTTTGGGACAGAGAGAGACAGAGCATGAACGGGGGAGGGGCAGAGAGAGAGGGAGACACAGAATCGGAAACAGGCTCCAGGCTCCGAGCCATCAGCCCAGAGCCTGACGCGGGGCTCGAACTCACGGACCGCGAGATCGTGACCTGGCTGAAGTCGGACGCTTAACCGACTGCGCCACCCAGGCGCCCCTGTTCTCAGTTTTTAAGAGTCTCTTATGTGTCTGTTTTTGTGCCAGTACCATACTGTCTGATTACTACAGCTTTGTAGTGTATCTTGAAATTTAGGATTGTGATACCTCCAAGCTTTGTTCTTCTTTCTCATGATTGCTTTGTCTACTCACGGTCTCTTTCGGTTCCATACAAATTTTAGTATTATTTGTTCTACTTCTACGAAAGGTGCTGTTGATATTTTGATAGGGATTACATTGAGCCTAGATATGGAAGTGACCTAAGGATCCACAGATAGATAAATGGGTAAAGAAGATATGGTGTATGTGTACACACACACACACACACACACACATTATGAAGCCATAGAAAGTGAGATGAGATCTTTCCATTTGCAACAACATGGATGGACCTAGAAGGTCTAATTATGCCAAGTGAAACAAGAGTGAGAGAGACAAATACCATACGATTTCGCTCATATATGGAATCTAAAATACAAAAGAAATGTATGAACAAATACGAAGCAGAATCAGACCCATAAATACACAGAACAAACTGATGGTTGCCAAAAGGAAGAGGGGGATGGGAAATGAGTGGAAGGGAGTGAGAGATACAGGCTTCCAGTTATGGCATGAGTAAGTCACGGGAATAGAAGGCACAGCATAAGGAACATAGTCAGTGATGCTGTAATGGTGTTGTGTGGTGACAGATGTTAGCTGTACTTGTGGGGAGCACAATGTAACATACAGAGAAGTTGAATCACTATGTTGTATGCCTGAAAGTAATGTAACATGGTGTATCAACTATACTCAAATAAAAAAATTTTAAATCAATAAATGTGTTATACCCATATGTGGCAAAAGGATGCAAAAGTCTACTGTACTTTCGTTTGTTTTATTTTTCATAACAAGGGAGGATAAGTGAGAAATCAGTGAAATTTAAAAAAAGGCTGTGGAAAAAATCCAGGGATAATGGAAAAGAGATTTGGGGATGACAGCGTGTACCAGCAATAGAAGGTGGGTAGGCTTCTCCAGGAGAAGTTTCTCCAGGAGAAACTCCTTCAAAATGAAAAAATGGATATGATTTGTGATATGAATCAATGTGTTAAGAAATTTAGAAAGCTGGAGAGTTTGAAGGTGAAAAGGAAAGAAACAAGAAAAAGCAAGCAAGCAAGTAAAGAAAAACACCATTCCAGAGGACAAAACACTGCAAGAGAAAGAATAGTTTATTAAGTGGCTCAGTTCTGGTGGCATATATAAAGAGATTAGAAAACACATGTCTCTATGCCTAAACTATGAGTTTATAGAGAGAATGGAGGATGGGGAACATTTATTTGTGTCATCATGTTGGGGGTTGGAAAGAGGAAAGGGAGTTAACTTCTGATCTCCCACAATGAGGAGATCCGTGCTTCTTCACTTTCTTCACATAAGGGCATTCATATAAAATGGTATTTGTCTGGTGTGTGGCTGAATTAGAGGCGTGTAGAGTTCCACGTGGAGCTACTTGTTACTCAAGATAATGTTGTATGACTAGTTATCTTTAAAATCATGTGAATATAGAACTGTGGTTATTGGAACCCTAGAAAATGACTGCTTTGGTTGCGTGTGTGACAAGTCAAGTTCATGTAGCAAAAGGAAAAATAATGCATCAAGATATATTGAATCATCTTTCTTCTTTCTTTATTGTGCATCAGGGATGTGATCAGAAGAATTGTGGCACCCAAGAAAATTCCATGCCCTAATTCCCAGGACTGTGAATGTGACAGGATATCACACCCAAAAATAGGTTACCTTGAATGGCAAAAGGAATTTTACTGTGTTTCCTTTTAAATAGGGAGATCATCCTAGATTATCTGAGTGGGTCCCATGTAATCCTGGGACCCCTTAGAACTAGAAGCAGGAGAAGTTTGAGAAGGATTTGACAAGTCATGGTTGTGTTGAAGATGGAGAGGGCCACATGAGAAGAAATGGAAGTGGCTTCTAGGAGCATAGAGGACAGCAGAGAATCTATTGCTACAGAGATCAAGTGACTAAGAAATAGTCATGAGGAACTAAAAGATGCTATAAATGAGGTGCAGAATAAAATGGAGGTGGCCATAGCACGGATTGAAGAGGCAGAGGAGAGAATAGGTGAATTAGAAGATAAAATTATGGAAAAAGGAGAAGCTGAGAAAAAGAGAGCTAAAAAAATCCAGGAGTATGAGGGGAGAATTAGAGAAGTAAGTGATGCAATCAAACAGAACAATATCCGTATCATAGGAATTCCAGAAGAAGAAGAGAGAGAGAAAGGAGCTAAAGGTGTACTTGAACAAATCATAGCTGAGAACTTCCCTGATCTGGGGAAGGAAATAGGCATTGAAATCCAAGAGGCACAGAGAACTCCCTTCAGATGTAACTTGAACCGATCTTCTGCATGACATATCAAAGTGAAACTGGCAAAATACAAGGATAAAGAGAAAATTCTGAAAGCAGCTAGGGATAAACAGGCTCTAACTTATAAAGGTAGACCCTTAAGACTAGTGGCAGACCTATCTACTGAAACTTGGCAGGCCAGGAAGGAATGGCAGGAAATCTTCAATGTGATGAGCAGAAAAAAATATGTAGCCAAGAATCCTTTATCCAGCAAGTCTGTCATTCAGAATAGAAGGAGAGATAAACCTTTTCCAAACACACAAAAACTGAAGGAATTCATCACCACTAAACCAGCCCTACAAGAGATCCTAAGGGGGATTCTGTGAGTGAAATGTTGCAAGGACCACAAAGTAGCAGAGACATCACTACAAGCATGAAACCTACAGACATCACAATGACTAAACCCATATCTTTCAATAACACTGAATGTAAATGGACTAAATGCTCCAACCAAAAGACATAGGGTGTCAGAATGGATAAAAAAAAACAAGACCCATCTAATTGCTGTCTACAAGAGACTCATTTTAGAACTGAGGACACCTTCAGATTGAAAGTGAGGGGATGGAGAACTATCTATCATGCTACTGGAAGCCAAAAGAAAGCTGGAGTAGCCATACTTATATCAGACAAACTAGACTTTAAATTAAAGGCTGTAACAAGAGATGAAGAAGGGCATTATATAATAATTACAGGGTCTATCCATCATGACAGCTAACAATTATAAATGTCTCTGCGCCAAATATGGGAGCCCCAAAATATATAAAACAATTAATCACAAACATAAGCAACCTTATTGATAAGAATGTGGTAATTGCAGGGGACTTTAATACCCCACTTACAACAATGGATAGATCATCTAGACACATGGTCAATAAAGATACAAGGGCCCTGAATGATACATTGGATCAGATGGACTTGACAGATATATTTAGAACTCTGCATCCCAAAGCAACAGAATATACTTTCTTCTCGAGTGCACATGGAACATTTTCCAAGATAGATCACATACTGGGTCACAAAACAGCCCTTCATAAGTATACAAGAATTGAGATCATATCATGCATACTTTCAGACCACAATGCAATGAAGCTTGAAATCAACCACAGGAAAAAGTCTGGAAAACCTTCAAAAGCATGGATGTTAAAGAACACCCTACTAAAGAATGAATGGGTCAACGAGGCAATTAGAGAAGAAGTTAAAAAATATATGGAAACAAACGAAAATGAAAATACAGCAATCCGAACGCTTTGGGATGCAGCGAAGGCAGTCCTGAGAGGAAAATACATTGCAATCCAGGCCTATCTCCAGAAACAAGAAAAATCCCAAATATAAAATCTAACAGCACACCTAAAGGAAATAGAAGCAGAACAGCAAAGACACCCCAAATCCAGCAGAAGAAGAGAAATAAGAAACATCAGAGCAGAAATAAACAACATAGAATCTAAAAAAACTGTAGAGCAGATCAATGAAACCAAGAGTTGGTTTTTTGAAAAAATAAAATTGAAAAATCTCTAGCCAGTCTTCTCAAAAAGAAAAGGGAGATGACCCAAATAGATAAAATCATGAATGAAATTGGAATTATTACAACAAATCCCTCAGAAATACAAGCAATTATCAGAGAATACTATGAAAAATTATATGCCAGAAAACTGGACAACCTGGAAGAAATGGACAAATTCCTAAGCACCCACACACTTCCAGAACTCAAACAGGAAGAAATAGAAAACTTGAACAGATCCATAACCAGCGAAGAAATTGAATCAGTTATCAAAAATCTCCCAACCAGTAAGAGTCCAGGACCAGATGGCTTCCCTGCGGAATTCTACCAGACATTTAAAGCAGAGATAAAACCTATCCTTCTCAAGCTTTTCCAAAAAATAGAAAGGGATGGAAAACTTCCAGACTCATTCTCTGAAGCCAGCATTACTTTGATTCCCAAACCAGACAGTGACCCAACAAAAAAAAAAGAGAACTACAGGCCAATATCCCTGATGAATATGGATGCAAAAATTCCCAACAAGATACTAGCAAATCGAATTCAACAAGATATAAAAAGAATTATTCACCATGATCAAGTGGAATTCATTCCTGGGCTGCAGGCTGGTTCAACATTCATTCACAAATCAATCAATGTGATACATCGAATTAATAAAAGAAAAGATAACCCTATGATCCTGTCAATCGATGCAGAAAAAGCATTTGACAAAATTCAGCATCCTTTCTTAATAAAACCCCTCAAGAAAGTCAGGATAGAAGGAACATACTTAAACATCATAAAAGCCATTTATGAAGAGCCCACAGCTAATACCATCCTCAATGGGGAAAAACTGAGAGCTTTCCCCCTGAGATCAGGAACACGACAGGGATGTCCACTGTCACCACTGTTGTTTAACATAGTGTTGGAAGTGCTAGCATCAGCAATCAGACAACAAAAGGGAATAAGGAAATCAAAGGCGTCAAAATTGGCAAAGATGAAGTCAAGCTTTCACTTTTTGCAGATGACATGATATTCTACATGGAAAACCCGATAGACTCCACCAAAAGTCTGCTAGAACTGATACATGAATTCAGCAAAGTCGCAGGATACAAAATTAATGTACGGAAGTCAGTTGCATTCTTATACACTAATAATGAAGCAACAGAAAGACAAATAAAGAAACTGATACCATTCACAATTGCACCAAGAATCATAAAATACCTAGGAATAAACCTAACCAAAGATGTAAAAGATCTGTATGTTGAAAACTATAGAAAGCTTATGAAGGAAATTGAAGAAGATATAAAGAAATGGAAAAACATTCCGTGCTCATGGATTGGAAGAATAAATATTGTTAAAGTGTTAATACTATCCAAAGCAATCTACACATTCAATGTAATCCCAATCAAAATTGCACCAGCATTCTTCTCAAAGCTAGAACAAACAATCCTAAAATCTGTATGGAACCACAAAAGACCCCGAATAGCCAAAGTAATTTTGAAAAACACCAAAGCAGGAGGCATCACAATCCCAGACTTTAGCCTCTACTACAAAGCTGTAATCATCAAGACAGCATAGTATTGGCACAAAAACAGACATACAGACCAATGGAATAGAATAGAAACCCCAGAATTAGACCCACAAAAGTATGGCCAACTAATCTTTGACAAAGCAAGAAAGAATATCCAATGGAAAAAAGACGGTTTCTTTAACAAATGGTGCTGGGAGAACTGGACAGCAACATGCAGAAGAATAAAACTAGACCACTTTCTTACACCATTCACAAAAATAAACTCAAAATGGATGAAGGACCTGAATGTGAGACAGGAACCATCAAAAACCCTAGAGGAGAAAGCAGGAAAAAACCTCTCTGACCTCAGCCGCAGCAATTTCTTACTTGACACATCTCCAAAGACAAGGGAATTAAAAGCAAAAATGAACTATTGGGACCTCATGAAGATAAAAAGCTTCTGCACAGCAAAGGAAACAGTCAACAAAACTAAAACGCAACCAACGGAATGGGAAAAGATATTTGCAAATGACATATCGGACAAAGGGCTAGTATCCAAAATCTATAAAGAACTCACCAAACTCCACACCCGAAAAACAAATAATCCAGTGAAGAAGTGGGCAGAAGACATGAATAGACACTTCTCTAAAGAAGACATCCAGATGGCCAACAGGCACATGAAAAGATGATCAACGTCACTCCTCATCAGGGAAATACAAATCAAAACCACACTGAGATAATCACCTCACTCACTCCAGTCAGAGTGGCTAAAATGAACAAATCAGGAGACTATAGATGCTAGGGAGGATGTGGAGAAACGGGAACCCTCTTGCACTGTTGGTGGGAATACAAACTGGTGCAGCCATCCTGGAAAACAGTGTGGAGGTTCCTCAAAAAACTAAGAATAGATCTGCCCTATGACCCAGGAATAGCACTGCTAGGAATTTACCCAAGGGATACAAGAGTACTGATGCCTAGGGGCACTTGTACCCCAATGTTTATAGCAGCACTTTCAACAATAGCCAAATTATGGAAAGGGCCTAAATGTCCATCAACTGGTGAATGGATAAAGAAATTGTGGTTTATATACACCATGGAATACTACTTGGCAATGGAATACTGCTTGGCAATGGGAAAGAATGAAATATGGCCTTTTGTAGCAACATGGATGGAACTGGAGAGTGTTATGCTAAGTGAAATAAGTCATACAGAGAAAGACAGATACCATATGTTTTCACTCTTACGTGGATCCTGAGAAACTTAACAGAAAACCATGGGGGAGGGGAAGGGGGAAAAAAAAGTTAGAGAGGGAGAGAACTAAACCATAAGAGACTCTTAAAAACTGAGAATAAACTGAGGGTTGGTGGGGGGTGGGAGGGAGGGGGAGTGGGTGATGGGTATTGAGGAGGGCACCTGTTGGGATGAGCACTGGGTGTTGTATGGAAACCAATTTGACAATAAATTTCATATTAAAAAGAAAATCAACTCTTCCAATTTTATGAAAACCTAACCTAGGTTAGGTTTAGTAAGGTTTAGGTTTAGTAAGACAGTTAAAAAAAAAAAAAAACAATTAGATTTCCTTTAAGTAAATCATCAGTGCTCTGGCTCCCTATAGCCTTTTCACCTGGTCTTATAAACAGCTCCTTCACACATTTACATTCCTTTATTGGCTCCTAAACACATTTGATTTTGTCAGCTCTAGACTCAAACTCATTGATGGGACAGTACAAGGTACCTCAAAAAGGGGAGCTGAGGGAGAGATTGCCTTTGAAAAGCAGAGAAAAGTGGAATTCTTGCAGATTGGGAAGTTGCTGTGGGCCCCAGGGGGCTTTAGGGGCCTCTGACTTGCTCCCTAGAATCATTCTCAGTGGGACGGAAAAACCTCTCAGAAGATGGTTTTTATCTTTCTTACATTTTTACATTGTAAGTCCAGACCCTAGACACTGTATTTTTGCAATTTTGGAAAAAGATCCTGTATTCCAAGTGTGGTACAGAAGCATCAAATTCACAGGACACTTAGGGTCTAATATGAACCAAAGCAATGAGTTTCTCGGTGGTAAGTGGTGTGGACTAGCCACAGGAATCACCTCTCCAAGGACTTGCACTGTTTTAAGACCCCAAGACCTTATGGTACATGGTGCATCAATGTGTGTGTGAGTTTGTTGGATGGGTATGGAGAAAAATGGGCAGAACTGACTGCATGGGTTGGATTCTCAAAGAATATGATGAAGAATTACAAATATTTCAGTCCACACCCAAGTTTGTGGACTGAAACACATCACATAAGCACCATGTAAACATGTGCTAATCTAGCTGAAGCAAAAGGGAGATTTATTAGTATTACTCAGAGTCAGTTGAATACAATCCTGCCCTTCCACAGCCTCTCTTTCTCTTCCCTTTGTCTCTCCACAGAAGGGGATCACTCCCCTCTGTGCCTACGCTGCCCGTTTTATCTCCCCCAGTTCACAATCATGCACCTGTGGCCCACCACGTTGTCCCTGTGGGCCCCTGGAGACGTCTCTGTCACTCTGCAGCCCAGACTCTTGGAATTACAAATCCTCTGGCTGTGTTTGAGGGATGAGTTCAGGTCCCCCTGCTTCTCTGCCATGTTGGATTCTTCTCCAGAGCCAGTTGAATACAAAGTGGCAACCATTTAGGAACTGGAGGCCAACTCAGGTAGGGACCTGACCAAGGTTGAACCAACTTGGGAAGCTCAGGGGGCTAATCCTTACTACAGAGGCAAAGGCAACAAGGAGCAGATTACCAGTGTCTCTGGCTCTATGCCTCATTATTCTACTGCATATAACTTCACTCACCTCTAAGTGGAGAGTTTATGTTTTTAAAAATGACTGAATGCCTTTGAAAAAGACTTGAAAACAAGTTTTTGTGTGGGGTTCTTCTGAAGACACAGATATGACCCAGTATCGGGTGACTCACAAGGATGTGAGAGAACTAAAAGAGTGTGAGATTTCAAAAAAGAAGGAGGTTGGAGAGAGATCCCTGGAAATACTTAACTTACACTTTTTGAAATGGGAAGAAAAATGCAGAAGCCAACAAGCGAGATGAAGAGAAAGGAGGGTTACCGGGTCCAAATGTATCAGAGAAGTTGAGGAGAAAGAGGATTGAAAAAAAATGTTATTAAGCTTGGAGGATACAGGGTAACGGATGGCTTTTCACCAGAAAATTTGGCCATCAAAGGTCAATTTTCTTTGACCATTGAGGATGAAATTAGATGTGTGAGTGTAGTGAGTTAGAAGTGAGTGTAAGCATATGGAGGGGAGTAGAAGTTTGCTCAGTGTATCACAGTCTGTCCTACTTTCTGTTTTGACATCTGCATCCCTGCCCTCCCCTGCCTCCTACTTCCCTGTCTCTAAGTACATTTTGTTCTCTCCCTGTCCACTACTTCTGTACTCATTGCCACGTTATACCTCGTTAATAACTGGGCAAACTTAGAGTATATATCCTCCACGTAGATTTGCAGAGCAGGGAGTAAAGTGGGTGATTGGAATCGGCAAACCAGGGGAGTGGTGGGATTGGTTTTTATTTCCCACAGACTCATTTGGTTCTTGCACCTTTTGAGAGCGTACACAGACTTCTTTCTGGTTGACTTACTGAGCCCCTGTAATACACAGAGTGAGAGGCGAGGAATATTAGCGCCATAGAAAAGCAGGTCCATTAAGTATTAAGGTGTAAAACAGAAATAGACTCATAGAGAAGAAACCGGTGGTTGAGGTGGGTGGTGTGAGAAATAGGTGAAGGGGATTAAGAGGTACAAACTTCTGGTTTTGAAATAAATAAGACGTGGGGATGAAAAGTACAGCAGAGGGAATATAGTCAATAATATTGTAATAACTTTGCATGGTGATAGGTGGTGACCACACTTGGCTGTGGTGAGCATTTCATAATGTATAGAATTGTCAGATCACTATGACGTACACCTGCAGCCAGTATTGTATGTCAACTATACTTCAGTAAAAATGTATTAAGCTGTAAAATGAGTTGGCGATCATAAGTTGAAAGACTAACACCGACAACAAAGTTTAAATGTGAGTTACTCCTTCAAACCCAGAAAATTCTACTAGGGTGTTAATGTTTGTTGTCATTTTATTTTAGTTAAGGGCAAATCCTTTGAGTGTTTTGCAGGCCCTTTGTTTTCTGGCGAGTGAATAGGTAGCAACCATACTTGAGAACATAGGTTGGAGGAGACTATATTGTTTTTCCTTATTTTGGTTGCATGCTTGGGAGCATTGTGGCGTTTGGGTAGATTTTCCATGTTAGTCAGAGTCCTCAGATTGCTGTTGGTCTTTTGGGGAACATGAGGTAGAAGTTAAAGTCATATCATCTTGGTATGAAGCTGAGCAAATTGAAATGTTTTTTCGCACATCTTGTTCTGAATTTATGTCAGACAGATAGGCCAAATTTGTGTCTTGTACTGAGCTTTGGCAGGAGAAACAACAATCTGGATTTTTGTCTTCTGACTGCTGGTTGTGTAGGTTTTGGTATTTCGTGCTTTCTGGTTTGTTGTCTCTTATTTGCACGGTTTCTGTTCGCATACCTTCTTTTTGGATATCTGTGGATTTAAGGTCTTGTTCCTCATCTTGATACTGACTGTCGTTGAATGGAATGCTTTGTAATTGCTGACGTCGAGTTATGACGTGCACATTTTGGGCTTCTTGGTATAGAGCTTTCTGCTTTAGGAACTCTTTCTCTAGTAGATCTTGGGTTTGCCAGGCTTGGGATTCCCACCTCAGGGAATGTGGCATTTCAAGTGCCAATTCTTGTGCTTTCCACTCTTTGTTTCTCCAGCCTTGAATTCTCCGGTCTTGGAATTGTTGGCTTGAAGATTGCCAAGCTTGGTATTCCTGGATTTGGGATTGCCAGTTTTGATGTAGCTGCTTCAGGGATTTCTCCTCTTGGGCCTGCAGGTTTTCAACCTCCTCATACTGGGGTTGTTTCTTGGGGGATGTCTCCATATCAGTCTGTTGAGCTTTATCTTGCCTATCTTTGGGCTGTTCCTTTGGGGATTTCTCCTCTCGGACTTGCAGATCTTTAGTGTGCTCCTGTTGGGTTTGCTTCTTGGGGGATTTCTCCATATCAGTCTGTTGAGCTTTATCTTGCCTATCTTTGGGCTGTTCCTTTGGGGATTTTTCCTCTTTGTCCTCTTGATATTTACGTTGTCCACTTGGGGATCGCTGCCTTAGGGATTGTTCCTCTAAGACCAGCAGCTGGTCTTTAGTTCGCTGATCTGAGGACTTCTGTCTGGTTTGCTTAACTTGGGTTTGCTTCTCTACGGAGTGCCTCTTTGGGAATAGCCAGTCCTTGATGTGCTGGTCTAGGGATTTCTTTCTTGGGGATTGCTGGCCTTGCATTTGCAAGTCCTGGGATTTCTGTTTTGGAGTTTGCCAGCCTTTGTTTTGCCTGTATAAATCATGTGACTTTCGGGATTGCAGGTTTTCATTTTGCCAGTCTAGGGATTGCCACTTTTTGGATTTCCTGCTCTGGAATTCCTCCTGAGATTTCCATTCTTGGGTCAGTAACATGACTTCTGATTGCATGTCTTGGTATGATACACGTGCAAGTTGCTGGTTTCGATGTTGAAGATCTAGGGCTTGCTGATCTAGGCGTTGTATATTAGAGGACTGGGCTGCATGAAATGCTGGGGCTGCAAGTAGCATGGATTGTGCTGGCAGAGCTTGTAGTTGGGAGTGCAGATCTTGGTAAAGTATGCCTTCAGATGGCGGCTTTTGGGATATCATGTCTTGGGATAATATATTTTTAGATGGCATGTCTTGGGCTAATGTGTTCTGGGAGGGTGTGTTTTGGGATGGGGCATATTGATATGGCATGTCTAGGGCTTGTGTATCTTGGGATGGTATGCTCTGGTATTGTGATTCTTGGGATGATATGTCTTGGTATGGCATGTCTTCTGATGTCAGGCCTTGAGACTGTGTGTCATGGTATGTTGGGGCTTGAGATGCCAGGACTGGCAGAGCCTGGGGTGGTAACATTTGGAGTTTTTTTATGTAACTGGATGGGAAAACTTGGAGTGGCAAAGCGCGGGACTGCAGAAGTTGGGTTTGATTTTCTGGGCGTTGTGCAATAGCAGATTTTAGGTCTTCATCTTTCAGCTGTTTGGCATATGGGATCTTTTCTGTGGACCTTTCCAGCAATGTGGGAAGCAAAGGTTTCAGCTTAGGTCTTTCCTCATAAACTTGTGAAGGTGGAGAAATACTTTTCTGTTGTTCATCTAGCATAGACACAGAAGATGTGTAGTAAGTTTTACTGCTTCTCCTCCTTGAATGTCTGAAGGCTAAAGGATTTCTTGTGACTCTTAACTTGAAGAAAGTATAGCCTCCAATGAAAACAGGTTGTATGTTTGTTGTTGAATCAGCAGTGGAGGACTGTTCTTGAAGCTCAAATTGTACTGCAGTATTTTCTTCAGGGACAGAGAGTTCACTCTCTTGAGTAACATCCGAAGGCAAGAAAAATACAATCTATAAAACCAAGGGGTATAGAAAACATTAATGGAATAATCACCTTGGATGTTCTTTTCTTCTTGTATTCCCAAATTATTTTTCGCCTCTGCCTTAAGACAGTAGGGAGGACACAACATCTACACAAAGAGTTAGAAAACAAATACCAGTACTAACATTGTCTTTACCATCGACTCACTGGTTTTATCACTATTTATCACTATTACCTCAAATATCGAAAAGGGGAATTTGGTTAAGATTGTCTGAAATATTCTTCCCGTACTTAATATTATAAAGCTTCTAAGAAATTTAAAATAATCTTCTCGGCATTCATATATTCAGTTTTATAATGATTTACTGTTCACCTGCTAGGTGAATTAGATACTGGAGATGAAAACTAATTGGATGTGGGTGTTGTCTATAAGGTGCTCACAATTATAGGTATACCAAGATATAAATAGACAGTAATACAGTTTAGCAAATGCTATTATAGAAATAGGTGCTAAGTGCTTTATGGGAATGTAGAAGTCATGACCTAATTCTGAGGGCCAGGAAATTGCTTCATTGAGGAATGTTTGATCAATGTCTTGATGGGTGGACAGGAATTCCTCGGGCAAAAAGGTAAGATGAAGTAAGATAGGAGTCAAAATGCAGATAGAAGAGGCAGTGGGTAGAAAAACAAGGCTATGATGCAGCATAGTGTGAAGGCAGATGATAAACAGATATTGTTGGGTGGTATGCTAGCTGCTATAAGTTGAATGTTTGTGTCCCTTCAAACTTCTACGTTGAAACCTAATCTCCAGTGTGATGGTATTTAAAGGTAGAATGTTTGGGAGCGGTATTAGTTCGGGGATGGGGCCCTTGTAAATGGAATTAGTGCTTTTATAAAAGGGAACCCCAAAGAGCTCCCGTGCCCTTCGCTCCATGTACGGACACAGTGAGACTACCAGCTATGAACCAGGAAACAGGTTCTCACCAGACTCTGAATCTACCAGTACCTTGATCTTGGTCTTCCCAGCTTTCAAAACTATGAATAATACATTTTTGTTGTTTAAGCCACTCTGTCTTTGGTATAGCAGCCCAAATGGACTAAGATAGAAATTGATGCCAGGAAATGGGAGTGCTGCTGTAACAAATGTCTAAAAGTGTGGAAGTATATTTGGAAATGGGTAATGTTTGGAGGCTGGAGGAGTTTTGAGTTCTACATACTAGAAAAAACTTATATTGCTATGAATGAACCATTAAGGGCAATTCTGGTGAGAGCCCAGGAAGAAAAAAAGGAGAGCTGTAGATAAAGCCTTAGTCTTCTTAGAGAATACCTACGTAATCCTGAATGAGATGTTCTTGGAAATATGGACAATAAAGGTCATCCTGATGAGGTGTCAGAAATGAGAAATATGTTGTTGGAAACCGGAAGAAAGGTGATCTTGGCTATAAAGTTGCAAAGAACATGGCTGAATTGTTTGTGTCCTAATGTTTTGTGGGAGGTAGAACTTACAATGGTGAAGGAAATGATGGAATTTCATGTAGTAAATAATGAATATTATTAATAATGAATGATAAATATGTAATAATGAAATTTAGCTGAAGCTATTTTTTTTAAGTTTTTCTTTCTTTTTTGAGAAAGACACAGAGAACACAAGTGGGGGAGGGGCAGAGAGAATCACAGGCAGGCTCTGTGAGCCTGATATGGGGCTCGAACCCATGAACTATGAGATCATGACCTGAGCCAAAACCAAGAGTCAGATGCTTAACCAACTGAGCCATCCAGGCACCCCTAGCTAAGCTATTCCTAAGAGGTGTTGAAAGTGAAGCTTGAGTCCTTCAGATAGCTAGCTAATGGTAAAATATGAGAAGAGAGACATTACTTAAAAATGGAATTGTTAAGCAAAAAGAAAGCAGGACCAAGTCTGTCCATTCTGCAAAAAAAATGAGAACACTAAGAGTATGGCCGTGACTTGTTTGATAAGGAAATCAGTATAGATCAGCCATCTCAACAATAGCCAGAACCTATTCTCCAAGCAATGGAAGAATGACACCAAAGGTGATTCTGAGAGCTTCAGGGGCTGCCACTCCTACCAGGGGCTGACAGTGTAAGAGCCCTGGAAGAAGAATGATTTCAAAGGCTAGGACCATCTCTCTGGTTCAAGCCAAGCCAGAATGCCCCCTCCCAGTGTCTCAGAGGTGGGCACCACCGCATGGGCTGCAACCAGCTGAGCCGTGGGAGCGTGACCACCCCCACTGAGGTTTCAGAATCTGCCATGTGACAGAGCACGGGCTTGGGGCCCCACCCCAGCAGAGCCACAGGCATGGGACTCCAGCCTGGAAGAGTCAAAGGGCCCAGGCAGAGAGCTGCTGCAGGGGCAGAGCTCAGGCGGAGAGTTCCTGTGGGGCCTTCCTGCTGAGCCACGTGTGGTTGGAAGCCAGAGCATCCAGCCAAAGGGGGTTACTCTTGAGCCTTAAGGTCTGTTTGTCCTGTTAGGTTTTGGACTTACTTGGAACCTGACCTTTTCCCCCCTTATTTATCCCTTCTGGAATGGGAATGTCTATCTGATGCCTGTCACAACACCGTATTTTGGAAGGTTGGTGTCATAACACATTTGGTTGCATAGGCTCACAGCTAGAGAGGAATTTGCCTCAGGATGGATCTTACATTGAGTCTCACTCCTATCTGATTTAGATGATACTTAGATGAGACTTTGGACTTAGCCTTTAAAGTTCATGCTGAAACAAGATAAAGACTTCTGGTGCTGTTGGGGTGGAAATAATATATTTTTCATGTGAAAGGGCATGAATTTGGGGGACAGGCAGGGATGGAATACTATAGATTGAGTGTGCCCCTTCCAAATTTATAAGTGGAAACTTAATCCACAGCACGAAGGTGTTCGGAGTTGGGGCCTTTGGGAGGCAATTAAATCATGAGGGTGAAGCCTATATGAATGGGATTAGTGCTTTTATAAAAGAAACCCAGAGAGTGCCTTTGTCTTTCCCACCAGGTGGGCACACAGTGAGAAGATGGCATCTGTAAACCATCTGGAATCCACCAGGCCTGAATCTACTGGCATCTTGATCTTGGACTTCCAGCCACCAGAACTCTGAGAACTTTTTCTTGTTCGAGCCACCCAGTCCATGATATTGTTGTTATAGCAGCCTGAAGGTACCAAGACACTAGGCCAGGAAATTTGGACCTTCCTTTACAGGTAAATGAGATCTATTGAAGTTTTTTTAAACAACTAAGTGACAGCATCTGATACAACCTTTAGCCAATGCTTCCCAGTCTTTACTTTTTTTTTTTTTTTTTTTTGAAAGGGGCTGTCATTACAGCCTCAGTCTGCTGAGTTTTGCCATCCTGTGTCCTTCCTAAGGTCATCCATAGAGTCAGAATAGACTACTTGTTCTGTTTGATGAAGTGATTGGAACTCTGAGTGGTTAAATGACCTAATGATGGTTACCTCTCTGATTGATGGCAGGCCTAAAATAAAATGCCTGCCACATTCTCTTGTATGATCATTGTCATTCCCCACCTTCTAATTTGTTTTCACATCTATATTTTATCACCATTGGAGGGATATTTATGTGAGGATAAATAGTACTTTAGGGGAGATTTATGCATTCTCACTTACCCTAAAACTTTCGTTTCATTTGAATTGTAATTTTTTTTCATTTGTTAAAAGAAAGATTTGGAGGCATGAATTGGAATTTCTTTAACTTTATTCAAGATTTTAAGTGTATGATTTTAAATGTACTCCTCTCTAATGGTAACAGTGATTGCCAGGTGCTGGACAGAGTTCCAAAGTCATCTCAAGTAATTATTATGACATTCATATGAGGTTATTTTCCTTGTTTTATAACTGAGAGAGCTGAGATTCAGAGATGTTAAGTAACCCGACCAGTGTCACAGAACTATTAACTGGTGAGGCTAGGAGACATACACTGCAGTTGAATTCGAGGTCCTGCACTTTTCTCTCTCCTCTCCTCTCCTCTCCTCTCCCCTCCCCTCCCCTCCCCTCCCCTCCCCTCTCATCTCTGATATATGCTTTATAATAACCACTTCAATTACACCTTACTCCAGGGTGGCTATTACTGAAGACTATATAAAATAATGTTTGGGGCACGGTGGTTTGCACAGAGAAGTTGTTTGATAAATAACTCTTTCCTCTTCTTGGGATCAGGGTGCATATTATATAACATCTTTGCATTCTCTTTGTACTTCTCACATTGCCATGCCACTAAAAAATAACCCTTTCATGGGAGCGCCTGGCTGGCTCAGTTGGTTAAGCATCCGACTCTTGATTTCAGCTCAGGTTATGATCGTACATTTTGTGGTCTCACGAAACGTGAATCATCAGTAGATAATGGAAAGTAGACGTAGAGACATAACCTAGAAGGTATGAGGGGCTGGAAGGAGGAGGAAAGGGGGAGTTATGTTTTATGGCGCAGTTTGTATGGGGATGATGAAAGAGTTTTGGACATAGATAGTGCTGATGGTTACACATCATTATGAATGAATTTAATGCCATTGAATTGTACACTTGTAAGTAGCCGAAATGATAAATAGTATATTATGTATATTTTGCCACTAAAAAAGGATTACTACATGAAAGTTACAGAAATGAAGACAGCATGGAATATGTGAAAGGATCGACATGCAGATCAGTGGGACACAATAGAGCATCCAAAAAGACCTCATATAAATATGAGGTCATATGAGACCTCATATAAATATAAATATTTATATGAGGTCAATTGATTTTCAACCAAGGTGCCAAGGTGATGGGGGAAGACATTGCATTTTTTGACAAATAACGTTGGCATAGCTATATATCTCCATGGCAGGGGTGCGTGAACTTCTCACCTCAGAGCTATATAATGTGTAAAAGTTAACTTGACATCTGTTAAAGATCTAAACACAAAAGCTAAAGCTATAAAATTTCCACAAGAAAATAGAGAAAAAAATCCTTACAGTCTTGTAGGCAAAGCTTTGTTGGGACACAAAAAGGACTAACCATAAAAGAAAATAAATCACAAGTTGTTATGTGAAAGAAACTATTAAGAAAATGAAAAGGCAAGCCAAGGCTGGGAAGAATAGTAGCAATGCATATATCTCAAAAGAGGACTTGTGTTAAGAATCATTTAAGCTCTTGTAATTCAATAAGGTAATGCAATAAAAGTTGGCTAACAATTTAAAGAGACACATCTCAAAAAAAAAAAAAGGACAATAAACACATAGAATCTCATCATCATTTGCCATCAGGGAAATGCAAATTAAAACTACAATGAAATTCTACTACATACACACTAGAATAACAAAATTATTAATACAACTGGCAATTCCAAGTGTTGCTGGTTATAGAGAGCAGCCATACCTCTCATATTACTTATAAGAATGCAAAGTGACACAGCCATTTTGGAGAACCATTTGATATTTTCTTACAAAGTTAAGCATCCATTTTCCATCCCATCTAGCAACCAGGTCATGGATTTGAGAAATGCAAAAGAGAAATGACACCGTATGTCTACCCAAAGATGTGAACTCAAATGTTCATTGCAACCACATGCCCATCAGGAAGTACACGGATAAGCAAATTGTGGTGTGCCCTCATATAAAAGGAACAAAGTATTGATACATGAGACAGCATGGATGAATCTCATGAATATGCTGCTTAGTGAAAGAAGCCTAGACACAAAATGTACTTATTTATGATCCATATATGTGAAGTTTGAAAAAATAAAAACGAATCGAGGTGATGGAGATACTGATTGCGAAGAGGTTCCAGAGACTCCTTCGGGGTGATAGGAATTCACTATATCTTGATTATAATGGTAGCTAAACAGGGGTGTACAATTTGTCAAAACCCCTTGAATTACATACATTTAAAATGGGTGCATTTTATTGTTAGTAAATTATACTTCTACAAAGTTGATGTAAAAGAAAAGTGGGGGAAAAACCCCACTTAACACGGGTCCTGGAATTGTTTTTTGGGATTTAGAGAGCAGGCTCAGGAACCCCATTATTTAAAAAAAAATTTTTTTAATGGTCACTTATTTTTGAGAGAGAGAGAGACAGAGAGAGAAAGGGGTGCACGAGCAGGGGGAGCGGCAGGGAGAGGGAGACACAGAATCTGAAGCAGGCTTCAGGCTCTGAGCCATCAGCACAGAGCCCAATGCAAGTCTTGAACCCACAAACCGTGAGATCATGACCCGAGCTGAAGTCGGAGACTCAACCGACTGAGCCACCCAGGCATCCCTGGAACCACATTATTTGAGTCAGAATCCTGATGTTCTGTGAACCTGGGGAGGTTACTCTTTGTGTTTTAGTTTTTCATATGTAAAGGAAGGGAGTCTTGATGGTTTTGTTAGCATTAAGTTGGTGCTAAGTGATTATAACAGTGACTGACAGAGTAAACATTTAGTAAGTGTAAGCTGTAACAATTATAAATAACAGGAGTATGGCTCTGAAATATTTTTCTTCTCTGCCTCTCCTCTGGTGAGGGGATTGACTCACACAGCCTTGTGGCCCAGGGAGAAGCTCTCCGTGTCACAGTAATATAGGTTCCCATTAAGTCTGTTTCTCTTCATATACTCTGGCAGGGAGAGAAGGAGCTATGTCTGAACAGAGATGACTGGATAGCAAAGAGGGCAGGATGGCTGCCTCAAAGGGTGGAGTGAGCCAGCCATCGCTGTTAGTTAAGCTTGTCTCTCCTGGACCTGCCTCACCTCAGAAGTTGTAGTTCAACATCTGAGAATACTGCTCTGCCCACTAATAGGCTGGGGGTCACCTTGCAGTGTCCCCAAAGGAACCCATTCTTGCAGTAATATCCAACGCACCTCATCGGAGGTTGTCCAGCACTTGCTTCTGAAGGAGGAGATAGTCACAGAGATGCCGAGCTCTACTATGCTGATGACCAGTAAGACTGACAAAATTCCCTGCAAAGAGTGAGGATAAATATATGGCATTTGGAATGAAAGCTGTATCATTTTAAAGGTAAAAGCCGAGGACTATTTACATTGTATGACCAAGTAAGGAAGGGAAAACCCATATTTTAGATGCCCCCACAGCCATCAGTGACTGAACAATTTTCATCTTACGTCTTTTTGACAAGCAGAGGTAACAAACCCTAATGCCTGTAGGGGCCAGGCAACCATCCCAAATAAGTGAAATGGAAGGGGAGACAGTAGAGAATAAAGATATTCCTAGAATGTGTCCATTTCCCAGTTCTGAGCAATAGTTACCGTGTGGGAACAAGGACCCCATGAGGTCTTTCTTCTTTCCTAAGGAAGCTGGATATACAGATTTTTAATGCGAAAATCTCCAGCTTTTCCTTCACTTGTGGGAAGCAAATAGAGCCTATCTGCAGGCTGGATGCAGCTCACAGACTGCTGTTTTGCACACTCTGCGTCAAGGTAATAGTTAGATGAAGAAGCAGCATATGAAATAACATGGTGTCCAAAAGCTTAGACTGTGAAGACTGAAAGAGCTGGGTGCAGCCGGGCCAAACTTAACTTGGTCGCGTGACTGTGTCTCTAATTCTTGGTTTCCCTATAACCCATTCAGAAGCCTGGATTTCCCCCCATTTGTTGGTAAAACTGAAATATATGAAGTGCCTACTGTAAATTTGCTGTTGAACAAGATAGACCTGCTCCTGGTCATCGTGGGATTTGCATCAAATAAGGGGGGCAAAGAGTGACAAGTAATTAGACAGTTATTTTTAACTACGTTGCATTACCTGCCATGAAAAAGTATTGGGAGCCATGCACTACTATAGTGGGAGATCTGAACAGGTCAGCCCTGGGAAGGGTAGAAGCGGGATCAGGATGGACCTCCTTAATGAAGTGAAATTCAAACCGAGGTTAAAGAATGAGGGGGAATTTTAATTGTGTAGGTGGAAGAGGGTAGGCACTGGGCTGGGGAACATTGGAAGCAGGGGAAAGCTCGTCTTATGGTCCTGGGACAGTAGGTATTTAACACATTAAGGAATTTGGGGAAGTGCCAGAAGTGTGGAGTGGGAAGGGTAATGACGCAGAATAATGTTGGAAAGGTAGGCAAGGTAGGTGTTATAGGGTCTTGTAAGCCTTTTAAGATTTGGGTCTTAATTCTGTATTTCACAAGAAGCCCTTTAGTAATGGGCTCAGATCTGCATTTTTAAATGATGACTCCGGCCACAGTGTAGTACACAAGTAGATTTGTCTTTGAGACAGAAGACATCCATTCAGGAGATGTCTAGAGCCCACTGTTCTGGCTTGTGTGTGTGTGTGTTTTAAAGCTTATTTGTGATGTTTGAATTACACTAAGGAATTGTGGAGTTGTATACACATGAGGTCTTGGAACGGATTGTTCATGATTCTGCATGTAGGCGCTAATCCTGCAAAATCCCTAACTGTGCAGAGCTGAAAGTAGACAGCAGAGTTTTATAAATCTGGAGATTTAACCCTTTTGGTACACGGTTTCTCCCTGATTCATACTAACATAATGAACAGTAGTGGTCTCCTGTCCACTGGAAAAAAGAGCAAGGGATTATAATATATTGTATTCTTGGCCCAATTAGGACAGGATTGTGTTCCATACGTAGTGTTCTGGCTTTCCTTAGTAAGTTTTTTTGAGTCTAATTCTGGAGTTGACCTCAGAATATATGGGATTGTTCTTAGGTTCGCTTTTACAGGTGATTATGAGGATTAAAAAGATCTCATATGCAGTGACTGGTAGTTCTTTTCTCTTTCCTCTTCATTTGGGGATACAATTTCCCATGATTCTATTTCATTTCAATCCAAAAGGTCAAGTCTCACTAACATCCTGGGACCAAAGCCTTCAAGATGTGGCTGACGGAAATAGAATGAAAGCCTAGTATGTACTTGGGGAAGTAAAGGGAGAGGCCTCTGGGAATCACTGACATGCATAAAAATAATGTCACTGAATACTTACTAGATAAATATTGAAAATTACACCTACAGTTGCATTTCCTGGCAAAGATACATCTCATCTGCTGTAGTGAGTAACATTGCTACATTTATGTAAAATAGTTTATGTTCTAAAATTATTAGAATACATATTAAGTGGCTTAAACACCTTCTCCCACTGTATTTTGTTTTTAGTATTAGTTGAGTAAACTCTTTAGGTCATTTTGTTCCTCTTTAATTCTAGAAAGGGAAAATTTAATCTAATCTACGTCCGTACTAATAGTAATAGCCAAAACCTATTTGACTGTTTACACTGTGCCAGGCAGTGTTCTAATTTAAGTAACCCTCAGAACAGCCCAATGAGGGAGATATTCTTATTATCTTCATTTTCCACACAAAGAAAACTGGGGCTTAGGCAAGTTACAATATTAGGCCAAGGTCACAAGTGTGTAAGTCACACAAGCAGGGTTCAGATCCTGAATCACAGTGTCTTCTCAAGAGTCTGTTCAAATGCTGACTCGACTTCCATTATTAGAATCAAAATTAATGACTTGATGCATCGTGAACATAGCTCAGATAAGATCGTACACAGTCACCGTATGGAGTAGGACCACTTACATTGAACAGGTTTCTACCTATAACACATATTCCTTCGAGGGAAGGCATCTGGCAGTACTTGTGCTGGTACCTGTAGCTGATAATGGTTAGAGTAATCCCAGCCACTGCAACCAAGGAACTGATGACATTCATGGCTGTGACACCTTGTCCCTAGAAAATAGGTTTTCAAATAATATTAAATAAAAACCAAACCAAATAAAAAATTTCTTGTAAGAGGCGCCTGGGTGGCTCAGTTGGCTTAACATCCAACTCTTGATTTCTGTTCAGGTCCATGATTCCAAGGTCATGGCATTGAGCCCCCCACTGGGCTCTGTGCTGAGCATGGAACCTGCTTAAAGATTATCTCTCTCTGTCTCTCTCTGTCTCTCTCTGTGTCTCTCCCCCCCCACTCCGCCCCCTCCCCTGCTTGCACTCTCTCTCTCTCTCTCTAAAATAACAAAATAAAAAAATAATTTAAAAAAACATGTGCTTAAAAAAAATTTAAAAAAATTCCTTGTAAGAAATTCTTAGTGCATTTGTCTTTCCAGATACGCCTCAAGGATGAACTGTTCCATCAGGTCAGTATACTTAAAAGGCAAGACAACTCAAATTCTGATTCATCAAAGTCAGCAGACAAACTACGTTTTAGAATGAGCCAGGAAGCCACGAAAGGGAACGGGTAGAGAAGGAGTGCTGTATGGTTAATGCTAAAGAAGACATTCATTTTATCCTAATGCATCATCTTTCATAATCTACAAGCAAAATGGTGTGTTAGAAGATATCTTGGCCTTATAATCAGACCTAATTTTGAGTCCTAGTGAACTAGGACCTTGCACAAGGTAACTAATCTCTGGGAAGCTCAATTTCTACCTCGAGAAATGAGAATAATGTCACCTAATTTTAGGGCAGTATCCATTTATTTATTTATTTATTTTAATAAATGTTTAGTGTACCCCAACTATGTGCCCAGCACTGAATTAGGCCCCTGGGACACAAAAATAAACACAGTAGATGAGGTCCTGCCTTCCTGTGGCTTATATTCATTCCCCCAGAGGATTCAAACAATAATCAACCAAATCACTAACATATTTACAGATTGCTACAAATTTGGACTGGGGTTTAATGATCTCCTTTCTTGATTTCAGTGTCCCAACATGGAAGGTATTGCCCTACCAAATTCCCTACCAGATTGCCCTACCAAATTCCCTTTACTCACTCCGTATACATACATACATATATATACATATGTATGTATGTATGTATGTATATGTATATATATATATATTCCTACATACATATGTATGTATATGTATATATATATATATTCCTACTCACTCCATATATATATGTTCCTTTATAACTTGAATATATATATTCAAGGCATCCTGCCTGCCTCTGTCTACGTAGCTCTCAGTGAGTCAGGGTTAGGTCTGCCTATCCTTAGTTTATTCCTCAGCTCTTAAGGGAACCAATACAGAGAAAATAACAGCATTGGGTCATTATCTGTAGTGTCTGTACTTATTTCTATGGGTGGAGAAAGATGGGGGCTTTCCGATAGATCCCCCAGAACTTTCCTATAGTCTGTAGCTATTCTTAGAGGGAAGTGGCAGAGGACCATAAAAACAGTGTTAGAATGGCTTTAAGAGAAGGCTCACATATCCATAGCCTTAAAAAAAAAACGAGTCATTGGAAGGTAGTACAGACTTCTAAGTGTCTTTTCTATGTAATATCTTATTAAATTCTCAGAATAACCTTTTGAAGAAGGTACTTTTCTCTTCAAGTTGACACAGCAATGAGTGATAGCCTTGATTCTATCCCAGAATGATCTGCTATCAATGTCAGACTCTTTCTTTCAGACCCTGGGCAGGTCCCCAAGAAAAACTTCTGTTGGTGGGGTGAGAGCTAATGGTGACGTTGGCAGGTAGGGATGACCTGAACTGCAAATTTGATGTCTAAAGATTTTCTTGGGAGACCCTTTGTTTTAAAGGCTTTATATAGAAAGATGATGCAAAGCAAGCAGAAGGTTTTAAACTACATAGAAGTCATGAAAGTTAACTTACCATACATTTTTTCTTCTCATTGATTCCTGTGATGTATCCCGTAATAACAAACTATTAAGAAGAAAAGAGATAAAAGTTAACAGGTAGTGTGTTTGACTCTCTTACAGTATAAATTCCTTCAGAGACTATATTGTAATCTCTATGTCTGTGAATCTCCCCAACTATATGGTCTTTCCCCCTGAGCATCAGGGAGGAAGGAGGGCAGGCACTGATGTAAGAAGAAATACTGTGTTGGATATGCCCAGCACTGAACAACACCCCTTTGCCAGGGTCAGTTGGGAGAGGCAGGCCCTTCTTTAAGGCCCACAAAATACCACCCAGATGGTTGGCCCAGCTGGGCTCTACACAGAAAGGTAATCTTGGACTCTGGGCCTGGAAGAGGGAATGGTGAGCTGTGTCTGCTCTCAGCAGATGGAGGAAGACGTTCAGGGCAGAACTCTCTAACGGCTGATATCAGGGCTGGAATCTAGTATAGTTATCTCAGCCACTTCTTGTATCTGGAACATAGAGTCTTGTACAACCCAAGGAAAACGGAGAACTCTGTCACCCAAAGTGGAGCCCCTTACTCATTTGAATATTCTGGGAATGAGAACTTCTGTAGGAATTGGTATTGGACCTTGAGGACATCTGGGTCTCAGTGTTCGGGACCTCAAGGTGACACACGGAGATCAGAAAGTTACCTTTGATTCCTCCCTCCACTTCACTGCCCACAACAGATCACCACTGGATCAATTCTACCTCCAAAGCGCTCTCAAAGCTTCCCATCTCTTTCTATCTCCACTGTGGCCCGTTTAGGTCAGGGAATCCCCTGGATTCTTGCAGCCTCCTTTCAACTGATTGTCCCAGGTTTGGTGTTACCATCCTTGAATTTGTTTACAGCTCAGAAAACCCAATGATGTTTTAAAGATAACAAGTCTTCAAATGTCACTCTCGTGTTTAAAGATTATCAGTGGGTTCCCCTTGCTCTCATATTAGAGTGGCCACATTCTTAATATGACCACAAGGGCTGGCACAACCTGGTTCCATCCTACAGTTTTGGTCTCATTTTGTGCCAGTGCCATAGACTCATTGGTCTTCTTTCTGCTGTTCTTTCCCATATCAAGCTTCTCACTCATGCTTTGCCTTTGCCAGGGGAGGCTTTCCTTGCACTTCACCCAGTGAACACCTATGTGCAAAGCACTTCGCTGACCTCCATGCCAGGTGAATGCCCCACTAAATCTTCACAGGGCATCTGGAACTTGTCTCTTAGAGTACTTAGTGCAAGTGAAATAACATATCTGTGGAGTCAATTTTACTTTTCCACTTCCAGCTTCCCTATCATATGGCAAACCCCATCTGTTTCTAAGAGGAGCATTTCACCACCTCCCTAAGAGGGCCTTGTTTGCCTCTCAGCACCTACAACACTGCCAAAGATAGACTATGTGCTCAGTAAATATCTTCTCAGTGAAGAGTAGAGTTTTAAAGAGCAGCATGCCAGAACCTCACTAGAATCCATCGGTGCAGGTCACACTGGGTCACACTGGGGAAATTTTGTTGTGAAATAAGGAGGTGGGGAGTTGGTCTTTTTGTTTCTCTACAGTGTGGCATGTGTAATTTGAAGATTATAGTTCATATTACAGTATTTCTATTTGGAAAATGAAAATACTACTAGTTGTGTTTGACCTGGAGATTATAGAAAAAGCATGGAATATTTATGTTTGTTGAAAGAGCAGGTTTTTAATAGAGACAATAGTCTCATTTAATTATTTAATGAATTATTATTTAATTCCTTTGTTCATTGAGTTATGTCTACTATGCAGCATGGTTCTAGCTTCTGAGAATGTAACAGAAACTAAAATAGATAATACTTTTGCCATCTTGGGAGGGTATGTTCTAGTGAGGAAAGCTGTGTTGAGTGTACCCTTAAATATTGTGGCACAAGATTAGGAACCAGAACTGTTGGGATTGAATGGAACTAGCAGTACACTAAGAATTATAATTATGGCTCTATAAATAACTAGATGAGTGACACTCATAAAATTGTCTCTGGGAATAATAAGGGGACTAAACAACAATAGTCATCTTTAAAATTCTCCTTAAGCTATGAGAGTATATGATTCTATGAGTGCTAGCTAGATATGTTTAAATTATTATCTGTTCTTGAGATTAAACAACATGGTACTAAACAACTAATGGGTCAATGAAGCAGTCAAAGAATAAGCTTTTAAAAATCCACGGAGACAAATAAAAATGAAAATACGGTGGTCCAAAATCTTTGGGATGCAGTGAAAGCAGTTCTAAGAGGGAAATACATGGTGATACAGGCCTACGTCAAGAAGCAAGGAAAAGCTCAAATAAATAATCTAACTTTACACCTAAAGGAACTAGAAAAAGAAAAGAAGGTGAGTAGAAGGTGAGTAGAAGAAGTAAATAATAAAGATCAGAGCAGAAGTAAATGACATAGAGACTAAAAAACACAATAGGAAAAATCAGTGAAACCAGGAGCTGGTTCTTGGAAAAGATAAACAACATTGCTAAACCTTTAGCCAGACTCATCAAGAAAAAAAGGGGAAGGATACAAATAAATAAAATCAGAAATGAGAGAGGAGAAGTAACAACTAACACCACAGAAATACAAAGGATTATAAGAGAATACCATGAAAAACTATACACCAAGAAATTGGACAACCTAGAAGAAATGGGTAAATTTCTAAAAGCACACAATGTTCCAAAACAGAATCAGGAAGAAATGGAAAATCTGAACAGGCTGATTAACAGTAATGAAATTGAGTCAATAATAATAATAATAATAATAATAATAAAAGTGAAAGTCCAGGACCAGATGGATTTACAGGTGAATTCTACCAAACATTTAAAGAAGAGTTAGTATTTCTTTTTCTCAAACTATTCCAAAGAATAGAAGAGGAAAGAAAGCTTCCAAATACATTTGATGAGGACAGAATTACCTTGATACCAAAGCCAGACAAAGACACCAAAAAAAAAAAAAAAAAGGAAGACTACAGGCCAATATCCCTGAGGAATATAGATTCAAAAATCCTCAATAAAAAAGGTGCCTGGGTGGCTCAGTCAGTTGAGCATCCAACTCTTGTCTTCAGCTCAAGTCATGCTCTTATGGTTTGTGAGCTCAAGTCCCATGTTGGGCTCTGCACTGACAGTGTGGAGCCTCCTTGGGATTCTCTCTCTTTCCCTCTGTCTCTCTCTGCCCCTCCCCCATTCTCTCTCTCTCTCTCTCTCTCTCTCTCAAAATAAATAAATAAATAAACTCTAAAAAAATTATTTAAAAAATCCTCAACAAAATATTAGTAAGCCACATTCAATAATACAGTAAAAGGATCATTCACTATGATCAAGTGAGATTTATTACAGGGATGCAAGGATCATTCAATATTTGCAAAGCAATCAACATGATACACCACATCAACAAAATGAAGGATAAAAATTATATGATTATCTCAATAGATGCAGAAAAAGCATTTGAAAAAATTCAATACCCATTCATGATAAAAACACTCAACAAAGTGGGTTTAGAGGAACATACCTCAACATAATCAAGGCCATGTAAGAAAAACCCATAGCTAACATCGTACTCAATGGTGAAAAACTGAGAGCTTTTCTGCTACAATCAGGAACAAGACAAGGATGTCTACTCTCTCCACTTTTATTCAACATAATTCAACATAATATTGGAGGTCCTAGTCAGAGCAATCAGGTAATAAAAAGCAATAAGAGGCATCTGTATTGATAAAGAAGAAGTTAAATGTTCACTATTTGCAGATGACCTGATACTACATGTAGAAAATACTAAAGACTCCACCAACTCCACCAAAAACAAAAAACAAAACAAAAACAAAACAAAAACAACCAGAAGTAATACATGAATTCAGTAAAGTTTCAGGATACAAAATTAATACCCCCAAATCAGCAATGTTTCTATACACTAATAACAGTGCCCAAAGCCATCTACAGATTCAATGCAATCCCTATCAAAATACCAACAGCATTTTTCACAGAACCAGAAGAAATAATACTAAAGCACTAAATTTGTGTGGAATCACAAAAGACCCTGAATAACCAAAGCATCTTAAGAAAGAAAAACAAAGCTGGAGGTATCACAATTTCAGATTTGAAGATACACTACAAAGTTATAGTAATCAAAACAGTATGGCACTGGCACAAAAGTGGACACATAGCTCAATAGAACAGAATGGAGACCCCAGAAATAAATCCATAATTATATGGGCAATTAATCTGTGACAAAGGAGATAAGAATATACAGTGGGAAGAAGATAGTCTCTTCAATGAATGATGCTGGGAAAACTGGACAGCTATATGTAAAAAAAAAAAGAATGAATGAAACTGGACTACTTTCTCTAACACCATACACAAAAATAAACTTAAAATGTATTATATATCTAAATGTGAGACCTGAAACCATAAAAATCCTAGAAGAGAGCATAGGCAGTAATTTCTTTCACATCAGCCACAGAAACATTTTTCTGGACATGTGTCCTAAGGCAAGGGGAACAAAAGCAAAAATAAATTAGTGGGATTGCATCAAAATAAAAGCTTTTGCACAGTGAAGGAAACCATCAAAAAAATTTAAGAGACAACCTTCTGGATAGGAGAAGGCATTTGTAAATGATATATCCAATGAGGTGTTAATAACTGAAATATATAAAGAACTTCTACAACTCAACACCAAATAAAGCAAACAATATGATTTAAAACTGGGCAAAGGACTTGAATAGACATTTTCCCAAAGAAGACATATACATGGTCAATAGACACATGAAAAGATACTCAACGTTACTAATCACCAGGGAAAACAAAACCACAATGCGATATCACCTTACACCTGTTAAAATGACTAAAAGAAGACAAGAAATAACAAGTGTTGACAAGGATGTGGAGAAAAAGGAATGCTTGTACACTGTTGGTGGGGATGTAAATTGGTATAGCTACTGTGAAAAATAGTATGGAGTTTCTTCAAAAAATTAAAAAGAGAAACACCATATGATCCAGCAATTCCACAACTGGTTATTTACCGAAAGAAAACAAAAACACTAATTCAAAAAGATAAATGCACCCCTGTGTTTATTGCAGCATTATTTGCAATAGCCAAGATATGAAAGTAACCTAAGTGTCCATCAATAGACAAAAAGAAAAGGAAGACGCAGTATATATACAATGGAATATTACACAACTATAAAAAAAAAGATGAGATTGTGCTATTTAAGATAGTGTGGACGGAACTAGAAGATATTATGCTTAGTGAAATAAGTCACACTGAAAAAGACAGATACCATATGATTTCACCTATATGTGGAATCTGAGGAAAAAAAAAAAAAAAGGAATAAGCAAAACAAAAAACAGATCCAGACCCATAAATACAGAGAACATACTGACAGTTGCCAGAGGGGAGGAGTAGGGGGAATGGAGAAATGGGTTAAGAGAAGAGGGACATACAGGCTTCCAGTTGGGGAATGAATAAATCACAGGAATAAAAGGCACAGCATAAGGCATTCAGTCAGTGACACTGTAATAGTGTTGTATGTTGACAAATGCTAGCTACACTTGGGTGAGCACAGCATCATGTATAAACTTGTCAAATCACTGTATTGTACACCTGAAACTAATGGAACATTTTTTGCTGGCTGTACTCAAAGATTGTCTACTCTCAACCTCTGTTTCCATATTTGCAAAAGAGAAAGTAGGATATTTACCCATCTGATCTCCCAGGTTGGTAGTAAGGAGCAGATGACTTACTCTACACACAGGGCTCTGGAAACTTTTAAACACTGTATGCCTAAGAGCAGTTATTACTGTGATGATGGTAGTTGCAATGACCAAATGGAGTTGCTTCTCTTGCCACACAAGGGACTATCTGGTCTCCTTGGGGACCATATTCATGGGATTCTTCATCCTGGGACCTGACTTGACACAGTTCAAACCAGTCTTGATAGTAATTTCGCAAAAGCTCCTAACTGGTAGTACTCACAATAAATGCTCCCCAGAATGGATATCCCGTGAGGAAAACGAGGGGAAATCTCTGGGAGAAATGGAAGTAATTGAATGCAAATATGCTTCCAACACCCGCAATGATCAGAGCAAGCAGGATCTGGAGAGCCTGGGAGGAGAGAAATGGGTACATGAGGTCACTGGTGCCCCAGCCTCTTGGGACTCTCCCGGGCCCCTGGGACATCCCACTATGCTTATGTCACACCTCCCTCGACACGAATGCCTTCCTCTTCCGTTTGCCCACTGCCCTCAGAGCTTCAGAAAGTCCGGTGTCTCTTTCTTCTTCTCGCTTACCTGGGTTCTACAGGTTCACGTCTTTCACTTTCACCCTTCACTGCTTATTATACCCCCTGTATTACCAGTTTACCTTGCGCCGGACAGATAGGAGTACATGTTTCCATATCCAGTCTGTGCTTTTGGAATTACGGCTCAGCCCCATTCTCTGAAATCTGTGAAGTTTGCTGATCTAGAGTGGAGGGGCTGGGGTGAGGTTTATGTCTCGTCTGCTCTTCCGGCAAGGGCCTGTCCAGAGGTGAGAGTAACCCAGTGGGGCTCACGGGCCTGTGAGGAATCTGCACCATTGGTGGTCTGGCAGGGCTGGTGGCTCTTCTCAGGATACAGCTTCTCCTCCAGCATTCTGGGTTTTTCCCCCAGCCCACACCTCTATGGCACCACCCAAAGTGGTACTTTTACTCTTGTACTAAAGATAGAGGCTGTATACATAGCCCTCCCCTCGGTACATGCATGACTGAAAAATGTTTTGTCTGTATGTCCACATTGTGGCTCACGGTGACGCTTTGAAGAGAGTTTTCAAAGAACCCCCAACGCCTGGAACAGCACAAAGGGGAAGTTTAACCTCTCCTCACATGGCTTTTAGCTCCAAGGGACATGCCACCACGCCCTGAGGTCACCTCCTCAATAAAATATTCGGGGAAATTATACCAGTTTCCTGCCTTTCTCTCTGCCAGGATTCAAAGAACAGTATTAACTCCACATGAAACAGCCCTAGGATTTCCTCAGGGTTAGGGAAGTTATTAATTGCAGGGTTAAATGAGCCCCCCCCCCACCAAGAAACATTTCTAAGACATGTTCATAAATAAGACATTTCTAAGGCACTCTGTGTGCATTTCTAAACAGAATTTTTATTTCTCTTGTTCATCAAAATCTAGGAAAATGGTATTATTGGCTACATATTGGCTCTTCTGCTGAAGATCTGCTTATTTGTACAAGCAAATAACTTAGAGGTTTCTATGATTAATGAAGAAGGAAAAATTGTAGGCAAAACGTGAGGGAAAAGAAGGGGAATCAAGTCCCTTCCTGAAAAGGAATCAAGTCCCTTCCTGTGTCTATTCAGACACACCTGGAAAAATAGCTTCTTTTCTCCCTTCCGAGGAAAACCCATGGACAGGAGAGCACTTACCCCCAAGACTTTTGGCTCTCCCTTCAGGAAATCCAGCAGAGAGCTCTGAGGCTCATAGGGAAGGGCAGTCAGTACTGTTTCATTTGGTTGTATCGTGATGTGGGATGATCTTTGGTCCTCAGGTGAAGACTCCATGATTCACTGGCAGAGCTCTATTAGAAGAGTAAGTGATTGAAAAGCACAGCTAGAGTCATGGTCTTCCACTAGCCTCCCATGGAGTCCTTAGCAATGAGCCTTAGCAGTTGCCCTACTCACTCCTACCACCACAGAATCACAGTCATTGAGTCATAGAGTCTTAGAATTCTAGAGCACATCCAGCCCCTGGGATCCACTTGTCCAGAAGACCTACTTTCTTGTCAGTTTGTGTATAAACAGGTGGCAAACACACACACAAAAAGATGGTGTACGTGAAAACAAATCCCAGTACCTATGCTCATGAGATATAAAGGAACTAAAACTTACGGAATATCTATTCTGTTCTAGATTCTGTAGATAGTGTTTTGTTTTGATATCTCTTAACGTTTAGTCTTTTAACAGTTCTGTAGTGCTGAAACTGAGGTACAGAAATATTACTTTGCCCAAAGTAACATACTAATGGGTAGGGAAAGGAGCCAGACTCCACTTGTCTGTCTCTAAAATTTGTGTTTTTTCCACCCTCTTCCAAAAGGCCTAAAGCTCATCCTACTCAAGGCCTTTGTGGTTTAAACAATACAAGTATGATGAAAGGAACATAAAGTGCCTTTTGGAATTTTGCTTTTCATGTTTAATTCTTTGTAGTCCTGTATTTGTTGATTTTAAGTATTAAACCATAAAGGCGAATGGTTTCACAAACCCAAAAACCATGTATGTACAAATGTCATCTTGAGTATTTCCTAGTTGGTGGCAACCATGGCCAGCAGGGTCTCTCAACCTCAGCACTGCTGGCATTTGGGGCCTGATAATTCTTGGTTGCGGGGACCTGTCCTGTGCACTGTAGGACACTTGGCAGCATCTGCGGCCCCTGCTCATTAGATGCCGGTCCCACATCCCCAGCTATGACAACCCAGATTGTCTCCGGACATTGCCACATGTCCTTTGGGGGTGGGGAACAAAATCATTTCAGGGTGAGAACCACTGACGTAGAGAAATAATTGCAGACTGTGTTCTCTGGTTTTTTTCCTGATAAAATGACTCCTTTTCACATCCAGACTCCAGAGAGAGTATGTATTTCTCAATACAGCATTTTTTCTGCCAACATTTATGCAGATACATTTCAATTTAGGTGCCCAAAGTGCAACGCAACATATTTTATTTTATGTTATATTATGTTATGTTATGTTATGTCATGTTATGTTATTTATTTTTCAAATTTACATCCAAGTTAGCATATAGTGCAACAATGATTTCAGGAGTAGATTCCTTAGTGCCCCTTCCCCATTTAGCCCATCCCCCCTCCCACAACCCCTCCAGGAACCCTCAGTTTGTTCTCCATATTTAGGAGTCCCTTATGTTTTGTCCCCCTCCCTGTTTTTATATTCTTTTTGCTTCCCTTCCCTTGTGTTCATCTGTTCTGTGTCTTAAAGTCCTCATATGAGTGAAGTCATGTGATTTTTGTCTTTCTCTGACTGACTAACTTCGCTTAGCATAATACCCTCCAGTTCCATCCATGTAGTTGCAAATGGCAAGATTTCATTCTTTGGATTGCTGAGTAATACTCCATTATATGAGTATATGAGTATATGAGTATATGAGGTATATATATATATAATATAATTGTATATAATATATTATTATATAATGTAATTATATAATAATATATATTAAATAAATATATATTTATATATAATTATTTAATATAATTATATGTAATATAATAATATAATATATATTATAATATAGTATATAATATAATAATATATAATATATATAATTATATTTTATATATATATATATAAATATATATATAATATAAGCACATCTTCTTTATCAATTCATCCATCGATGGGCATTTGGGTTCTTTCCATACTTTGGCTATTGTCGATAGTGCTGCTATAAACATGGGGGTGCATGTGTCCCTTCAAAACAACACACCTATATCCCTTGGATAAATGCCTAGTAGTGCAATTGCTGGGTCATAGCGTAGTTCTATTTTTAGTTTTTTGAGGAACCTCCATCCTGTTTTCCAGAGTAGCTGCACCAGGTTGCATTCCCACCAACAATGCAAAAGAGATCCTCTCTCCGCATCCTTGCCAACATCTGTTGCTGCTTGAGTTGTTAATGTTAGCCATTCTGACAGCTGTAAGGTGGTATCTCATGGTGGTTTTGATTTGTCTTTCCCTGATGATGAGTGATGGGGAACATTTTTTCATGTGTCAGTTGGCCATCTGGATGTCTTCTTTGGAGAAGTGTCTATTCATGTCTTTTGGCAAGGCAACATTTTAATTTTTTTTTTTCCAAATGTTTTTTATTTATTTTTGGGACAGAGAGAGACAGAGCATGAACGGGGGAGGGGCAGAGAGAGAGGGAGACACAGAATCGGAAACAGGCTCCAGGCTCCGAGCCATCAGCCCAGAGCCTGACGTGGGGCTCGAACTCACGGACCGCGAGATCGTGACCTGGCTGAAGTCGGACGCTTAACCGACTGCGCCACCCAGGCACCCCAAGGCAGCATTTTAAACGAAACAAAGTGTGGGACAGGTCTGTACTTAAATTCTAACCAGAAGTGACAGATCACCAGAATCACGTGGAGAAGTCATGAAAAGCATGCCGTGGCAATAAAAGGGAGGTGGACCCAGGGCAGTGCTGACTCACACTGCAGCCACACTCTGCAAGAAAAGCACCTGTTACCAACATTGTGATTATTTGGCAATCAAGGAATTACAATAGATTAAGCATTTTGCAACCTGACATGTTGGTTTGCCATTCACACATAGATATTTTATTGCCTTTTATTTAACATTTGGGGAAATTGTATGGGAGCTTGGGCTGACTAATAGCATATGGTTTTTCCTGTAAAATGATGCGAAAGAAGCGTCTTCATGAAGAATACCTGATTTTTAGGAAAGAATAACTGATGATAAACAGGAGACACTTACAATTTTATCTGCCTTGGTCCTTTCAAAAAAACACATCTCCTTTTATTGTTTTGAGCAGGTTATAGTTGTCAGCCTCTGCCTTTTCCCCCTGCATCTTCTTAAAGATGGGTCCTTTGATAATATTTCAGTCTATGAATTCAGACCAGAAGGCAGAAACTAGCCTATTCCACAGAGAGGCGAGGTGAGAGGATCTCTGTGGGACAGCTGCCAACAGGATGATATTCTTTGGGTGGAAATGGTATTCCCTCTATTCCCTCTTGCTTTCAACCTGCAGAAGACCACTCTTAGCGTTTGGCAGGAAGCATTTAGCACTTAGCATGTGCCAATGCTGCTTTAAATAACATGAGATACTCCCTCCCTAGAGTCACCCTTGTGCACGTCCTACCATGTCACTCTCGCAACAACTTTGGGTGGTAGGTTTTATTATCACACCCATTTTAAAGAGGAGGAAACAGGTCCAACGTTAATGCTGGTAAGGGTTGAGGCCGAAATTTGAGCTTGGCTTTCCCTTACATCTTCCATGCAACAATCTAGTGTGTGTGTTCTTTTTTTTTTTTTTTTTTAAGTTTATTTATTTTGAGAGAGAGGGGTGCGGGGAGAGAGAGAGGGAGAGAGAAAAAATGTGAGCAGGGGAGGGGCAGAAAGAGAGAATCTCAAGCAGGCTCCGAGCTGTCAGTGTAGAGCCCGATGCGAGGCTTGAGCCAAAATCGAGAGTCAGACGCTTAACTGAGCCACCCAGATGCCTCTGTATTCGTTTGTTTTTTTTTTAAAATTGCTATTAACTACCACAAATATAGTGGCTCAAAACAACACACAAATGTGTTATCTTACCATTTTCATGGATCAGGGGTTGAAGCAGGGCCTAGCTGGGAGCCTTTGTTCAGGGTCTCACATGGATACCTATCATCAAGGTGTCAGACAGGCCGTATTTTCATCTGTAGTCTCAAGTGGGCAAAACCTACTTCCAAGCACAGTCAGGTTATTGACAAAATTTATTTCCTTGTGGTTGTATGAGTCAGGGCCCCGGGTTTTGCTGGCTGGCTGCCCTCAGTTCCCTGCTTTCTCAACATGACCGCTCCCATCAGGCCACCAGGGAGTATATTCACCCATGCTGGTGAAGATGGGAAGAAGGATAAAGAATTCGTGGTATGGATTTGAGTATGTGTGGCTCAGCCAGTAATTGTGAGTTACCTTTTGGGGAACCTGCAATTTTATTCTAAAAAGTTGAGAGAACACGGAGTTCTAATATGCATGTTAAATATGTGCAATGTCTGCTTAGACTTGGTCGAAAGTGTTCACTCCTTTTCTTGCCGAGAATTTATTAGACCTTCTTGGTAGTGGTTCTTGCCTGATTGAGTTCCCAAAGTGAATACAGTAGTGAGACAAAAGAGGGAGTAAAAAATGACGCCCAAATCCCTAGCTTTAGAGATTGAACAGATGGACATACCATTTATGAAAGACAACCAGGTGGGGGGGGAGTGGAGGGAAGTTGCAAATGAAACACACAATGTCTTGACTGCGCCTGCTGTCAGTTTGGAATATTATTCCAGATAATTCTGAATATATGCCAGATAGTATTATTTGAAATCTTACTGAAATCTTATTCCAGATAATTCTAAATATAGTTCTCCAGATATTTTTAAGAACCTTTCTGTTGCCAGAGAAACAAACAAATAAGAAATGCATCCTGGATTAAATATTTTAGGGGCTCCTGGATGGCTCAGTCGGTTGAGCGACCGACTTCAGCTCAGGTCATGATCTCACGGTTTGTGAGTTTGAGCCCCGCGTCGGACTCTATGCTGACGGCTCAGAGCCTGGAGCCTGCTTCAGATTCTGTGTCTCCCTCTCTCTCTGCCCCTCCCCCACTCATGCTCTGTCTCAGAAATAAACATTAAAAATAAATTAAAAAAATATTTTATTGTGTTGCTTGGCTTACAGAACGAGGAAGATTCTCCAAGGCCCTCCACCCCCAGTGTAAAAATACTAATACACACACGTTTGAAAACACACAAATAGGGGTTGAAAACCTCAGAAGAGAGTAGTAAGTGAGTGCCCTAGCTTCTAGATTAGTGGGGGTCGACATACAATTAACAAACAAATGAAATACATAGTATGTCAGATCATTGTGATTTGAGGAAAAAATAAGCAAGTGACAGGGAGAGAGAGCTGTAATTTTATGTAGGTTGGTGGGGGAAGTTTTACTGAAACTAAGCTATCTGAAGAAAGACCCAAAAGAAGTGAGAAAGGAAGCCATGGAAATAATTGTAGGAAAAGTATTCCAGCCAGAGGGCCGACCAATGTAAAATTTATTTTTTAATATTATTTTTAATAACTTTTTAAAAATGTTTATTATATTTGAGAGAGAGAGAGAGAGAGAGAGAGGCAGAGAGAGAAAGAGAGAATCAGCACAGAGCCTGATGCAGGGCTCAAACTCAAACCGTGAGATCATGACCTGAGCTGAAATAAAGAGTCAGACACTTAACCAACTGAGCCACCCAGGCGCCCCCCGATGTAAAATTTCTAAAGAAAGAATATGTCCAGTGACTGGAGTAGAGAGAGCAAAGGGGAATAGTTAGAGGTCAGAGCAGAAATGAGAGTTCAGATCCTATAAGGGTATTTAAGGACTCTGGCTTTTATTTGGAATGAAATGGAGTGGGTTTGTGCAGAGAAATGATATGATCTGATTTGAGATGGAAAAAAAAATGTGCTCTCTGCCATGCAGAGAACAGACCGAGTGGTGTAGGTGCCCCACTAGTTGGCTCATTACAATAATGCCAATGGGGGATGATGAACCAGAGTGCTCATGAGATGGTGAGAAGCAATCAGACTCAATATATTTTGAAGTTAAAACTAGCAAGTTTTAATGCTAGACTGGGTGTGGTGTGTGAAAAAAACAGAAGAGCCAAAGATGACCCCAAGGTTTTTGGAAGATCATGCTTTAAAGGGATTTGACTATGGAGAAGTGGGGGATGGCTCAATAACTAGATGGGCCAAGGGGTCCAAAGTAGCTTTTTCAAAAGTGTTTTTATTCAATTATAACACAGAAACAAGAGAACACAGTTATATGTATATAACTCCAGCATCTAGATCAAGGAAAAGAATGTTTCCATGAGCCCGTAGACCCTCTGGGTTCCTTTCCAGTAACTACCTACTCCCAAAGGTAACCACTATCCTAGTTCTGACACTATTAGCTTAGCTTGTGTTTAAACTTTACATACACAGAATCAGACCATATGTACTCTTTTTATGTAACCAATTTCTTTTTATTTATTATTATAATTTTTTAAATTTATTTTTTAGTTTACTCCAAGTTAGTTAGCATATAATGCAGTAATGATTTCAGGAGTAGATTCCAGCAATCCATCTCTGATATATAACACCCAGTGCTCATCCCAACATGTCTTCCTTAATGCCCCTTATCCATTTAGCTCCTCCCCCACCCTCAACCCCTCCAGCAACCCTCAGTTTGTACTCTGTATTTAACAGTCTCTTCTGTTTTGTCCCCCTCCCTGTTTTTATATTATTTTTGCTTCCCTTCCCTTATGTTCATCTGTTTTGTCTCTTAAATTCCTCATATGAGCGAAGTCATATGATATTTGTCTTTCTCTGGCTGACTACACTTAGCATAATACCCTCCAGTTCCATCCATGTAGTTGCAAATGGCAAGATTTCATTCTTTTTGAATGCCGAGTAATATCCATCTTCTTTATCCATTCATCCGTCAATGGACTCTTTTATGCATGACCTTTTCCCCCCAAACATTATGTTTGTGGGATTTATCTATATAGCTGCATGTAATTATAGTTTGTCCACTCATGTTACTGTTTAGTACTCCATTGTATGAATATACCAGAATTTTTATTTCTCCCTTCTATTGTTTATAGTCATTTAGATAGTTTTCTTTTGGAGGCAATTATGTGTATTACTTATATGACCATTTCTGTACATGTTTTTGGAAAACACGTGTATGCATGTCTGTAGTATATTCTCCTGGGGATAGGACCCAAGGCCTTTATTGGGTCTTTACTGGGTAGGTGAGGTTGTTTACTCCAGTACAGTAATAAAATTATGGCTAATTTCTTCTTTGGTCTAGAACTTAGATGGGGAAGAGCATTGTGGTAAGTTATAATCTTTGAAGCCAGATATTTCAGAATAAAGTCATTAAATGAGACAGAATATTGAGCCACATTCAATTGACAGACATGCATTTCATTCAATTGACAGAAACGGAGCTGTATATTTTTGAAGTACTTTTCATTTAAAAGTTCTTGCAATCCCTACTATATAACATTTAAGCAATATGAGTGTGAAAATAATACGGAAGTGGAGACTGCATAGCCATGTGACTTGGCCACTTTGCACCAGCACAAGCGTGCACATTTTCTCTTCTTATTTAGGGGTGGGTGAACCACTTTCTGTTCAGTTTACCCACCTGGGATTTGAGAGACTCTTTCCTTTTCTTTTCTTTCTTTTCTTTTCTTTTTTTTCTTTTTTTTCTTTTCTTTTTTTTTTTTTTTTTGAGAGAGAGAGGGAGCATGAGCAGGGAAGGGAAACAAAGAGGGAGAGAGAGAATGCAGAGCCCGATGCGGGGCTCGAACTCACTAACCATGAGATCATGACCGGAGCAGAAATCAGGAGTTGGATGCTTTAACGACTGAGCCACCCAAGCACCCCAAGAGATTACTTTCAAGAGCAATAAAATGACTCTGACTGAGCAAGTGCAAAACAAAAACTGTTTTTCTAAAGGTTTCTTTCGGTGTCTAAAGTAGCTGAAATTTCAGGAAAGTCTAACCACACTTTGCCAAGAGTCCTGGCTTTCTCCTTTTTCTTCTGAGGCGTTACTCCTATGCATGACCTTGAAGGATTTTTGACATGTTGGATATGACCTTGTGATTGAGGCATGGAAAATGTACTCTGGAAAAGATAAAGTTTATTAGTGGGTTTTAAACTCTGATTTTGGAAGCTTTTTTTGATCCATATTTGAAATGCATTTCCCCCAAATGTATGGTAGTAGCTTTTCCAACTTTACCAAAATATAAAATGCATCAGTATTAGTTCGAACAAATGCTATGCTGTGATCTGCTAATCATATTACCATTTACCAATAAGATCATAATTGAGTCATAATGTATTCCTTCCCTTGAAATAATTTCTTTTTTTTGTCTTGGAAGGCAGGAGGTTTATTTTACACCGGTGGGCCCAGAGGAGATCATTCTCCAGAGATCTAAGCCCTGTAAGTAATTTCTGTAGAAAAAAATGGGTTTTAGAGAAAAGACCAGCATTTTCGAATTGTAAAGTCATGACCTAAGGGGAAGTAAGGAAGAACACAGGACACCATCAGCAGAACAGAGATGCCCTAGTAAGATACGACTGCATTCGCAAGGGAACGGAGTCATGGAGACGCTAGGGAGGCAGGTGGCTGTGTTCATGACAAGAAGAAGGAGATACAGGCTTTTCATTCTCAGCCCGTCAGCCTACATCATTTGTTCTCCTTGTGATTTTATCTGAGCCTTGGTTCTTTTATAAGGGGTTGGAGCAGGTGATTTTTTTCTTATTTTTGAGTTTATTTATTTTGAAAAAAGAGTACACATGGGGGAGGGGTAGAGAGAGGGGCAGGGGGAGAAAGAGAGAATCCCAAGCAGGCCCTGCGCCACCAGGGCAGAGCCCGATGTGGGGCTCGAACTCACAAACCACGAGATCATGACCTGAGCCGAAGCTGGACGCTTAACCGACTGAGCCACCCAGGCGCCCTTGGGGCAGGTGATTTCTAAAACCATTTTAGCCATTCTAATAAGCAGGTCTTCTGGTTTGCGGGCCAGAAGGCACTAATAATCTCAGATACCAGTGTCATCGTGAAGGAGCCCATTCATAGAACTCTCTCCTCACTCTGAAGGTTGACTGCTACGTGAACCTCATTGCCTCCTCTTTCTGCCACTGTTTAGACCCGGCACATCACAGCTCCAATGTTGGGACCCAGCAGGTGTCATGTGACATGTCAGAGTACTCACCCCTGGGTTCTTGGAGTACAGCTGTTTCCACCAAAGGATGGAAGCGTAGGTAGCCGTTAAGAGTTCCAGCACAGTGAAAATGAGCATCACCACCAGCACCCCCTGTGAATCAACAGTTGACAGGAACAGTTGGTGCCATCAGCTAGCCCTGTGCCTGACTGAGAGGAGACTGGGGGTGAAGGCTCTAGCCGTGGAGAGAATAAGGCACAGAAGCAGAGAAATAAGCGGCAACGGTTTCCTCTCAGAACCGTGGGATCCCACCTTCTGAGATAAGAGTAACCCTTCCTTTTATCACTAGTTGTTTTCACTGGCGTGGTATTTCTAGTGTGGATTTGCTTTTACTTATCCAGAAATGGTCTCAGTTCATCCTTTCCATCTGAAATCTCATGTGTTTTTTTTTTTTTTTTAATTCTGAAATTCACCCCACTTACTTCTCTTTGCACACGTCCTCTCTCCCTGGCAGGCTTACTGGGGCTCACATTAGATGTGTGCTGGTTCTTTTCAGTTCGCTGCCTCCTACCTGTCTGTTAACCCGTCACGCATATCTTTCAGATTTTTACTTCGATGTGTTGTGCTCCATGTGATTTCATCAGACCTCAATTTCACTTCACTGTTTATTTCTTTGGATATGTTGAATCTCCTTTTTAACTGATAACACTAAATGGTTCATTTCAAAGATTATAATTTGCATTTCTAATCATACTGCTTAGTTCTTTTTCAAATCTACTTTTTTTTTCTTGCTGTCATGTTATCTCATGTTGGTTTTAATTCCTTTTCTTTATGTCTCTATTGTTGAAAATATGTTTTCATTATGGTCTTCCAAATTGGTATATAACCTCCAATTCTTGAGCAACTAAACTTTCATATTTGCTGCTGTAACCCGTTTTTTTCTTAGGTTTTTCAAAATATTTTTCCTCTCAGATGATGTCAGTATATGGGTGCGTGGGGGAGGATTTTTTTTTTAACGTTTATTTATTTTTGAGACAGAGAGAGACAGCATGAACAGGGGAGGAGCAGAGAGAGAGGGAGACACAGAATCCGAGACAGGCTCCAGCCTCTGAGCTGTCAGCACAGAGCCCGACGCGGGGCTCGAACTCATGGACCGTGAGATCATGACCTGAGCCGAAGTTGGATGCTTAACCGACCAAGTTGTTTTTTTTTTTAATTTTTTTTTAACGTTTATTTATTTTTGAGACCGAGAGAGACAGAGCATGAACAGGGGAGGAGCAGAGAGAGATGGGGGAGGATTTTTTGATATGTAGGACAGACCCATTAGTTGGGTTTATGGATGACTCCCTAGATGGAAACTTTAGGTTTGATTCTGATAGAACCTCAGGAGATCCAGACCCAGGAACAGTTTTTAAGTGAATCCCTGTATTTGAGGTTCGTTTGTTTTATATGGAATTTGGATTTGGATACCGTCCATCCCTGCACATGGCTTGGTGAGATTATTTCATCCTAGAAACCTTTATGGTGGAGTTTCTTTAAGCTCCTTGGGATGTTGGGCAGAGTTTTCCTTGTCTTATTTTCATAAATAAGGTACATATTCAGTCTCTGCTTCTAACATTTTTGCAGGACACTCAGTGTGGGCTTGAAGAGCTTCAGATTTGTCATGGACATTGAAATGCCACTATCCCAGCTTGTAACACCTGTATTCCCATCCAGGCCTCCCTGGCTTTCTGGTCTCAGCTCTTAACTTGGTTGCCCGGCTGCAGGATCCTTCTTAGCTCCTGGAACCAACGATGCCTTTCTTCCTTGATCTTTTTCTGCCTCCCACCCTCTCTTCCTTCCTTCTTCCAACCTCAGATACACATCTTGAATCTTTTGATGTGTTACTTTGCTCAGGTTATCTTTGTGTTAATACAGAGCGGACATTTGGAGTCAAGTCCTACTGCAACTTCTCCAATTCTGCAGGAAGTTCTCTGGTTGTCTCAGAGTAGGAGTCAGTTTGATGTATTGAGTTTAGTTTCCATTGAGTTAAACCCTCATGCCCCAGCAGGGAGGATGTCTCCCTCACCCTCCTGGCTTTGCTCTGCACCAGGCTGATGCCATATCCTGGGCTTCCTCGCACTGATTTCTAACCAGATGCATTTCTGTGCCCTTCCACTTCCTCAAGCTCCTGTATCAGGGGGGTTGCTTTTGGCAGCCTCTGGGTCACACAGGCAGACTCACAGAAGTCTGTGAGTCTGGAAACTTGCACACATGTTCTGGGATTCCTGAGACACGTCCAAGGGAATAAGAGAGATTTCATCTATCTCCCTGGCTCCTGCTAGAGGAGTCACAAAGGAAGAAAATTTTCTCCCTAAAAGAGAGAAGTTTATGGTTTTAAAACTATGAGCCTGTATATAGAGAATTGACGAAGCCAATATTTTTATCGTCAACCACTGGTGACCATCCAGTGTTGGGGGGGAAAAGTGGCAAGAAAATGTTGCAGAGATGATGGCATTTCTGCTAGGATTTGAATCCATTGGAGGCTCATCTCCCAGTCCCTTCTCACTCTGCCAGCCCAGCTGGGCCAAAGTATAATTATGTGTTTGGGCTTAAAAAGTCCAAATTCTGTAGCTAACTTAATGTGGATAAAATTCAAATAAAGAGGCTATTTCTGCCTGCGTCGAGGGGGGAGAAAATGCCTTTTCAACAAAGGAGGCACTCCGAGAGCTAAACCTATTGAGAATGGAATGTTTTCTATGCAAGAAAGACTGCTGACCTTATCTTCTTTATCCACTTATCTATCCGTGCACTCTCAGGTTGCTTCCGTATCTTGGCTATTGTAAATAATGCTGCGGTAAATACATGGGTGCATATATCTTTTCAAACTAGAATTTTTGTTTTCTTTGAGTCAATTACCAGTAAAGGAATTGCTGGATCGTATGGTATTTTTATCTTTAATTTTATGAGGGACTTCCATACTGTTTACTACAGCGGCTGCACCATTATACATTCCCACCCAACAGTGCACGAGTTTTCCCGTTTCTCCACACCCTCTCCGACACTTGTTATTTCTTATTTTCTTGATACTAGTCATTCTGACAAGTGTGAAGTACTACCTCACTGTGGTTTGGGTTTGCATGTCCCTGCTGCTTAGTGAGGTTGACCATCATTTCATGTGTCTGTTGGCCGTCTGTATGTCATATGTGGGATAATGTCTATTCAAGTCCTCTGCCCATTTTTTAATTGGATTATTTGTTTTATTAGTGTTGGGATGTATAAGTTTTTATATATTTTGGACATTAACCCCTCGTAGGATTTATCATTTACAAATATAAGTTGTCTTTCTGTTTGTGTTTTCCTTTGCTGTGCAGAAGCTTTTTATTTTGGTGTAGCCCCAATAGTTTATTTTTGCTTAGTTCTCATGCCAGAGGAGACATGTCTAGAACCCACAAGTCTTCTTTATTTCCTTTTTTGACTTGGCACAATGCATCCCCTATATTTTGCAGTCTGCCGACAGGACTCAACCACAGTTTGGGGTTTTTTTTTTGGTCTGCTTCCAGCCATTCAGATCAACAAGGCACAGACTGCTGAAAAAGCAGAGATTATGCAAAGGAGAGAAACTAAGAATTTCACGGGCAAGATATTCAGTCTGAAACTACTTACCGTCAGACTGATACTAGCCAGGAGACAGTCCTTGAATTCATAAGTTGAATAATAGTACCCCGAATAAGGCAGTGAGGATAGGTATTCCCTTTCTGAGTCACACAGTCGAGAGGCCGTCTCCAGGGCTACCAGGCTGTCAGCAAGGAGGAAGAGGCCTGCTCCAGCAGCTAGAGAACTCGCTGCACTTGCTGTCAGGGTGCTCATGGCCTGAGAAAGAAAATTTGCATTGGGATGTCACAACAGGAGCAGCATGTGATGCTATTAACCCTCCATCCATTGTACTACAGTTGCTTCCCTGAGTCTGTTTCCCTGGTAATCTGTGCACTCGTAGGGGGCACAGACTATGTTTTATTCACCTCTGTATCCCTCTTCACTACCTGGTTTATCACCTGATACAATAAGTAAATGTTTGTTGAGTGAGAGAATGCACACGTAACTCCTCCTCCGGTATAGGAGTTCTGGATCCTTGGCTCTCTGCAGCACTGAAGACAGAGATGGCTTGCCGACTTCCCCAACAGCCTTAGAGTCGTTCTATTGCTTTCAGCCCTTCTAGAATAGGACCTTTGGTCCCTCCTACACCAGTCTATGGCTTTTATTTCCATGAAAGAGAGAACTGGAGAAGCTAGAATACCTACCTATAGGTGGATCAGGCCCAAGAACCACGCTCACCACATTCTGATTTGGGTCATATTCTATATTTTGGGGCAAAGGGTTCTCGCAGAATATGATGCCTCTGCAAAGACACTGAGGTGCCGGACTCTGTGCCAGGTTCCCAGCATGTGCTCATTTCTCTTTGAACGTCATTCAAGGATACTGTGTGTCTGGGGGAATGACTGCTCTGCCCTTCCTTCTCCCTTGGCCTGGGAGCCGTGTGGCTTCAAGTGCTGAGTTCCCAAAGGAAGTGCCGATGGAATGGGCGGCGCCTTTGCCCAGAGCTGCCACGTGTGCACTGGAGCCCACGTACTGTCTTGTGTCCTGCGTGCGGAGCCCACATCATGCTGGGTCATCCCAAGTATGGTTTTCCCTTTCAGGGTATTCAGGACGCTTGGGAAGCCACCTGTGAGAGCCACAGCCACATGTTCCTCTTCCCCATTTTATAAATGAGAAAACCGAAGCCCAGAAAAGGAAGGAACTTTTTCAAGCACACAGATCTGAGTGACAGATCTGAGACGAGAGTTTCCTGGTGCTGGGTCCAGAACTCTGACTCCATCCAGTGGGGTGAACTCTGTCCCCTGGTTCTGGGGTTTAGATTCTAGCTTCAAGTATAAGGAACGTATACCAGCCTCAGAACACCATCTTCTGTGCCCTCAACCGTAGTTAACTAGATCTTGGATCTTCCTGAGTCAGGATGTGGCCCTTCCCTAAGTCATCTTTGTGAGTGCGTGGCAAGGCAGAGGGAAAGGTTGCCAGAGTATCAAAGACCCCACCCGTGCACTCCTGACTTTTGTCAGGAAAGTGGCTACAGTCTGTTAATTCCTTGTTTCTGGGGGGGTGGGGGAGCTAGCCACAGGATCTAAGCCCACACACCTCTGCCTCTGACCTTGCCGTTTAGGGAAATTGGCTCATTCTGAGACAGGTTTTTCCGGAAAAGGAAGTCTAGGTTCTAGAAGGTCATCTACCCTGTTCAGGGCCAAGCTAACAAACTGCAAAGACTCCATGGTTTATTTAAAATTGTCTACCATTCAAGCAACTGAAGTAAACCTTGAAATATGACCCAGGAGCACATTACATAGGGGAAGAGTACTGGTCTAGGAAACAGGGAATTTGGCGTTTACACCCCATTCTGTCACCGGACCAGCAGTGAGAACTCTCTCCCCTGCTCAGAGCCCTATTTCCCTAAGCTGTCAAATGGACACTTTGAACTAGAGTTATTGCCTCTGAAGTTCTTTTTATTCCGGCGAGCTGAGATTCGACGGCTCTCATACTTACAAAGGGCATAGTTGCCTTTTTCCCAGAAATGATCGAGAGGGATCCAGTAATGGCAAACTGCTCAGAGAAGAGAGAAATGATCAGTTCAGTTGTCTTGTGGAAATGTGTGCACCATGTTACTATCCATCAATCAATAAGTAATGTAAAACTCTTAGAGAGATAACACCGTAGGAATGGTGTCGGTCCATATTAAGAGAGAGGCCTTATTTCTACTCTCAGGATGCTTAACATTGACTTTAGAGAAAGGGCAGATGCACAGAGGATTGGGATTTATGTTAGCGAAAATCACTGTGAGCTGAGGTGGCCTGGAGCGGAGGTATACGCAGAAAAAGAACAGTGCTAAGTTACGAGGTGGGAAGAGAGGAGGTTGAGGAAGACCAATGACTTGAAGGGATATGAAGGTGGGAGCAGCTGACAGAAGCACGTAGGAAAGGGGCTCCGATGACAGAAGGTACAGAAACACGTGAGCTTCAAGCACTGGTGTAGGGGGCCTGAGTTAGACTGGGAGTTGAAGAAAGGGGGAGGTACAGGGTCAGGTGTGAAGAGTCTCTCATCCTGAAGCCCCAGAAGTCGGTATTTTAAGTTTATTTATTTACTTTGGGGGGGGGGAGAGCAGGGAGGGGCTGAGAGAGAGAGAGAGAGAGAGAGAGAGAGAACCCCAAGAAGGCTCCCCACTCAGCACAGAGCCCAATGAGGGGCTCGATCCCATGAACCATGAGATCATGACCTGAGCTAAAATCAAGAGTTGGACATTTAACCGACTGAGCCACCCAGGTGCTCCCAGAAATGTGTGCAGTAGTGTAAGGATCTGGCTGGTGGAGGGAGAATGTTCTAAGCTGGAACATTGGTTAGGCTTGTGCCTTAGGGATTAGTAGTAGTCACAGACAGAGAGGGTCCAGCTTGAGCTGTTCCTGCCTTTCATAAGGGAATGTGGGAGCTCAACCACTGATTAGAGAAGTAAGGATAAGTTGTGCTCTGGGGTCAGGAGCAGGGCCTGCATCACTGCATAGTTTGCGTTCACATAAAGGCTGTATCCATACAGAGGTGATGCCCTGTTAGAATTCATCTGCCCAGAATGCGTGATTTTTCCTCCTTTGTGTAGGATACTACATGGAAAAGAAGTGACCCTTTGTGGGAGGCATGACTAGACCCTGGCTAGTCTCCAAAGAAAAGGACCCCTTTCCATGAGCCATTAGATGGAAAGTAGCAAAAAAAAAAAAAAAGTTTTCCAAATTCTCAGGGTTACTTCTGAACACATAGCAAGAGTGTCCTTGCTTCCCATGAATCTTACCATCACCAGTTTGATTCTCTGCAGACCTGTGGCATTTACCCATGGTGCTCATTTTATTTTAAAATTGATCTTTTCACTCTTTACCTGACAGGTGGATTATTCTTACACTGAAGGGAATGCAATGGCCTCATCAAAGACCCGAAGAAGAATGTGAAAAATCTTCTACTTTTCCAGAGGTCGGCTGTGAGGCCAGGTAAGAAGTGTTGTGCTGGTGTGCCCACTGTATTACCCTCTTGCCTCCTGCCCTGACCAGCTACTCCCTGGGATGGTGACACAGGAGGAGGGATTAGACTCCTCTGCTGCTCTTCCCGAATGGGAGAAACGTGACATGGGATGATGACAGAGAGAAAGCTACAGGCCTTGGCCACCTGCTCCTTTCTCCCCACCTCTTGGGACTGAGTCACTCCATGATCTAGTACCCACTTAGCGTTTAAAGAGCATATCCTTTCTTGGAGACCCCATTCTACTCACACATGTAGCTGCTACAAATGGGTACCCAGACATCAAAATGGTGGAAGTTGTTGGCTTGAAGTGAGAAGAGTAAGGAGCAGAAACCAAAATCGCCCCCAAACTTGAAATCAGCAGGCAGCACATAATCTGTATAATCTACAAGAGAGAAGAGGGAAAATGCTAGGAACATACTTTGAACAGATGAAAGTGATTATTTGAATGTACATTGTGTTTATAAGGAATATAAAATATGCTATAATGTGTCATATTAAAAGGGGGGGGGGAGTATTACAAGGAGCCAGTAAGCATTCTCTAAGAGAAACTCATGTATACCTAACTTCTTCCTTTCTGATAGGATTAGTAAACTAGCAAATCAGGAAGTGATAATATATACATTTTAATTTTATTTTGAAAAATATAGTTGACATTTTTTGTTGTTGTTGTTCTAGGAAAAGTAGGTGGAGAAAATTGTTCTGGACAATAGTCCAGTTGGATGGATGTAGAAAGCAAACTTACCAAGGGAGAGTTAATAAAGGGCTCAATTTCAATTGAAATAAAATAAAGCCATAATTCATCTTATCTTCTTCATCATTGAATTTTGATAGTAATTACTGTTTTTATGACACCAGTGGTAATAGTCTACATTTGTTGAACACTTTCTACACTCTGGTTATTTATCTCATCTTGTTTACGGATGAGAAAAATGAGGCACTGGGAGTTTAAATAGCTTGTACAAACCCACACAAATGGCCAAGTGGAGGAACTAGGACTTTGCCCTATTACTTTGATCTAGAATCCACACTCTTACCCACTGTTTAATGCATATGCAATTGAAAGATGATACAAAAACATAGGAGAAATAATGTAAAGTCAAGAGAATTCAACCATTCATGCAATTTATATTTATTGAATATCTGTCCTGTGCCAGCACCAGGGAAATGAAGCAGATGAAAGTCACTGCCACTGGCCATGTATTATGTCCTTTACAGAGATGTTCCTTGGAAAGTGGAATTAGTTAGGAGCAAAGTAGTAGGAGGCCCGAGGAGTACTGGGGACAGAGTGCAAACCCTGTAGGGTTTTGTAGGCTATTTTATCAACTTTGCCTTTCGTTCTGAGTAAAAAGGGAAGTGAAGTGGATAATTTTGAGAAAGTGATTTCTATTTTTAAAAGATCATTCTAATGCTTGCCCCATCGAGAATAGATTATAAGGAAACAGAGCAGGGACATCAATAAGGAGGGCATTGTAGTAATTCACAGGTGAGATGATGTTGACTTGAAAACGACATTCATAGTAGAGGTAGTAAGAAGTAGTTGGATTCTAGTTGCACGATGAAGATTAAGCCTCTAGGATTTGCTGACAGTTTGCATGTGGATTATAAAAGAAAGAAATGAAGGTTGCTTCCAAGGGTTTTGGCTTGAGCATCTGAAATGATGGTGTTGACATTTATCTGAGATGGGGAATGTTGTATGAGGGGTGGGTTGGGGGACAAAAATGAGGATTTCCGTCTGGGACAGGTTACGAGAGAGGTGTAGATATCTCAGTGGAAACGTACATAGGCTGTTGGTTATAGGAGTCTTAACTTTAGAGGAGAGAGCCATGTAAGGGAAATAATCTTTTTCTTCCCAAGTCATCAGTGAAGATCATATTTAAAACTATATTATTGTGTGAATTTACCACTGTAGCAGATGTAGCAACAAAATGGGGACTGAGCAATGGAGCAATCCAAATTTAGAGTCAGATAAATAAATAGAAACAATCAAGGCGTATAAAAGAAGCAGCCAAGAGGGAAGGAGGAAGACCAGAAGAATGTGATGTCCAAGAAGCCATATGATTAAAATGTTTCAAGTAGGAGAGGGTAGTTGCTGCATCAAACACTTCTGTTAGTTCAAGAACATTAACAGTGGAGACTTGGAAATTGGGTTACTAATGTGGAGCAAGGGGGACAAATCTCATTGGATGTGTTTCAAGAGAGACTATCATTCAAGAGGAGCTGGAAACATTAGACTTCCCACCCCATAGAGGAGTGTTGCTGAGAAGGCGAGTTGCTGGTGGGGCATTAGCTAGAGGGCCTGCGAAGTTATAAGTGTCTGTTTCTGCTGTTTTGTTCTCAAGACAGGAGAAATTGCAGGAAGATTCTGCCCTCGTGGAACTGATCATAAAACATTTGCAGAGAGCATGGGGAGGACTACTGGAACGAGTAATGAGGGATGGGATTCACTGCACAAGGGAGGCTCATCATTAATTAGAAGATGGGCATTTGTTTAGTAATGGGGAAGGGAGAGAGAATATATGGCACCGATGGGAGTAATTGCAGATGTGTGGTGGCTTGTGGACCTTCTCTCCAGATTGCCTCAGTTTTCTTAGTATGTTAGGAAGCCAGGTAATCAATGGAGAAGGATTGAAACCTATTGAAATAGTTTTCTGGGGTAGCAGGAAAGTGAATGGATGAAAGAAATACCGTGTTCTTTTTAAGCAGCCTTTACAGTCCCTTTGAGGTTATGGTCATAAATCCAAAGTGGAGTCCGTGTGTGTGTTTGCCAAGGTTAGTTGCATGGGTTCAGGGGCAGAATAGGCAAAGGGGCAGAGTTAGAATTAAACCAATGTGGCAGTTTTTCCTTAAGGAGGACAAAGCTGTTGATCATGGTTAGGTGAGGAAGGCTCCATGAAATAGGGATATTATCAGTAACTCCCAGAGAGGTTAGAGAAAGTTAGCATCGACATAGAGTTGGAGGGAGTGATCTGGAAAGATCAGAGGTGATGGACTATGGGATGCTTGAAATGTAGATAATGTTGGGTTTATTGCCGTTGGTATTGGTAAGGTCCAGGGTACGACTCAGGAAATGTTTGTCTATGGAAGGATGGGCAACATACCTGGGGAGAAGAGGTCAAGGAGCAGACAGGACATGATATTGGAGGGATCATATACATGAGTATTGAAATAGCCAAGACTTACGATACGAACTCTACCCTGGGAGTGATAGTGATTGAGGAGTCAGTATCTTGAAGATAAAAGGCACGTGATCCAGGAGAGCAAAAATAGTGGCAATGACCTGGAATCCTTCTATAGAGCAAGAGAATTGTGAGAATGGGGCTCTCTTGTTTTGTTTTGTTTTCTTTTCTTTTAACTGTATAGTTCATCTATTACCCTAAGCGTGTAAAATAGTGACTGGCACAATGAAGGTGCTCAAAAAATGACAGCTGAATGTATAAATGAATAAATGTATGTCCAGTATTTCTTACTGATTGCCGAAGCACACAGTGAAATGTGTTTGTGATTCTAGGCCATAGGTAAGCTAGATTGTAGGGAGCAGGACAGGTCTACACAGAACCAGTTGTCTGGAAGAAGTAAATTAAGGAGTGAGTAATGGTAAATGATAGAATGACAGACGTTAACTGGTTTTATTTTCAAGCAACATAGTCATCAACTGATTTTTCTAAGGATGATCACTTTTCAAAATTGCCGCTACGTCATTTAATGTTATTTTCTAAAACACTGATTGTTTTTAGGTTTTTACATGAAACTCATTCTTCTAAAATTTTAATTCTCCTATCAATTCTTGATTAGTCCTAATATTAGGATTACCTAAAAGAACTTTTGAAGTTTGTGACTATTAACAATTACTTGAAATAATTATTTGTTTCCAGTGCTCAAAATATAGGTAACATTTTTAAAAATATCTCTTTTGGGAGGAAGACTGAAGTAGGACTTTTCAGATACTACATAAAAAGGGTAACTATGTTGTTTTATTTTTCTTTTTTAAGTGGGAGTGAATTACTTAGTTGGATGACATGAGTTTATTTTTTTTAAGTTTATTTATTTATTTTGAGGGAGGGAGGGAGAGAGAGAGAGAGAGAGCATAAGATGGGAAAGGGCAGAGAGGAGGAGAGACAGAATCCCAAGCAGGCTCCATGCCATCAGTGCAGAGCCCGATGCGGGGCTTGAACTCACATACTGTGAGATCATGACCTGAGCTGAGATTAAAAGTCAGCCGCTTAACCAGCTACACAACCTGGGTGGCCCTGGATGACATGAGATTCTAAAATAGGAGCTTTTAGAGACTGAGAGGAGAGGACTGATCTGGAAGTGCCCCGAGAAGCAAAGAGACTGCCTTCACTTCTATGCCCAGAAGAGAGGGTCACAGTGGAAACAGTGCCCTTGGGAGCTAGGTTCCTGTTTGCACGATTGATGAGGAGGCCTTTGAGAAACAAATCCAGGAATGAATCGGATTATGCTGTTAACGGACCCTGAATTCTAGAGGACACAACCAGGCAGGTTTCCAAAGTCAGAAATGAATAAGAGTTGGGTCTTAAAAGGGGATAGTCAGAACCAGGTGGACATTAAAGTCCTGAGTATGAAGGATGATGACTGGGGACATTCGGATGTCTTAGGGTGAGGCAGACAGGGAGAAAATGTATGGTGAGGTTAGTCCAGATCGTCTCATTTCAAAATGGTTAAGAAATGAGCTCAAAATAGACAGATCTAATTTAATCACACTGAGTAAAATCATGTGCTTAAATCCAACATCTACTACAATAAAGACAGATTACAGGAGACTTTCTTATGTAGATTTCAAGTGGAGACCTAGTGGTTTTAGTTTATAGAAAGGCCTGAGTAGGACACAGTCTTCCCATAAAGCGCCATTTCATGTCCCAGTTGGCCTGGAGTCAGAGAAAAAAATGAGAGACTCTCCCAGATCCACTGTAGATATGTAGTGTGGGTATGTTTGCAGTATTTTCCACAGTGTCTCCCTTCCAGTGACGTGGACTTACTCCAAGGACTGTAGTTTCTTTTTGCAGAGTGTTTGGTGGGTTGTCCTCTTTTTGGTAGCTGTGTCTAAGTTTCTCTCTTTTGGGGATGATGATGCCATTTGGAGTAAAGCTGTCAAAGGCTCCCTTGGTCTTGGGCTTTGATAGCATGATCCTGACGATGCTGGAAGAGGCAGTGAACTCAATTAGGTCCTGAGGTTCGACTTAAAGATATGAAACCATCTAAGATTTTTCTCCATTGTCCAAGAGGTGACCTGTCCTTTAGGAACAAAAGTTAATGTGGGGAGCAGTCTGGAAAGCTAGCATGCTTGGCATAGCCCATCCATTGTGGACAGAAAGCGTGTCACTGGGAGAAAACTGTGAACACAATTGAGAGGTGAACCATTCATATAGAACTTTCCTTGCGGCCTTGAGTGGATCCACCTCGCTGTCCTTCCAGTGGCCCCTGCTTCCAACATCCCTCTCATTCCTGTGTACCTCTGCTTCCCCTGTGCCGCACTCCCACACCACACGCCCCAGGATTGTACCTTTATGCTGCACCTTTGCTGCTCAGTCTTCCTTCAGAGTCTCGTTTTCTTTCCATTAAGATGTTGATTAGCTGGGGGGCCTGGGTGGCTCAGTCAGTTAAACATCTGACTCTTGACATCAACTCAGGTCATGATCTCAGGGCTCATGAGATCTAACCCTGTGTCAGGCTCCACATTGAGCATGAAGCCTGCTTGGGATTCTCTCTCTCTGTCTCTCTCTGCCCTTCCTCACTCACACTGCCTCTCTCTCTCTCTCTTTCTTTCAAAATAAATAAATAAACATTTTAAAAAAGATGCTGATTAACCCTATTCCACATCTCTTTCTTGTATAGGTGCTGTCCCACAGAGAATGACTCCCTTGCCCATATTAGCTTAATAATTGTTAATATGAACATTTATTTAATGCTTGCTGAATTCCAGGAACTAGGCCATTGTAACTCTGGTCTTTAAAGCAACTTAGGTGTTATTAACCTCACTGTATACATTGGAAACTCGGGACTAATAAGTTCAAGTTCAAATACACAAAGTGCCTAGCCTGGCACATTGAAAGTGTTTAACACGTGGTAGCAAATATAATAATAATCACTATTTTTAAGTTTATTTATGTATTTTGAGAGAGAGAGAGAGAGAGAGAGAGAGAGAGAGAGAGAGCTCATGCACACATGTGAGCTAGGGAGGGGCAAAGAGAGAGAATCCCAAGCAGGCTCTGTGCTGTCAGCATGGAGCCCCACGTGGGGCTCGATCTCACGAACAATGAGATCGTGACATGAGCCAAAATCAAGAGGTCAGACGCTTAACTGACTGAGCCACCCAGGTGCCCCAAATATAATTATTATTATTCCGTGTTTGCACAAATGTCTGAACCAAGTCAGTATAGCTCAGAAGCTTGTGATATTTTTCTAAATATCACATCAATTCTCATCTTCCATTCTTCTTTCCTAACACTGGCAATTTCAACATAGACTCAAGGAGCATAGTATCTGCTGCCCACCAGCTCAGCAGTGTTTCTGGTCTCTGTGATGTGGGTAGCAGAGTCCAGCCCCTGGGATGCTCCTTAGGTCTGTTCTTAGCACAACATCCTCCCTCTTGAAAGTCATAGTTTGGATAAAGGCTTGTGATAATCTGGTGGTACCACAGGTCTCTGCTCCCTGATCCTTCTCCTCAATGTCCGGGCTCTTTTGGATGGGATGCATAACATACAAAAATTAGAACCGGCACCCACAATCTCATTACTAGTGAGGGTGATGGGAAAGGGCACTGGGCTGGAAGTCCAATGCCTCAGCATCTAGTTGCATGTCTGAGCATAGGTCTTGGAGTCCAGCCCCATGCTCATATTCTAGACCTACCAATTATTACTAAGCTCACAATAAGCAAGTTGTTTTTAGCCACTTCATAGGTTCACAGTGAGGGAGAGATGAGATGATGCATGTAATGGGTTCAGTATAGAGCAGGGCACATGATATACTTTCAATACGTATTAGTTAATCTAAAGCTCATTGGGATTCCAGCTCAGATATTTATTAGTTGGCCACAGGCAGGTTATTTCCCCTCATTTATCCTCAGTTTCATTACTTACAAAATAGGGATAATAAGGCTATCATGAAGGATGCTTGTGAGGATTTGGATGAGGTGATTTAGGTGAGTGCCTTTTGTTGTGTCCCTGTGATCTTTATCAGGTGCTCCATTGTGCTCAATAAAAGGTTGGTGACCTCCACTCCATTTCTGCTCCTAGATCTGTGCCCTGGTCATTTCTCATTCTCCCTGGGCATCAAGTACCTTATTTGAAAAGTTATTAAAAACAAAGTTCTCCCTGTCTAAGGAGATAATTTTCACTTTGGGGGATTTTGGAGTCTGGACAGAAGTATGGTTGAGGTAAGATGAATGAAGAGGGAAGTAGTGTTGACACTGAATCCTTTGCAGTAGATCTGGGGCAAAGAGGCCATGGATGAGCATTCCAGCACATCTTTAAGATGAGGCTTAGCAATCCCTATCAAAATGACACCAGCGTTCTTCACAGAGCTAGAACAATCCTAAAATTTGTATGGAACTAGGAAAGACCCCAGTAGCCAAAGCAATCTTGAAAAAGAAAACCCAAGCAGGAGGCATCACAATCCTGGACTTCAAGCTATATTACAAGGCTGTGATCATCAAGACAGTATGATACTGGCACAAAAACAGACACTCAGATCAATGGAACAGAATAGAGAACCCAGAAATGGACCCACAAATATATGACCACCTAATCTTTGACAAAGCAGGAAAGAATGTCCAGTGGAATAAAGACAGTCTTTTCAGTAAATGGTGTTGGGAAAACTGGACAGCAACATGCAGAAAAATGGACCTGGACCACTTTCTTACACCAGACACAAAAATAAACTCAAAATGGATGAAAGACCTAAATAAGACAGGAAGCCATCAAAATCCTAGAGGAGAAAGCAGGCAAAAACCTCTTTGACCTCGGCGGCAGCAACTTCTTACTCAACATGTCTCTGGAGGCAAGGGAAACAGAAGCAGAAATGAACTACTGGGACCTCAGCAAAATAAAAAGCTCCTGCACAGCGAAGGAAACAATCAGCAAAACTAAAAGGCAACTGATGGAATGGGAGAAGATATTTGCAAATGACATATCAGATAAAGGGTTAGTATCCAAAATCTATAAAGAACTTATCAAACTCAACACCCTGAAAACAAATAATCCAGTGAAGAAATGGGCAGAAGACATGAATAGACACTTCTTCAGAGAAGACATCCAGATGGCCAACCGACACATGAAAAATGGTCACCTTCACTCATCATCAGGGAAAAACAAATCAAAACCACCATGAGATACCATCTCACCCATGTCAGAATGGCTAACATTAACAACTGAGGCAACAACAGATGTTGGCAAGGATGTAGAGAGAGAGGATCTCCTTTGAACTGCCGGTGGGAATGCAAACTGGTGCAGTCACTCTGGAAAACAATATGGAGGTTCCTCAAAAAATTAAAAAATAGAACCACCCTATGAGTCAGCAATTGCACTACTAGGTATTTATCAAAAGGATACAGGTATTATGTTTCGAAGGGGCACATGCACCCCAATGTTTATAGCAGTGCTATCAACAATAGCTAAAGTATGGAAAAAGCCCAAAGGTCCATCGACGGATGAATGGATAAAGAAGATGTGGTACACACACACACACACACACACGCACGCACGCACGCAATGGAGTATTACCCAGCAATCAAAAAGAATGAAATCTTGCCATTTGCAACTACATGGATGGAACTGGAGGGTATTATGCTAAGCGAAGTTAGTCAGTCAGAGAAAGACAAAAATCATATGACTTCACTCATATGAGGACTTTAAGATGCAGAACACATGAACACAAGGGAAGGGAAGCAAAAATAATATACAAACAGGGAGGGAGACAAAACATAAGAGACTCAAATACAGAGAACAAACTGAGGGTTGCTGGAGGGGTTGTGGGAGGGGGGATAGGCTAAATGGGTAAGGGGCACTAAGGAATCTACTCCTGAAATCATTGTTGCACTATATGCTAACTAGGGTGTAAATTTAAAAACTAATTAATTAACTTAAACTTTTTTTTTAAATTCAAGAAGATGAGGCTTAGATTTTCCTCTATGTCAGAAACAGGACAAGGATATCCACTCTCCCCACTGTTATTTAACATAGTACTGGAAGTCCCTGCCACAGCAATAAGACAACAAAAAGAAATAGAAGGAATCCAAATCGGCAAGGGAGAAATAAGACTTTCACTATTTGCAGATGACATGATACTTTACATAAAAAATCCAAAAGACTCCACCAAAAGATTGCTATAACTGACACATGAATTTAGTAAAGTTGCAGGATACAAAATCAACATACCGAAATCTGTTGCATTTCTGTACACCAATAATAGAAGCAGCAGAAAGAGAAATCAAGGCATCAACCCCATTTACAATTGCACCAAAAACAATAAGATACCTAGGAATAAACCTAATAACCAAAGGGGTGAAAGACCTGTACTCTGAAAACTATAAAAAACTGCTGAAAGAAATTGAACATGACACAAAGAAATGGAAACACATTCCATTATCATGGATTGGAAGAACAAATATGGTTCGTATTATTAAAATGTCTACATTACCCAGAGCAGTTTACACATTTAATGCAATCCCTATCAAAATACCAAACAGTTTTCACGGAGCTAGAACAAATAACCTTAAAGTTTATATGGAACCACAAAAGGCCCCAAATAGCCAAAGCAATCTTGAAAAAGAAAAGCAAAGCTGGAGGCATCGCAATTCCAGACTTCAAGTTATATTACACAGCTGTAGAGATCAAGACAGTATGGTATTGGGACAAAAATAGACATATAGATCAATGGAACAGAATAGAAAACCCAGAAGTGGACCCATAACTATACGATCAATTAATCTTCCACATTGCAGGAAAGAATATCCAGTGGAAAAAAAGTCCCTTCAACAAATGGTGTTGGGAAAACTGGACAGCAACATGCAAAAGAATGAAACTGGACCACTTCCTTTCACCACACCAAAAATGAATTCAAAATGGGTTAAAGACCTAAATGTGAGAAAGAAAACCATTGAAATCCTAGAGGAGTAACCTGTTTGACATTAGCCATAGCAGTTTCTTACTAGATATGTCTCCTGAGACAAGGGAAAAAAGCAAAAATAAACTATTGGGACTTCATCAAAATAAAAAACTCTGTACAGTGAAGCTCCCATCCCTACAGAATGGGAGAATATAATTGCAAATGATAAACTGATAAAGGGTTAGTATCCAAAAGATATAAAGAACTTATAAAACTCAATACCCCAAAAACAAAGAATCCAGTTAAAAAATGGGCAGAGAACATGAGTAGATATTTTTCCAAAGAAGACATACAGATGGCCAACAGACACATGAAAAGATGTTCAACATCACTGATCATCAGGGAAATTCAAATCAAAACGACAATGAGAAAAAGAGAGGGTACTATCAAATACCTATCCTATATTAGGCACCATATTTGCCTTTGGAGATTTTGAAAAGCTGCATAAAAGATTTCAGAACGTAAGAGATTTCAAATCTGAAAAGAGATTTCAGATATATACTATCTGGTAGAAAAAAAATGTAAATATGGAATAAAATACTTTTGGAACTATAAAAAAAAAACTACAACGAGATATCACCTCATACCAGTCAGAATGGCTAAAATTAACAGCAGAGGAAACAAACAACAGGTGTTGGCAAGGATGTTGTGGAAATGCAAACTGGTGGAGCCACTGTGGAAGACAATATGGAGGTTCCTCAAAAAGTCAAAAATAGAGGGGCGGCTGGGTGGCTCAGTCGGTTAAGTGTCTGACTTCAGCTCAGGTCATGATCTCATGGTTTGTGGTTCGAGCTCTGCGTTGGGCTCTGTGCTGACAGCTCAGAGCCAGGAGCCTGTTTCTGATTCTGTGTGTCTCTCTCTCTCTACCGTTCTCCTGCTCATGCTCTGTCTCTCTCTGCCTCTCAAAAATAAATTGTTTTTCAAAAAGTTAAAAATAGAGCCATCCTACTACCCAGCAATTGCACTACTAGATACTTACCGAAAGGATACAGAAATACTTATTCAAAGGGATACATGCACCGAGATGTTTATAGCAGCATTATCAATAATAGCCAAATTATGGAAAGAGCCCAAATGTCCATGACTGATGAATGCATAAAGAAGATATGGTGTATATACACACACAATGGAATATTACTAAGCCATCAAAAAGAATGAAATCTTGCCATTTGCAGTGTCATCGATAGAGCTAGAGAATATTATGCTAAGCGAACTAAGTCAGAGAAAGACAAATACCATGTGATTTCACTCATGTGGAATTTAAGAAACAAAACAAGTGAACACAGGGAGAAAAAAAGAGGGGAAAACCAAGAAACAGACTCTTGACCATAGAGAACAAACCGATGATTACCAGAGGAGACGTGGGTGGGGTGGGTGACATAGGTGGTGGGGATTAAGGAGGGCATTTGTAGTGAGCAGCGGGTGTTATACGTAAGTGTTCAATTGCTAAATTCTACACCTGAAACTAATATTATACTGTATGTTAACTAACTGGAATCTAAATTTTAAAAAAAAGAAAGAAAATGAGGCTCAGAGAGGGTAAATAGTTTGCATAGCACTGTATATCTAGCATATGATGGAGGCAAGCCTTGAACCCGGGCAGTGTAATGCCATTGCTCTTCTGTGGGTGGGTGTGCTGTGCCCATCTAGCCACACATGATGCTCAGCCCCTCTGTCTTCCCTCCCTTGTAGCCAAGATCCATTGACTACCAATCTCCATATTCACCGACAGGAGATCTTCTGACCTTGGAGACTTGTTCCCGTATTCTGGAAACTTGACTTCTGCTGCACTCCTGTGGTTTGCTAACCCAAATGTGCAAGGCAAAGACTGGAAGGGCAGTTCCCAGGTTCTGGGGGAGGAGGAAATGGGGAGTTGCTGTACCCTGTGTAGAGAATTTCCACTGTGCAAGATAAGTTCTAAAGATCTGCTGTTAAGCACTGGGCCTTCAGGTAGACATACTGGACTGTGCATTTAAAAATCTGTTAACCAGTAGATCTCACGTTAAGTGTTCTTACCACAATAAAAAACTAAAAGAATAAAATTGGGAAGAAGGAAGGAAAGAAAAAAGATTGCCTCCCAACTTCAGGATTTAAAAACAAAATCTCTGTAGTTCTGGATTCTTTCCTATAGGATTCCTTCCTATATTTTTCAGTCCTCATACCCAGGGACTACAGGATCTACTGGGTTCTAGTCCTGAACATCTAGCCAGGACCCGGATGCCTGGTTGGTACCCTTACCAGATTCTTGATAACATGTCTTATTTATTTTCTTTTATTATTTTTAATCGTTTTGTTTAAAAGAGTGTATCACATAGCAATTACAGTCAAAATAGGGAATACATTTTGAAGAAGAAAAGGAAGTTCCTTAAATCTCAGCTCCCACCCAATAACTAGCGTTTCATACATATCCTTTCTACCCTCATTTTCTCCCTGTCTTTCTCTCTGTATGTTTACACACATTCATTGTTCTACATAAACAGAGTGGTTCTATACAGGCCATTTAGAAATCTTTCTGCACTCAACATTAGTCTGTGGACATCTCTGACGGTCATGTATGCAGATAATAAAACTCCTAAGCTCAAAAGCTACGTGGTAAATTCTGCTACCTGATACAGTGTGGATGAACCTTGAAGACAATATGCCAAGTGAAGTAATAAGCCAGTCACAGAAGGACAGATGTTGTCTGATTGCACTCCTGGAAGGCACTCAGAGTACCCAAGTCCCTCAAGACAGAAAGTAGAGTGATGGACACCAGTGGCTAGGAGGAGAGGGAAATGTGGAGTTAGTGCTCCATGGTCATGATCATGGGCTTTCCGTTCCGGAAGATGAAAAAGTTCTAGAGTTCAGTCATGGGGATGGTTGCACGAGAATGTGAATGTACCACACCACCCAACTCTACACTTATAAATGGTTAAAATGCTAAATCTCGTGTTACATATATTTCATCACGACGAGAAAAAAGCCACTGTATTCAAATTAATAGACGTTTCAAGATTCATTTAACCAGTCGTGTTATTTAGGTTATTTCTCTCTCTCTCTCTCTCTCTCTCTCTCTCTCTCTCTTCTTTTTATCATTATGAACAGTGCTACAGTGAACATCTTTGCACTTCTGTGGTGCCTCGCCTGTTCAGTCATCTCCTTAGAGTAACGTTTAGAAGTGGATTTACTGAGTTTAAGGCTATGATACTTGTATTGCTGCTTTTTAGAGGGAATGCTGTAGAACCAGGATTCTGTATGGTTTCACAAGAAGTCCCCAGACTAATGCCATCATCTTCAGACTCCACCCTCTGAGAGGGATACTTTGTCCCTCTACATTCAAGTGGAGGACAACTTGGGGTGGCCCACCACATTTCCAGATGGTTCTAAAACCCCCATTTTGGAGATAAATCATAGCTTAGAGGACTGCTCTGCATACAGCGATTTTCTCTATGACAGAAATAGATTGAACAACAGCATCCTAATGCAGGATCCAGGCTAATTGCACAGTATTTTCCGAGAGCATATTCTGTGTAAGACTGAGCAACATACCAAGAAATGCGGAGAACTGTGGAAAATTGTCACCTCAAGTCTTGGAGGAAACCTAAGGATTGTTTCACGCAATTCTCTTGTTTGGAAAGTGAGTAAACTACAAACCGGAGCAGGGAATTGACTCACCAGTTCATGCAGGTGCTCAGAAGAGAGAGTAAGAATCTGATTCCTGGCTGGCTATTCCAAGGACAGTCATCTCCCCCCAAAGTTCAGGATGCAAATGAACATGCCCACCTGTTCCTGGAGCCCAGTCCTCTGAGTGGTGGCTGGCGGGCCAGCTTTCTGCTTGGGAGCTCTCAGCCGCAACCTCCTACTGGCTGTTCCTGCCAGAACACTGTTGGTCCTTTGCTCTCCAGCCTCTGAGACTTCCTGCCCTTTTCTCAGAATAGTAGTTATGATTACACAAGATATGGGCTTCACTGTACTTACATTCAACACATGAAAAATACCTCTGCTTCCTCTTTATAAATTTCAAAGTTTGGAAAATAACACAGACTACAAGTAACACCTAAGAATAAAGAGCTTGTGAAGACTGGTGATGGTCCCAGTTAGAATTTATTCCCCGCATTCATAAAAGTAAGTCAATCAGCTCTGTCTTCGCCTGAGTTTTCTGCCTACTAAATAGGGGTGGACAATAATAATTCCACTGTTGGCTTTTGGGAGAATCAAAGAGAAAGGATGCGAAAAGCTTACAAAAACCAGGCACTCCATAACCAGTGATAACAATGATGTTCATTTTGGATTTGGGAGAATTTATATATTTCCCCATTTCCCAGGCTCTTAGGGCAGACTGAAAGCAACGTATGGGGACTTGCTGTCCAACTGTCACTTCTCTGAGTGCCTCTTTGTTCTGTGCCTCTGGCTTCATCTCTTTGTGCTCTGGGAAGTCCAGGCACATCTTGGGAAGGATTCAGTGGATGGGGGTCAGAGGCAGAGACCCTGGCTACATACAAGCTCACATTCTGGGAAGTACCGGGTGTTGGGGAGACATTGTTGCCACTTGTCAAAGCCTTTTAAGGCTGCTTGCACAGCACCTCTGCTCAGATCATTCCAGGAAGTGTGGCCTGCAGCAACAGCAGGCAGCATGACATTCTCCATACTTTCTCAGTTTCCTGATGGTGGCAAGGCTCTCTGCTGGGAGAGGAGCAAACCTAAGCCAGGGGTGTTTAAGAAACTCATAGGATACTTGGAGAGAATTTTAGTCCAATCCTTTTATTCTCCAGATGAGGAGCCCACCACAGGTCACTCATCATGGGACTAGAATCCAAGGCTTTTGGCAGCTGGGTCCAGGTGTGCACCAGGGCAACAGTCTGTCACTTTGTCATCGTCTTCATCCCCATGGCCAATGTCATCGTCATTGAGGAAAACCCTCGTGGTCCAGACCTTCCTCTGGGTCTGCTAACTACTAAACAAGTTGTCAAAGAAGGATGCTGGTCATTGGGCTTCTCTCACATCTCTTCTAAGTCTGAGAAGGAATTCATGGGAAAATCAGTTAAATATCCAGTCAGCTTTCTCATACATAAAGGGATAATGAAAAGGTTTTCAGAATTTTTGTGAGGATTCAGTCATATATTGTCACGTATATAAGTCTATATACTGTGCTCAGCAGAGAGTCTTGACATATATTAGAATTCAAAAAAATCTGTATTCTTTGCCCAACATCTTCTCCCACCCCCTTTACAGAAAAGTGTATTTCAGGTCTCAATAGTTTTTCTACATTAACTCTAAATCCATCCTCCTGGGTATTGATCGAAGTATCCTTAGCCCTTTGCAGAGTTCTAGTGCTCTAGATGGCAAATGATTCATGGTGCTGAGCTTGCTTCAAGGGTGCAGACTAGTGATTTCCCAATTTTCCACCCTCTCCACCCCAGGCTGACTGTGAAGTTAGAAAACATAGAAGTGGATCTCAGATCTCTATGACCTTGAACAGAGATGACTGACATTTTTTTTCTCCAGAAATAGGGGACTCTGACTATCCAGGAGAGGTTCCCAGAGCACGGTTCATTATTCTCTTTGGGATCTGAGCTGCCCTTTTCTTTCTTTCTTTTTTTAATAATATATATATTTATTTATTTTTTAAATTGACATCCAAGTTAGTTAGCATGTAGTGCAATAATGATTTTAGGAGTAGATTCCAGTGATTCGTCCCCTACATGTAACATCCAGTGCTCATCCCAACAAGTGTCTTCCTTAATTCCCCTTGCTCATTTAGCCCATCCCTCCACCCACAATCCCTCCAGCAACCCTCAGTTTGTTCTCTATATTTAAGAGTCTCTTCTGTTTTGTCCCCCTCCCTGTTTTTATATTATTTTTGCTTCCCTTCCCTTCTGTTCATCTGCTTTGTGTCTTAAATTTCACATATGAGCGACGTCATATGATATTTGTCTTTCTCTAATGGATTTCGCTTAGCATGATACCCTCCAGTTCCATCCATGTAGTTGCAAATGGCAAGATTTCGTTCTTTTTGATTGCCAAGTAATACTCCAGTGTGTGTGTGTGTGTGTGTGTGTGTGTGTGTGTGTGTGTGTGTACCACGTCTTCATCCATTCATCTGTCCATGGACATTTGGGCTCTTTCCATACTTTGGCTATTGTGGATAGTGCTGCTATAAACATGGGGGTGCATGTGCCCCTTTGAAATAGCACACCTGTATTCCTTGGGTAAATGCCTAGTAGTGCAATTGCTGGGTCGTAGGGTAGCTCTATGCTTCATTTTTTGAGGAACCTCCAGACTGTTTTCCAGATGAGCTCCTCTTTTCTGTCTTTCTGCTCAGTTATCCATAATGTAGATTTTCATCATCAGTGAGCAAGTTGGGTGCTCAGGGGGAGGAAGAAAGATAACAAAGAGGAAGCCTAGCACCTAAATAAGAAATTAGTGCATTCCCAAGAATCTCCAGCAAAATTTTTCTTAAGTCTAATTGGCTAGAACCATGTCACATTGCCATTTCTATCCACAAGGAAGGCTAGAAAATACTGTTGTGTGTGTGTGTGTGTGTGTGTGTGTGTGTGTGTGTGTGTGTGTATGTTTAGCTGTGCACTACACCATTCTTGAATAAAGTCACCATGAGTCTGTAAGAAAGATAGGGAGACCCAAGAATGAAGAAGCAAATTATCTTCTTACAATTAGTGTTGAATTTGCAAGATAATTTCTATTGATGTATGTGTATTCATCTTGGTGAGCTAGATTCCTTGTAGGGGTCACATAAGCTGATTATGAACTCATTTGAAGATATAGCTGAAAATATTTGAAAAACTATGAAACAACACATTTAAGACTTTATAAGATTTCTTTCTATTTTCTTAAACCAAATGGTAGCTGTGTAAGGATATGAAACCATTTTACTATCACTTAGCAGATATTATTAAAAGGCATTTGAAGGATGCCTGGGTGGCTCAGTCGGTTAAGCATGTGATTCTTGGTTTTGGCTCAGTTCAAGATCTCACGGTTCATGGGTTTGAGCCCCACATTGGGTTCTGTGCTGGTGGCATGGGGCCTGCTTGGGATCCACTCTCTCCCTCTCTCTCTACCCCTCCCCCGCTCAAACTGTGTCTGTCTCTCTCAAAATAAATAAATAAACTTAAAAAAATGAATTTGGAAGAATTTTATATTTCATTTTTAAACGCACACACACACACACACACACACACACACACACCCCTACGTTATATCAAATTTTTTTTTTTTTAAACGTTTATTTATTTTTGAGACAGAGACAGAGCATGAACAGGGGAGGGGCAGAGAGAGAGGGAGACACAGAATCTGAAACAGGCTCCAGGCTCTGAGCGGTCAGCACAGAGCCCGACGCGGGGCTTGAACTCACAGACCGTGAGATCATGACCTGAGCCGAAGTCGGACGCTTAACCGACCAAGCCACCCAGGCGCCCCTCAAATTTTAATGGCATTTTAAAGAGAAAAATTTCTTCGTCAGTTTTTTCCTATAATTTTGACTAGCAATTAATTTTGAGTGTGAAAGGTAAATATTTCTAGGAAATAAATCAAAACTGAATATAGTGTCTCACAACAACTGATTCAACCCACTGAAGCTGATAAATGATTATAAATTTTGAATAGTAAGACTTATTCTAAACTCATTTTCCCCATCAAGAGTGCTAGTTTTCAGTCTTCAGTTTACATAACCACTATGAAACGGCCTTCTTAGCAGTTGGAAAAACCCTGACTTTCCCCACTCAGTGATTTCTTAATGAATTTCCTCTCTGGGGTATTTCCTTACAGGCACATGTATAAACACAAAGCAGATTTCTTGCTTGCTTGCTTGCTTTCTCTCTTTCTCTCTCTTCCTTCCTTCCTCCCTCCCTCTCTCCTTTCCTTTTCTTTTCTTTTCTTTTCTTTTCTTTTCTTTCTTTCTTTCTTTCTTTCTTTCTTTCTTTCTTTCTTTCTTTCTTTCTTTCTTTCTTTTCTTTCTTTCTTTCTCTGTCTGTCTCTGTCTCTCTCTCTCATGTTTGGTAGCTCTGATGATGTTTATTTTACTCTTTGACACATGTCAAATCTTACCAGATAATGGGATTAAAATCTTATGAACTTTCTGATTCAATATACATGTGATGTGAGATTCTTAATATTGAATTTTGAAAAGCTATCTTATTGATATGAAATGTCACCTTCATTTTAAGTAAGTGGGATTCAGACAAAACCCCTTCACCACTTAACTGATTATAATCATACTAATTCTTGGCATTCGATAGTCAACTAGATTTACTGCTACAGATATTTCTTATTTATTTAATCTGTAATGATTTTCATTTAAAATTACACTTACTTGTGATTATTTTTATTGTAGTAAATAATACTGCCCCAATATGTACAGTGATGACATTATTTTAATGCACTTATTTAAGTAGAAAAAGTGAGTTAGTTAAAATAGGTAAATTACTACTGGTGTATAGTCATGTTTCTTTAATTATAGAATTTGGGGATACAGCGCTTTTTCTGAGGAAGAACATCCCAATTCTTCCCTAAGGAGCATCCCATGGTGTTAAGGAATTTAACAGCTCAATTCCTCAAGCATGAGTATAGTAGCAATACGAAGAAAAAAAAAATATAGCACTTTTTCTCTTTGGCTTTTCAAAATCTTTGTAACTTGTACTTGAAAAAGCGGGATTCAAAGAATGCAAAGAAAACAATCTTATTCTTTCCCCACAGCAGTTCTGTCCAAACATCCTCAATAGGACTGCATCTCCCCAGCTTCTTATTTAAAATCTAAGGCAAGTTGCTTTCAGGGAGTAAAAAGTTCAAGCCACTTGAGTATTTAAAATGTACTGTTTTACATAAGAATCAAATTTTATTTTTTTTAAATATGAAATTTATTGTCAGATTGGTTTCCATACAACACCCAGCGCTCATCCCAACAGGTGCCCTCCTCAATGCCCATCACCCACCCTCCCCTCCCTCCCACCCCCCATCAATCCTCAGTTTATTCTCAGTTTTTAAGAGTCTCTTATGGTTTGACTCCCTCCCTTTCTTTTTTTTTTCCTTCCCCTCCCCCATGGTCTTCTGTTAAGTTTCTCAGGATCCACATAAGAGTGAAAACATATGGTATCTTTCTCTGTATGACTTATTTCACTTAGCATAACACTCTCCAGTTCCGTACACAATAAAGAAATTGTGATTTATATACACAATGGAATACTACTTGGCAATGAGAAAGAATGAAATATGGCCTTTTGTAGCAAGAATCAAAATTTCAACTGTCATTTACTGTGAAAACACGTCTCAGTTTGGGTCTGCTTTAGACAGGACACCTCCTTCCTGGAGGAAAGAGTACTCTCTCTTTTTATCTGACACTCCTCCCCAGCTTGCTAAGGGAGATTTCTGTTTCTTGCAGACTAAGGGGCAGAAATGAGGAGAGCTGAAGGTCAGAAAACATCTTCCTCGATTGGTACCTTCCCACCTTGATGTCAGGCTGGTAGGGGTTGAGTGCACTGGGGGTCCATCACTGGGATTCCTTGGCTTGGCACCTTTGGGATTCCAAGGCACTTATTAGCTAGGTGCTCATGATTCCCCCCTACATCCCACCCCAGACTGTTCATCGAAAATCTCCAGTCTCATTCTCTTCAGGTCTCCTTGCTTCACCTGATGTCCCTTTGCAGCAAGGTCTAAGACCACTCAGGTGGTTTCTTTCACATGGCTTACATGTGGAAGGACAGGCCATCCCAATACTATTGTTCCCGCTTAGCTGTGGCAGACAGACTCTAGGGTGCTCTATTGCTTCCTGCTTCCGGTGTTCTGGCCATTTTGGGATTGCTTCCCCCTGAGTATAGGCGAGACCTATGACTCGTTTTGAGTAAATAGAATACAGCACAGTGACAGAATGTGTGTGATTATGTGCATGTGATTACATGATCACATTACAGGAGGCCAGCATGTCTTCCTGGCATCTTTTTCTCTTTCTTGCTGGCTTTGAGGAAGCAGGCAGCCATGTTGAGGAGCTCCACGTGGCCAGGGACTGTGGGCTGCCTTTAGGAACTTAAGAGTAGACTCTAACCAACAGCCTACAAAGACTTCCAGGCAATTACTCAGGGGGAAAAAAAAATGGTGGGCAGGGGGTGGGGTGGGGCTCCGTCCCTCTGTCCTACAGCTGCAAGGAATTGGATTCTGTTACCAACTGGGGAGACTTGAAAGTGAATCCTTCTCCCAGACAAGTCTCAGTTGAGACCAAAGCACTGCCAACACTTTGATTGCAGCCTTGTGAGACCCTGAAGCAAAGAACCCAGTTAAACCGTGCCGAGTCCTGACCTATAGAAACTGTGAGATGATAAAGCCATGTTGCCTCAAACCTCTAAGGCTGTGGTAATTTGTATGCAGTGATAGATAAATACACTGGCCATCAGGGTCAAAAGCCCTAGCCCTGGCCTCTTTTAGTTCCTCAGAGTGTATTAGACTCAAGTCTATCAACTTCCCCAAACTGTGAGGCTCCACATTAAGTTCCCCCTGGGGGGTCCCCTTGCCACTTGTCTCTGAGCCTAGAGATGAGGGAGTTCTCCTTCCTTCTACAGTGGGAAGAGGGAGGGCGGGAAACTCAGAGAACCTCCACGATTTTCTTCCGGTTAGATTGTCAGTAAAGTTTTCAAGTGACAGTCTGTTGCTAATGAAATTCTCTGAGTTTCAACTCCATATTTAAATTTCTTTTATAGGCTGGTTGAGAAAACCATTTTTGGCTATTTCTTTTGCAACTTCTGCTCCGGTGAATGGCACTTCCGTTTGCAGATAGGGAGCAATCATCAAATAAGTCCCCTGGCAAATCAAGAAGGGGGTGGTGATGGTGCTGGGAGTAGTCCTCCCAAGTGCAGGAAGTAAGGGGAAGCATGGCCTGTAGAAATTTTTAAAATAATAACAAAACTGCCATCCGCCTTATAACATCCACGTGTAAGCAATTCTAAACAATACCGATAATAAAATACTCTCCGGGGGAAAAAAAAATCCTTCGTTGATCTAAATTCTGAAATAAAAGCGGCCCGTTCCTGGGCAGATCCCTCCCACCTGCTCCGTCCTTGGCAGGACGCCGGGCCATCTATTGGAACCTGAGCACAATCCCCTGCTGTGTGAGTCCTGTAAACATCCGGAAGGGACAGCTTCAGCTTCTAGCCTTTCCAATACTTTCTGCTCTTCCGCGGGACCCTTTGCTGCCATCTACTGGGAAACTGTGAAAAGCACATAAATCCGTGATGGTTGCGAAAGTGAAGAACCTCACAGATGGGTGTGCGAGCGCGCACTCCTATGTGGCGCTGCTGTGCGGGTGCGCGCGGGCGTACACGCAACTCAGAAAGCACATGGAACGTTTGGCTTTGTCTAACATATAAAGAATTCCATGAAAATCTTCCACCTTGCTTTTCTTTTCGTTTGGCCTAGCGGGAATGGTGCCAGGAGATCACTTGGGTGGGCCTCCGGATAAGTGTTGAGCGGGAAGCGGGGAAGGAGGAGGCGGGACGCTTTGGAGAAAGTGAAGGAGTCAGGCTGTGGCTGGGTGGGCTTCGCTTTGTTGTCCAGGAGAGCACAGCGGGGAAGGAAAGAAGAGAAGGCAGCTCACGCGTACAGAGGAAGGACGGTGCCGGGCACTGTTGTTAAGCATCGGCTCATTATTTTCTCACCCCCTTCACTCTCCCTATTGTGCAAAGAGAGGAAGACACAGGGGAGTGAAGGGACTCACCCAAGATAAGATTGTTTTAGGTCTGAGGAAGTAAATGGCGAGGCTTCTGGAGGGAAGGTGTGCAGGCATCCGATCCGCGGGGTTAGACATGCGTGCCCTGCCCTCTCTGAGCCCATCCTGACCCTGAGTGAGCTCTGGGAGGACACTCTTGGCAAAGGGACTCACGGTGATGCCCAGGTCAGCGGCCCGAGGTTCCAGGACAGGACATGCCCACGCGAGCAGCTTCTCTCTCTGCTGGGGCTCCCCCAGAAACGAATGCAGGTGAGCAGTTTCCATTTTCTGTGAGGGCATGAGGAAGGGAGTGTCCTTTGCTTCTGCCTTTGAAAATAGAAACAAATCTTACACCAAGCCGGCTGCAACTCTGTCATTAGCGCTCACCCCGGAGGTCACAGCAGAATGTCACCTACTGGTCACTGCATGCCTCTGAGACTGAACGTCTTTGCCTCCTGAGTTTGCGGAAAACATTTATCCTGTCTCGGGGGGTGGGGGGGGTGAAGAGGGAAAGGAAAGCATGACCGTATCTGACTGTTGGGGAATGGAAACTTGATATGTTTTCATGAGACTCCTCTTCCAACTACTTCCAGTGTTTTGAGATGAAGCCTACTGCTTGATTAATGTAAAGTATCTTTGAGGCTGAAAGCCCTCTTTCCCATCAGTTCTGAAGAGAGCAGTCCCTCTGCCTTTGATGATTCATGTGCATGACAATGACATCTGGTCCCGCAAAGAGTACTCTCACTGTTGTTCAGGAGGGTACCCTGAAACACAGAAGAGGAAGAAAGAAGATCAAACAAGAAGTACGTGTATTATTGAAGTGACTGGGAGGCTCAGTCAGTGAAGCGTCCGACTTCAGCTCAGGTCCTGGTCTCACAGTCCGTGAGTTCAAGCCCCATGTTAGGCTCTATGTTGACAGCTCGCAGCCTGGAGCCTGCTTCAGATTCTGTGTCTCCCTCTCTCTCTGCCCCTCCCCTACTTGCACTCTGTCTCTCTTTCTTTCTCTCTGTGTCAAAAATAAATAAGCATTAAAAAATTTTTAAAAAGGAAGTATATATATTATTTATGTACACCTAACACATGTACTTAATATATGTCTACACACACATACGTATGCTTCTTGTTTGACATTCTTTCTTGAATATCTTAAATTTCTTAAAATATTTATACATGCCATTCAGAGACTTTCATAAGCTGCAAAGCAGTATGAAACTGGTATGTTAAACAGTAATGACATAATTCCAGTGTCCATAGGAGACTTATAGTTTTTTTTCTTCTTTTATTGTTCTTGTAGTGGTTCTGAAAGGATCAGGTCTGCTTCACAGAACGGTAGGATGATAAATGTTTGAGAAGAATTTTTAATGTTCATATTGTAATTAATGACATTTTTGAAATACACACAAGTTGGGGCGCCTGGGTGGCTTGGTCGGTTAAGCGCCCAACTTCGGCTCAGGTCATGCTCTCGCGGTTTGTGAGTTCGAGCCCGCGTCGGGCTCTGTGCTGTCAGCTCAGAGCCTGGAGCCTGCTTCAGATCCTGTGTCTCCTTCTCTCGCAACCCCTCCCCTTCTCTCACTCTGTCTCTCTCTCTCTCTCAAAAATAAATAAACATTAAAAAAATTTAAAAAAATACACACAAGTATAGGAAATGATAAAAACTGATAGCTACATATTTACCCTAGAGATTCAAGCATTTTCATTATTTATTTTCTGTATTTATTTAGATTCACCCTTTCCCTGCTCAGAAATTAACGGTTGCACACAGCCTTAAAGCTTCTATTTTTGTCTCCTTTCCTCCTTCCCTAGAGGTGTCCATAGTGAGGAGGGAACTTCCTTGATCTCTAAGTCCACATTTCCTGTGGCAAAACTTCCCATAGAGAAATACACCTTCTTTCCATTCCTTCACCCCCAACTCTCCTTCAGAGAAGGAGTGATATGTGTAACTGCAGAGTTTGGAATCAGGGATTGGGTTCATACAGCTCAGCCCCCATGACTTCATTCGTTCATTTGTTCACTCGTTCCTTCCTTCCTTTTCTGCTAGATGTTTCCTCTTAGAGGAGAGACCTGTACTGTCTCAGCTCTGCCAGTGATTGTTTGGTTACATCGATTAAATTCTATTTGGCCTTGAACTGAAGGAATGCTTTTCTTTCAGCTTGCCACGAATAAAGTGATTTGTTTTGTTTTGTTTTCACTTGAATATTTGCTCTTATTTTTCAAGTGGTTTCTAACCATGGGATGAGAAGAAAGGGTTATTTTTTTAGTGGTTCCCTAATCCCCCTAAAATCTGTCTCCAGAGACTAGGAACTTTAAAATAAAAGTAAAAACTGGCATTTGGGGGAGTTTGAGGCATGTGTTGGAGCCTTGATTGGGTGGCTTCAGGTCAATAATCAGTTGAGTTCAGTCTTGGTTAGAAGTTGGCAAGATGAGAATATGTCTCTTTGACGGGTCAGGTAATGCTGGGAGATGAGATGACCAAGCCTCATTTGGACGATGGATGCTTCTGGGGCAGTTGAGAGTATTAAAGGCTAAGAGCAGGAGTATGTTAGGAAGACAAAAATGCCCAGGCCAGAAGATAAGGGTAAGGAAAACAGAATATAGTCTAACCAACGAACAACGTCAACCTTTCATGAATAGATAAGGGAATGGGCCAATTTAAGAGGCGTAGCTCAGTGGAGTCTTTCAGAAAGAAGGAAAGAAGGATATAGAATATTAGGGTCATATGTGATTACTGCAGAAAAAGAGGCTGCAGAGAAAAGAAACATTTCCACTACTTTGAGAGACCATGGTATTTTAGTGTGAAGTACCATACTAAACGCCTGTGGACTTAAAAGGTAAGAAAAGGGACGCCTGGGTGGCTCAGTCAGTTAATCATCTGACTCTTGATTTTGGTTCAGGTCACGATCTCACAGTCATGAGGTTGAGCCCCAGAGCCCCATGTCCGGCCATCCTTAGCCTCCCCCCCAGCCTGTGGCTTCACAGGCATAGATAGAAGTTTAAGTCCAGGATTTCCATCAGAGGGATTCTTTGGCTGAATTACAATGAGGACAAGGGAAACTGCACCTACGAGCCTGGTTTTATAGGCCTAAGTGATTCCATTGCAAGAGAAAGTGGGCACAGCTACTGTGGAAAAAGACCATACCGCTACAGAGATCTCACACTCGATGCAGCATGGGGGTTCCAGGGATGCAGAAACCAGAGAGGAAAAGGACACAAAGAGGTTCTGAATAAGCTCAGTGGGACAGAAGTGCCACCGGAGTGACTTCATAACCTGGGGTGACCACAGATTTCTATGTTTTGCAGAAGTACCTGTGATGGTTAATTTTATGTGTCAACCTGACTAGGCTAAGAGAGGCCCATAGCGCTGGTAAAACGTTATTTCTGTGGGTGCCTACCAGAGGGTGTCTCCAGAAGAGATTAACATTGGATTTTGAATCGGGTGACTAAGTAAAGAAGATGGCCGCCACTGCTGAGTATGGACTCACTGAATATGCCGAGGGCCTGACAGAACGGAGAGGAAGGGTGGCTGTGCTCTCTCTGCTTGAGCAGAGGCATCCATTTATTCTTCTCTCAGACATTGGCACTCCTGCTTCTCAAGCCTTTCCTTTGGGACTGAAGGACACAGCCAGCTTTCCTGGTTCTCCAGCTTGCGGGCAGCGGGCTGTAAGATATAACCACGTGACCAGTTGCTGCACTACATCTTATCTCTCTGCCTCCTCTTCCCCTTCTCCCCCTCCCCCCCCCTTCCCCTCTCCCTCCTATTGGGTCTGTTTCTCTAGAGAACTGGTAACATAGTCCCATAATGTCTGAAAGCCTACCCTGAGAGAGAAAGCACCATGCCCCCTCTCCCCACCGCAGACAGCATTTTAATAAAGGTGCCCAAATTCAGTTTTGTTCAGCCATCTTCCATTCTAGAAAGCCAGAATTGATTGACATCCTTGAGCATGAATATCAAGGTTGCTTTTTCTCCATCTACATCCTTCCTTCAGATACTTCTGAGTTACCCCTTTGGTGCTAGGAAACGGTCTTGTAGGATCTAGGTTACCTATGGGGAATCTGGAAACAGAGCTTTTCATGGGATAACTGTTTGAAAGGTTCGTTTGGGGTTTGTTTTCTAAATTTTGTAAACGTGGAGCAGAGGAAAGTTGGAATGCTGCCAAAGGATCCCCAACTCTATGCAGAGTCTGAGGGAAGCATCCCTGGGTGAGAGTTAGATCAGAAAATGCGGCCCAGATGAAAATGGGGTAACACACTGGTCTCCTCAGATCCGTCTTCCACTTTGTGCTTCTCAGCAGTCCGTGACTTGTGGTTGGAGATCCACGTGTTTTTAAGGAGCTGACTTCTCCCCTCCTTCCAGGGTGCTCTAGTCCGAGGCTGTCAGTCAGTGCCTTTGATCCCTCCCATGGCAGTGATTGGTTCGGCCTGGACATGTGACCCAGCAGGGTCCAATCAGAATGATTGTCAGTAGTCTTGTTTTAAAACTTCCGACCAAAATAGACATAAAACAAAACAAAACAAGCAAAGAAACCCCACAAACCTGGTATAAAATCTAAATATCTCTGGTGTGATCAGTCAGAAATACAGAATATCACTTTTTGCTTCCTTTGGTCATTGGTGTGCAGCACTAGAAAAACAGGCGCTGGGAGGTCCTCCTGTAGCCGAAGAAACAAAACCTTCAAGAGGTTAAGAGCCACAGAGTCCTCTGTAAAAGCAAAAACCCTCTTCGAATTTATTTTGTTGAGCGAAAACAGATACTAATGTAGGTCTCTCATAAAAGCCAAGTGGCATAATGCAAACTTTTGAAACATGGGAGATACCTGTGTTCTGTTGGATCTAGAATATTTTAAACTAATTAAATATGCCTTATACATTTGTATGAAGCTTTTTTTATACAATAAACAATGTGCTTTCTTTCTATTGCTTTCTATTGCTTTTAGAAACACAAAGATAAGAGGCGCCTAGGTGGCTCAGTTGGGTAAGCCCCCAACTCTTGATTTCTTTTGGCTCAGGTCACCATCTCACAGTTCAGGGATCAACTCCCCCACGCCCACCCTCTTGTCGGGTCAGGCTCTGTGCTGACAGAGCAGAGGCTACTTGGGATTCTCTCTCTCCCACTTTCTGTGCCCTTCCCCCACTGGTGCTCTCTCTGTCTCTCTGTCTCTCTCAAAAACAAAAACAAAAACACAAAAATGATTTGTTTACTGTGACAAAGATCACTGTCTCTCTGATTCAAATTGCAATTCAGATGGGCAAATTGTCTAAATACTGTACACTGGGCCCTAGAAATTAAGGCTAGAAAATGAGAAGACCAGCAACCAGCTGTTCGTGAGGAAAGATACGGGAAGCGAAGATGGAGAGAGACAGTAGAGTTTGTTGTCTTCTCTAGTACAACCAAGGGGAAAACTTGGGCTCCCCTCCCACCAGGAATTTCGGCTCACCCAACGGTGCCTAGGCTGGTAGGTTTTTCCAGGCCGTAGAAAATGGATACTAAGCTGAGGAATCCACTAAAGACTGTGACAATTCATGATTATTTATTATTTTGCGCTCGATGGCGCAAAAGAAATATGTTAAGAGGATGTCTAATGCTGATATCGAATAAGTATGCTGCCCACAACTGCTACCTTGTCTTGTTTCGCTCTTGTTCCAAATTTAAATTATCTTCTCTGTCACTTCATTGCTCCCTTAAAATGTTGGCATTTTGTTCCATGAGTGAAGAGGCGCCCGAAGACAGATTTGCTGCCTCTCCTCTTCCCTGCTTCACGCAGCTTGGATGTTTGGCATTTGACACTTGGTCACACCATTGTCCATCCAGATCAGTGTGTGCAAAGGTCAGCGCCTTGAAAGCAGAAGCAGTTTGTTACGATTCTAACACAGAGTGACAAGTGAGAGACCTAACTTGGAAGGAGGCAGGTCCTGGATGCCCAGGGCACTGAATGCTTCCTGCAGGCACTGAGCTGTGTCTGGGAGGCAATCGGCAGCCACCAGAGGATTTAAGCACGGTGATGACAAAATGGCAATTGTATTTCCAGAGGTCCCTAGTTAGTAGTGTTTGCAAGGGCAAGGAGAGGCAAAGAAGGTCAGAAGATGCAAAATAAAAGGGCAAAGCATGTAATATTAATATTAGACAACAAAAAGTCCTTATGACCAAAACACACAATACACAAACAATAAAAAAAAATAATTTGAAGATTTGCCTAGAGATAGAAGAAACTAACAAAAACACCAGTCGTGAGAGTTTTTAACGTGCATCTTGCAAGTTTTGAGAAACGTAAGCAAAAAAACCCCAAACAAACAAACAAAAAAACCCCCAGTATTTGAATCATAAAGTGCTTGACTTAACCAGTATAAAGGAAACATGGTTTTTAAGCTCACTTGGTACATTGATGATAATTCACCATAAATTCATCCCCAAGAAGACCTCATTCAATTAAAAACAAAAAACTCCAGGTCACATTCACTAACCCCATTGCAAGAGAAGTGGAAATAAATAACACAAATATTTGTTACCACTATAAAAAATTTCAAGACTTATGAAAATGTATAGATTTTTAAACTCTCCATAACCAAACTTAAAATCTGAAGTGAATATATTTTGTTCATATTGCAACAAACATGTGAAACAATGGTTTGGAGGACGAATTAGGATGGGGGAAGCAATAGAAACTCAAACTCTGAGGGGCGCCTGGGTGGCTCGGTCGGTTAAGCGTCCGACTTCAGCTCAGGTCACGATCTCGCGGTCCGTGAGTTCGAGCCCCGCGTCGGGCTCTGTGCGGACCGCTCAGAGCCCGGAGCCTGTTTCCGATTCTGTGTCTCCCTCTCTCTGTGACCCTCCCCCGTTCATGCTCTGTCTCTCTCTGTCTCAAAAATAAATAAACGTTAAAAAAAAAAGAAACTCAAACTCTGGCGTCAGGAGAATTCTTCTAGCGCTCAAGGCACAGCCTGCACCATACCGACTACAGGCATGTGGAAAATAGTGCCGTCTTCAAGTGCCCAGCAACACAAAGACGCACAGTTCTGCTAGCACCTGCCCTATAATGCTGATTCTTGCCATCTCCCTCCCTCTCATCACCCTTTGTCCCCGAATATTCCCTCACAAAACTTCCCCTGTTGGCTTAGCCTGTACCTCAGGGCCACCACACCCCGTTCTCTCTCCTTCAAGATTCTTTGTGAGTTCTGTTTTTTGGGGTTTTTTTTTCTTCCCACACAGTGGAACTTCCTAGTCAGTTTCCTTTGGGTAGCTTTTCTAGAAGCTTAGAAAAACAAACAAACAATCATCTTTATGGCTACTTGCCAGGCACCTTCTTATGACCTGCATTAGCCCTGAAACAATTCCGCAAGCTAGTTATTGTTAAGTCAGCTTTGTTTCTGTGACAGAGCATGTACGTGATTCACATCCGTGGAATGTTTAACACCTTGTATGACCCCAAGAGAGGATTCGAGTAAATCCTAGTGTTGTATACTATAGTGGGCCTACATTCATACTGCTGTCGAGGTGTTTTGCCACGCCGTACATCCTAGTTCCCTTTGTGCCTCTTTCTGTCTGCAGCTCCTTCATTTTGAAGTTTACTCAGTCTAGAATAGATACGTATGGAAGGAATAAACTTGAGTTTGGGGCCGGAAAACCTAGGTTCAAATCCTGGATCTTGCAACTTACCAGCCATTTTGACCAAGTTCGCTGCGGTTAGGCAGTGCCCTGAGTGGCCCAGGGTTGCCCCCTTGTGAACCTATGATAAACTGGATGAATGCAGAGCCTTGCACATTCCACTTCCTTTTTTGTGCCAGAGCAGTGCTAATGTCATGGAGACCCTCACTGAGGAGGCCCTTAAAACGCGTACACAACCACACACAGTTCTTAGAATGTAAAGGTGCAGGACTGGACTCTACTTGAGAGACCAGTATCCGTCTTAGAAATATGGGACATCAGGGCTAGAAGGGACTCGGAGATCTCCCTAACTGAAGTAGGAGAAAACCGTGGCCCCAAGAAAGAACGCAACTCAGATCGTGAAGGTAATGGATTTGTAACCCAGTTTCCCTGACCGTTCCTTTTCCTCGGTAACCTGCCTCATCTCCTTCACGTTGAGTTCATATATGCAGTTGAGCCACAAGAGGGAGGCGGTGGGCAAGAAAACGTGCTCTGAATTTCCACCTAACCCCCGTGTCTGGAGGCTCAGGGAGGCTCTCCAGAAAGGCAGGCCTACGGCTGGGGTTGTGTGTACTAGATCTGGTTGGGTCCCACTTCTATCCTATATTAACCTGCGGACTTAGTGGGTAAATTAATTTATCCCTCTGAGCTTGTTTCCTCTGTTTGCTAAACGGAGATACTAGTGTATAGAAAGTTGTTTGTGAGGATAATTGAGATTGCAGATAAAAAGCTCAGCACAGAGTTGATTCTCAAGATAGGTGTCCTCGATGATGACAGATGATACTGACAAGGCTTTCATGTCAATGAGCACTTTTTTGTGCCCTCCATCCCATCTCATCCTCTGCATATCCTCTACATCTCATCCTCTAGAGGGTAGGTGAAAGGAATCATTTGGACTTTGTCTGATTGTTATGTGCTCCAGTCTCCTCTCTTCCCCATTGCCACCTTCTGGAAAGTCTGAGCACCTGCCTGGAAGTGGGCTTGGATTAAGGTAGAAGGAGAGAGTGCCACTAAAACCTCACCTGATCTCATATTCTGTGGGATTTGGATTGTGGATGGGACACCAGAAACACCGCCATGCCCTCTTGTCCTTTTTGTGGAAAGTGGACCTTGCTGCAGAAGGTGAGGGTTGAGGAACGCTCCAGGATGAATGGCCAGGTGGCACCACCAATGCCTGGCTTCCTTCCTTCCATCTTGGTGGAGCATCCGCTGGCCTCGAATGCAGGAAACAGCTTGAACCAGAGCCCGAGGCTCCTGCATGCCAGCAGTTGGGCATCTGGACCACGCACCATGGAAATCTGTCAAGGAGGAGCTGTTGGAGTAACTTGTGATCTCTGGAGCTAGGGGTGTCTTCGGAAGGGATGGAGCTCACCTGGTCCTTTCTAATGATGCCGACAGATGAGAACAGACTTGCACGATGCCATGGAGTGGGCCAGGGGAAGAGTCAGGAAGAAATTACAAAGTAAAATGAAATCGGGACTTTGAATAGTTCTGCAGTACCCAGGTCCCTCATGGCTGGGCCGTTACCGCCGTTGAGTGTTCTGTTGTTTCGTTTGGTTTCTTGTGCTGTTTCACACACTGCGGAGCTTCACCATTTTATGCTGACTCTTCTGCAGCCCTGCCTCCTCCACAGGAATTTTAAATTACCCACACCCCTTCTTAGGCCAGCCATGAAATAACCAACCACCTTATGTTCCCCGAATGCCCCCTACGGTTCTCACTCTCTATCCAAAATGGCTAATTGGGGCACCTGGGTGGCTCAGTAGGTTAAGCATCTGAGCCTTGATTTCAGCTCAGATCACGATCTCACAGTCATGGCATCAAGCCCATTGTCGGGCTTTGCCCTGACAGTGTGGAGCCTGCTTGGGATTCTCCCTCTCCCTCTCTCCCTCTGCTCCTCCCCTAGTCTCGCTTGAGCACGCACGTACTCTCTCATCTCTAAAAAATTAAAAAAAAGAAAAGCTAATAAACGATTTTTTTCACAAGGAATTGAGGTGAATAAAATTGAATCTAACTTAATGCACAAGTACTATTATTCTTCTAATAATGTTGGACATCGTGAGTAGAATCAAACAATTTTCTGGAACCTGATAATACAGATCCCTAGAGCTCACCGGCAATTCTTTGGGCAGAGGAAATGGAAAGAGCAAAGCTCTTGAGGCCAATGTGTGCCTGGTGTTTCTGGGGAGGTGGTGAGTCTGAAGTGGAGGGCCAGGGGGTGGAAGGGGACAGGGCAATGTTGTCTGCCCATCTGCCCTGGCTGGGGGCCAGATCATAAAAAGATACTGAGGACTCGAGCTTTCATTCCGAGTGACATGGGAGGCGTCGGGGGATTCTGAGCCAAGGAGAGACAGGATCTGACTTGTGGGTTCTCAGGATCACTCTGTCACCATGCTGTGTTGAAAACAGACCACAGGCGGGCAAGAGGAGACGTGGGGAGAACGGTCAGGAGGCTATGTAGTGGCCCAGGAGAGAGGGTGGTCGTTCAGACCACAGTGAGGCAGCTCAGAACAAACCTGGGGAGGCTGGTTAGGCACTTCTCTTTCTTCCCCTCCGCCTCCCCACGTCCAGCCTTATCGGATACCCAGTTATCAGCCAGGGTCTCCCCAGGAAACAATTCATCCCACAGGATTCATTTGAAGGGGCTTTGATGAAGGCCATTAGGGAAACTTAGAAGGGGTGGAAGGCACCCAAGATGAGAAATGGCAAAGCTGCGCCCCCTCTCGGGCTGAAGGCAGGAGAGGACGACCGCATTACTGGAGTCCAATGAGAGCAGGAGTCGGGGAAGAGGAGATGGTCTGCAGGCTAACTGTGAAGGGCACAGCTACAGCAGAGGCCGTGCCGGTGCAGGGAGAGCATAGGGGAAGAAATGCTTTGCCCCTAATTCTCCAAACAACGCCGCATGGCTTCCTTTATTATCCCAAATTTATAGGAGATTTGAGATTTTCCCAGGGGCACAGTTGGCGAGTGGCCAGATTATGTCTAGAGCTCACATCTGCTGCCCTGGGACCTTTCTATTGTACCACATGGGGTCCCACCCTGGGAGAAATGATGAGATGAAACTTGGCCTTGGCTCACGGGGCTAATGAGTGTGGAAATCGGCAGTACGGGTGGATGGGAAGACAGGGTATCCACTCGCTCCTTTCCTGCCCCTCCAGGGAGAAAAAAAGAGGTGGCAGTGAGTCTAAAAACCAACTTCGGTGTTTCCATTGCTATTGCTGATGTTTTATGTAGTCATTCTTGTGTCTAGAGTCACCTTCTAGAGGGTCAAGGCTGCGGCTCACTTAGAGTGCGGGAGGGGCACACTTGTGTGCCGTTTACCTCCAGGAGCCCCACCAGGTTCACAGGGTAAAGACCAGAGAAGAATGTCCTGGTGCTTCTGGCTTAGACACCATCTACTCTTTGTTACAGGAGACACACGACTGGATAAGATGTCGGCCTCACCTCCTGGAGTCCTGTGTGCAAATGCTACTGTGTTTGCAGATAGCTAAGCTCAAGCTCTCCCAGTTGAAGAGTTCAGCTGGCCCCAGGGTGTATCAAGGCCTGGGCTTTATGGCTCAAGAGGCTCAGGTCTGCAGAAGGAGTAGTCATGAGATACTGTGTGGAAGGTGGTATAGACGGCAGGGGAGGAGGTGTTCCAATCAGCTGGTTCATACTGACAAAGAGATGGTCAGATGGGAAGGAGCAAGAATCTATGTGGCAGCTAATCAAATGTGGAAGCACTGGGGGCCAGGGGGGCTGGTCCTTAGAACGTGTCTCTTTCGGTTCCTCACTTGGAGGATGAAGAAACAAAACCTCGCCGGCGTCGCTTTGAGTGTAGCCGCTGAGCAGAGATGAGAATTGGGGCCATCTCACTCCCAGTTCTGTACCTTCTCATCTTTGGCCCCCTTGCTCCTCAGTCTTCACAGAAACGAGTTCTGGGGTAGAGTCCAGCGGATTCTCTGTGTTCTGGTTTTCTCTGGCTACTACTGCGCATCTCTGCCCCCTGTTAGCTCCTGCTCCTACGGTTTTCATACCCTTTTCCTAAAAGCCATCCGCAAGAGCTAAAATCTTATTGAATCAGGCTTTCAGGCTTCATTGGCCCCTCAAAATGTTTCCATATAGAGTAGATCTTCAAAGTTCTCATGATAAGAAAACAACTGTTTTAACTGTGTGCAGTAAGGGACGTAAACCAGACATTGTGGTGATCCTGTTGCAATCCATGCAAACGTTGAATCATTCTCCTGTACACCTGAAACTCATATAACGCCCTATGTCAACGATCTCTCAAAAAAGAAGTATCAAATATAGAAATCCAACCTCCTAATTCAATTGAAAGAGTTCTTGTGCTGGGGGCAGGGGCAGGGCGGGAATGGGCAGACAAGTTTCAATCCGTTTGCATTTGAATATCACTCCACAGTTTACAAAACACTTGGATGTTCTTTGTCTCAGTTTATCACAGACACCGATACCGATCCTCCCTCACCAGAGCTCAAGCGGAGGGCAGATAAATTGCCATGTGCTGGGGCTGTGAAGAACTCTTAGGGCTTGCCCTCTGAGCTTGGCATAGAGGCAGAGGTCCTCCCCCATGAAGAGTGGGGGTTCTTCAGAGACCCATCTGATTTCAGATCTGGACTTCACACTTCCTTGCTGTGTGATCCTAGCTTAGTGTCCTAACTTCTCTGAGCCTCAGCTCTAACTTGGAGCTAACGATAATCTTCCTTGTAGAGCTGTTGAGGAAATTAAACAGAGATATGTCTGTAAAGCATCTCGTCTAGCGCCCTGCTCAGATGAGCCCCTCGATAAACAGCAGCTAGTTCTCAGATTCGGATACCCCCAGAGTCAACTTCTGTTACTGCAATGGCACATCCAGGGGCAGAACTCACAGCCCCAGTCCCTTGAGCTTTAAAAAAAAAAAAAAAATGTATATACTTTTAAGTCACCTACTATTTTATGTATTAAAACAAATTATAATGAATGGTTGCTGGAGAGTAGCATTTCTTTGGATTAATGAATCTACTCTAGGAAGCTTGAGATAGCTGATCATTCCAAGTTCAGGGGCCAGAGGAAATGACACTGTGAGAAATACTGTATCAAGCCACTGAAGATGGATTTGGAGAAGTGCTAAGATATTTTATTTAGCTTTTTTGGGAATTTATTTTTTCCTGCTGCAAAGTCACAAGATAAAATCCAATGTACCAAAAATAATGTCTTTATCGCTCTTGATAAAATGGAAGTGTGGGGAGAATTATTTGCCGTAGACTGTTGGTGATTATTATTTTCTGTGAATTCGGTGTTCAAAGAAAGGGAGATTAAATTTCCCTCAAGTTGTAGGCCTTTAGGGGCGCCTGGGTGGCTCAGTTGGTTAACTTCTGACTCTTGATTTTGGCTCAGGTCATGATCTCACGGTTTCATGGGTTCAAGCCCTGCATCCTGCTGTGCTCACTGAGAGCACACAGAGCCTGCTTGGGATTCTGTCTCCCTCTCTGCCCCTGCTCTGCTCTCTCTCTCTCTCTCTCAAAATGAATAAATAAACTTAAAAGGGGAGGGGGGCACCTGGGTGGTTCAGTGGGTTAAGCTTCCGACTTCAGCCCAGGTTGTGATCTCATGGTTTGTGGGTTCAAACCCTGTGTCAGGCTGTGTGCTGACAGCTCGGAGCCTGGAGCCTGCTTCTGATTCTGTGTCTCCCTCTCTCAGCCCCTCACCCGCTCACGCTCTGTCTCTCACTCTCTCTCAAAAATGAACATCAAAAAAAAAAAAAAATTGTAGGCCTTTAGAATTCATCTTTTGAAAAAAATAAGAAACAATGCTTTTGTTTCCTTTTAAAACATATACATTTGTTCAGTTTCAGTGGTTTGACTCGTCTGAAATCCATTCTCTAAGAAGTTGAGATAAAAACCTAGTTTGCTGAATCAGCAAAATGATTGCAGGGCAGTAAATGAGCGCAGTTGAGTGAGCTGACAATGGTAAGGAAGACTGTGATATGCGTACATTGCTTTGATGCGGGCAGGGGTTCGTTGGGCTATTGTCACTGAACAGACCCTGTCCTTATGCATCTCTAACAATTATTTTATGTATTAGTAACGTATAGGCACAGGTGTCTGGGATTATATGTTAAGCATGTTAAGAGTGATTTCTTTCTTTTTTTTTTTTTTTTTAAACATTTATTTATTTTTGAGACAAAGAGAGACAGAGCATGAACGGGGGAAGGTCAGAGAGAGAGGGAGACACAGAATCCGAAACAGGCTCCAGGCTCTGAGCAGTCAGCACAGAGCCCGACGTGGGGCTCGAACTCACATACCGTGAGATCGTGACCTGAGCCGAAGTCGGATGCTTAACCGACGGAGCCACCCAGGCGCCCCAAGAGTGATTTCTTAAGAAAGGTACCTTTCTTTGCTGCATATCCACTCTTTGCAAAACCGTTCTGTCCATAACAATGGAGGAAGCCCACACAGAAAAATATGCTATGTTTGTGTTTTTAACTTGGAATTATACAAACACACTGGGGAAAAAAATCTTTTCTTGAGAGATAGCATGGCAATATCCTTCCTAGATTCAAAATAATGCAGAGCAGGGCTTAAATATATCACCTCAACTTTACATGACCCCCAGTTTCTAATATATTTGCTCTCACATTTTTTGTTTGCTCTACTATTTAATAGCCGACGTCTGAGCCTTTTCCTTTCTCTTTTGCTGAGGTTGAAATATAATTTCCTCTGATGATATACCTCAGCTACCTCAACTGCCTCCTAACACAACACCTGCATCCACCGCCTCTATTTGACTCTGTTTTACCCACATAACGTCCAACAGAAACGTCCCCATGTGATATCAGGCACCGCTAAGTGAAATCAGAAAAATAAATAAGATACACCTTCAAAGGTATAATAGACTGGGAAGAAAACAGATACAATATAATTTCCTTTCAGTTTAATTTAGTTGGGTTTAATGTGTATTGATTTGTGAGAGAGAGACAGTGCAAGCAGGGGAGAGGCAGAGGGAGAGGGAGACACAGAATCTGAAGCAGGCCCCGAGCTCTGAGCTGTCAACACAGAGCCCTACACGGGGCTCGAACTCATGAACCCCGAAATCATGACCTAAGCTGACATCCGACTGAGGCACCCAGGTGCCCCGATACAATATCATTTTAAACTGATGGCTATTCTTGGTGGATTAAACACATCTAATTCTGTTCTCTCATGAAACCTAACAAAAATGATAGCAAGAGTTAGGAAGAAAGTTATAGCTCTACAAATCCAAAAACTATGGGAGAAAATGGTGTCACATTTTCTTTTAGATGTCAGTAAGCAGATGGGTATGTAGCCAATAACTTAGCAGCACACAAAGTATAAATCTGACTACTGGAGCTAGAAGCCTGGAAGAGGAGTGATCCCCATTGGTAGAAGTCAGTCAGACTCAAGAATTGGGAGTGCCCCCAGTTGGATGTGTCACTGGACATGGTGCACTGATGGTTCTAAGAAGTTAGTGAATACAGTAAATTAAGTAAACTCACTAAGAAGAATGAATTAAGATCTTAGCAGGCCTAGAGGGTAACCAGTTCTAACTGGAACAGCAGAACACGGGGCTCCAGAGGAACGTCTCCAGAAAAAAATGAAACTGATGAATTGCCCTTTGAGTCTGTAGACATTGAGAGTTTTGCATTCATGGTGGAATGTTTGGGAATTAATTGCTTTTAGGTATATGAAAAACCAAGCGTATGAAATGTGAGGCAGTTATTAACTCCAGGGAAGAGAAATGGTTGAAAGAAGATACAATTATGTGTAGTAATTTAGCCGCTAATGACTAAGACACTATATATTGATCCAACTAAAAATTATGATAAAACTCTATTGGGAGATTGAGGGAAAAGAAAGTGTTATGGGGGGGGGGCTTCCAGAGTAACGGAGGGGGGGTGTAGGGGTTAGTCCATTGTCTTTAATAGTGGGGAGTTAGTTATACAAGCCCAAAATTAAAAATAGTATTAAATACATTGAATTCTAATACATTAGAAATATGGAAGTACACACAAAAAGAGAACAACTAAAAATTTAAATACTTGCTTCTAGACAAAAGAAATTAGTTGAGACCAGGGTAAGGGGACACTAATGACCTCCTTCAGGCTAAACCCAATGAACATTTTGTTGTTGTTTTGCTTCTCTGAATTCTTTAGTATTACTGGAAATATTTCTTCCTGTGTTAACAGTGTTAAGCAATTTATGTATATTATCTAAGATAATCTGCTTAAGAGTCATATGACATATTATCTACATTTTACAGATGAAAAAACTGAAGTTCAGAGAGTTTATTAGCCCCAGCTCACACAAGGAATGGGATTCAAACCTAGCTCTGTGTGATTCCAGACTCTACACTCATGATTCCTAGTACTCTGGCCCTTTCTCTTCCTTTAAGGATAATTTGATTCTCAAAATTGCCATGTGAATTTATTTCCATGATTATTTTTTTAATAACACTAACCTGGCCACCTCCTACAGCATCCTCTTGGCCCATATGAATTCCACGCATCCCAATGTAGTTTGCCCCACTCTTTAGCTCCCTCTGCCATAGGCAGCAGTGTGTCAGTGTCCTGTCTTCAGACATCTTCCGGGCCAAGTTAGGCAAGAATCTCTAAGCCATTGCAACTCAAATGGTCATGTGCCAGTTAACACACGACCTTGCTTATGCTCTGCTCTGGTGGCAGCTTGAGGCTGACTTACGGTTTTCTGAACCTCAGTAAGTAAAATTCCGCACTTGCTTTCTGACAACCCCTTCCTCCAAAACTTTCAGAGAGTTCCCTCGCTGACCATGCACTTGTCTTTTTGTGAGGGCTAATGTGAGACATGCCAAAAACTTCTACACTCCTTTAAATTCCCTTCAAAAATCCTCCTTCTTGATGATGAATCTCTAGGATTTTCTGAAAAGGGTTGTTGGGTATGATGGTCATTAAGTAGTTTTGCTAACTTTTTTAAGTTCTGGAGAAATGGACCCAAAGCTGTCTTTAATTTGGAGGCACTTGTTATTTTCTGATTTTTGTTTCAAATAAATCCGGGGCCAATAGGAAAAATCACAATCTGCCTCCTATTGTTTTCATGTTGTCTTCGGTTTTGTCTTCCTTTCCCCGTCTGTGATATGTGGAATGTGTTAAGGTGTTGAAATTTACCATTGGGTAAGAATAATGAGACTACATGCAATGATGAATCTGTCTATGCTTTATCTCCCCTTGGGGAGGGAAAAAGGCATTTTTGTTTCTCTGGGGGATAGTTACATTATATTAGATGTGCATATTTTTAAAAAGAAGAGATAGATTAATGATGAATAAAGCTTTTGATAGTTGTAGGTCTATGAACTAGATGTTCAAGGAATGGAAAAGAGTGGACATGTGGCTATGACTTGACCAGCATCATTTTCTAATTTTTCTGAAAACATATCCAGATTTTCTCCTCTTAGAAATACCCCTCCATGGGGCTCCTGGGTGCTCAGTCAGTTAAGCATCCAACTTTGGTTAAGGTCATGACCTCGAGGTTCATGAGTTCAAGCCCCACATCGTGCTCTATAGTGACACTGTGGAGCCTGCTTAGGATTCTCTCTCTCTCCCCCCCTCTCTCTGCCCCTCCCCCACTTGTGCGCGCGCGCTCTCTCTCTCTCTCTCTCTAAGTAAATAAATAAATAAAACTTAAAAAAAAAGAAAGAAAGAAAGAAAAAGAAGTTCCCCTCCATAATTGCAAATGGTGTATTAGGATACCTATACTCACTCCTTCTATTTCTTATGTTGGGATCATGCAGTTTTTGAGTTCCAGTTGTTGTATATGTTATATTTTACATGAAAAAGCACTTACGCTTCAATGTCTTACTGCTTTATATGTTCAATGCTATTTCATGTTGTTTTATTATTTCATACTAGCTTTTTGCTGGATTATATCCTTTAATAATTCAAAGCAACTCTGAGGTGGCCTTCTGTGTCCAGATGTTTCTTAGATAATACATTTTTTGTCCTTGCTTTTGAGTGTTAATATTTTGTAGGACTTCTTAGAGTTACTGTTCATTGTGTCCTTCCAGAAGGTAGTGAAGTTTCTGCACCTTCTAACCTTAATGATCCATGGAATCTGCCCGTTCCTATTTTACCCTTCAAAGTATCTCAAGAGACTAGTTTTCAGCTGAAACGCTTTTGGAAATACCAGAATAATCCATCTTGGAACCAAGTGGTCGTAGTCGAGGTGACCTCTGCCATCTGGTTGGGCTTTACCAGTGGCAGGAATTGAAGAACAGGAGGAGACATAGGTGGAAGAATTTATAGAGCCAAGGGTGGCTCATCATCTCTGGGGACTTTTCATTAATGAATGGAAATAATAAGGAAACTTAGAGAAGGGAGCCTGATATTTGGGATGCTTTTTATTCAAGGACATTTGCTGATTCTGGTGCATGTCCAGTGGTGTCTAACTCTGGTTTTACTTTTCATTTTATTGATTACTAATGAAATTAAACATGTTTTCATATATTTTGTAGCCATTTGGGTATTCTCTTTGTGTGATATGCCTGGACAAGTCCCTTGAACAATTTTCTGCTGGGTTGTCTCTTTTCTAGCTGATACTTACATGAGTTCTTTCTATGTTATGGTTGTATATCCTTTCTTGATTATGTATATTTAAAATGTCATCTAATATTCAGTGGATTGTCAATTTTTGCTTTATATTTTTAGAGGTTCTGCTTTTAAGTATATACACATTTAAAGTTGTTCCATCTTCCTGGAGATTTTGACTATAATAACTTATATAGATTATATAATTTATACTATATAGATATAAATATTATATCTATATATTTATATACTATATATAACTTATAAGGTTAAATTTGTCTGATATTAATAAGCCTTTGGTTTAGGATTTGCCTGATACATCTGTTCTCATTCTTTTACTTTTTACTATGTTGTATTTATTAAGATTTACCTTTAAAATAGTAAGTAATTGGGGCGCCTGGGTGGCGCAGTCGGTTAAGCGTCCGACTTCAGCCAGGTCACGATCTCGCGGTCCGTGAGTTCGAGCCCCGCGTCAGGCTCTGGGCTGATGGCTCGGAGCCTGGAGCCTGTTTCCGATTCTGTGTCTCCCTCTCTCTCTGCCCCTCCCCCGTTCATGCTCTGTCTCTCTCTGTCCCAAAAATAAATAAAAAACATTGAAAAAAAAAATAAAAATAAAATAGTAAGTAATTAAGTTCTGGCTTTTTTATTTGGTTTGAAACCTTTGTCACTTATTACACATAATACGTTTACTCATATATTTGGAATTAAATGTACAGTCTTACTATTGTCTTTCCTGGAAGAAAAGTAAAAGTTTTAATTCTTACCGGAATTAGATAAATCAGATATACATGCTGTGATTTTTAGAGTTATAAGTAAACACATAGTCAAAGACTATAAAATTGTCAGACTAATGGAAGGGAGAAATACAATAATTTAAAAAATACTGAAAAAATACTCATAATGAAAATAATACAATAAAGAGGAGATAAGAGAATACAGAGCAGTTGCCAAAAAAATAAAAACCACTTTGTGTTCGTTCATGTGTTTAATCTATTTACTCTCTTTTATGGTACTGATTTCCTTAAATTGTCTGTGTCTATTCACACTTTAACTTGGTAATAGCTTTTTCCATGTCAGTGAATATACATTCTGCTCACCACGGCCTACATCTGATGACCATGAGGGAGGAGTAGGCCCTGAGCCTGGTCATGTGTGCAGGTAGATTGTGACTTAAGTGGGAGAGCACCCTGCTTCTCTAGACCAAGGTGCCCTCTGAGCCTCCTTCATCAGAATCCTAGCTCTAGAGGGTATAAGTATAGTCAGGACTTTCAGGTGCACGCCAATTCCATAAGACCCTCCTCCCTACTTTCTCTTCTTCCCCTGTTATTTTAGAGGTTTGAAGTTATTCCTGCCTCTGTTCTGCTTCTCCCATCCTGTGTATTTGCATGGAGCAGAACTGTAATTTTGCTTGGGAAACAGTTCTCAACCTTGGGGCTAAACCACATTGCTGTGCAGTGCCTGGGTGAGGGAGTAAGGGACAACTGACCCAGATCTTTCCAACATTATTTTAAAAATCAGTGACCTAAACAACTGCCCCAAGCTCGGCCCCACCCCCCCTGTTATTTATAGTTTCTGACACTGAACTTGAACTCTGTGTTTGCTCTTATTTCTATGGAAGTGTTCTTCTGTGCTTACTTTGGGGTAGAGAGATTCTATGCATGCTTCTCTGTCAAGTCATTTCTACTCCTCACTGTGTTTCCATAATTCTTCAAAATCACTTGCCAGCTACTGCTGTCTCTAACTTTTTTGGCATTTCATGCAATCTGGAGTGGGAGAGGAGACTGACCCTTGCCATCAGTCTGGCATCCCAGCCTCTTTTGAAGTCATGAAACTCTCTGTCGCCTCTGGCATCTGTGATGGCACATTTTCCTAGCTTTCCTAATACCTTCCTAGCTCCCTTTTTCTATCGTCTGAGAACTTCTACTTCTGCTAATGCTGGTTTTATCTTCCCTCAAAGGGTTTGGTCTTCTCTGTCTGCACCTATAACCCTGGGTGATTTCATCCTTCTGCCTGATACAGCTGCCTGCTCTCACTCCCTGGCTCCCTCCAGGTAGCCAACTCCTAACTGCCAACCCTCTTTGAAGGTCTTGACAAAGTTCAAACTATACACACTCAAAATTTTACTATTTGTACCTGTAATTTTGTCCCTGCCCTTGTCTGTTATCCTAGTGAATGGTCCTATCACTCATTCAGCTCCCTAAAACAGAATCTGAGTGTCGTTCTTTCCTGTCCTTATCTTTGTCCTACGCATCCATCCTACCACCAAGTACGACCATTTCTACTCCCCAATCATCTTTCAAATGCATTTGCTTCTCTCCAACTTCATTAGCCCCAGTGGCGGTTCAAGTAACTATCATCTGTTCCATGTATAACTGTAGCTTTCATGAGTCTACCTCCGTGACTTCAGTATTATTTCTTCCTATTGTTTCTCTACATGGTGCCCAGGACAATATTTCTGAAAAACTCTTTTTTTTTTTTTTTTTTTCCATTTGGAGAGTGATAACTCCAGCGGATTCCAAACAAGAGTCTTTTGAATGTATTTCAGTCATACCTGCACCAATTCTGTGCATCTCTCTGATGTTCAATTTCAGCTTCTGTGAAAACCAAAGTAGACATACATCTTAAGCATATGGCCTAATGCATAGTAAATATCTCATCAATTTTAAATATAGATTTAACTGCATTCGTTAACATGAAGACTTTATAAATTCTCATTACTAGAATAAATTCCAAAGTCCTGAAGGTGATGTAAAGCCCTGGGTTATCTGACTATTCTTACTGTCTGCTCCTGTTCTGCTCTTCAGTGATTATGAAGCTTTTTCAGTTTCTTGACTGCCCCATGATCTCTCTTGCCCTTTGGTTTTTCTTCATTTTACTGATGGTGTTGGAAGGCCCTTCATCCCCTAATTCTGCTTCCATTCTCCTGCTCATTCATCAGGAAGTCTCTTCTGCAGGTCCAGAGTTGGGTTAATTAATCCAATTCTATTAGCTCTCTTAGACTATTCTACTCTACTTTGCAGGGAACTGGTGATCCTGGATTATGGTGGCGTATTTACTTGTTTGTATGCCTGGTAGTCTGTAAGCTACCCGGGGGCAGGACTGTGTCTATCATTTTTCACCATTTAAAAAAAAAATTTTAATGTTTATTTATTTTTAAGAGCAAGAGAGACAGAGCACGAATGGGAGACCGTCAGAGAGAGAGAGAGAGAGAGAGAGAGAGAGGGAGAGGGAGGGAGGGAGACACAGAATCCAAAGCAGGTTCCAGGCTCGGAGTTGTCAGTACAGAGCCTGACGCAGGGCTGGAACTCAGCAACCGCATGATCATGACTGGAGCCGAAGTTGGACACTTAACTGACTGAGCCACCCAGGCACCCCTTTTTTTCACCATTTTATCTTCAGTACATAGCACACTGATGACTCAAAGTAATTTTTCTTTAAGAAAATGTTTAATGAATAAGAACTGAACACCACTAGCTTTCTCCTCCATATAAAATATTGAGTTCATATTGCAAATGAGGAGTCTTATGTTCAGAGAAATAATAAGGCCATGAATAAATGGTTGGAACTGGCTTTGTCTTAGTCAAATACCAGGCTCTTTCTATGATATCGGATGCCTCTTCGATTTAGAAATGTGTCTTATTAATTGCTGTGCAATGAACTTGTTGCCATCTTACAGACATTCATCCCTAATGTTGGATTTTCATGTAAATAATATATTTAAATTGTGTATAGAATGGTAACATGCAGTTTTCTAGGGAGATGAGAACAGGTGAAAATGTGTGAAATTGTGAAGAGGAGTTTTTGAAATGAGTTTTAAATGCCATTAAATTAGTTTGTGTATGTAAAGACCTTGGAGCAGTCTGACCCACAGTCAATCATCAAGCACTGATTTCCCCTGCTATAAGATAGTAATAATACACTGTAGACTATAGACACAGTTTCACGCATGCTATTATTTTCCTATAAAAGACCGTATGAAGCAGTCACTGCTTGTTCAGCAAATTTCACAAAAGACATCCACACCCATTTTAGGGACACTGAATCAGTTAGTGCTTCCGAGAAAAAAAAAAAAAAAGGAACCAGCTGTGCATCTCAGAAATACTCAGCACTGCCTTTGGGCTTCAGAAAACCTGCAGGAGAGGAATGCAGATTTGACCCGACTGAGGTGTGTAGCGGGTGCAAGTGTTGCGTGTGGACTGAAGGCACTTGCCCAGAGTCTCCGGCACTCATAAGACGCGCTGTAGATATTGCGGTCTTGAAGAAAGGTAGGCACCTGCCTTCCTGGGCTCTGGGGCTGATGGTTTTCTCATCGGCTGGTTCTAGGATCCCTGGGAGCCGAATGAGAGAGGATCAGGTCACTTCTCACAGCACGAGCTGGTATCCTGGGTTGGGGTGCATGTAGTGCGCCTTCAAATGTGTGTTTGGGGGGCAGGGCTGAGGAGCATTTTTTTTGCTGCAGAGGGTGGGGGTAAGGACAGGCTCCAAAAGGCTGATGCTAGATGAGGTGGTTTCAGTTACTTTTGACCTCTCCATCCCTGTGCTCTTAGGAAGCTGAAAGCAGTAGTTCATGCCTTTCACTAGATATTTCATGTACTCTTGACAAGGCCCCTTCTTCCTGGTCTTTATTCTCTGTCTCTGACGTCATTTTTATAATTCAGCTTCGGAAAAGCTCTGCCTCACGCAGAATTTGGTGGAGATGCTGTCAGGCAAAGGTGGGTGGCTAGTTTCACTCCAGCCCTGGGGTAGGCTGTGGCCTGACCTAGTTCCCCAACCCTGTTGGGCACCGTTCGTGAGACACCAAGCCATAAACCGAGGAAGTCCACTAAGGAAAGAGTATTTGTGGATTCTTGACATCCCTGAGATCAGAAAGAAGCTGGAGGCAATTATGCCCAATGCACTTTCCTCAGATGAGGTCAGTGAAACCCAGAGAAGGGAAATGATTTATCCAGAAGTCACACTAGTTAGTAAAAGATTCAGGACTGGAACCCAGATGTCTTGATTCCTAGTCCAGACTTTTTCCTTACCCAGGTTCCTGTTTCTACTACCCCATTATCATCCCCAACCAACTGTCCAAGTTCAGGGCTCCTTTTGGACCTCTCTTCTATTTTATACATGTGACAAAGAAGGAGAGGTGGCCCCTTCAGACCTCCGTTGTCATGTTCCCTCCTTGGCAGTTATGACCCAGGAGAAAAATGGTGATAAATGTTAGGAAACAAGAGACGGGTGTTCGTGCTCACCCACAAGGAGATTTGGTATCAGTAGAAGAGTGGGGAGTTTGTTAGGTTTCTCCACACCTATAACAGGAACAACAACAGAAAGATGCTGTAGTTGTCAATAGCCCAATGTGTGTCACAAATGATATGGTGAGACTGTGGTTTGGAATCTTCCCCAATCCGGAGGAAAAGACTACCTACCTGAAATTTCTCTGTTGTTTGGGCTTCCTTCATATTTGAATATAGGGAAATTGAATCCCCTGGGGTAAACACACTTTGTCCTTAGGGCATTTTCCTTCCCTAAGTAATTAGCACATGGATTTTTGTGGTAAGAAGATAGTAGGCAGTTATACAAAATTTATAGGCAGAGTTCTTTAGAAAGACCAGAGCATCAGCCCCGAGTAACCAGGATGTATGTTACTACAGAAAGATGGAAAGACCGTTAGAGTCATTTGAAAGCATTATTTTAATATAGTGTCTGCTCAGGGAAGCTCACAGTCTTATGAGATATAGAGGAAGAACCACCACGGATGTTAGACAAGACACGATCTACATTTCCTAAATCCTCAGTCTGAAGGTATGTCTGAGAGATCAATGCAGACGTTTATTTGCATTAAAAAGAAGTACACCAAAGTACCCATTCAGCTGGACTAAGAAGAATTATCAGTAGTTACCTTTACAATACTTTTGGCCTCTCTGATGTAAGAAGGAAATAACTGACATGTTTTCTTTTTTCCAGCTTTATTAAAAAATAATTGACATACATCACTGTATAAGTTTAAGGAGGACAGCATGATGGTTTGATTTATATATTGTGAAGTGATTACCAAAAGAGGTTCACCTCACATCCATCTTCTCATATAGATACAATAAAAAGAAAAAATAAAAAGGAAAAAGACAATTTCTCCCTGTGATGAGGATTCTTAGAATTTACTCTCTTAACACCTTTCCTCTACTCACGTAGCCATGTTAGCTGGAAGTTTGCATCTTTTTACCACCTTCCTCCATTTCTCCCCTCCCTCACACTTTGTCTCTGGTAACCACAATTCTGATCTCTTTCTGTGAGTTTGGGGTGTTTTGTTTTGTTTTGTTTTTTTAAATAAGATTCCACACGTAAGTGAGATCATACAGAATTTGTCTCTGACATATTTCACTTAGCATAATGTCTTCAAGGTCTATCTATTTTGTTGCAAATGGTAGGATTTCCTTTTTTTTTTTTTTTTTTAAGGCTGAGTAATCCAGTGTGTGTGTGTGTGTGTGTGTGTGTGTGTGTGTGATGCTGCCATGAACATGAAGGTAGAGATACCTTTTCAAATTAGTGTTTTTGTTTCCTTTGGATATATTCCCAGAAGAGGAAAAGTGGAATTGCTGGATGATATGGTCATTCTATTTTTTAATATTTTGAGGATCCTCCATACTGTTTTCCATAGTGGCTGCACCAATTTACATTCCACCAGCAGTGCACAAGGGTTTCTTTTTCTCCACATCCACACCAGCTTTGTTCTCATGTCTTTTCGATGATGGCCATCTAACAAGTGTCAGGTGATATCTCATTGTGATTCCAATTTACCTTTCCCTAGTGACTAGTGATGTTGAGCATCTTTGCATGTACCTATTGGCCTTTTGTGTCCTTTCTTTGGAGAAATGCCTTTGCAGATCCTTTGCCCATTTTTTAACTGGGTTATTTTTTTTTTCAATCGAATTATATGAGTTCTTTACGTATTTTGGACATTAACCCCATATCAGATATATTGGTTTGCAAATATTTTTCCCCATTCTATAGGTTGTCTTTTCACATTGTTGATGATTTCTTTTGATATGTAGAAGCTTTTGGTTTAGTGTAGTCCCACTTGTTCATTGTTGTGCTGCTTGTGCCCTAGATGTCATATCAAAAAGTTCATTATCAAGACCCATGTCAAAGAGCTTTATTCCTGTGTTTCCTTTTCGAAGTTCTATGGGTTGAGGTCTTACATTGAGGTCTTTATATATTTTGAGTTAATTTTTGTGAGTGGTGTAACATATAGGTCCGGTGTAATTCTTTAACATGTAAACGTCCATTATCGCAGCACCGTTTGTTGAAGAGACTGTCCTTTCTCCATTGAGTATTCTTGGCTCCCTTGTCCAATAGTAGTTGACCATATAAGCTTGAGTTTATTTCTGGGCTCTCAATTCTGTTCTGTCGGACTGTTTGTCTGATTTTCTGACAGATTACTATAGCTTTATAGTATAGCTTGAAATCGGAAGTGTGAAATCAGAAGTGTGATCCCTTCTGTTTTGTTCTTTGTTTCAGTTTTCCTTTGGCTAGTTAGAATTTTCTGTGATTCCATATAAATTTTAGGAGTTTTCCACTTCTGTAAAAAAAAAAAAATGCCATTAGCCTCGTGATAGGGAATGCACTATGGCTTTTGGTAGTGTTGCCATTTTAACAGTATTAATTTTTCCAATCCATGAACATGGAATACTTTTCCACTTATATGTGTCTTTAATTTCCTTCATCAATGTCTTGCAGTTTTCAGCATAAGGATCTTTAATCTTCTTAGTTAAATTTATTCATAAGTATTTTGTTGTTTTTGATGCCATTGTCTTTTTTGTCACATTTTTATTTTAAGTCTAGTTAGTTAGATGCTATTGTAAATGTGATCAATTTTTTCATTTCTTCTTCATAAATTCCATGGTTGGTTTATAGAAACAGTACTGATTTCTGTATATATTAGTTTTGTATCCTGCAACTATATAAATTCATTGATTATATCTAATGATTTTTTGGTTGAATCTTTAAGATTTCCTATACATAAAATCATGTCATCTGCAAATAGGGGCAATTTGACTCCTTCCTTTCTAATTCTGGTATCTTGTATTTCTGTTTCTTTCCTGATTGCTCCAGCTAGAACCTCTAGTACCGTGTTGAATAAAAGTGGTGAAAATGGGCAACTTTGTCTTGTCCCTGATCTTAAGAGAAAAGCCTTGAACCTTTCATCTTTGAATATGTTGTTAGCTATAGACTTGTTACATATGGCCTTTATTAGGTTGAGATATGTTCCTTCTATGCCTATTATGTTAACAGTTTTTATCGTGAATGGATGTTGAATTTTGTCAAATGTTGTTTCTGTATCTTATTGAGATGAACGTGATTCTTTTCCTTCATTCTGTTACTATGATGTATCACTGATTGATTTGCATCTGTTGAACCATCCTTGCATCTCAAGAATAAATTCCACTCCATCATGGTGAATAATGCTTTTCAATGCTTTCAATGCTGAATTCGGTTTCCTGGTATTTTAATGAGAAATTGTGGATCATTCAGGGATATTGGTCCCTGGTTTCTTCACTGGTAGTGTCTTTTTCTGGTTTGGGGATCAGACTAATGCTGGCCTCATCAAATGAAGTTGGGAGGTTTCCCCCTTTTTGATTTTTTTTTTTTCAAAAATTTTTTTTTTTAACGTTTATTTATTTTTGAGACAGAGAGAGACAGAGCATGAACGGGGGAGGGGCAGAGAGAGAGAGGGAGACACAGAATTGGAAGCAGGCTCCAGGCTCTGAGCCATCAGCCCAGAGCCTGACGCGGGGCTCGAACTCACGGACCGCGATATCGTGACCTGAGCTGAAGTCGGACGCTTAACCAACTGAGCCACCCAGGCGCCCCTTGATTTTTTGACAGAGTTTGAGGAGAATTGGTGTTAATTGAATTTTTGGTAAAATTTACCAGAGAAGCCATTTGGCGCTGGGCTTTTCTTTGTCAGAGATTTTTTTTTTTTATTAGTGATTGTATTTCCTTACTAGTAGCTGGTCGATTCAGATTTTCTATTTCTTCCTGATTCAGTCTTGGTAAGTTGTAGGTTTCCAAGAATTTTGTCATGTCTTCTAGCTTGTTCAGTTTGTCGGTGTAGAAGCCTCTTATGATCCTTTGAATTTCTGCAGTATCAGTTATAATGTCTCCTTTTTCATTCATAATTTTGTTGATTTGGGTTTTTCTCTTTTTTCCTTGGTTAGTCTAGCTAAGGGTTCGTCAATTTTGTTTATGCTTTCAAAGAACCAATTCTTAATTTGGTTAATCTCTTCTATTGTTTTTTAATTCTATATGTCACTTATTTCTGCGTGTGCACACACTGGGCAATTTTCATGCTCCACTAATTTATAACTCTAACTTAGCCTTTCCTTCTTGTTTGCACAGAGCCTCAAAATAAGTCTTAGTTGAGGAATTAGGGAATCCTCAGGTCTTTTCTGGGCACACATACAACATACGTATGTGCATGGCCTTCTAGATTCCCAGGGATTTATTAGGAATTTTTCAAAGATCCCTGCAAAAATATCATTCCTGTTTATTTCCTTTAATCATTTTTTTAACCAGATTTTTCTTTATTCCAACTGTATCACTGCCTCAAGAAGCTGTGAATTAAACTATTTCTGATGATTGCTTTTAACAAACACCTTGAGGCTAGGGCGTCTGTCACTGAATGAGCCTTGAGTCACTCAAGTAAAGATAAGATCTTTAAGTGGAGCTTTTCCAGATGTCTTCCAAACAGGTCAAACGGTGACAGTTCTCTGGAGATGGGGCTTTTTAAGGATTTCCAATTTTGTTCTAGCTCATCCACAGGATCTTAAGTGACTGGTTTCTATAGCTGCCATGGTTCTAAGACTTTTAATTTTCAGGGCAACACAGTTGTGAGAGAATAATGGGAAAAGGAAAAGTTAAAACATGACAAAGCTAAACAAAACAAAACAATAGACTCAATGAAACCAAGAGTTGGTTTTGTGAAAAGATCAACAAAATTGACAAACTTTTAGCTACAGTAACTAAAACAAAAAGATGAGGCAAATAACTAAAGTTATAAATGAAAGAGGACATTACTACCAATTTTATAGAAATAATAAAAGGATTGTAAGAGAGTACAATGAACAATTGGTTCCCCAAAACTTGGATAGCCTAAATGAAATGGATAAATTCCTGGAAACACACAGTCTATCTAGACTTACTCATAAAGAAACAGAAAATCTGAAGAGATCTATTACTAGAAAGAAGATTGAATGAATCATTGAAAACCTCTCCACAAAGAAAAGCCAAGGACCAGATAGCTTCACTGGTAAAATCTGCTAAACATTTAAAGAACAATTAACACCGATCCTTATCAAACTTTTCCAAAACATTCAAGAGGAGGGAACACCCTGTAAGTCAACCCACAAGGTCAGAAATACCCTGATACCAAAGCCAGATAAAGACATGACAAGAAAACTGCAGACCCCTATCCCTTATAATTATTGATACAGATATCCTCAACAAAGAACTAACCAAATTCAACAGCATATTAAAAGGATTATATACCATGACCAGGTCAGACTTATACCTAGTATGTAAGGATAGTCCAACATATAAGAATGGATCAATTAATATGCCACATTAACAAAATGATATAAATAATCACATGTGATCATCTCAATTGATGCAGAAAAAGCATTTGACAAAGTTCAACATCCTTTCATGATAAAAAAAATTCAGAAAGCTAGAAATAGAAGGAAACTACCTCAACATAATAAAATCCAGATATAAAAAATCCACAGCCAACATGATACTCAATGGTAAAAGAATGAAACCTTTTCCTCTAAGATCAGGAACAAGGCAAGGATGCCTGCTTTTGCCACTTTTATTCAGCATAGAAATTGAAGTCCCGGTCAGAGCAATTCGGCAAGATAAAGAAATAAAAGGCATCCAAATTGGAAAGGAAGAAGTGAAATGATCTCTCTTCACAGATGACATGTTTTTATATGTAGAAAACCCTAACAATCACACACACACACACACACACACACACACACAACTGTTAGAACTAATAAATTCAGGAAAGTTGCAGGACACAGAATCAACACACAAAAATCAACTGCATTTCTATACACTAACCATGGACAATATGAAAAGGAAGTTAGAAAAATAATTCAGTTTATGAAAGCACTGAAATAATAAAAGATTTAAGCTTAAACTTAACCAAGGAGATGAGACATGCAACACTGAAAACTATCAAATATTGCTAAAGGAAATCGAAGATAACACAAATAAATGGAAAGACATTCCATGCTCATGGACTGGAAGACTTAGTACTGCTAAGATGTAAATATTGAATAGAACCAACGCAATACTCAGATAAAGAAAGTGTGGTTTACACATACAATGGAATATTATTCAGCCTTAAAAAGAAAACAAATTTTGACGCATGGCTGCAACATAGGTGAGACCAAGACATCTTGTTAGGTGAAACAAGCCAGTAACAAAAGAACAACGTTGCATGATTCCACTTAAATGAGATTTTTACAATAATTCAGTTCCTAGACACAGGAAGTAGAGTAATCTTTGCCAGGGGCTGGGGATAGGTGGACACAGGGAGTTACTTTAGTAGGTACACAGTTTCAGCTTCAAGTAGAAAAAGTTCTGGCGATGGATGGTGATAATTCTTGCACAATCCTGTGAGTGCACTTAAAGCTACTATACACTTAAAACTGGTTTAAATGGCAAATTATATCCTGTGAATATTTTACCACAAAGGAAAAATGACAGAGCTCAATATGCTAACCAAAATTTCAACCACTCTCCTTGGATAAATGCTTTTTAGATTGTCGCAAGATCTTGTTCAATGTCTAGAGTTCTGAAAAAGTTGATTTTCAACATTTTTCCGGGGGGATCTCAGTGCTTTTAGAGAAGAGTAGGTTTTCAGATGTCCTCAATGGGAAATTCTGGAGGCAATTGTCCCTCTACCATAGTTTTGCTTTCTGTTGGTCTTGTTTATATTTGTTTATTTTATCTCCCTTCTTGCCTTTTTAGCTGATTAGAGCACATTTATCTTTTATCATTCACTTTTCTCATAATATTTTCCATTCTTTATTGAAAAAATTACACAACCCACTTCTTATCTTTATTGGTAACTCTTGATTTTTTTACCCTTACTTGAAATCTAAAGTTACTGTCTTCACCCATCACCCAAATAAAACAAGGATGTTAGAAGACCAATTGTCATCATGCCAGTCCCAAGTTTTGATTTTTTGGGGGGTCCAGTATTTTATATTTTGTCCTTTGTTTAACCTAATGAGTTAGGTATTGTAGTTCTTATTTTTGTACAAACAATATGTGTCCATGCATGTTTACCAGTTTCTTTGTTAACCATTCCTTCTCGTATCATGCAACATCCTTGTAACTCTGTACCTCTAATCTTTCACATCTCTTCTGTTATGGACATTTCCTTGTCTCTGTGGCTCCTGGGTCATTTTTCCATTTTTCACTTATTCTCTTTTCAGTGGTCCATTGCTGTGTAACACATTTACCAAGTTGGTTTTGTTTTGTTTTGTTTTGTTTAACATCAACATTGTTTTCTTCCCATTTGAATCTGTCACATCACTTTTGCACTTTATCTGTGCTTTCTCATTTGTGTGACTCTGTTCTTATTTGACTATTTCATCCATAGTTATTACATCTTCTGTATCCGACTATCATAATATCTGAGGCACTTGGTGTTTCTCCTCACCAAAATCTCTTGGTCTTTGTGCACTTGGCGGGTCTTTGATTCTGATGATACGCTCAGATGAATCTAATCTGTAGGATTTCTTGGAGATTTCCATCAAGAATACTTGCTTCCTTCTTTGAGGACTCCTGTGTAAGAATTATTCAGACACCGATGGCTGTCTACAAAAGTGGCCTTTTGATGTGTTTTCTCTGGTGTTCCCAACTTTGACTTCTCAGAACTATGCTTGCCCAGGGAAGCTGCAGCTGTCCGCAGGTGGCATTCATTCTCAGGATGCTAAACAAGAGTGTGTGTTTTATACCTCAGCGGGCTTCTTGTCTTTGAGAAGTGTACTCTGAAATCCAAGGCGTGGTGTCTTCCTGCTTTGATATTCTTTCTGCATTTGCCCCAAACTCATCCTCGTGCAACCTTCACTGTTTTTGACAATTACTTCGTCTGAGTTATGATCATTTTAGTTGTGTCCCAGTTTCAAAATGGAGTTCTGATTTTCTTTCTCTGTAGTACTTTTGGAAATCTTCTAGAACAGAAGAAACAATGACTTTTGGGTTTTATCCTCTGTTTTATTCTCCTTCATATTACGTATTCCTTATGAGTTAATTATTTGTTTCTGTCATCTTATTTTTAAGGTTTTTACTTTGCTTACTATTTTCTGATTTACTCTTTTGTATTGTTCATTTTACTGCTTTCCAGACTTTGAACATATGTCACTAAAACTAACTTAATGTTTTAAGTGATTAATCTTTATTTTCATTTGGACTTTTTTTCCCCTATCTGTTTCTGAAATGAACTCATTTGTTTTTCTTATTTCCACCAGGTTTTTTGCTAGATCACTAATAATGTATTTCCTTTGGCCTAGCATGTGTAAATAAGGTTAATAATGCTTTCCAGAGAAAATGTTCACTCTTTGTGCTACAAATGAAAGAGCACACATGTCCAAACTTGAGACTTTTATGGAGCTTCAGGGAAGCATAAATGGTATCAAAATTGATGGTGGCTTTGCAAAGACTTAAGTTTCACTTCCCTCAAAGTTTATGGATGTGAGCCATGCGACATCTGAATACGGATGCAAGTGAATAAAGTATTCAGGTGGTTTAAATGTATTGCCACATAATCTGACTGGGATTACTTTATTGAGGAGAGGAAGCAGCATAGGAGTGTTATGTTTGTGCTCTGAGTCTCAGAAAAATAATTTTATGTGCCCTTGCTATGCATTAGGAAATCAGGATTTAAAACATTTTAATGGGGGCAAGAGATTTAAATTCTCAGTGCCAAGGCTGTGATTTGGGATTGTAAATTCTCTCCGCAAAGTCCAGAGTTTATAAAGTAGGATCCAAGATTAAATAAATCATATTTAGTAAAGATGAACCTGGAGAAAGTTTCCAGCTCAGAGAACGTAACTGTGCTCTGAGTCAAAAAGGGAGATTTTACAATACACAGGAACACAGTTTATTCCTATCATAAAATTTACCTTTCAAAGGAGAAATGGCTGACATCAAGGGGATATACAATAACAGGGACAGAGATAATAAGTGCGGACTCCATGTATTTGAGGGGCCCGCATATTCACTTCAGTTCTCTCTGGATTTCCCTCTCTTCAGTGCTTTCTGGTATCTTGATGACACATGACATTTCTCTCTCTCTTTTCTCTCTCTCTCTCTCTCTCTCTCTCTCTCTCTCTCTCTCTCTCTCTCTTTGTTTCTGTCCTTAAGGTGCTTCTTGTTCCTCTTTCCTGGCTGGCTCTTGCAAGAGCTATATTTTGCAAGGACACCTGGGTGACATAGTTGGTTAAGCATCCGATTTTTGGCTCAGGTCATGATCTTGTGGTTCATGAGTTCAAGCCCTGCGCTGGGCTCTGTGCTGGCAGCTCAGAGCCTGGAGCCTGCTTCAGATTCTGTGTCTCCCTCTCCCTCTGCCTCTGCCCCCTTTGCAGTGTGTCTCTGCCTCTCTCTCTCTCTCTCAAAGATAAATAAGCATTGGAGTACCTGGGTGGCTCAGTCGGTTAAGCGTTCCACTTCAGCTCAGGTCATGATCTAACAGATCGTGAGTTTGAGCCCCACTTTGGGCTCTCCCCGTCAGCGCAGGGCCCGCTTTGGATCCTCTGTCCTCCTCTCTTTCTGCCCTTCTCCCACTTGCGTTTTCTCTCTCTCTCTCTCAAAAATAAATGTAAAAAACATTTAAAAAAAAGTCCTTTGTAAAATAAATAAATAAGCATTAAAAAAAAAAGAACAACATTTTGTAAAGATGTTCTAATAGCTGTATAATGCAGGAAGGGAATGTAGACCCCAGGTTATCCTGTCATTTCCAGGACCTCATCCTAAATTACATTTCTTACCGCAGCCCCTTTTCTGCCGCCATGGCAACCATGCAAGGAATGGAAGGGACCATATCAGAGGCTGGTCCTGGTGGGTACCAGCTGGAGCAACCCCCTGTTATCCAGTCACATCTGTGGAAAAGGATGCCAGAGAAGTTTTTGAAGGGGGAGCCCAAAGTCCTTGGGGTAAGTCAGTTACAGATCTGGGAGAGGCCAGTCGGGTTGTAAACTCATAGCCGATGAGTTTTAATGCCAAATATTCTGTCCCATTAGCCTCACAATACATCAGCCAGCACTAGGGGCCTGGGTATATGGTGTTCAGGCCCTATCGGTCAAAAATGATATGATATTCTGTTATATCTTGCTTCTAATTTAGTTGTATTTAGAATATAGTGGCTTGGGATGGATTCTAGGGTGGTGCGTCATCTGTGATAACTTTAGCTTCAGCGGAGAGAGGCAGCAAAAAAAAAAAAAAAGGCCACATGTCCGCCAGCTGGTGTCCACCCAGCATGTCTTCCTGATAGCTGATTGCCCCGCATTGTTACTATCTCTGGGGAATTTCCTTTTTTTTTTTTAAATTTTTTTCAACGTTTTTTATTTATTTTTGGGACAGAGAGAGACAGAGCATGAATGGGGGAGGGGCAGAGAGAGAGGGAGACACAGAATCAGAAACAGGCTCCAGGCTCCGAGCCATCAGCCCAGAGCCTGATGCGGGGCTCGAACTCACAGACCGCGAGATCGTGACCTGGCTGAAGTCGGACGCTTAACCGACTGCGCCGCCCAGGTGCCCCTCTGGGGAATTTCCTTAACCTGCTCCTCAGAGGATGAAAATTCTTCAGCTCCCTCTGCATTTCTGTCTGGAGTCTGGGGGCGGGGTGGTGTGCCTAAAAGAAAAGGAGAGTTTAAGGAAAAAGACACAGGTTAGTGCAGGTGGAAGGACAGTGAGTACAGGGGTTTATCTCTAGCCCCAGCTTTAAACCAAGGGGACAGTGTCATCACAACACACTTTGGATCCTTTTTATGCCGTGGGATGACCGTACTCCAGCACTTTGATTTTTAGAGCCCTGGACTCACTCGTGTCCTCAGGCCCTAGACACCGAGAAAGTATCATGTTGCACTTCTCTTTTTCTTCTCCTGTACACTCCTTCCTTCACATTATTTTCCCTTGCTCGAATAATTTTTAATTGCTTCCTGATTCCTGGGTCACTGCCGTCTGAGAGTGTAGTATGTAAAGGAGATCAACAGCTATGGTAGACTAGCAGCCCCGGGGGTCAGTAAAGCACCTCTGGGTAGGTCCTGGTACATTCTTTTTACCTTGAAAATGACCGAGGCAACTGGGATAGACATCCCCAGAAACTACTTGAGTAAATTAACATATCCGTAGTTTTTTATAGGAAAGCAAAGTGACAGGGAAATATCATGACCATCTGACTGTTTCAGAAGACAGAGAAGAGGGGTGACCGGGTGGTCGGAAAGGGAGTGGTAGCTAATCAGTTTTTACTTGCTTCATCATTTCTAGGTCGTGCAGATCCTGATTGCCATGACGAACCTCAGCCTGGAAATAATAAAGATGAGCGCCATATTGCCACTTTCTGACACACATTCTGTTTCAGGGCTGGACGTGTACATAATTGGGAGGCCAGTGATGGTGAGTAGAGTACCTTTTGATAAGTTGGAGACAGCATAAAATAGTTGCTAACATCCTGAGCTTTGAAATTATATCCTAACCCTATTTTGTAATTCTCTAACTTTGAAAAAGATATCTAATCTTCTTTTGACTGCATTTTCTCCTATTTCGGGTAGGAATAATAACATAAGACTCGTAGAGCCAGGCAGATTAAATATTTAATATGTATCAGGATATCACAGCAGCATGTAGCAAAAGACCCAAACCAGAATAGATTAAACACTGAAAGCATTGATTATTTCACAACAAGAAACCCAGTAGACTTTGGTGGGTTTTTGGAACATTGTAAAGCTTTACTCATCTGTATTGTTCACATTCCTTGTTAAGTTTTTTTCTCTCAGAAACTTCATATATTTTTGCTATGCTAAATGAGGTTCTCTTATTAAATTTTGTCTTTAAGCACACAAATACATGCATATTTGTATATAATTTCTGTTTATAATGTTCTTCCCATGTGCCTTAACGAATTTTCCTAGCATTTATGGTTGTTTTTAATTGATACTCTTGGAGGTCTGCAGTATAACATATTCATATTTAACTAACAGTAATTGTAAACATTTTCCTCAAATATCTCTCTTATGTAGTTATTTTGGTTAATATACTAAGGAGAGTAATACATAACCATCTACATCGTTATCTTGATTTTGACTCTCATAGAGATGGCCCTAGTGTTTCCCTGTTACCATGATAAAGACGTCTAATATTAGAGACAAATGTTCCATCATGTTACAGCAAATGAAGCTCTTCGTGTTTTATAAATAATGGTTAAGTCAATAAGAATGTTGAATGATATAAAATGTCTTCACGTTGTAAACATAAATAACAATTAGCATGTGAATTTTCTCCTCAAATCTGTGTTTGTAAATTGTAACAATATGCAATATTAAAAAATCTGGACATTTGAAAGAATACCCCACATAGTCATGATGCATCTCATATAATATGATGGATGATTCTCCCTGCTTTTTTTTTTTTTTCCAGAAGTGACTTAGTTTACCCTAACCATTTCCATGTCTTGGTACTGAGAAATGTTTGAAGAAATCTACCAAGCTGTTTCATTAGATCAGTCTTTTTTCTGGTATTAAGATACAATTTTTCGGAGCACCTAGGTGGCTCAGTCGGGTAAGCCTGTGACTTTGGCTCAGGTCACGATCTCACGGTCCGTGAGTTCAAGCCCCGCGTCGGGCTCTGTGCTGACAGCTCAGAGCCTGGAGCCTGCTTCCGATTCTGTGTCTCCCTCTCTCTCTGCCCCTCCCCTGCTCTCTCCCTCCCTCTCTCTCTCTCTCTCTCTCAAAAATAAATAAACATTAAAAAAAAAACGTTTAAGATACAATTTCTGAAACTCCTGAAATCAAATTTGGAAAGCAAACCCAGAAATTCAACAGTCGAATAGTTTAAGACAGCAGGTCTAATCATCTTGATTCCAGCTGTTTTAGCTATATGGAAAAGAATTACCCGAATGATGGAGCCACACGGAATAATATAATCAACATCTAATATGTAATTGAAAACCTTTCTTTGCTACTATTTTATTTACAACTTTTAATAGTCATATTTTAAGACAGAAGCTTTAGTTTCTCTTCTTTTATAATATTTCATCAAGTTCTGGTACCATATTAGGGTTCCTTCGTGTCAGGAATTTAGAAACTTTCACTATGTTTCAAGGCCCTCAGTTTAAACACCATTGCAGAGAGAATTTTTTTGGAAGCCGTGATAAACTCTCCTGTGCATCCATCTGGTAAAATTTCTCTGTTGTTTCTGGGAAAAGAGGAGACTTATTTGCAATCTCTGGTGTTTCTTCCAATATAATTGGTCTGTTTAGCATATTTATCCCAGTTAGGGGTAAGTGTTAGTAAGTTGGGATTTCAAATTTTTGTTTAAAGGGTTTTTAACTGCATTTTTTTTCTCTTGTTACTAGTTTATTATTTCAGGGTCCTTGTCAGTTGTAGCAGGAATTAGAACTACAAAAGGTCTGGTGAGTAATATTTCCTTTCTTCATTTGTTTGTGTGTGTGTTTTTGTTCCAAAAGAGGGATTAGCCAAGTATGTATTCTGCCCGAGTAGAAAATAGAGTTTGTTTGTTTTTTAAAAATCAAGAGAGATTATAAATTTTACCTAGCTGCATTGGTCTTGCAGAAATTATAATAAAAAAATGGCTGATCATAAAATTTCTGGTACGGGAAGGCAGTTGCTGAGAAACTCTTTATGAAAATAAAGAGAATTCCTAAAAAGGAATGTCAAAATGGGACCCGTCAAACAGAGCCTGCACCTTGAGACTCAGCCCATAACAGTGGCACCACGTGCTGGTGTGGCAAAATATTTATTGACTTATTGATTAAAATGTGTATTCTGACTGTGTACAGAAGGGATTTTCTTTTGGTTTGTAGGGGAAGGAATTCACGTTAAGTCTGTTCAGTAAGGAAAAACAAATTTCAAACATAACTCTCATGCCAATATACCTTTCACAAAGCCAATAAAAGGCAAAGGCCTAGATCTCAACCAATGTTTTTGCTGGCTAGAGACCATATTTGAGTTTTCTTTGCTCAAAGGATAAAGATCAGACGATGGAGCATGATCTGTATGGTTTTTCCAAATCTGACCTCGGTCTGTCTCCCTAGCATCTTGTCCAGCTGTAACTGTTAAAATCTCCCTCACGCTACAGCCACATTAAGCCTCTCATGCTTTCTTGGAGAAGTTTGGTTGTTCTAAGAAGCTTCCACAACTTCACCAAGAGAAGAGAATGTAGAAAAAGGAATGCAGAGCAGAGGGAGGTCGTCCACAGAAAGCGCAGAGGCGTCAGAGGCAAGCAGCATCTGGAAAAGAATGTGCAGCCAGGCACCTGACCTAGAGGGCCGTGGGAGTTGGGCGCAGACAGATCTGTCCAGCTGGCATGTGAAAAAGAGTTTATCTCCTGGGCCTAGGGGTTGTCTGAAGGATTCAAGCTTGGGAACAACAGAATCATATTTGTGTTTGGGCAGGAGACAACCTGAAAGGGCTTGTGTTTCAGGGAAGAAACAAGTGAGGAGACAGTCCAGTCATCAAGATAGAGAAGGGGGACCGGTGCAGGGGGGGCGGCGGGGGGGGGGGGGGCGGGCAAGAAGTGATGTGTGCAACGTGGCTAATGGAAACATCCCCGTGGATACTGTTGGATTGTTGACTTGATTTTCCTTTCTTTCTAGATTCAAACTAGCCTAGGATTAAATATCTTCAGTTCTGTCTTGGCCGGAGTAGGGGTCCCCCTTGCTATCTCCTCCTTGGAAGACTTTCGAGCAGGTGTCTCTGCCTGCATCTTTTATCAGAGGTTGGAGAGTTGTTCCATGGCCATGGCCATTTTAACGGTGAGCACTTCCTCTCTTCCTGCGATACTGTAGGGGAAGCCAGGCACAGGAGCCCTGGCCCTGGCAAAAGTACCACACTGTATTCCCTAACTGATAAATGACTCACTTTGGGAAATTGGAAATGATTGAAGAATAGGGCCATCTTTTATTCAGAAGGCAGGCCCACATCTCATCTTTTTGTTGTTGTTGTTCCTTTCTGTTTAATTCGAAATCACCAATTCTGCAATCCACTGTAAAAAGGGAGCCCAGATGTCAATCCCTCTGTGTCCCCAGGGCTCCCTGATGGAGTTACCTGGTTCTCTAATAATAGAGTAAAATTGTCTTGAACATTATCCAATGAGTGGTGAATGACCTAGTACCCCTCCCCACCTCTCTGGATGCTCTTGAAAGATGAAGCCCTTTGAGCCTCAATATCCCACTCCTGGCAAATTCTCAATTTCCACTCTGTATTTCACTACTTGGCTGTAGCACCTGCCCTCACTTAGGTATTATCGTAATGGCTCTGTTGTCCAAATTGCGGCTTCCACCAGAGTGTGCGGGTTGTGAAGCTGTGGGCCACTGGGTAAGCACGGGGAGGGGGGCGCTATTGTGGCACAGCTGTGACCAAAATGCAATAGAATCTTTATTATTAAAAAGTCTAGGGGCACCTGGGTGGCTCAATCAATTAAGCGTCCAAATCTTGATTTCTGCTCAGGTCATGATCATGCAGTTTGGGAGCTCAAGCGCGGTGTGGGGCTCCAGGCTGACAGTGCAGAGCCTGCTTGGGATATTCTCTCTCTCTGTCTCTCTCTCTCTCTCTCTCTCTCTCTCTCTCTCTCTCTCTCTCCCCCCCATCTCTATCTCTATCTCTGTCTCTATCTCTGTCTCTGTCTCTATCTCTATCTCTGTCTCTGTCTCTATCCCTCTGCCTTTCTCTCTCTCTCTCTCAATAAATAAATAAACTTAAAAAAAATTTTTTTAGGTCTAGTATCCATTCTCAGGACCACTGAATTCCTTTTGTCTCTCCTGCATGAGACCTTCCGGCCTTTCACTGTGCTGCCTCATCTCTCCCTCACTGACCCTTGTCTTCACCCACACGTGGAATCTCTGCATTCTTCCGAACTTATCCCGAATGCAGATCAGTTGCACTGCCTCCTCTAGTCCTACATATATCCTGAGTGCCATCCAGTCACACCAAAATAATCTCTTGAGTGTCTCTGCTAAACTAATTTCTACTCCTCTTAAGATTTCTAACAGCTCTTATGGAGCGCAAGTTTATTTCCTGCCGCTTCCTCAGAATCAGAGGGTTTCTTCCGAGAACTTAGATGCTTCCCCCCTAAGATCAGATGGTGAGAAGTTGACAAGGGCAAGATGAGATTCTGTGCCTTCTTGCCTCTGATGCCCCTGTTTGTATTTATATTCAAGTGTCCTCTCTCCTCCTCCTGAAGAAGAAGCCTACTTTCAGTTTCTGCAGTTCTCTCCACTTGAGCTCTACAAGGGCACAGTAGACGAGGACAAAATCTGGAATGGACCAGCTGCGTGGGGCTGGCTGCCTGGGTGTGGGACCGGCGCAGGCACAGGGGGCTTACCAGTTAGAAGAGTGATACACCTGGTTTACTGCTCTACTGTTACCGTCGTAAAGTTCTTAATAATTTTTGAACAAGAGGCCCTATAAATAAAGTAGCTGGTTCCACCTTCTTCTCAATCACCTTCTCCCAGAGGCTGTCACGTATCCCTATTGTGTGAACACTTTTTCTGCCTGGCTTTACAGCAGAGCAAATCCATAAGGGTTCCTGGAATCTGAAGTATCTGGTCTGTTCTTACCGGGGCACCTGCACAGTCATTCCACAGACCTGTGAGCCCATATTTTATGGTGGGTCCTACAGATGGCACTCTGGGAGATGAAAGAAGGGGACCAGGCTCCTACCAGTAGGAAGCTCCTTGGAGGAAAATATAGAAATACTGGAGAGCACAGAGCTCCTGGGTGGCTCAGTCGGTCAAACATCTGACTCTTTTTTTTTTTTTTTAATTTTTTTTTAATGTTTATTTTTGAGACAGAGAGAGATGGAGCATGAAGAGGGGAGGGTCAGAGAGAGAGGGAGACACAGAATCCAAGGCAGGCTCCAGGCTCTGAGCTGTCAGCACAGAGCCCGATGCGGGGCTTGAACTCACGGGCCGTGAGATCATGACCTGAGCCGAAGTCGGACGCCCAACCGACTGAGCCACCCAGGCGCCCCAAACATCTGACTCTTGATTTCAGCTCAGGTCATGATCTCACAGTTCGTGAGTTTGAACCCCATGTCAGGCACTGTTCTGACAGCGCAGAGACTGCTTAGGGGATCCTCTCTCTCTCAAAATAAATAAACATTAAAAAATGTTTTTAAAAGAAATAAACATTGGAAAGCAGCTAGAGGTTGATGAAGGCCCAAGGGCTTACTTTTGAATGTGATTGTAAGAAGAGTGAAAAAGTGAGCTCTTTGTAGGAAAGAGTAGAGCACACACTATCTGGAGTCATTAGGCAGAACAGTATGAAATTGCCAATGATCAACTCTGCTTGATCTAGAAAGACAGCGGCTTTATATGGCTCAGACTCATGTATTATATATATTTTAGCTACTTTTTGTTGGAAGTCCAGCCTGACTCTTTTTTTGAATATAAAGTTTTATTGGAACATAGCCACATCCATTTGATTGCATATTATCTATGGCTGCTTTTGTACTATAACAGGAGAATTGAGTATTTGTGACAGAGACCTTATGGGCTGTAAAACCTAAAATATGTATTAGCTGGCCCCTTGTAGAAAGTTTGTCAATTCCTGGTCTACCCTACCAGATTGTAGCATCCTCGAGGTTAGGGAAATCGTCTATTTATTTGCTGTTCTGTCTTCTGTGCCTATGACAATTCCTGAAACATAGAGGCTACAATATGTTGAAGAGATGAGTAAATAGATAAGGAAATGACAAATGCAAATATTCTCAAGGCTCAGCTGAGTCTGTGTCACACTGTGTCACTGTGCCTGGACTCTTGGGTCTATTGACTTTTCCACAAGAAGATAGGTACGATCCCTATCCATGGAGAGAAAAAGAATATTTAGACCAAAGAATTCCAGGCATCCAATTCAGATTTTTAAGGTAGTAAGAGGACTACCTAGTGTTTCTCAAATCTGACCATATGTATTGGCTGAAGATAAGCCCAAAGCCAGTTCTCTGGGGAGATGGGTCACAGACTGACTAACTGGGTGTTCATTGTTAGGTTAGTTTCTTCTTGTCGCTGTAACAAACCACTGCCAATTTAGTGACCTGAGACAACATAAATTTACCGTCATACAATTCTGGAAGTCAGAAGTTTGGAATGGTTCTCACTGGGTGAAAATCAAAGTGCTGGCAGGACTACATTCCTCTCTGGAAGCTGCGAGGGAGAACCTGTTTCCTTGCCTTTGCTGGCTGCTCAAGGCTGCCTACATTCTGTGGCTTGTGGTCAAATCCTATCTTCGAAGCCAGCAGTGCAGCATCTTCAAATGTCTCTTGGACTTTGACTCTTTTGCCTCCCACTTCCACTTAAAAGGATTCTCTAACTATTTGGGGCCCACCCAGATAATCTCAGAATAATCCCTCCATCTCAAGGTCAATTAATAACCAACCTTCATTTCATCTGCAAAGTTAATTCTACTTGGCTATGTAACGAGACATCTCCAGAGCTTCTGGAGATGAAGATGTGGACCTCTTTGGTCTATTGATATTCTGTCCACAATTATGACTCTGCCTATAACTACCAAGACGGGAGATGATACTGTTGTGTCAACTCTATGGAACTTCTGGTGCTTGAAAGAACTAAGTTATCTTTATGCCCCTAACTCCTCCCCTGCCCCTTTAAATAGTTTTCACATTCTATACCTACAATAGCAGTGGAAGGTAGAGTGTAGGGAAAAGTGATTATTTTATTAATGGAAACACTGGAAGCATGAGTGGTACTCAACAGGCCAAGAATTGGCCAAGGGTATGGCTGCAATTAGGAGCCAGTTTTTCTGACCTCAGGCCAGTGCTTCTCTTTTGGCATTGTAATCAGATGGTCAGCGCTTGATTTATTTTCTTTTCTTTAAGTTTATTTATTTATTTTGAGAGAGAGAGAGAGAGAGAGAGAGAGAGTGCGTGCGAGCTAGGGAGGGCAGAGATAAAGGGAGAGAGAGAGAATCCCAAGCAGGCTCCACACTGTCATTGCCAAGTCTGATGCTGGGCTCAAACCTACAAACTGTGAAATCATGACCTGAGCCAAAACCAAGAGTCTGACGCTTAACCAACTGAGGCACTCAGGTACCCCAGATGGTCAGTGTTTTAAACTTGTCATCTCTGTTCCTCACGGTTCTTGGCTATGCATTTGTTCCTAGAGTCTGGATGCTGTGGCGCTCCTTTTAACCGTGCTAGAGTTCTTCGTTGCTCTGACCCTATCTGCCTTTGGATGCAAAGTCACCTGTTGTCATCCTGGCGGGGTGAGTATTAGGCTTCCCTTGAAGCTGTCTGTATTAGTTTCCTGTTGCTGTGTAATACATTACAGAAACGTAGAGGCTTAAACAGCACACATTTATTACTTCTCAGGTTCCATGGGTGACGAGCCTGGGCACACCTCAGCTGGCCCCCCTGCTCTGGGTCTGACAAGCCTGTAGTCAACAAGCGGGCTAGGGCTGCAGTCTCAGCAGACCCCTCTCGTCCTCTTCCATGCTCCCATGACACAGTTTATTTCCTCTCAGCGGTGGAACTCACAACTCACTTCCACTTTGAGGCCAGCAAGAGAGTGAAAACCTCTGATGCCTTCAGTTCCTTTTAAAAAGTTCATATGATAAGGTCAAGTCTATCCAGAATAATGTCCTTCTTTTAATTGAAGAATAATTTTTTTTAGTTTTTTTTAAGTTAATTTATTTTGAGAGAGACAGAGCAAGTGGGGGAGAAGCAGAGAGAAGGAGAGAGAGAGAGAGAGAGAGAGAGAGAGAGAGAGAGAGAGAGAATATCCCAAGTAGGCTCCCCACTGTCAACTAAGAGCCCAATGCAGGGCTCAAACCCACGAACCTTGAGATCATGACCTGAGCCGAAATCAAGAGTTGGATGCTTAACTGACTGAGCCCCCCAGGTACCCCTGGTGTATAATTAACATACAGTGTTATGTTAGTTTCAGATGTACAGCTTAGTGATTTGACAGTTCTATTCATTACTCAGTGCCCACCACAGGAAGTGTGGTCACCATCTGTCACCATACAAGGTTCTTACAATATAATGGATATATTCCAACTCTGCATCTTCGTGACTGATTTATTTTATAACTGGAAGTTGGTACCCCTTAATCCCCTTCGTCTATTTTGCCCGTCTTCCCACCCTCCTCCCCTCTGGCAACTACAAGTTTGTTCTCTGTGTTTAAGAATCTGGTTTTGTGTTGTGTTTTAGATTCCACGTGGAAGGGAAATCGTATGGTCTTTGTCTTTCTCTGCCTTATTTCACTTCGCGTAACCATCTGTGTTGCTGCAAATGGCAGGACAGCATCCTTTTCTTATGGCTGAGCTGTGTTCCATCCATATACACATACGTACCCATCTTGTTTATCCTTTTATTTATCAGTGGACGCTTGGGTTGCTTCTGTGTCTTGGCTATTGCAAATAATGTTGCAGTAAACACATACCTTTACAAATTCGTGTTTTCTTGTTTTCTGGGTAAATACCCAATAGTGGAATTACCGGATGATATGGTAGTTCTATGTTTAATTATTTGAGGAACCACCATACTATTTTCCACAGTGGCTGCACCGATTTACGTTCCCACCAACAGCGTACAAGGGTTCTCCTTTCTCCACATCCTTGTCAACACTTAATTCCTGTCGTTTTTCATTCTAGCCATTCTGACAGGTTTTTAGGTGATATCTCATTGTGGTTTTGACTTGCATTCTCCTGATACTTAGTGACGTTAAGCGTCTTTTCCTACGGGCTATCTGTATGTCTTCTTTGGCAAAATGTCCAAAGAGTAATATCCTCTTTGATAAACTCAAAGTCAACTGATTGGTTACCTACTCACAGGAGTGACATCCCATTATACACAGGTCCCACCCATACACAAGGAGAGGGAGTCACACGAGGGCATGGGTCACTGGGTGTCATCTTAGCATCTTGCCTACCACAGTGAATAAAGAAAAGCTCATTTTCTCCATCCTCGCTCCCACAAAGGGCCTCCTCTCTTAGTCCAGATCAGAGAGTACTTCACAATGGAGAGGACCCCAGAGAGTGCCAGGTTTCGACCCATTACCCCTATCATAGCAACCTTCCCTGGGCTACTGCAGAAAGTCAGGCTTTCAAACTTTTCTACCAATGTGCACACATCTGCCCATCTCTTACCCTGAGACTGGCAGCAGATCTTCCTGGCCACTGAGCAGAAAGAACATCACGTAGAGAGAGGATTGGTACATGGGAAGAGAGAGAGAAAAGACCAAGAGGCACCAGGAAGAAAAGGAGAAGGATCCCTTCCATGAACTGAATTAAAATGCCAGGAGCTGCTCATTAATTTGATTACCCAAAGGCAAATCATAAGACAGTAATCACTTGGTGAGATTATTTCTCTCTTGCTCTTCTCCCCCATTTTGTGCCTTTTTACTTTCTTTTGGGGTTTCCATGCTTCACTACATCTCCTGCCCCACAGAAGAGAGATGGACTAACTCTATTAGTGGACGTCTGCATGTCAAGGCCCTAGAAGTTAGGGTTTTCAGCAATTCGTCATGACTGCAATTTCATTAGGTGAAGCGTCTTATTTTCATTGACCAAAGCATTTGCACAAGGGAGCAAATGCTTTAGTGTCGTAATGTCTAGACCTGAGCTCCCTTCTGCCCCTGGAGTTACAGAGCTGGAAATGCTGCTCCCACAATTCTCTTGGTGTGGATCCGGAGGAGCAAGGTCTGTGAGGCATGTGATGCCTAAGTTTCGTCTCTTCCTGGTTCCATCCCATCCCGCACCCCTACACCCCCACACAATTTCACACTGAGTTTGTGGAAGAAAGACCAGCATTTTCCTCCGTTTCCTGATGATTCCTTCCATTCTGAGTCGGCGTAGTTTTTGAAATGATTAAGTCATGGCCAGCAAATCAGGATTTGGGTGTGTTGTTGCCATCATACATAAAGAACCTAATTTGGAAGAAGAGCACTAAATTTCCCTTAACACCTTGGTTTACTCCACTTTCTGGGCAGCATCATCCACTTACAGGGTCACTGTCAGCATCTCATGCCAAGAGCTATCAATGCATATTTTTCCAAGATCCAGTCTGATCTCCAGAATGCCAGAGAAACCCCACCAAGTTGATCTAGAGATCGAATCCAGAGAAGAGAGAGTAGGGTCTGATGATGATATGGCTACTTGTTTGACTCACTCACCTGCACCATTCTGATTGATTTCACAGGTTGTGTTGATTCTGCCATCAAATCCTCATGTGGCGGAAACAGCATCTCCCACACCATTTACAGAGATCTGATGTCACCAACAGATCAACAGCAAAATGTTCCAGAAAACCTATCCTGCCAGTTGGGCAAGGACACCACTTGGGGAAGTACCAGAATCCAACTCTGATATATATATATATATATATATATATATATATATATATATTTCAGAATCATGTTCTCATTTTCCCCCAAGACCTCAACAACTCATTTACTGGCTCTTTATCAACAATAGCAGAAATTAAATAAATAAATCATGCATTTAATGAGTCACTGGTGCTTGAAAGTTTTTATCCATCTTCAAAACTTTAGATAAGGACATTAAGTTGGTAAGTTAGATTCAGCAGAAGGTCAAAAAGATATTGCTGAAATGAGGACTCCCTGAAGGCTACATTTTTCTGCTTCCCTGGCCAACACTCCTCCTTCTGATTTAACTTTCTTCTCCTGCCTTTGGAAGTGCAAGGTGGGTTTTTTTTTTTTTTTTTTTTAATGTTTATTTATTTATTTATTTTGAGTGAGAGCACGAGCAGGGAGGGGCAGAGAGAGAGGGAGAGCAAGAATCCCAATCAGGTTCCGAGCCCCACGTGGGGCTTGAACTCACGAACGGTGAGATCATGCATGACCTGAGCTGAAACCAAGAGTTAGGTGCTTAACTGACCAAGCCACTAGGCACCCCATATGTGTGTTGATTTTTTAAATGACAGCTCCCTCCCTCATTTATCATTTTTTCTCCAATATTTTATTTACACTGTACAGTTTTTGGTGCACAGCATTTATTCCCATTTGTTCTGCTATCATGACCTGAATTTCCTCTAAAGAACCACCATTCCCTTACTCCCAGTTCATGCACAGGGTGAAGCTTACTCTACCCCCAACTTCTCCCAGATATGGGCAATGGCAGAATTACATCAGCCCTACTAAAGTGGCTGTTTCTGTAGTAGGTTAGTGACCTAAGAAAAACCAATTGTATAAACGACACATTTCCGATCAAAGCTAATCCCAGCATTTTTGCTTCCCACGGACCAGGAAAGAGAGTCTCCCTCTTTTCTCTTTCCTGTTGGGCTTGGAGCTGTGCCGATAGAAATCTGGTGCTGTTAGCAGTCATCATGCTACTGTATGAGTCCTAACAGAGGCAAGTGCTTACAGAAGAGAGCAACACTGAGAGTTTCCAAGTGAAAGATTAGTCCCTAACAAGTCCTTCAAATTTCTGATTCAAGGTGTCCCTGGAATTGGGCCAACTTCTGGAGTCAAGCCAATCCCTGAAGTTTTAGACATATAAAGAAATTAAAATAGATCTATTCAAGTACTGCAGTAACCACACAAAATCCTCCTATGGCTTCTTCTCTAATTCAGAATAAAAGCCAAAGCTCTTGGGGTGCCTAGATGGCTCAGTCGGTTAAGCATCCAACTTTGGCTCAGGTCATGATCTCACAGTTCATGAGTTCAAGCCCCACATCAAGCTCTGTGCTGACAGCTCAGAGCCTGGAGCCTGCTTCCGATTCTGTGTCTCCCTCTCTCTCTGATGCCCCTCCACTCACACTCTGTCTCTCTTTCCCTCAAAAATAACTGAACATGAAAAGCCAAAGCTCTTACTAAGTCCTACAAGACCCTAAATCACTTGATTCTTTGCTGTTTTTTGGATTTTATAAAATACCCTCTACTCATATTTGCTGAGATGTTGCTTTGAGTTCATATTAAATGGCCAGAGAGTGTCTTTGGTAAGAATGTTTGCATACATAAACCTTTTTATATTTATATTCACATAAGCACTCTAAGAGTAGTGCATTTTCAGTTGTAAAAAGTTTGTATGAACATTCCAGCCTATTAGAGGAAGATGTTTTGGTTCTAACTTTTAGAGAAGACTGCCGCATTTCGCATCATATCATTTTAAACTTCTCAGTAACCTACAGGTCTGTTTCTATTGATTTGTTTTTCTCCTGGTTATTGTCATTTTTCTGCTTCTTGGCATGTAAAATAACTTTTGATTGGATGCTAGATGCGGTCATTTTTATGTGGTTGAGTGCTCAAACTTTCTTTTTTCGGAGTATTACACTTTATTTCGGGGAGGCAGTTAAACTTGTAGACCAGTCTGATTCTTTTTTTTTTTTTTTTTTTTTAATTTTTTTTTCAACGTTTTTTATTTATTTTTGGGACAGAGAGAGACAGAGCATGAACGGGGGAGGGGCAGAGAGAGAGGGAGACACAGAATCGGAAACAGGCTCCAGGCTCCGAGCCATCAGCCCAGAGCCTGACGCGGGGCTCGAACTCACGGACCGCGAGATCGTGACCTGGCTGAAGTCGGACGCTTAACCGACTGCGCCACCCAGGCGCCCCCAGTCTGATTCTTTTGAGGCATTTTTTTCTCTAATCTAGGTTTTTATTGTAGCAGAACACTGTAACTTGTAAGTCCTTATAAGTCCTAAAATTTATAAGGAAAGTAAAGTATGATTTGTGATATTTTTCCTTTACCTTTCTTCTAATTATAATACTAGTTCACTACAGAAAAAAACAGAAAATCTAGGAATGTATGAAACAAAGCTCACCAATAATCCTACCATTAGAGATAAGCATTGTTAACTTGCTAATGTATTTACATATATACATATATGTATGTAAAAATTAAAAAAATAGCTTTGGGTTTATATGGCGTTTCTAAGCCTATATTTTAATCTTTTTAAAAGTCTTTAGAGGGAGGCTTTAGAGTCATTATTTTAGGCCAGTTTACATTTATTATTATTATTTTTTTTAATGTTTATTTTTGAGAGAGAGACAGAGCATGAGCGGGGGAGGGGCGGAAAGAGAGAGGGAGACACAGAATCCGAAGCAGGCTCCAGGCTCCGAGCCGTCAGCACAGGGCCCGACGTGGGGCTCAAACTCATGGACCATGAGATCATGACCTGAGCTGAAGTGGGACCCTTGCCTGACTGAGCCACCCAAGTGCCCCATAGATTTATTATTAAGGCTTAACTTTTCTGGAGGTCCTTACATTTTAAGTGTTCATAGAAGACTCTACATTCCAAGTTATAGGAACTTGAATGTCTCCCAGTTCTGTGTGAGTTCTGGTAATCACTAAGCTTGCAACTACTATCTACCTGTTATTCTTTGATTGGACTTTTGCAATTTCAACTCATAAATGTCAGCTCAGTATCTGACAACAAATTCAAGGGGATTTTCTTGCATGTTTGGGGAACTCTGATCTCTGCCCAGCTGCCTCCTTTATGGTTCTCCACTCACTAATTCTAGCTCCCTCACTCCCTCAACCTCTGAATTCTGCCTTCTCAATATAGCAAGATCAGCAGGGAACCATCTCCCCGGCCATGGTCTAAACAATTTCTTCATGCAGAAAACCAGACCACAATTGTTATATTCACATTTGTTACCTTTTGCTAGATGTTGAAAGCCCTGCATTGACTGCTGTCAAATGTCTGAAAGTAGTTGTTTAGAATTGTTTCAGTTTTCAATTGTACAGAGTAGTCTGCAGAAGAAGTCAGGTGCCATGATGACAGGAAGAATTGATTTTTTTTTTCCTTCAATTATAAAAGGATCTCTATAAACATAGTTGTTGTATTTTTTTTATTTTGTTTTCCAATATTTAAAATTCATTTCAGGGTGTCTAAATTGGTAATATCATTAAATCAATACTCATCTGATCATCTAAAATCTTCAACCATAGAGCTCAAGTGTAACAATTTTCATATGCTCATTTTCTTAAGCCACCCTATTTAGATTCCTTAAGAACTAACTCATAGAGGTACCTGAGTGGCTCAGTCAGTTGAGCATCCCACTGTTGATTTCAGCTCAGGTCATGATCTCAGGGTCATGAGATTGAGCCCCATGTCAGGACCCACGCTGAGTATGGAGCCTGCTTGGGATTCTGTCTCTCCTTCTCTATCTGACCCTGCCCTGCTCACGCTCTTTCTCTCCCAAAACAAATAAATAAACATTAAAAAAAAAAGGAATGAACTCATGAAAAACACTTGCACTTTTCAGTTGTTATTTTATATTTAAGTTCTGATATTTTCCAATGTCTTCATATAGTAATATCTGGACAGTTTTGATCCATGTTCAAAAGTTTTTGTTTTCAACCAACACAAATGGTGGTAACATAATGAGACTAAGCTATACAAATTTCTGGACAAATATTTAAATTTTTGAATTAATCAAAATTTCCTTGGTTTGATTTTTTAAATAGCTATATGATAAACACAGAAAAGATATATGAAGTCACTTGCTTCTGATTTCGTGGTGGATGGGGGAAAATATGACTCTTAAATTAGAGGTATGGTCTAAACAAAGCTGACAGTGTGTTTGGCTTCCTCTGGAACTTCTTCAAGGTCAACACTTCGTTTTTTACTGTCTGATATTTGGTGGGATTGCTACAGTTCATGTGATTCCCAGGAACTTAACTAATTTTGATTAACCTGTAGGGCTAAAATTTAGACATTTTTTTTCATGTCCAATAAGTATGGACATCAGGCAGAGAAAGTTCTGAAAGTCCCTGTGGTTGCCCCCTGATCACCTACAGATGTGGATGTTCCCATTTTCATCGTGAATGTTAGCAAAGTGTGGTATTTTCCCACAGAGAAAAGGTCAAACATCTTGTTCCAATTCTTCTCAGTTACCACATACAGCTTCACCAGAACCACCCCCTTCTTTTTTTTTTTTTTAAAGTTTATTTATTTTGAGAGAGACAGAGCATGAGTGGAGGAAGGGCAGAGAGAGAGGGAGAGAGAGAATCCCAAGAAGGTTCCCAGCGAAGTCAGCACAGAATCACCCACTTCTTGAATGGACTTCTTCAGCTGGGCCAGGTGGGCTGACGGTCAAGAGGAGGAGAGTCACAGTCTGGCTGAGGGTCATGCACCTCTCGGAGCTTTGCAGCCCAGCTATCATCCAGGCTGTTCTCCTTCAGCTACCAGACCACAGTGCCTCAGTCCATATTGACTACCTTTGAAAATTGATATTTTGGGGCTCCTGGGTGGCTCAGTCGGTTGGGCAGCCGACTTCGGCTCAGGTCATGATCTCGCGGTCCGTGAGTTCAAGCCCCGCGTCGGGCTCTGTGCTGACAGCTCAGAGCCTGGAGCCTGTTTCGGATTCTGTGTCTCCCTCTCTCTCTGACCCTCCCCCGTTCATGCTCTGTCTCTCTCTGTCTCAAAAATAAATAAATGTTAAAAAAAAAATTTAAAAAAAAAAAGAAAATTGATATTTTTTTAAGTTGTTTTTTCTTCTAAGTATTCCTTCCCTCCCAAATTTGATTAAAGATGATGTAGAAAAAAAAAAAAAAAAGATGATGTAGAGCAATAAAAATTTTCCCACTGTACCTCTAGTTCTGAAACCACAGAGGCTGTGCCCATAACAAGGTTCTTAAATGAAGTATATTGCATATTGCATATATACATGTGTATAATATATATGTTATATATATATATATATATATATATATAATATATATATATACACACATAAATTTTAAGTATACACTATATATGTGTATATATATTTTTTTAAGTTATGAAGTCATGGCAAGGTCTGGGTATAAGATCAGAGTCCTTTTTTGTTGACAAAGGCTATCTTTACCAGATGAAAATTATATCTGGACTACAAAATTTTGTTATTTAACACTTGGTTAAATTGCCACCTTCTTTTGATTTCTTGGTGGATAGAGAAAAATATGACTTCTAAATTTGAGATGTGGTCTAAACAAAGCTGACAATGTGTTTGGCTTCCTTTGGAACCTCTTCAAGGTCAACAATTTGTTAATTAGAATATCATTCTACTTAAATTTATTTTGGAACAAGGGGTGAACTTGGGATACAAATGATACAAATTTGCATTCAAATCCGTCATGTGCGTACAACCCAAGTATTCTCCTTTCAGTTTAATTCTGTAGAAGTTTTATGAGAAATTTGTTTTAGTTTTAGTTCACCTAGCCAATGGAGGTTTCATATTTCAAATTTTTTTTTTAATTTTTCTGTTTGGAAGACATCTGGCCCAAAAGAACATCGGTTCGAAGTGTTTGTTAGCAAATCTTATTGCTTCTCTATTCTTAGATTTCCCAAATCAGTCTTGTTTCACCAGTTTGCACATTTGAAAGGACTCACCAGACTGCCTAGAATGTCTCCCATGAGACTTTTATCTAAAGACAAAAGGTACTGTGCAGCAAGAGTCAGCGCAGGCTAGCGTTGGAGACATTCCAATGCTCCTCACTGACCCAACCAGATACATGAACCGTGCTAGCTCTGGCTTGAACTGCCCAGATTTGTGCAAGAATCTCTCAGTATCTCCTTAAGTAGTCCAGGCAAGGCTTATTAAAGCAGTTAGGCTAGTTGCAAACTATTAGTCAAGAAACTGATATGGTGGCGGGGGGCTGGTCACCAAGGTAGTTTGGGATTCTAAAGAGCACATCGTAAACCCCAATGTTCTTGTCTCAACCAGGAGTCAAAATCCAGACATTCATTCAGACATTCAGGAATCCCCAGGGATAAAGACTGAGGTTTCACGGGGCGCCTGGGTGGCGCAGTCGGTTAAGCGTCCGACTTCAGCCAGGTCACGATCTCGTGGTCCGTGAGTTCGAGCCCCGCGTCAGGCTCTGGGCTGATGGCTCGGAGCCTGGAGCCTGTTTCCGATTCTGTGTCTCCCTCTCTCTCTGCCCCTCCCCCGTTCATGCTCTGTCTCTTTCTGTCCCAAAAATAAATAAAAAATGTTGAAAAAAAAAAATTAAAAAAAAAAAAAAAAAAAAGACTGAGGTTTCCCAGCACGGCTGCAAATTAACTCCATCTCTATAACATCTTTCTCAACAAATATTTATTGAGCACCCACCACCTGCCAAGCATGTGGCAATGAACTCCCCAAGCTGTCTGAGACCTCACAGAGCTGACATTCTAGTTATTTCCAAAGTTACAGTTTTAACACATTCAATGGAGAATTCTCAGTTAAAAGTGACCACGGAAAATTGACATCATCTCTAAACTTCATTTTCCCCACGATACTTAACTTCCCTTCTCCATACTAAAACCCCTCTGACCCGCAAACTCAGGGGAGTTAATACACATTTAATTCAATGCCTCCGTCCTGAGGTTATGTGTTACCCAGTGATATGACACAGTAACGTTGAAGAGAAGGCTGTTAAATAGCAAAATTCAACCAAGTAGTTTAAAAGATCCAATTGGCTTTATTGAACAGTTCCTGAATCAAGCAGCACACGTTCCAACAAAGAGAAAGGTGCTCCATCAAGCTACATACAGAAAAGGAAAGGCTTTCAAAGGCCGAGAGGGAGCAGAAAAAGGAAATTATTAGCAAAGAATGCATTGTTTTAGACAAGGTCATGATCCTGAGGGGGGATGGGAGGGGTCTATCAGTAAATTTCCTAGAGCTGACCAGGAAATTCCATGTTGACTGGTTAGAGGTTACATTATTGGTTAGGTGTTAAGTCTGGGTTTGCTGATGTGGGGATTTTTAACACAAGTGATTCCATTAGGGGCCCGTGGTTTTCTCCTTTACCAGGGCAAACACAAAAGAATACATGCTATATGATTCTATTTATTGAAATATCAAAACCAGGAAAAACAAATCACTGATATTAGAAATCAATATGGTGGTTACCTTTGGGGATGTAATGGCTGGAGGAGAGCTCAAGGGCCATGTGCCTCTGAGCATTGGCACTTGTCTAATTTTTGATCTAGGAGAGGGTAATGTAGGTGTATTCCCTTCATGGTGATTTGCTGGACTATTATGATTTATGCACTTTTGATAGTCCTCTAACTAAAATATCAACATTAAATCCCTGTCTCCAGCTCTGTTTTAGGGAGAACTTGGGCTGAGACCATTAAAAGTTAATTTTAGAGACGCCTGGGTGGCTCAGTCAGTTGGGTGTCCGACTTCGGCTCAGGTCATGACCTCACGGTTGGTGAGTTCAAGCCCTGCGTCAGGCTCTGTGCTGACAGTTCAGAGCCTGGCGACTGCTTCAGATTGTGTGTCTCCCTCTCTCACTGCCCCTCCCCCATTCACGCTCTGTCTCTCTGTCTCTGTCTCTCTCTCTCTCTCTTTCAAAAATAAACATTAAAAATTTTTAATTAAAATAAAGTTAATTTTAAAAATAAGGGTTCTGCATCCTCAATGCAAACAGATTACATATGAAGAGATTTACCTAATATGTACTATACACATAAATTTGTCTTTGTGTTAATCAGTTTCTTCAGGCTGTCTATGCAGGGACAAAAATTTGCACCAGCATTGAAATTTTCATTCCCGGTTTAAAAGGAAGGAAAACAAACAAGCAAACAGCAGTCACCCACATAAGGGTTTGGGGGACTCAGCATTCCACATTTTTTTCTTAACTTTCTGGTTTCCAAGGACATAGGACTCTGAATCTACTTCTAGCCCAAACTTAGCAGTAACCCCTTTATATATAGCTCTGCTTTGATTTAAGCCAATCAAAATACTACATTTAAAGTTTACCTAAATACCACCTTTCCTCAAATCCTAAAATAATTCCACCTCTTCCTCTGATTAGATGGTTCTTAGTTCCTATAAACCCTACCCGCCCCACAACACACACATTGGAACTGATGGTCAGAACCGTTTTACAGATATACACATATATGCATATACTGCTGAACCATTTGGAAGTAAGTGTTCGACATCATGATAGTTTGTCCCTAAATACCCAGGGCATATCTAAGCCTAAAATTCTCCTATATAACCTTACCACTATAATTATATCCCAAAATTTATTAATATAATAATCCAGTATGTAGTTCCTCAGAAACTCTAAGATCAAGCTATAAATGTTGTATCTTTCTTGGGAAGGCATAACTGTAACAAATTCTCTTAAATAAATTAATCCTAATTATGTTTTAATGTTTATTATTTCATGAAAACATTAGCCTAGATCTTGTGTTAGTCAGTCATGGCACAGTTTAGCCCATTTATATATTTCAGGTAGAGCAATGTTTCCCCAAGAAGCTGGGAAGTTGAATGCAGATATTGACTTATTCAGAGAGCCATAAACCTTGGCATGCCCATAAAACTGCTGTCTTTATCAGTTGGGCCACATTAAATTTGAAGGGAAATATTTCAAAACATTTTCAGATATAAGCCATTAAACAAATACCAATAATATATGTGGGACACAGATACCTCATTCTTTTTTATGGCTGAGCAATATTCCACTATATATTTTCCATATATATATATATATGTATATATATATATACATATATATATATATATATATATGTATACATACACACACATATATACATATACCACATCTTCTTTATCCACTCATCTATCATTGAAGACTTAGGCTGCTTCCATAATTTGCCTATCATGAGTAATGCTGCAATAAACATAAGGGTGTATATATCTTTTCAAATTAGTATTTTCATATTCTTTGGGTAAATACTAGTGGAATTCCTGGATCATATGGTAATCCTATTTTTAATTTTTTCGGAAACCTCTATCCTGTTTTCCACAGTGGCTGTACCAGTTTTCATTCCCACCAACAGTGCAAGAATGCTCCGTTTTCTCCATATCCTCATCAACACTTGTTTCTTCTGTTTTTGACTTTAGTCATTCTGACAGGTGTGAGGTGATAGCTCATTCTGGCTTTGAACTGCATTTGCCTGATGCGTAGTGCTGTTGAACATCTTTTCCTGTGTCTGTTGGCCATCTGCATGTCTCCTCTAGAGAAACGTCTGTTCGTGTCCTGCCAATTTTTTAATTGGATTGTTTGTTGGTTGGTTGGTGTTGAGTTGAATAAATTCTTTATATATTTTGGATACTAACCTTTTATTGGCTATGTCATTTCTAAATATCTTCTTCCATCCAGTAGATTGTCTTTTTGTTTAGTTGACAGTTTCCTTTGCTGTGTAAAAGCTTTTTATTTTTATGTAGTCCCAATAGTTTATTTTTGCTTTTGTCTCCCTTGTCTTAGGAGACAAATCTACGAAAATGTTGCTGTAGCCAATATCAGAGAAATTACTGCCTGTGCTCTCTTCGAAGATTTTTATGGCTTCAGGTCTCACATTTAGGTCTTTAATCCATTTTTAGTTTATTTCCCTGTATGATGTAAGAAAATGGTCCAGTTTCATTCTTTTGCATGTTGCTGTTCTGTTTTCCCAGCACCATTTGTTGAAGAGACTGTTTCCCATTGCATATTCTTGCCTCCTGTGTTAAAGATTAATTGACCATACAGTCATGGGTTTGCTTCTGGATTCTCTCTCCTGTTCCATTGATGTATGTGTCTGTTTCTGTGCCAGTACCATACTGTTTTGATTACTACTTTGTAGTGTATTTTGAAATCTGGAATTGTGATGTCTCCAGCTTTTTTCTTCACTTTCAAGATTGCTTTGGCTATTCAGGGTCTTTTGTGGTCCTGTACAAGGTTGAGGATTATTTGTTCTAGTCCTGTGAAACATGCTGTTGGTTTTTTGATAAGGATTGTATTAAATCTATGGATTGCTTTGGGTAGTATGGACATTTTAACAATATTTGTTCTCCTAACCCAGGAGCATGGAATATCTTTCCATTGGTTTGTGCTATCTTCGATTTCTGTCATGAGTGTTTTATAGTTTTCACAGTATAGGGTTTTGTGTTTTTTTTTTTTTGCCTCCCTTGTTAAGTTTATTACTAGGTATTTTATTATTTTTGGTGCAATTGTAAACAATGGGATCACTTTTTAAATTTCTCTTTCTGCTACTTCATTATTAGTGGACAGAAATGCAACAGACTTCCATATATAAGCAAATGATCTGAGACTATTCCTTAGCTAAAACGAACCAGGTTTTATCCTATTAGATACGCCCTGTTGCCCACAGAGATCAGAGCCAGGGGACCATTTCTTCAAATCACAAAGATCCTACACACTTTAGTCCACTTAATTCTCGGTTGGAGGACCGTTTTCCCCTTTCTTACTGTCTACTACCTGCTTCTTCTTTGTTATGTGAAGAAACTCTTCACTTATGTAGGGTTGTCTCAGTCTTTGCCATAAACTAGCTTGTGCTGGGCTCTTGCCCTTCCTTCTCCAAATCCCTTGAAGGGTAGAGTAGGTGGTCAGGCTGTGTTTTCACCAGCAGACCTCTTGTTGCCCAAAAGCCATTTATCCCCAGCCTGTGAGCAAGACTAAAATTCTTGCAAGATAATATTTGTTTTTTTTTTTTTTCTTTCCCAGTCCAAGCATTTAGGACTTTCTTAGCTTTTTCCTCAAGATAACCTACTAATTAGAGATGAGGAAATAGCGGGGGAAGTACAGGAATATGTATAAACGGAGGAAGGAAAAGACTATTGTGTCTCCTAGTTTATAACTTTTGTTTTCCAAAAGTCCAAAGAATAAGATACCGCTAAAGAGGTTATGATAAGTGCTCAGAAAGAGACAAGTTCCCAGTGTTTGGGTACACGAAGAGAAATGGAATGGAAGGAGTAGTCATGATAAAGAGAATAACAGATGTCCCTAGGGACTTGAAGAAGATTCCTGTTGTCCTGAAGAAGACAGGGGGCAAATGCTTGGTGATGAAAGCTGAGAAGGCAGATGGGACCTAGACAAAACAACCAAGCTCCAGATGGCTGTTTGGGGTCCAAAGAGTTTGGGCCTTCTTATTTGCCAAGTAGAGATCCTTATCACAATGACCTGCTTTGATAGATGAACACCAAAATTACCCGCCAGTCCAACTCTTCGTCACTTACACACGCCTGCTTTGCGAGCTCTGCCACAGGCAGAAGGGAGACTTCTCGCCTCTTAGCAGAATAAGATAACAAGAAATTAACTTGAGTGGCAGCAAGATGGTAGAATAGGAAGCCTCAGGTCCCCATTCTTCCATGAAGACACCAAATTAACTATATACGGGCCAAAGTGCCTCGTGAGCTTTCTGGAATCCAGTTAAGTCACAGCATCTCAGGCAAGCACGAAGCCAAGGAAAGATGCATCTAAGCATGTGAAAAAGCATGTGATATATTACCCACCCTGGCACAGTGTGGTATGATGGGGAGAAAACTCTCCTCCAGCTCTTTCCTCAGGAGGGAAGGAACAGCGGAGGCAGAGTATGTGTCTAGTACTCTGGATTTTCAAGGGGCTTCCAGAGGGATTGGTTTCTGTCTCACTGGATTCAGAGTGCCGATGGAAACTGGCAGTTTGGCTGCAAGGTTGAGGGTCACTAAGAACAAAGGCAACCACTGCGGCTTGTCATAGCGGCAGAGTGACTGTAGTACCTCAGACAGACATCAGGGGAAGAAGATGTATGGGCTCCAAAGAAGAAGTGGGCAAACCTCTTTAACTGGGGGGTCTACATGTACAAGCCCAGAGAAGACGCATCTCAGAAAAGGTTGGAGGGGTCCCCAGAATCTCTAGCCATGCTGATTGGCAAAGCTCTTCCCCGTTATGAAGCCAGTTTGAAAGACTGGAGGAGGTGGCTTTTGTTTTTAATGTCCAAGTCTCAAAAAAGATCACAAAGCAAAGAGAGGAACAGGAAAGCATGGCCCAACCAAACCGAAGTAAATCTTTAGAAACTGACCCTAAAGAAAAGAAGGTCTATGGGTTACTTTATCTCAAAAAGATTCCACACTCATTATTTATTGCATCATTATTCCCAATAGCAAAGAGGTGGAAACAACCCAAATACCCACTGGCAGGTGAATGGATAAACCAGAAGTGGCACATGCATACAGTGGAATATTATGCAGCATTAAACAAGAAGGAGATTCTATCACACGCTACAATGTGGATGAAGCTTGAGGACATCATGCTAGGTGAAATATGCCGGTCAAAAGAGGACAAACGTTGTACGATTCTATGGCTGTGAGGACTCTAAAGTAATCAAATTCATAGAAACAGAAAGCTGAATGATAGTTGCCAGGGGCTGAGGGTGGAGGAAATGGGAAGTTGTCATTCAATAGGTATAGAACTTCCGTTTTACAGAAAAACGTTCTAGACATCTGTTGCATGACAATGTGAATGAACTTAACACTAGTGAACTGTAAATTTTATGTGGTTATATAACTATAAATATAATTATAAATATAAACATAGGTAAAATATAAAAACTAAATGGAGTGCCTGGGTGGCTCAGTTGGTTAAGTGTCCTCTTGATTTCGGCTCAGGTCATGGTCCCAGGATCGGGGATCGAGCCCCGCATTGGGCCCTGCACTGGGTGTGGAGCCTGCTTACGATTCTCTCTCTCTCACTCTGCCCTCCACTCAAATAGATACCATACAATAAGATAAATAAATAATCTAATGCAATTTTGAAAATAAATAAAAATAATAAAAATTTTAAAAATTAAAAATTAAATCAATGAGTTAAATAGCAACAATGATTCGTCTCTTGAATGCTTGCCTTTGCACAGAAGTCACAGAAAAAAACCTTTTTGCTTCTAGATCAGTGGTTTCTCAATGAGGCGATTTTTGTCTCCTCTCCACTGGGGGACGTTTGGCAATATCTGGTGACATTTCTAGTTATCACATCTGGGGTAGGCAGTGTTACTGGCATCTAGAGAGTGC